>NC_091453.1:125567613-126767613 GCF_964237555.1 Oryctolagus cuniculus
TTAGGGATTGGGCCACTGAATGGCAGATCTCTCTATCTCTGTCTCTCCCTCTCTCACTGTCACTCTACCTTTCAAATAAAAAAGTAAATCATTTTTTAAATAAGTAAGTGAAAAGATAAATAAAAATCAACTCCCATGATAATATCTACTTAGAAAAACTATTTTTGATGGAGAGAAAAATTTTGAGAATTAATATTTGCATTAAATATGCTAATTAAACTGATGTTTATATTGTACTTTTTTGGTAGTAGACAAATTATTCTTCATGTAAGAGTGCAAAATATCAGAATTTAATTTCTCCAAGTACAATTATCATCCATTGAGCCATTCTATTCTGATCTTAAATTGCTTGATAAAATTGTTTGAGAGAGAAATTTAATAGTGATATATGAAGGAAAAAAACGCATTGAACTCTGCATGAAAATGCCTAGATTTTTTTCATCGTGAAATTGCCTTCTAATATCTATGTCTATATACTTAGATTACTTATCTTCTCTGAAGCATAATTTTCATATCTTTAAAATAATTAATTTCAGTGGTGGGCATTGTAGTAAACCTCTTCTTGGGATACCCACATCCCATATGGGAGTACCTGGAAGTGAGTCCTGACTCTGCTTCTGATCCATTGTCCTAATAATACACACCTTGGGAGATAGCAGATAATGGCTTAAATGTTTGGGTATCTCCAATACATGTGAGGGACCCAGATGGCGATCCTATTCTCTGGCCTCCAGCTTTGGCCTTGTCCAATGCCAGTGGGCATTTAAAGAGTGAACCAGTGGGGAAAAAATCTGTTTTTGTGTGTATGCATGTGTGCGTGTGTCTGGCTTTTAAATAAATAAAATTAAGAAAGTAAACTTTAAAAAATAAATTACATCAGTCTACCTTATTATAAACAGTTTTCAAATTAGGAGATACTATCTATGGAAACTTCCTTGTGAGATAGGGAGGAATCCATATAAGCATTGGAAATTAGAGAAGATCGCCATACATAATTTGGAATACTAAAGTGATGTGTCAGAAGGTGTGAAAGGGATGCCTAGATGAAGAAAAACACAAAGTCCATTCTCAGCACACCTTACTGGGGAAAGAAAAAAGAGGAAGTGCATGTAGCTAGAATCATAGAAGTACCATTTGTCAAAAATTATCTCAATGGCTATAAATTGACTTTGAAAGTACCTATTTATACACAATAAATACATAATACACAATAAGCAAGACACAAACATTCTCTCTGTCACGGCTGACATGACTCCAACCCATTTGCCTGTTGTGTATGGAAAAACATGGAGTTGGAAATGAAGAATATTTTTCTGATATAATCAGTCATACCAAAACTTGTTTTCTATTATAAGAAAGATGAGTAATACTGTCTAGGAGAGAAGTCAAGGAATCAAAGAAAATAATCTTTCTATATTAACTTGGATCCAATATGGATATACACATTTAAGGTTCCAAAGAAAGAATACATTAAATGTGACAAAATCAAAATTATCATTTTTTCTTTTAAACTTTTTTCTTTTGATTAGCATGTAATAATTGTATATATGTATGGGGTATGATGTGCTTTTCCTTTTTTGGTATTAAATTTTTATTAATATAAAGGGAACATATTTCATAACTTTTATAAATACAGTTTTAAAAACATAATGATACTTCAACATATGCATACATTGTGCACTGATTAAATTATGGTAATCAGCTTTTCCATTTCCTTATCTTTTCTTTATGTTTGGAGCGTGCTACCTCCTCTCTTCCAGTTGTTGCTACAGTATATAATATACTGTGTAAAATATAGTCATTACTGCCACCTGTGGAACACTAGGACTTGTTGCTTTATATAAGTGTGTTTCAGTACTGGTTACTCAGCATCTTTCTATCTTCCCTCCCTTCATCCTTCCCAGCCTCTAGTAATCACTATTCTAAGTTCAGATAGACTATTTTTTTAATTCTCAAATATGAAAGCATATGGTATTGTTATTTCTATGTTTTTGCATGGATTATGTAGTATAAAGACTGGTGTCCTAAAATTCAAAGTAGACAGAAAATGTGTTATTACTGGAAAATAATGTATATGTTTATCAACTTTTTTTAGAGTCACTACCATTCAAGGGAACACAGACACTATATTAAACCAAGTAAGAAGTGATAAGCAGCAAGATAAAATTTAAAATAAAATATTAGATGACAGGCATAAAATTAAAAATATTAGAGTAGAAATAATGGGAACATTTCTGGAAATTAAAAATGAAAACTTTCATTCATGGTTTCCTATGTAGAATAATCAATGTGACAGGAGACTAAAGAAGTTTAGGGAAAGACAAATTCAAAAAACTTTCTGAACATGCAAAGGAAGAATACAAAGAGATGACATCTAATATTTAAAAAATCTATTGTTGTATTCCAAATTAGCTCAAAACATAAATGAAACTTTATTTAGCTGTACACTTATGTATATTTATTGATATGTATACTGTATCTAAATAAAATGTTTTTAAAAAGAGAAATGAAAAGCACCTAGACTAAAACAAAATGAAAAAAATAGACTAAACACGTACACATACACATACACATTTATTATCTTATAGGATAGCAACTGTAAATAGTTTAGGAGGATTTTTCTGGCTATGTGTTTCTCACAAGGCTGCATTTGACTCTGACTTACTCTGAAAGCTCAACTCAGACAGGGCTTGCTTCCTACATCATTCATATAGTTGTTGGCAGAATTCAGTTCTTATAGGATGGTCAATTGTGGCCTAATTCCCTTGTAAGCTATTGATCAGAAATCCCCTATGATTTATTGCCATGTGGACCTCTTCTTGTTGATTTCTCCCCTTAGTGTAGGGTTAATCTTATGAGTATAAAGTTAACTGAAAATAGATCTTTGTAAAAAAAATAAGAATGGGAATAGGAATGGGAGAGGGAATAGAAAGAAACGTGGGAGTACATGTGGGAGGGAGGTGGGGAGGAATCACTATATTCATAAATTTGCATATATGAAACGCATGAAGTTTGTATTCCTTAAAAAATTTAAAAAAAGAATCTGACAACATGACAGAATTATTATTTCATTTTATCTATGTTAATTTAGTTCCCTTAGAATGAGAATGTATTAGCAAGGTGGAAAACTGGAGCATTTATAAACTAATCACAAAAGTGACATTCCATCATGTTTGTTGTAATTTAATAGGAACAAACCAGTTGGCAGAGACCACATTCAGGGAGAAGAGATTAAACAACAGTGTCCATATTGGGAATCAGATTCAGGATCCTTGTCAATAGTTAGCTTCTGCAATAGTAAGCCTAGAAAAGGTGATAACAGCAAGATAAAATATATCTATAATCTATTTATTCTGTGAATGAAAAAGACACACTGCAGAAATAAATGGAATGTTTTCAGAAATTTTGGAGAAAATTTATAATTCAACAGCTGGGTACATCCCTACAGTTTTCATATATTAAGGTACCAGGAAGACAAATGCTCATAATTAGCACCAAATTATAACTAAGTGCACATAAATTAAAATCAGCCACTTAAAATTCTCATAAATCCAAAACAAAAGTGAAGATGTGAGCTAATCAATATAGGAGCAAATGAAAATAGAAAGTTTAGAAAAGAGAAAGAAGTGGTAAAAATAACTTGGCAGTTAGCACAGAAAGTGTTTACATAGGGACTTCAGTTATAATCTAAATATATGACTATGATTGAAATGCAAAATGTAAAATTATTCTTGGAAGAGAAGGTAAATAATCTAAAATAAACAATTTTAGATGATCAAATAGCTTTGAAACCTCAAATTATGTAATAAAATAGCTAGGGAATGGAAGATGTATTCTAAGCAATTAAAAAGCCTGTTATTCATTAGGAAATAGACAAAGCAGACAAAGCATTTCTTCCATTTGATTTTGTAATAAAAATATTTCAGAAGCTCAAGTCTGGTGTTTAAAAGTGAGCATGGTAAATGAAATAAACCAATTACAGAAGAGCAACTATTATATGGTGCCACTATATGAGGTATCTAAAAATCTAACAGTGAAACTTGCAGAAGCAGAGCGTAGAACACAAGTTGGCCAGCACCGCGGCTCACTAGACTAATCCTCCACCTAGCGGCGCCGGCACACCGGGTTCTAGTCCCGGTCGGGGCGCCAGATTCTGTCCCAGTCGCTCCTCTTCCAGGCCAGCTCTCTGCTGTGGCCCGGGAGTGCAGTGGAGGATGGTCCAGGTGCTTGGGCCCTGCACCCCATGGGAGACCAGCAGAAGCACCTGGCTCCTGGCTTTGTATCAGTGTGGTGCGCTGACCGCAGCGCACCAGCCACAGCGGCCATTGTGGGGTGAACCAACGGCAAAAGGAAGACCTTTCTCTCTGTCTCTCTCTCTCACTGTCCACTCTGGCTGTCAAAAAAAATTTAAAAAAGAATAAAAAAAGAACACAAGTTATCAGGAACTTAGAGGATAAACAGATAGTTTTTGTTCAATGAGTATAAAGTTTCACATATGCAGGATGAATTAGTTCCAGAGATCTACTACCCAATCAAGTATCTACAATTAGCAGTACTTCATTGTACACAGAACAGTTGGTTAAGAGGGTAATTCTCAAATTTAGTTTTCTTGCCACATCAACAACATAAATAAGGGAGGGAGTCAGGAGGAATCTTTTGGAGGTGGTGGATATGTTTATTACCTTAGTTATGATAGTTTCACAGAAGTGTGCATATGTTCATACTCACATAATTGTACATACTTGAAATTAAATTTTATATAAATTACTCCTCAATAATGATTTTTAAATGATGAGCACAACTCAAATTTAATAAGAAATTTCGATGTGTTTCATGACAGAAAACGTAGTAAAAGAGTAGATACATTGAAAAGAAGACAAAAGCAGTGTTGATGCTTTTAAAAATACATCTGATAAGGAATTATAAAATTTGAATTCATACAACAGAATTACAGAATTTGATGGAAAATGCCAAAAATATTGTATGTGATTGAATTAACTCATCTTATTAAATGCAAAGTCTAACAACTGGTTCAGGACCAAGTATAATATATATTTCATGTAATACAATTAACAAAGAAAGAACTTCCACTTTGACCATGGCCTTGTCTAAAAATTATCAGAGTCAGTGAACTCAGGGGGCTTCCATAGCCTTGGCAGCTCATGACAAGAGCCTAGGGTGATTACTGATGCCATAAACGAGAGTGTCAATTTGTTAAGTCAACAACAGGAGTCACTGTGCACTTACTCCTCATGTAGGATCTCTGTCCTTAGTGTGCTGTACATTGAGATTTAATGCTATAACTAGTACTCAAACAGTATTTTTCACTTTATGTTTTTGTGTGGGAGCAAACTGTTGAAATCTTTACTTAATGTATGCTAAACTGATCTTCTGTATATAAAGAGAATAGAAAATGAATCTTGATGTGAATGGAAGGGGAGAGGGAGTGGGAGAGGGGAGTGTTGTGGGTGGGAGGGAAGTTATGCGGGGGGAAGCTATTGTAATCCATAAGCTGTACTTTGGAAATTTATGTTCATTAAATAAAAGTTAAAAAAAATATAGAAAGTTCAGTCAGAAACAGAAGAGATTGGTTAAGTATAGGGGCTAGGGAGGAAGGGCCTGGAAAGAAGGGGGAAATGAGAATGGGCAGGGACGAGGATTAAATACCATTTTTTTGAGCATTTCTTTTGAGAATGTGTTTTTAGAGCTCTGTCTCTTAAAGCCATATGAACGTCTCACACAATTGCTCTGAAGTAAAGTGTACAAACCAATCAGAATGTGGGAAAAAATTTAAAACATGAACTGAAACAAATAATGGTACCAAAATCAGCCATTATGTAGGGAAGCAGGGGAAAGAAGTAGCCCTAAATTTCTTTGGAATATAGGCTGGCACCGCGGCTCACTAGGCCAATCCTCCGCCTTGCGGCGCCAGTGCACCGGGTTCTAGTCCCGGTCGGGGCGCCGGATTCTGTCCCGGTTGCCCCTCTTCCAGGCCAGCTCTCTGCTGTGGCCAGGGAGTGCAGTGGAGGATGGCCCAAGTACTTGGGCCCTGCACCCCATGGGAGACCAGGATAAGTACCTGGCTCCTGCCATCGGATCAGCGCAGTGCACCGGTCGCAGCGCACCGGCTGTGGCGGCCATTGGAGGGTGAACCAACGGCAAAGGAAGACCTTTCTCTCTGTCTCTCTCTCACTGTCCACTCTGCCTGTCAAAAAAAATAAATAAATAAAAAATAAAAAAAAAAATAAAATAAATTTCTTTGGAAAATATTATTTTGAATGGATGCTATAAGGTAAATGACAAAACAAAATTTCAATAAGTACTGTTTTCTAATTACTGAACCCATTTTCATAGGAGTATTATTTGGCAATTCTGAAACTAAGTCATGAACAAATATATGAATATGGCATAGATATTGAGAGCCAAGGGATTAAGGGAAGATTGGAGGAGGAATTCTGGAAGAGGATTGCCAGCATCAATTTATTGTCCTCTATTCTGTGAAATACATTGCCCACCTATATTTAGTGGTCTTATATGTCAAATGGGGAAAATGAGCTCAGCCAAGTGAGCAGGATCCTTTTGTCCATTGTCATAGATGGCTGAAAGACAACTAATGTAATTGCAAATGGGAGGATTTGTCAGTCTGTCACTGCAAGTGTTAGCATTGCTTGGCTCAGAAATATCAACAATAAATTTCATTCTTCCTCTTATTGTTTTTTCTGTTTTTGTTGTTGTTCTTCTACTTCTCCTTTCTCTTCTGTTCTTCTTTTCTTCCTCCTTCTTCCTATTCTTCCTTCTCTATCTGCTGATGTCTTAACAAAACTTTGTACTTTTTCTCAACTCTGAGAAATGCCGCTGCCCTAGTCTTATCAACAATATAGAAAATAGCATATACAATTATAACAGATGTTCTGCTAACAAAGTGATGAGACAGACTGTGAAAAACCCTTTGGGACACACACAAGAAAACTGTGGTGTATTTCCTGTTAGTTAGTATGACCCACCTTACACTAAATTAGCTGAGTGTTTAATATTCCTGCTTTGCTCAGTCACTAGATCCGGCCTGCCTAGTAAGGGCATGTCCTTAAGCAAGGACAGCATCTACAGTTGAGGCAGACTACAAGGGAACTGACAGCTTGAGACTATTATCTAACCATATTCTTCAGACCTGGGTAACAAGTACTTTCTTGAAATAGACTGTGATTGGTGATTCTCTGTGTCTAACATAGTCCATCTCATGTGCATTGTTGTGTTGTAGAAACTAAGGGAGAGATACTGTAATAGAATTGTCACTACCAATAGATAACACTAAGAACAAGTTATTGGTACATCTACTTACAGTTCAAGAGTACCCTAAAGAACACTCCAAATAATATTTTCTTTGAAGTACTTTATACTATGACCCTGCAATTTTATTTTCCTTTCTAATCACTCTCCATTTAGAAGCCTTGGCAAAGTCATGGCCAGTTTTGAATAGATTAATAGTGAAATAATTCGATTTTATACAGCTAATTTCATGAACACAAGACTTCCACAAATATGAGTACTGGTGAGTTAATCTAGATTTCAGGAATGTTTTGTAGATAATCATACGCTGTTTATATTCTACATATTTTTAGTGAAGAAACCTGAGCTTCTAATGAGTGCATTCCAGTTCTGTGATTATTTTAAATTTTCTGAATTTGCAGGGGTAACTTAAAATCTCTGGGCCTTAGTTCCATTGTCTGTAAGATTAAAAGGTCATATACTTCACAAATACCACTTATAAAGCATAAAATTTACTTCAAATTGTTTATGAACCAAAAAAGAAATTTTTATTTTGGTGCAAAAATTTTTGAAACTCATGCATAGTAGGAGTTTTCAAAACTGCATCTATGAACTACATCGAATCTGTCCTCTTTGTATTAATATAACCTTAACATGAGAAATAAGTACATAAATGAAGTTTTAAAATGGGAAAAACTTTCCTGGTCCGTGGTATTAGGAAGCAGCTATGCATGAATTCCAAAAGTTTAACACAATAAATTAAACTTTTAAATACATTTTTCCACAAAGCTTTTGGAGTCTCCTCACCTCATAAATCATGATGTTCCACATACTGTATATGCTCAGTGAATCATAGTTGAATCTAAATATAAGTTCCTATAGAACTCCAAAATTTGATTCCTGTATATCTCACCACAGACTTACATGAAATTTCCCATCCTGTTTCCTCCCCACCACCAACATATAATGGGCCTGTATTTACTTTTTTTTAAAATTCTATTTATTTATTTGACAGGTAGAGTCACAGACAGTGAGAGAGAGAGAGTCAGAGAGAAAGGTCTTCCTTCCATTGGCTCACTCCACAAATGGCGGCTACGGCCAGCGCTGTGCCAATCAGAAGCCAGGAACCAGGTGCTTCCTCCTGGTCTCCCATGCGGGTTCAGGGCCCAAGCACTTGGGCCATCCTCCACTGCCCTCCCAGGCCACAGCAGAGAGCTGGACTGGAAGAGGAGCAGCCGGGACTAGAAACTGGTGCCCATATGTGATGCCGGCGCCGCAGGTGGAGGATTAACCAAGTGAGCCATGGTGCCAACCCCAGTATTTACTTTTGACTAGGACTTCTTTAATTGTAGTAAACAAAACTCTGGGTATTTATACAGAATTTTTATCAATTTTTTTTGTTTAAGTTAGCTGAAAATTTGTTGACTTGTTTTCATTACTTGATAAAGTTCTGGAAGATATAGTATAACTCTAATAGAACTTCTTGCTCACCCTATTTTTAATCTTTGGCCTGATTCAGTTCTTTTATTAATGTACAGCTTTTAACATTTTCCTTTGGGATGTCTGCATCATATGGCAGGTCTATATTCAGATTTTTGAGGTATCCCCATACTGTCTTCCATAGTAACTTTACCAGTTTGCATTCCCACTAACAATGGATTAGGGTACCTTTTCCCCCACATCCTCAACAGCATTTGTTGTGTTAATTTCTATATGCAATCCATTCTAGCTGGGGTGAAGTGAAACCTCATTGTGGTTTTGATTCTCATTTCCCTGATTGCTAGTGATCCTGAATATTTTTCATGTGTATGCTGGCCATTTGGATTTCCTCTTTGGAAAAATGTCTGTTTAAATCCTTTTCCCATCTCTTAAGTGGATTGTTTGTTTCGTTGTTGTGGAGTTTCTTGATCTCTTTGTAGATTCTGGTTATTAATCCTTTATTGGTTGCATAGTTTGCAAATAATTTCTCCCATTTTGTCTGTTTCCTCTTCATTTTCCTGATTATTTCTTTTGCTGTACAGAAGCTTCTCAATTTGAAATAATCCCATTTGTTAATTTTGGCTTTGACTGCCTGTGCCTCTGGGGCCTTTTCCTATACCAATGACTTGAAGGGTTTCTCCAATGTTCTCAATTAATTTAATGGGGTCAGGTTATAGATATAGATCTTTAATCCATGTTGAGTGGATTTTTGTGTAAGGTGTAAGGTAAGGATTTTGCTTCATACTTCTGCATGTGGAAATCCAGTTTTCCCAGTGCCATTTGTTGAAGAGACTTTCTTTGTTCCAGGTGTTGGTTTAAGCTCCTTGGTCAAATATAAGAGGGTTGTAGATGTTTTCATTGATTTCTGGTGTTTCTATTCTGTTTAATTGGTCTATCCATTTATTTTTGTAACAGTACCAACCTGTTTTGATTTTTTTTTTAATTTTTTTTAAAATGTTTTCTTCTAATCCCTTTTTTTCCTTTTTTATTTATTTTTTATTTAGTAAATATAAATTTCCAAAGTACAGTTAATGGATTACAATGGCTTCCCCCCCCCATAATTTCCCTCCCACTCACACCCCTCCCATCTCCTGCTCCCTCTCCCATTCCATTCACATCAAGATTCATTTTCAATTCTCTTTATATACAGAAGATCGATTTAGTATGTATTAAGTAAAGATTTCATCAGTTTGCACCCACAGAGAAACACAAAGTGTAAAATACTGTTTCAGTATTAGTTATAGCATTACTTCACACTGTACAACACATTAAGGACAGATCCCACATGAGAAGTAAGTACATAGTGACTCCTGTTGTTGACTTAACAATTTGACACTCTTGTTTATGGCGTCAGTAATCTCCCTAGGCTCTAGTCATGAGTTGCCAAGGCTATGGAAGCCTTTTGAGTTCACCGACTTCGATCTTATTTACAAGGTCATAGTCAAAGTGGAAGTTCTCTCCTCCCTTCAGAGAAAGGTACCTCCTTCTTTGATGACCTAGAACCTTCTCTTTATGTTTTACTGTGTAGTGCTTGATTCCAATGTGTCATGGTGAAGATCTTTTCTGCTCGTGTCTATTAGGAGTTCTATTTGCTTCCTGTACTTGATATCTCATTCTTTCTCTAAATTAGGGAAGTTTTCTGTTATTATTTCACCAAAAAGGTCTTCTAATACTTTCTCTCTTTCCATGCCTTCAGGAACTCCTAGAACCCATATGTTGGGTCATTAGATAGTATCCTGTATATCCTGTAGATTCCCCGCAGTGTTAGGGAAGTCCAAAATGGTGGCAGCTCTCTATGAGCTTGTTACAGGGCACCATTGTAGGGTGATTGGGGTAATAGAAACATTCCCCACCCCGCTTTTTTCTCCTCTAGTTTGGCAGGTACATTATCCCACACAGGGCTCCAAGCTAGATTCCCTCCAGTCATTTCCTGCAGCTTTATCGCCAGTGGCTTGGGTAGCTGCAGTCTGGTCTCACCTCACTCTCTGAAGGTGATGCAGAAGCTCTCAGCTGCTGCAGTCCTGATTTGTATGTGTCCACACCTCCATGTAGGTCTGCCACGTCCCTCTGAATTGCATGGAGTTTCCTCCGTTGTTCTCCCTAACACTCCCTTGATATCCTGGGAATATCCTGTTATAACATGCTCACATGACTTACAACTCACAAAGAGATATAGTGTTATTTGAAAGTGTACTTAGAGTAGTTATAATGTATAATGTGAATTTAACCAAAAATCATTGAAAAGTTAAAAAGTAAGTATGATTTCTGGCTAAGTTGGTAGAGAAAATAGAATCATAAAATACTCCATACCAGATAAAGTTTGAAAAAAGAGTGGAAGCAAAAAGGAAACAATAAGGAAGTACAAACAGAAATCAGATAAAATAGCCAAAATATGGAATCAATCAAGGTGCCTATCATCAGATAAATGGACAAAGAAAATGCGGTCTATAAACAAAATAGAATATTATTCAGCTATAAAAAGAATGAAATTCTCTATCATTTTCAGCAAAATATTTGGACATTATGTTGAGTGAAATAAGCCAGACACAGAAAGACAAATACTGCATGTTCTCCCTTATATGTGGGAGTTGAAATTTAAAAAAAAAATATCAAAAAGAAAGAAATGTCTCTGTGTATCAGTTTTGTTTCAAATACAGTATTTTGTGAAACTTTATTTTAAATGTTTGTCAAACAAATTGATAGGGATTACTTATTACTATAGTTTTAATGATTTTGTGACCATTTTAAAATTTACTTAGAATTAACAACCTAAAGAAAATGCACAACAGCTTTAAAATATCCAAATAACAACTTATCAATATGAAATAAATCATTTAAATTGTCCTAAAATGAGTCAGAAAACTGAATTACAAATTTAAAAATTCCCTAAAATGAAAATCTCTATATCTGTATATTTTCAATGGAGATTTATCATTAATGATTGAATCTATACAATATTTTACACAATGGATAAAAAGGAACATGTCTTAATACATTTTCTGACCCTGATACAGAAACTACTTAACAATTGTATGAGAAAGCAAACTATAGACTAGTATCCTTTATGAATACAGATGTCAAATCCTTAACTAAATATTAGCAAATAGAATTCAACAGTATAAATATAATAATTAATCACCTCAAGTAGGCTCAAGTAGTATTTATTCCAAGTATGAAAAGATGGTTCAATATTTGAAAACAAATCAGTACAATATCTCATATTAATCTAATAAAAGATGAATCACGTGACCAATTTATTTGCTGCAGAAAACTCATTAGATACAGTTCAATTTCTTCTAATAAAAAACTCTTGGAAATCTAAAAAATAAATGGTAACTTCTTCAAAATATTAAAGAGCATCTATAGAAATAGTTGATATTATGTTTAATTATCTGAGACTGTGTGTTTTCCATGCTAAGCCTGGAAGTAAGGTGAAAACTCACTCTTACCATTTCTTACTCAACACAGTGCTGGAAATTCTAGCTAGTTGCAATAATGCAATAAAATGGTATAAGTCATCAAGGAAGAAACAAAAGTGTTCCTATTTTCAGATGGCATGTAGTATATATAGAGAAACTCAAGGGGTTTTCATTTGGCCTATTGTTTAAGAAAACCACATCTCATGTCAGAGTGCCTGGGTATGCTACCTGCATTCAGATCCTGCCTTCAGTTTCTTGCTAATGCAGATCTTGGAAGGCAGCAGTGATGGCTCAAGTTATTGGAATCCTGACATTTATGTTCTACTCATGTGGAAGGCCTGGACTGCATCCCAGCTCCTAGCTTTAGCTCACAATTTCATAGTATGTAAGACCAATATATAAACATCAATTCTATTTCTATGGGAGGGGGTCTACAAAAAGTTCATAGAAAGTGAATGTTATGAATAAATCACCAATGGACTTGAAAATTATTTTATAACAATAAACTTATCTTTTAATTCCATTATCCACTATTTTTTAAGTATACTAGTATATAGTATCAATGAAAATGTGGATACATATTTAAATTGTAAAAGCACTTATAATAACTCAAAAATATGTATGGATCTAATGATACCTGATAGATCATATAGGCTGAAAACTGTACAATGCTGATTAAATATGTAAATAGACACATTGTATTCATAAAAATTCATCCAAGTAAATATATCAATCTTAGGTAATAGGAATTACTCATGAAAAAAATGGATTAAAACACAATATGCATTTGCCATAAATTTTGAAGCACCCTAATAACTATAGTAATTAAGTCTATGTGGTATTGATGAATGGATAATCACATAGAATAATGCAGCAGAATATAGAACTCAGAAAGAGATACACCCAAATTTGTCTAATTGATTTTTATAAAGGAGAAAAAGCCACTCAGTGAAGGAAAAATGGACTTTTTCTTACAAATGATGCAGGAAAAATTATACATCTGTAGGCAAAGGGGAAAAATTGAACCTAGACCTAAGTAAGTCTCAGATTTTATAAATGGATGACAGATTTATATGGGACATCTTAGCAAAAATGTACAACTTTCATTGAAAACATTGAAGAAAAGCTTGGGGGACTTACAACTAGGCAAAATGCTCTTAGATTTGGCACTATAATTATAATTCATAAAAGAAAAATATGATAATTTTGACTTTATTGAAAGTTAAAAATCTTGTTCCAAGAAATACTTGATTATATCAATGTCAAAATTCTAGTTGGGATGTTGTACTATAGTTTGTAGAATGTTATCATTGTGGAAATTAGGTAAAGCATACCTGAGATCTCCTTGTATTATTTCTTATTGCTGCGTGTGAATCTATAGTCATCTCAAAATTAAAAGTGAGATAAAAATCAATAAGTGAACCTCAATTTTAATATTTTATTTAATTCAATATATCTAATGTATCGTAATTTCATAATGTAATCAATATCAATATAAAACACTAATGAGATATTTTACAGTTTTTGCACTAAAGTTTCAAAGTCTAGTATATATTTTGAGGCCAGCAGTGTGGCGCAGCGGGTTAATGCCCTGGCCTGAAGAGACCGCATCCCATATGGGCACCAGTTCTAGTCGTGGCTGCTCTACTTCTGATCCAGTTCTCTGCTATGGCCTGGGAAAGCAGTACAAGATGGCCCAAGTCCTTGGGCCCCTGCACCCTTGTGGGGGACCCAGAGGAAGCTCCTGGCTCCTGGCTTCAGGTTGGTGCAGCTCCGGCCATTGTGAACGATTGGGGAGTGAACCAGCAGATGGAAGACCTCTCTCTCTCGCTCTCTCTCTCTCTGCTTCTCCTCTCTCTGTGTAACTCTTTCAAATAAATAAATAAATCTTTTTTAAAAAAGACACAGCTAGATAAACTAAAGAATATTGTTAGATAAACAAGAATCGAAAGAGTTTTTTTTTTTAAATAAAACAAAGCCTAGTATATATTTTACACCTACAGCATACATATCTCCAATCAGATGCTCACTTTTTTTCAGCAATGCTTAATATAAATTTGTATTTTATATAATATAACATTGAAATATTTGTATGTTTGTTATTTCAGACGCATTGAATGATTTCTTCATAATTAAAACAGGTGCAAAACACATTTTTCTTTTTTTAAAATTTATATAAAGTGAACAAATTTCACATATTTTATATATGTAGCTTTAAAGCCATAATGATAGTTCCCACTGTACCCTTTCTCCTTCCCTTTCGCCCATGTTGCCAAATTGACTCATATTCTTTTAGAATAGTTAATACCTTCCATGTGTTTACTCATGAAAGGAAAATATATAATGCCATTTTTAGTCACGTGTATTATGGAATGTTTCTATGTTGGTATACATTTTTGTACCACTCTTACTGATAAGCTTTTCCTTCCTTGGAGTTTCAGTTTTAACTTGTGGAGACACAAAAGTAAAATGTACTACAAGGATAAATTGTGACATTTTCCATAATTGAAGTGTTCAATTGCAATAAGATATTTATTTGGAAGGGATTCCACTTGCCTTTTTCTTTTTGATTAGTAAAGAATTTTCAGCAGCAAACATAAAATTAGTTATATAGTAAAAACGGATCTCTTCCCCCCATCTGCTTTATCGCAATACTAGTTAGAGATGGTGGATACAGAGCAGTAGGAAAAAGAAAAGCATTTTTTTCACCTCAAGTTTGCAACAAAGTACTTAAAATTCTTAGAATAGAATTCAGAGGGTTTTTTTTGCTGTTATTTTGGAAACAAACTTGTCTATTAATTTACCTCTATTTGCAACAGTTGGAAGTATATTTGGATGTATATTTGCTCATTATGTATGCTTTTAGTCTTGTAAATCTCAGGAAAACACGTAAGTCCAAAAAGAAAAAAAAAGCAGGTTTTACACCGCATTCTATCAACTCATAGCACTGAAATTCGATATACCAGAATAAAGGCCACTTGAGGCAGTGAACGCAATTTGTCTTCAGAGTCAGGGTCATCAATCAAATTATTTTGCTTCCTCTTGTACCTCTGAGCATATTGGGACCAGGCTATTGGTCTTTAACAAAAAATAATTATGCTTTGCTGTCAAACAGGTAAAGCAACAACAACAACAGAACCTAACTTTGTCTGGTGTTGCCTGAAAAGTAACCTCTGATTCTTATCTATCTACCAATCTGTAGACTGTAAGAGACATTCCTATTCCTGTGGATTCTTTCAAAGCCAAATCTTTAAGAAACCAGTCGGAACTGCTCACAGGGATGTTTCAAAAGGAGCAATCATGCTTTGTCAAAGACATAGTATTTCAGTGCGGGTTGCTTATTTGTGAGACAGGAGGCCTATGAAAAGAATCTGTTAGCTTACTTCACCACTTAGTTTAGGTTGTCAAAATTCCATGTCCTTCATTAAGAAAATGGAGATAATAGCTAACTTAGAGTTTCTTTTGATGATGAAATGAATCACATTGATAAAATCTTAAAAACTAAGAGATACTAAGTTAATAAATATATTATTAGTAAGCCCTACATTATTGTGAGCAGCACACATTTCAGAGCTGGAGGTGTCTCCTTTGTCAAAGGCACTGAGAGGGAATATTTTTTCCCATGTTCCATATTTTATCACCAAAGGTTACCCCCTCCAGATATGCTCATAACCCATGTCAAAGATGTATAAGAGGGGCCGCCGGCAGTGCCGGCATCCCATATGGGCTCGGATTCCTGTCTTGGCTGCTCTACTTCCCATCTAGCTCTCTGCTATGACCTGGGAAAGCAGTAAAAGATGACCCAAGTGCTTGGGCCCCTGCACCCATGTGGCAGACCTGGAAGAAGCTCTTGGCTCTTGGATTTGGATCAGCACAGCTCTGACAGTTGTGGCCAATTGGGAAGTGAACCATTGGATGGAAGACCTCTCTCTCTCTCTCTCTCTCTCTCTCTCTCGTTCTCGCTCTCTCCCTGTATCTATCTCTCTCCTTCTCTCTGTGTGTAACTCTTTCAAATAAATAAATAAACAAATATTTTTAAAAAGATAGACAAGATAAAAGATGTGGAGATTGTCTTCATTGCACTCATTATTATGCATTGCTGTTGTTTTTATATACAGGTTCTTATTTTCAGTGATTCTCCAAGGATACTGATCAATATGCTCAAATGAAACAAAGAAAACAAAAACTACAATTGGCCCTAATATATCTTGAAAATAAAGATAATCTGACAAATTTTGGATCTCTAAAGTTCATTAAAGATTAAATAAGTATTGGATCACACGTTGTTGTGTCATGAGCAATTTAGTAGTATCGGCTTTCAAACCCTTGCCAATACAATTTGTCCAATTATTGTTGAGCATCTATATGCTATTATTTCCAATATATTTCTATATTTAAGACACATTGAATCTCACAGGCATACAGAGGGTGTTATTGCTAGAAAGTTCAACTAATATTTCTCTGTTTCCCTGAATTATCTGTTCCTCAGTTTTATTTTTACCTCATTGTGAAAGGCTTTGATGCTAGCCTTGGACTTCAAAGCTCAAAAAACCTGCAGGAGCAGTTTGTCATAAATGCTTTAATAGTATTCATCATGTGCTGTTTCTAAAGCTTTCCACCCTTCAGTGGACCCAGTAGCTAGCACAAAACCCTACAAGTGGGAAGTGTGCAGCACACTATCGCTACTGTACTCAGATGGACTCTCACCATTTTAGAATGAAGCAGTCATTTTATTGGATAAAATAGTTATGTGTAGTTGACAGGGACTGAGAGGAGGGGGAAATGGGGAGTGGCAGTTCTATGGGTAATTTCAGTTAGGCAGCATGAATAATTTTTAGAGATCAGCTATACAACACTCTGCCTATTAACAACACTGTATTGTGCACATAAAAATTTAAGAGTATATATCTTATTATACATGTTTTTGTGAAAATAACAATACAAAATAAAAGAGACACAAGGAAGCTATTAAAGGTGATGGATGTGTCCATTATGCTGGTTGTAGTGATGGTATCATGAGTGTTTGTGTGTGCTCAAATTCGTGCAGTGTTTGTATATCAATTATGTAACAATAAAGCTATATTTTAAAGTATATATTAGGACAAAAAAGATTGAGGGTTAAAGAATCACAGTGAAGGAGAAAGCTCTACTAAATTTTGTAATTTTGAATGCATGAAATGCTGCCATATATGCAGCCTGCATAGGATCTAAATAATGATGTGCCCCCATCCATATTTCCAGAAAAAAATATAAAACCAAAAGTGAATGAAACCCCTACACAACATAGCATTGATGGTGAATTTTGGAATCTGACAGAAGTCTGTTTTCATTATTAGCCCAAGTGAACATAGATTTTGCCTTCATTTCACTCCCCTGGAGTTTATATTCTAAACAGAGAAGGCAGAGACTTCAGTTTAGAAGCATCTCTAACATTTTGTAACCCAGTGCTTAACCTATTTCTTTAAACACAGTAAGGCTCAGTGAACCCCTGCTAAATCATTGGTTTTAATGTGAAGTGCATGTCTATAGGGTACACAAAGAATTTCCAAGCCATCTACAGGAAACCATCAGTTCTCAGAGCCTCCATCTCCTTATCTTCTCTTTGTAAAACTGATCTGTCTGAAGATACCTCTGTTTCAGACCTCATGCAGGTTTTCCTTTCACAAGTACACTTTTGTATTTCCTGCACTTTGCAAAGAAAAGCATCCAACTCATCTGGATTCTTACTTTAGTCTCTTAGGATCTACTGACTGCCTACCAAGTGCTAAGCAGAGGAAATGTGAAATACCTGTGTAACTTCCTTTCAACAAAAAAAAGCTCATGGAAATGTGGTGTCTGCATATATCTTGGTATGTTTTGACATTGACATATTGTGCCATGGAGTGAAGAAAATTAATTTTGCATAATGAACTCTCTTCTTCTATGTACAAAGTATTTTCAGAAAATTCATTGAACACTATTGTCACTTGAGAGCAACACAGAGAACATTTTTTTAAGAAATATGGATGTGATGATGCTTTATTTCAGATGACAAAATTCAAGGTAATGTTCCATGCATTATCCATCATAAACTGAAAATTCAAAAATGAAATATAGTCACAGAGATGGTATTTATACACTTATTTGAATTAGAAAAAAATGAAGTCATATTTTTCTGACAGAGTAAGTCTGATTGAATCAACAATGAAAACTGTCTCTTGGCAGTTAATTTATTTGACAGTTAATTTCCAAATTTTGAATAAGCTAAATATGCAGCTTCAGTTTTGAAGGGAAATATATAGACTTAAAGTTTGTGAAGAGATAAATCATTTAATATTTAAAACTTTTAATTTTCACAGGTGAATTGAAATTAGAACTCTAATTTCCCCAAGATATCTAAGTAGAAAAGGTGCCTCTAAGTAAAAGAGAATAGATATAACAAAACCACATTGAATATTGTTGGAATATAAGATATTATTATATTGTGGGGTGCAGGGCTCTAAGCTATGTTTACTGCAAGTTCTTCTCTTCACATGTGAAAAAAATTCAAAACTAGACACATAAAAGTGTACAGAGAAGCAGCATTTATTTGGAGCACAGCAAAAAACTCAAGAACTATGTCAAGCTGGCTAAAGAGAGGAAGAGTGAGTGCATGGACAAACAGCCAAAATGCAAAAGGACCTCAAACAAAGAAAAACCCTTCAAAAGCTTCCAACAGTGAAAAAGTCCTTAACAAGGGAAAACCCCCACACTCTAACAAGATTTGGCCTTTCATAGGGTAGAGCCCTGTTGAATATTCAAAAGGGAACAGAGGTTGGGTTGGGTGCTTAAGCACCACCCATGCCCTTTACAGATAATATCAAAAGTGTCATGACATTGGGTGCATGGTGGAAGTGGGATTGGCCCCATGGTAATTGTATTATAAGGACACTGTAATGACCTAAAGGACTTGAAGGCTATATATCCCGCAATCCTGTTGCATATTTTCAGCTAGTGTTGGTTCTAAGTTTGCAACATTGTGGGATTGGCAGTATCTGTTACACAAAAACAAGAGGAGAGCTTGATGGTACATGGGAGGAGAAACTGGATGGTGCACATTGTACTCAGAAAAGAAAAGGAATTTGGATAGTCCACAGCCAGGGATTTACCGTGCAGGAGGGACTGAGCTGTCAGATCATCTGAAGCTGTCAAACCACAGCTTTCCTGGAACTGTCAATCAGCATCCCGAGCAGGTCAACCACTATTATTAGCCTGAAGCTGTCAATTAGCATCATGTACAGGTCAGCAAGGAGCTGTCCAACAGTGGTTCAGCTGGGACTGTCCTCAGCTCCTTTCGCTATCTACCTACATTCCCACAACACCTGGAGGACAGAAGTTTTTATACTGTTCCGTTCACTGCTTTGTAATTAGACTCCACAAGAGTTTTTGACACATAGCAGGCACTCAGTAAATGTTTGATAATAAATGAAATTTTCTTTATATTCTTCCCATAAATTGGGTAAGTGACCCCCAAAATCAGATAGTAAATGTTTTGAGAAGCAGGCAGATTCTAAGAATTTACTTTTAAATTTTTTGAAATGAATTGTCATCTGATAAAGTCAGTTTTTTCTTTTTTTAGCTTTAATTTTAAATTTATAAAACAAGAAATTGTGAAGTGGTAATATGATGCATTACTATATACTCCTCACCTGGTTTCCAAGTAGCATCTTATATTAGTGACATTAATGTATTTGTCAAAATTAATGAATCATACTCAACTTTCCCAGTTATTTTAATCCAAATGCCTGTTGTCTTTCCCATCATTTGTATCCTCTAGGAGTCCGACATGTGTATTCATATCAAGTTTTTCTTTTTCATTTTAGCTCCCAATATAAGTGAGAACATGCGGTATTTGTCTTTCTGTGTCTGGCTTGTTTCACTCAACATGATATCCTCCGGTTCCTTCCATTTTGCTATAAATGACGGATTCCATTGTTTTTTATAGCCCAATAGAATTTCATTGTGTATATATACCACATGTTCTTTATCCATTTGTCTAATGATGGATACCTTAGTTGACTGTATATTTTGGCAGTTCTGAACAGTGCTGTTATAAGCACGGTGGTGCAGTTATCTCTTTGATACAGCATGTCCGTGTCTTCGGGGAATATACCCAGTAGTGGTGTTGCTAAATCATATGGCAAGTATATTTCTAGTTTTTAAAGAAATTATCACGCTGTTTTCCACAGTGGCTGCACTAATTTACAATCCCACCACAGTGTATAGGTGCTCCTTTCTCCACACCCTTGCCAGCATTTGTTACTCTCTAACTTTTGGATTTTAGTCATTGTGACAAGCATGAGGTGATATCTCATTATGGTTTTTATTTGCATTTCCCTGATGGCTAGTGAGGTTGAACATTTTTCCATATATTTGTTGACCATTTGTGTTTCTTATTTTGGTAATTTTGTATCCAGATGTTTTGCCCACTTAACTGGATCATTTATTTTAATTTTGTTGGATTTATTGAGTTGCTAGTATATTCTGGATATTCATTCTATGTCAGTAAGTAGCTTGCACATATTTTCTCCCATTCTGATGGATTGTCTCTTCACTCTATTGATTGCTTCCTTTGCTGTGCAGGATTTTCTGAGTTTGATATAATCCCATTTTATAGTTTTGCTTTTGTTGCCTGTGCTATAACAATGCTTTGAAGTGTTTCCCCTACATTTTTTTCAGCATTTTTATAGTCTCAGATATTACATTTTGGCCTTTGATCCATATTCAGTTGATTTTTGCATATAGTGTGTGGGAGGAAACTAATTTCATTCTTTCACATACAAACATTCAGTTTTGCCAACACAATTTATTAAAAAGATTATCTTTTCTCCAATGCATATTTTTGGCAGCCTTGTCAAAAATCAGTAGGCTGTATGCATGTGGATTAATTTCTGGGTTATCTATTCTGTTCTATTGATCTATATGTCAGATTTTATGCCAGTACCACGCTGTTTTAATTACTATAGCTTGAACATTAGCAGGATGCTGGATCAAAAACAGAGTAGCCAGGACTGAAACCAGCACTCCAACATGGGATACATACACAAGTGGTGGCTTACACACCACAATGTGCCTCAATGCCAGTCTTTTCACTGATTATTTCATCTTCTGTTCTGCTATTCATCATACTGAATCCTTGAACCCTTCATTTAAATTAACATTCAGTTACAAATTTTACATTTATTTCTATATCTTCCATTTCTTTTCTGAGTGTATGTTTTCATTTATTTCAAATGCATTTCTAATTATTCATTGAAGTGTTTTTATCATGGCCACATGTCAAATTATTCTAACATCTTTGCCATCTTTGTGTTAGAATTTATTGATTCTCTTTTTTTAATTTTTTTTGAGATTTTTTCCCCTGGCATGAGGAATGAGTTTCAAATGTGATATATAAAATTTGTTTTATATTGGGATTTTAGATTTTATTGAACATTATCACTTAACCGGCTTTTCTGACATTGCCCAACAGGGAAAGTGAGTTACCACTCCATTAATTACAGATGCAAGTAGAAGCTTAGTTCTTTTATTCAAAACCCTAGGAAAGGGCTCATTGTCACTGCTGGGTGGAGAAGAGAATTCTCATTCTCCAATTAGTCTTTACTGACATGATGGTGGTAATGGTTTCTGATGGTGACATTGGTCCAATAGGGAGGTTAAGAGGATTCTCATTATTGATGAGTTTGAGTCAAGTTCGTGCTCCCCATGTGGTTTTCACTGATCCCATGCGGTGAAAAATCTTTCAGACAGTTGTTAATGAAAACCCTGGCTTTCTAGTTCCATGACAGCTTCTCTTTCTGGTGTTGGAAAATCTCATTACTTCCTCAGAAGGGTGCATCTTCTATCGTGCAGACTGCAAGAACCTGAATTCATTGTAAATTCCATTTAATGTCAATTGAAACATGTTATAATTGCTCTCAGATATTTGGTTTGTTTCCTATTTCTGCCTTTGTCCTCACCTACTTCTCTTTTGTTGGCTGTAGATAGGTTGAGAAATCCAGAGAGTCAGAATCAGACTATTTAGCTAAAACATTTGCTCCAACCTCACCATGACAGGGTTCCAGTAGTATGAATGTGCCTGGCTAGTGAGGCTTAGACTTCATGATAGTAGTAGCTGCAAGGCTGATTGAGAAGGCAGTTTTCTGGCATCTACCTTGATGAGGTTGAATTCATATGGTAGAATATTCTATAAATGAAACAAATATGTGGAAAAGGCAGTGAGAACCGAGAAAGTGTGACAAATAACTACTACTATGGGTTCTGGTCCACATAGTAGGCTCTGCATCCTTATTTTTATATATTCACTGGCTTCTCAATAATAGCTGCTAACATTGCCTTCTTACCTAGAGGAGAGAAGTATAGGATGTCTATGCATTTTTTTCCACATTGGGAAGAAAAAATTTCGAATAGACCTTGTATTACGCAGAATTCTCCAAAGAAATAGAACCAACATCTTACATAGAGGTAAAGGAATTTATTTATTTATTTATTTATTGACAGGCAGAGTGGACAGTGAGAGAGAGAGACAGAGAGAAAGGTCTTCCTTTGCCGTTGGTTCACCCTCCAATGGCTGCCGCAGCCGGTGCGCTGCAGCTAGCGCACTGCGCTGTTCCGATGGCAGGAGCCAGGTACTTCTCCTGGTCTCCCATGGGGTGCAGGGCCCAAGCACTTGGGCCATCCTCCACTGCACTCCCTGGCCACAGCAGAGAGCTGGCCTGGAAGAGGGGCAACCGGGACAGAATCCGGCGCCCCGACCGGGACTAGAACCCGGTGTGCCGGCGCCACAAGGCGGATTAGCCTAGTGAGCCGTGGTGCCGGCCAGGAATTTATTTATTATAAGGAACAAGCTTACATAGTTATGGAGGCTAGAAAAAAGTCTCAGTATCTGTAGTCATCCAACTGAGATACAGGAAAGCCAAAGTTTGGCTCTCGTCCAAGTACAAAGGCCAAAGAACACAGATCCAATGGTATAGATTCTGTTCTGAATGCAAGCTTAAAAAAAAAAAAAAAAAAGAAGAAGAGTAATGTCTTAGTTGGAAGATGGATTGAGAGAGTGAATTCTTAACTTTTATTTTATTCAAGACTTCAGTAGGATTGGATAGAGTCCACTCACACCAGGGAGGAAATCTGCTTTATAAAGTCTATGAGTTCATTTCAGGCTCATTGATACAGCAGGTTCAAGCCCCAGCCTGCAGTACCAGCATCCCATATGGGCACCCGTTCAAGTTCTGGCTGCTCCACTTCCAACCCAGTTCTCTGCTATGGACTGGGAAAGCAGTAGGAGATGGCCCAAGTGCTTGGGCCCCTGCACCCACATGGGAGACCCAGAATAATCTCTTGGCTCCTAGCTTCAGATTGGCCCAGCTCCGGCCATTGTGGCCATTTGGGGAGTGAACTAGCAGACAGAAAACCTCTCTCTTTCTCTGTCTCTACCTCTCTCTGTAACTTTGTCTTTCAAATAAATAAAATAAATCTTTTTAAAAGGCTATGAATTCAAAAGATAATATTATCCAAAAACACCTTCCCAAACAAACCTGAACTACTTTTGACCAAACATTTGGGAACCCCATGACTTGGTTAATTTGACACATAAAATTAAGCAGGAAAAGTCCACTTCTTTCCACACTGGCACCCCTACATATCTCTTGAAACCACATTTAAATCCCATATAGAGACAAAACATTGTTATTTGTCGGGTGTCATTTCAATTAACAAAGTAAAACTATCCTGCATACCTTCAGAAAGACGTTAAATTTCTCCTGAGAAGAGGTAAAGAAGTTCATTGATGTTTACTTTCCTCAATGATATTCTGTAACAAATACCATGATATTAAATTAATACTTAAGTACTAATAAAAAGAAATACATTCTATTCTATGTAAGGAAATAAAATAGGAACGATGATATTTTGATTAATATATTAATATTTATGTGGAAACTTGTTCTTTCAACAATTTTTTTTATTTTATTGAATGACAGAGAGACCGAGAGAGAGAGAGAGAGCAACATATTGCATCCATTGGCTCACTCCTCCAAATGCCTGCAAAAGTCAGTACTGGACAAGATGAAGTCAGGAACCTGGGACTCCATCTTAGACTCCCAAGTGAGTGGCAGGGATGCAGTTACTTGAGTCATCACTTGCTGCCTCCCAGGGTTCACATTAGCAGGAAACTGGAATCAGGAGCAGAGCCAGAACTCAAACTCAAGCACTCTGATATAGAATTCGGGTGCCCTAAGCAGTGTCTTAACCACTGCATCAAACTCCCACTCTACAAACAGGTTCTTAACCAAACAGGAAAGAAACATCCATGACAATTACAAGCCTTAATGTTGTAACTGTCCGCATGGTAGTAGCTGGTATTTATAACTACATTCTTCTACTATCCATTCTATGTTTCTTTTGCTTTTGGCATGCATCTCAGCTGGTCATGATTCTTACCTGGCAGGGTGATTCATACCTTCACTCCTGAAGTCTCAAGACTATTAATAGTCCTACCTGGATTGTCTTGTTGTACTTTTCAATTGATCTTAATCATAGGGTGTGACAGTATCAAAAAGTTCCCTGAGAGATATTTGTATTCATATTCCTTTCCTCCATTGTACAGTAGTAGTCTAATTTCTACTTGGTGGTCCAGATAAATTACTCCAGCCAACATCATAATTCCTTATTGACTCAGAGATGTGAGGGGTCATGGGGCATTCTTAACTTCTAGTTTAATGGAAGCAATGCTGTATCTTCTGGTGGAAGCATTTATCCCTCTGGAACTAGAACTTTTAGGCCAGCAGGCATAACATCAAGGGAATGAGAAGTAAAAGTATGACTTTTGAGTCACTAAAGGTAGTAATAGTGGTGCTCCTCCCATTTCTACCTCCTGATCCCTGGACCCATGATTTCTGGTTATGGGAGAAACTGCACCAAATATGGGATGCTGATTCTTAAAACACACAACCTTTTGGAGAATCTTTCCTAGGGCCTAAAAGGTATTGTTGACTAGCTGACCCTGTAACTAAGTCTTTAAAAGGCTGTTAAAAATTCATCAAGTCAGGTGCTTCAGGATGTTGCAAATCATGATAAGGATAATGAGTTCCATGAACATTGGTCAATTTCTGTACCATACTGTTGGTCACAGCACATGAATCAATATGCAGTTCACAAATAGACATTTATTTTTCCAGGCAAAATGAGCAACCAGATGCAGGGCTCAATGTTCTACCTGCTATCAGGATTTCCCTTCACTACTGTTATTCAGGATTGTCCCAGAAAGGGATTGTAGCACTATAGCTGTCCCCATTTGAATGGAGCCTGAATATCATGCAACAGCATCTATAAACCAGGCCTAAGTCTTCTTTTCCTCTGTCAACTTGTAAGGAACAACCCATGGGTGCACAGGTGCAAGATTGGAGATAGAAGGTAATATAGCAAGACTGTGAGCATTTGGGCTACTTCATGTGGCTTATTTGTGTTTTTAGGGGCTTCATAGGTCCAATCTTATACCCCTATATTCTACTTCCATTTTATGAAGACATGCTACCTCGCACACTCAAATTTATGGCTTCCTATTTAAGCAGCAAACAACTCAATAGGAAGTTCAGGATTCAAGATAACTTGGTGGGCCATTGTTAAGTGTTCAATCTCTATTAAGGCTCAGGAGCAGGTCAAGAGCTGTTTCTCAAAAATAGAGTTATCTGTAGAGGATTACAGGAATTTGTTCCAAAATCCCAAGGGCCTGCCCTGCAATTCACCTATAGAGACCTGTAAAATGTTTCAAACAGCATCACCAAATCACCATCTGCCACAATTAATCAAGCATCATTAGATCTGCTAGGTCATATGGCCTAAGTGGTACAGCTTGCTTGCACAGCAGCCAGACCTGTTATAAGCCTTCTCTTGTTCTTGTCCTCACTCAAAATTAACAGCTTTTGGATCACATGGTAAATGGGCTTGAGTGACACACCTAAAAGAGAACTTGTTGAAAGCCTGAAGAATTCTACTTTGTATCATGACTCTTTTTTGGGTGTAGGAAGAAGAGAATGTAACAGTCATCCTTCACCTTAAAGGGGGTATCTGCATGCATCTCACAACATTGAACACACACAAATATCTTACCAATAAGTAAAAGATATTTGATACTGGTTGCTTACTAGGTTCAATCAGCATAATGTTATGACTGTAATAGACTATTTTTATATCTTATGAAAAGAAAGGCTATCAATATCCCTGCAAGTTAAAATATGACATTGGCTGGAGAGTTGAAATATCACTGAGGAAGGGCACTGAAAGTATATTACTGGACCTGCCAGGTAAAATCAAATTTCTTTTGGTGGATTTTATTCATAGTTATTGAATAAAAACAAATCATTTGCCAAATCAATAGCTGTATATTTGATATCAAGCAGCATGCTAATTTGCTGAGGCAATGAGCAAACATCTGATATAGTACTTGCCGTTAGAGTGACGATATGCTTTTTTTTTTTTTTTTTGACAGGCAGAGTGGACAGTGAGAGAGAGAGAGAGAGAGAAAGGTCTTCCTTTTGGTTCACCCTCCAATGGCCGCCGCGGCCAGCGCGCTGTGGCCGGCGCACCGCACTGATCCAAAGGCAGGAGCCAGGTGCCTCTCCCGGTCTCCCATGGGGTGCAGGGCCCAAGCTCTTGGGCCATCCTCCACTGCACTCCCTGGCCACAGCAGAGAGCTGGCCTGGAAGAGGGGCAATGGGGACAGAATCCGGCGCCCCGACCGGGACTAGAACCCGGTGTGCCAGACATTTTGTATTTATTTTAAAGTTAACATTACAGAGAGAGGAAAAGAAAGAGAGAGAGATCTCTAATCCACTGGTTCACTTCCCAAAGTGGCTGCAACAGCCATGGCAGAGCCTGACCAAAGCCAGGAGCTTCTTCCGGGTCTCCTACATGGGTGGCAGGGGCTCAAGAACATGAACCATCTTCTGCTGTTTTTCCTAGGCAATTAGCAGGGAGCTGGGTTGGAAGTGGAACAGCTAGGACAAAAACTGGAGCCCATAAGAGATGCCCGTGTTGCAAGTGGTGGCTTTACCTGCTATGTTACAATGCTAGTCTCAAGAGTGACCACATGTATAATCTTACAATAATACACTGTCATTCTCTAAGAACTATCAGATTTCTGCAAAGGGCAAGTAAGAGAATTGAATGGAGATGTCATCAGAATTGCCACCCCTGTGTTTTACAAATCCTTGATGGTGGGACAAATTGGCAACTCCTCCATAAATGTTATATTGTCTTTTGTTAGCTAGTATCAAAGTAAAGGCAGTTCTAGTGATATTCGTACTCTTTGACCTTTCTCACGATGATAGACTATTCCACAGATAAGGAAATGAATGAGAGGATTCTGCTAGCAGATAAGTTTATCTTTTCCAATAACAACTTCCAGATGTGGAAAAATAACTACAGAATGTGTTTAAGAACCTAGTTATCCATAGTGAGATGGATCTGAGTTTAAACTTCATTGATTACCTGTCTTCTATTAGCCTTATTCTGACTAAGCCACAGTGGTGTTTTGGGTTTCCTGGAATTACTACCAGTTCAGATTCAATGTCAGTAGTTCTTGAAGGTTATTTCCTCTTATCCAGTGCACAGTCACCTTGGTAAAAGTTCCCTTTGGGGATTACTGGAATAAAGAATTAAAGTATACATTTTTGGCAATGTACTAGGGCCTTATTTCAATAGGAATCATCACTCTCCGCCTTCACTCAAGGGCTGCTGGAACACTAAATTTGCTCAAGCCTTAGAACTGATTGATGGGATGGCTTTCTGTTTTTATAATTCATGCTGGTTTTATTCTATATCTTTTCTGCTGATATATAAAGTAAGAATTTCATAAGTTTATCGTCTATTTCTCTTCAAGGAATACCATGAGCAACTAGTCAACAAGATATTTCCACATGAGTCAGACAATTTTGATTGCTGTTTGACTATGCTATCCATTACAGTAGCCACATACACACATCTTGTCTTTGGTAGTTGAGTGTTATCAGTTTTACTCTGTCACCCCAGAATCCAATAACTCCCCTTGAATTTAGGCTTTTCAATATAGTGGTGATAATTCCCACTCTAATATCTGACCTACAGAGAAAAATGATCACAGCACTATTTTAGGATTCTGAAGCTCCATTCACAAATATATTTCTCAAAGTCATGTCATGTTGAAAGATATGTCTTTAGACCCTCCAAATGTGGTTGAATACATTTTAAATGGCAAATGCACACTGAGGTTCCAATCTCCCTAAGCATTTGAACCTGTTTTCTTCTGTTGAGCAGAATTCTATGCATGGGTTATTAATCTCTGAGGAGCAGAATACCATGAATTAGCTGCCATTCCCAAGGGAAGACTCTAAACATTTCTTCCCAGTGAATTTTGGTATCAAAATTGCCAAGGAAAACAGCACTAATACTTGTTGGAATACTGTTCTACTTACATAGAGAAGAGATCGACAAGATTAGCTCCAATAATATGCACCAGTGTCCAGCCTTGGGTGATGGTACAGAACAATCAGCTTGTGGGTCTTTTCCAACATCCTGTACTTTAACTTTCACCCAACCACTGAACCAGTAGATAGACCGTATCAAATCCCATAGGAACTTCAGCCACCTTGGGAAGAGTTGGATCAGACAGGACTCTGGAACAAGCCATGTGAATGTAACTTCATAATAGAAACTTTCTTTCACATTGAGGCAGTGCTTTATTAGGGTAACCAAGAGAACCAGACTCAGGAGGATGGTTACACCTCCCTGGTAGATGATATTCAATCAGAAATGTCAAGTTCTATGAATAAACCAGCGAAAGAAATCAATAAAACCGGGGTACAGGGGTGTCATAATGGCTTCCAGTTGCATGTATTTTGTTGCAAATGACAGGATCTCATTTGTTACTGCTGTGTAGTATTCCATAGTGTATATATACCATAATTCCTTTATCCAGTCTTCAGTTGATGAACATCTGAGTTGGTTGCATACCTCAGCTATTGTAAATTGAGCTGAAATGAATATGGGGATACAGATCATTGTTTCACATGCTGATATTAAATGTATGAAGTTATATCCCTTAAACAAAATTTTTAAAAAAAGAAAACAATAAGAAAATAGCTTGCTCTATACAGGAGTACTTAAAAATTCCTGGAAAATGAAATTGAAAAATAAGTTTATTTTGTTAAAAATATTTAAATCCATACATACTTTTTCATAATGTTTGCTTTCTATAAAAATTTTTAAGTTCCTTCATGTAAGTTCCCTATAAGTAAACAAGTAATTATTTTCCTAATCTACTTTGCAATATTCTCATAGCTTTTATAACATTCTTTGTAATATGTAAAAATATTTGAGGCTCCAAAATTATTGGGCCAGATATTTGGCACAGTGATGAACTGTGCCATGTGACTCTGGCATCCCATACCTGAGTGTTTGGGTTTAAGTCCTAGTTCTGCTTCTTATTCCAGCTTTCTGCTAATGTATACCTTGGGGAGCAGTAGATGATGGCTTAAATACTGGGTCTTTCCTTGCCACCCAAATGAGAGACGTGGATTGTGTTCAAGGCTATCAGCTTCAACCAGGGCTCAGTCCTGGCTGTTTACAGGCATCTACAGGGGACAGAACCAGTGGATGGAAGATATCCCTGCATATGTGGTTTCTCTGTCTTTTGAATAAATAAATTTTATTTTAAAATAAAATAAAATTGTTAAATAACTATTTTTAAAATGGCAGCTTCCTGCATTACTTTGACTAAAGGGGTCAAAAGAACATCTAGGTGTGGTACATGCTATGTTCAGAACTTAATGAGGGATACCAGATAATGAGCATCTTTCATATTGTTGGAAGCTGTCAAAGATAGCAACTTCTGTTTAATTTTTTTTTAATTTTTTTTTTGGTCAGGAAGATTCTTATGAATATTAGTTCAGTTGGCTTTTAGGAACTGCATTTGTAGAGCAGATCACTAGTCTTTATCAGGGTTGGATCAGGCCCAACCAGAACTAGTGGCTGCATCAATGAATGACTAAACACAGTGCTACCTCCACCTATTTGTTCATGGTACAGATTATTTGGATGTCATTCATGGACTATTATATAACTAAAATGTCCTTGGAGGCATGGGCTTGCAGGTTTAAAGAAAGGAAAATTTGGTGACATGCAGTCGTTCAATCATGTCATTTCAGAAATGCAAGCCTTGGAAAGGATTTTTAATCTCCCATTCTTTAAGAAATATGAAGACTGGGGCCAGCGCTGTGGTGAAGTGGGTAAAGCCACAGCCTGCAGTGCCAGCATCCTATATGGGCGCAGGTTCGAGACCCAGCTGCTCCACTTCTGATCCAGCTCTCTGCTATGGCCTGGGAAAGCAGTGGAAGATGGCCTAAGTCCTTGCCCCTGCACCCACATGGGAAGACCCAGAGGAAGCTCCTGGCTCCTTGGCTTCGGATCAGCGCATTTCCCACATTGCGGCCAGTTGGGGAGTGAACCAATGGATGGAAGACCTCTCTCTCTCTCTCTCTCTCTCTCTCTCTCTCTCTCTTTGCCTCTCCTCTCTATGTGTAACTCTGACTTTCAAATAAATAAATGAATCTTAAAAAAAAGAAATATGATGATAAAGGGAAATTTAATAACATGAACATGCTACTATTTTTAGTAAGAATATACTAGGGCCGGTGTCATGGCTCACTTGGTTAATCCTCCACCTGCAGTGCTGGCATCCCATATGGGTGCCGGTTCTAGTCCCACTTGCTCCTCTTCCAGTCCAGCTCTCTGCTGTGGTCCGGGAAGGCAGTGGAGGATGGCCCAAGTGCTTGGGCCCCTGCACCCATGTGGGAGACCAGGAGGAAGTTCCTGGCTCCTGGCTTAGGATCAGTGTAGCTCCCACCATAGCAGCCATTTTGGGGGTGAACCAACAGAAGGAAGACCTTTCTTTCTGTTGCTCTCTCTCACTGTCTAACTCTATCTGTCAAAAAAAAAAGAATATACTGCTCTTGGCTGTGATCTTAATGTGCTCTCTTGTGAATCAACTGGCCTAACAGAAACAAACTCTCATTCACTATTCTGATCTGGGTTTATTTTATGTGGATCATTCATGAGTCGATCAAGAATTATATTACATTTGCATTTGGGCTTTTAAAAATCAACAGAACATATAAGTTTCTTTTTCTGATGCCCAGTATGTCATCTATGAAATTCCATAAATTAATACAGATTATATGCTTTGTCATTTCTGAAACTAAACATTTGTGCCCAGATATGAACTGATTGCTAGAATTTGTTTTGATGGAGTATTTCTAAAATGGGAGCTACAAAAGATCTGTTCCAAAAAGCCCAATTCAATGTTTATTCCATATTATTTTTCCAACTTCTAAACAGTCTGATACATAGAAGATGCTTAAAAACATTAAGTAAATAGATTTTAAAATTGGAAAATTGAATCTTTGAAACATTACTAACAAGAGAGTTAAAATGAAGAAATGAGTAAAAATTGAAACCCAATTTTATTACCCTGAAGAAGAGAAAATCCATAATTGAGTGACAGCTCCCATCTTCTAATGTGAAAGATAATGATTGTATACCTCAACAAGGTACAGACAAGTGAGTAAAAATTGTAAAAATTATAACCTAAATCAAAAATATCTCTTTAAAAATATATATGTATTTTTACGATTTATTTATTTAAGTTAGTTGAAAGGCAGAGCCTCAGAGAGGGGAGAATAAGGAAGGTATCTATCTCTATCTATATCTCTATCTCTATATATATGCTTTTATATATGCTTATATATATATATATAGAGAGAGAGAGAGAGAGAGGAGAGAGATCATCCCTTCTCTGGTTCACTCCACAAATGGCCACAACAGCTAGGGCAGGGCCAGGCCAAAGCCAAGAGGAACTCCATCTGGATCCCCACATGGGTGACAAGGGCGCAGGCACTTGAGCCATTGTCAGCTGCCTTCCAGTGTGCACAGGAGGAAGAAGCTGGATCAGAAGGAGCACTCAGCCAGCACTCTGATATGGGATGCTGGCATCAAAGACAGTGGCTTAACACTGTACCACAATGCTGGCCCACATGAAAATATTTCTTAAAATTCAGTTATAAAACTTAAAACATTCAACTTTCTATACAATAAAAATTGAAATATCCTTTTCAAGCTTACCATAGTTTGTATTTCTTCACTTCTGAAAACAAAAAGAGATATAGGTAATGTCCATTATTTAACTGAATCCCCCAATACTATGAATTCAGTGATGCCAGCTAATTTGTATTGAACATTTACCATATTCATACTTAACCAACACATAATATTACCTACATGTTTAATACTTTTTTAATCAACCTAATAAATATCCCTATTTTATATGCTATAATAAATAGAAATTGTAAGCAACTTTTCTGTGGTAACACAGATAACAAATCGGTACACCATGATTTGAAACTTTTACAGGCTGCCTTCAAGTTCAGATTGAGTAAAATAACTCTCATTTCTATTACCTCCTTTTATTATACCATTTAAGTATTTGGCAGTTGGGTACATTAAATCACTGCCATCATTTTAAACCAGGGAATGTTCAAATATGCAAAATCTATGATCAACTTGTCTAAGATTACATAGATGCATATTATTTATTACATACATACATATTACATAGATATATATTAATTATTAGCAGAAAAGTAGATTATGAGCTGAAAACTCTTTCCAGCATAATAAATTTTATGTTAAAAAAGTAAGAAAGAAAAAGCACATTTTCTAAACTTTTGTTGTAAAAACTATGAGTTCAACAATCCTATGACAGTTGCTGTAAGAAAATTCTTTAGTATTAGCAATAAAAATATCCCCACAGAATTTGAGCTTTTGAAATCCCTGCCTTGAGCTTCACATGTGAACTGAGAAAGAAAGAAGGAATGACCGCAGGGCTTTGGGAAGATTTATATGGTCAGCACCTATGCTAAAGTGTCCCATGGATTCTCAGACCTGGTGGGTTTTAAATTGCATGAAATTTAAATCCCACTGCTGAAATTTAAAGACAATTTTGTCTTCTGTTTTTGGCAGAAATTGGAGAAAAGTCATCTAAAACCTGCATGATAATCCTCATGCTGCAAATTTTGCATAGCTTTCATGAAACCCAAATGAACAAATAAAGTGCTGTAGAAATTCCCTACAGGTGGAAGGGTCAGGCATATACTGAGAAAACAGTAAAAACATTGGTATCTTTTCTTGGGGAGGCAACTATTTTATGTTATCAATCATCTCTCTCGTTAAAATTATATCTTGATTGAGTAGTACCTTTTACTTTTTTTTTGCTAAGAAGTCCAAAAAGATTGACTCCTTACCGTGATTCCTGGCAATGTTGAAGCTATGTTAGTATAAAGAAATGCTGACTAAGTGGGAGCTTTGTCTTCCTAACTGGGGCCTCTGCGGTTAAGACGAGGCACATTCTACTTTGCAGGTCACTATGCGTCCCATCAGCAATTTCTGAGCTCTCCAGCCACATTCTCAAGATTAAGTTCTGAAATTAGTCTTGCAAAAATTCATACTGAAGAGCAAGAACACTTCTCATGTAAAAGAGTATATGCAATTTAATCTTCACAAAAAGTCACTCAGAGGTCACATTTTTCGATGCTTTTTGAAATTGTTTTCCTTGTTTGTTGACTGGATTTTTGGCATTGTGGTTTAAACACTAAAAGAAAAACTTGAAAATACATACAATAAACCAAATGGATTTAGAATACTTGTCACACAGGAAGCAGAAAAGAAAGCTGTCAGTTAAGTGATAACATTATTTTTAACCTATAAGGTAGCCTAAATTCAGGATTAAACGAGTTTTAAATCTACTCTTCCAATAATTTTTAAGCTTTAATACTTGTGCTGTAAAGGTCATGGAGTAAAAAAAATTGATAAACCAGTGCCCTAGTGGTTAACAGAAATTTGTTGAAAGCAAATTGCTGCTACCCTTGGTAGTGAAATACAGTCAAGTAACATAAGAACACCATGACATAGTTATCCCCGTCACTCTGCTGAAAATTACTAAAAGAAACAGGTGATAATCCAACATGTCCTTCAAGCACATTGTAATGAGCCCTCTTTGTGGATTGATGCAATATAAGGTTTTTTTCCCCTTTACTCAGCTCATTCACTGCAAGAAAATGATGACAAATATGGTCAACTTTGAAAATTAGCCAATTTTTGCCTGAGCTTATTTCATTCTGAAATTATTATATTAAAGTATTAGAAGTCTAACACAATACAAATGTAACCAATATATGCAAATTATGGCTCCCATCAACTAATTTCCCTGGAGCTACAGAAACAATAGGCTTATGCTTTCTTTCTAAGATGTTCTAAGTCAGAGATTTATTAACTATTTCCAATGACAGTCCTCTACATATTCTACTCTGCTACTCAAGGATACTTCAAAAAGTTTGTAGGAAATAGAATTAAACATTACATCTATTTTGATGTAAATTTTTTTAAATCCACATATATAAGAGATATTTGAAGAGCCAAGGGCAAATGCATGTTACCAAAAGATCACATGGATTTCGTTTTTCTCTGCATTGAAATGACTTATCATAGATCCATTTTTCTATGAATTTTTAAAAGCATCCTTGTATGTTTTTCCATCGTCTATTCCCTGTGATCTAAATGTATACCACATCTTTTAGTTTTTTTCTATAATATAACTTAATATAACTGTATTTCTTTGTAACTTTCCTTGTTACAAAAGAAAATTATGTTAGATGTTGAAACAGTAAAAGCAAAAATCTTAGTGATTTATCACAGCAAAGATACATTGTCATTCATGCCACAATCCAATAAGGTGTGATTCAAGTTCCCAACACCCACTTGGTTATTCAACTAAAGACCATTACAGCATTTTCCATTTTCTAGGTTCTTGATAGCTTCTTCATTTAGTCAGCAAATGGAGAAAGGAGGAAAATATAATATTACTTGTGCGATTTTATGAAACAAGACTGGAAATGCTGTATGTCACTGATAACCATAATATATTGGGTAAAACTCAGTAGAAAAACTGGCTTACAGTGAAAAAAAAAACATACAGTATAATGGAGCAACATTTCACTTTTAAGATTAAAGATGGACGGCTGGAGCCATGGCTCAATAGGCTAATCTTCCGCCTGTGGCGCTGGCACACCAGGTTCTAGTCCCGGTCGGGGCGCTGGATTCTGTCCCGGTTGCCCCTCTTCCAGGCCAGCTCTCTGCTATGGCCCGGGAGTGCAGTGGAGAATGGCCCAAGTCTTTGGGCCCTGCACCAGCAAGGGAGACCAGGAGAAGCACCTGGCTCCTGCCTTCGGATCAGCATGATGAGCCAGCCACAGTGCGCTGGCTGCGGCGGCCATTGGAAGGTGAACCAATGGCAAAGGAAGACCTTTCTCTTTCTCTCTCTCTCTCTCTCTCTCTCTCACTGTACACTCTGCCTGTCAAAAAAAAAAAAAAAGATTAAAGATGGACATCATCACATAAAATAACATCAGATTATCTTGTTTAATGCATACAATTCATGATAATTCCAATGAGATCTTTGGTTTTCATTAACTTGTACATCTGCAGATTGTGCACTTTTAAATACTTTCTTGTATAATCATAATAATGAGGAATATTAAATCCCATTTCTGTGAAGAACTTATACATATAAGAAAAAGAATTTTTTCCATAGTATTTCCTTCTCAAACCATTAATTGAAAATTATAGTGGTAGGTTTACCTTATAAAGCATATATTTGCTTCATTTGTTAAAAAATAATGTAAGTCTATTAAGCTCAAATAATTGGCAATTTTTAGAGGAGGTTTGGTTAGGCTGCTAAAGTAACTAAAGTAATGCTAAAATTGCTAAAAGACAATTTCAGAATTGTAAAGTATTCATCTAATTGTCTGGGGAAGTGAAAAAAACAAATAATAAAATTTCTTTCCCAAACTGATGTCAAATCCTTTCTTTTTAAATTACGTATTGTAGTGGGGCCAGCATTGTGATGTAGCAAGTTAAGCTTTTGCCTGCGATGCCAGCATCCCATATGGGTACTGGTTCAAGACCCAGGTACTCCTCTTCCCATCAAGCTCCCTGCTAATACCTGGCTAGATAATGGCCCAAGTGCTTGGGCTCCTGCACCCAGGTGGGAGACCCAGAAGAAGCTCCAGGCTCCTAGCTTCAGCTTGGTCCAACCCCAGCAGTTGTGCCCATTCGGGGTGTGAACCAGTGGATGGAATATATCTCTCTTTCTCTCCCTTTCCTTTTCTCTCTCCCTCTCTTTATCTGTGAGTCTCTGTAACTCTGCTTTTCAGATAAATAAATAAGTACAACTCTTAAAATTTACATATTACAGTGTATTTATTTATTACTAATTTTTACTGTATTTAAGGCATTCAAGATGATTATATATATATATATAGAGAGAGAGAGAGAGAGAGAGAGAGAAGTTACCAACACAGTCACACAAATTAACGTAACCACCAGTTTCCTCCCTCATTTCCTTCCTCCCTTCTCTTCCTTGGTTCTTCCCACCCTCCTTCCTGTCTTTCTTCTTTCCCTCCTTTTTCTTTCCTTCCTTTCATTTCTCTTTCTTTTACCTCCTTTTTTTCCTTCCCTTCCCTTCCCTTCCCTTCCCTTCCCTTCCCTTCCCTTCCCTTCCCTTCCCTTCCCTTCCCTTCCTTTTCCTTTCCTTTCCTTTCCTTTCCTTTCCTTTCCTTTCCTTTCCTTTCCTTTCCTTTCCTTTCCTTTCCTTTCCGCTTTTGCTTTATATTCAAAGAATTTAAAATCTACTCTTTTGTCAAATCTTCTATTAAGATTATATATATATATATTTAAAGATTTATTTTATTTATAGAAAGACAGAGTTACAGAAAGAGGTAGAGACAGAGAGGTCTTCCATCCCCTGGTTCACTCCTCAGATGGCCACAATGGCCGGAGCTACACTGATCCAAAGCCAGGATCCAGGAGCTCCCTCGGGGTCTCCCAGGTGGGTGCACGGGCCCAAGGACTTGGGCCACCTTCTACTGTTTTCCCAGGCCATAGTAGAGAGCTGAATCGAAAGAGGAACAGCCGAGACTAGAACCAGTGCCCATATGGGATGCTGCCGCTTCAGGCCAGGGCTTTAACCCACTGTGCCACAGCACCAGCCCCTAAGATTATATTTATACATAGTTGTTACTAATCCTGGCCTTTACATTCCTTTAACCATATAAATCATCCTTTCTGTAAGTGCTGAACATCATTTTCTTCAACTTCTGGTCAATCACCTTATTTCTAACCTCTAACAACCTCAGTCTGTTTCAACTTATGTTACCAAAAATATATTTACTGCCTATTTGAAAAATATACTGTGCTAGTCCTTACTGGTCCAAGTAGCCTTGGTCCTCTTCCAAGGAATTTACATTTAATTGAAGCATGTTCAAAAATAAATAATGACCATTGTAATAAAAGTACGTTTTTCTACTTAAAAGATAACTACGTTTTTCAATGTTTGCCTTCTTCTAGGAAGTCATATAATTAATTACTTTACAAGTGTTCTCTCACCTAATCCTCTAATAGTAAGTACTATGTACATGTTTTATCACAATATCCTCACAAATTAGTATTACCAGTGTATATAAAAAAAAACTGAATGGAAAAGCAGTTAAACAACTCTTTCAAGGTCTGAAATGTAGAAAATATATTTTTAAAATATGGATAGCATTGAGTGATAGACCAAGGACATATGCCTCAGCCATTTAGGTTCTTGTTAGCCCTGCCTTCTTTCAAGAGACCCGGTTCTGTCTCAGACCCTGTATTGTTCCTCACCCCACCCCCTACATTCTTCTCCAGTTCTGGAAGCAGTGGGCCAAACTTGAAGAACCAGTATGAGGAAGCTCACCTCCACCTACTGCCCCCCACACCCACCCCTAGCCCAGCTAAGCTATAAAAAGGCCCAGCCTGCTGGGGCTGGGCCCTCTACCAACTGTTTGGCCTGCATGCATGCAGGCAGTTGGTTGACCTCTGTGAGTTTATCTTCTTTGAATAAATTCAGTCAGGCTGTGAGTTCATATTCTGTCTCCTCCCTGTTTCTGCCCTCTTATTCTTACATTTGGTGCCCTGTGAGAGGAGGCACCAATCTGCCCCTTTTTTCTTTTTTTTTTCTTTTTTTTTAAACTTTTATTTAATGAATATAAATTTCCAAAGTACAGCTTATGGATTACAATGGCTTCCCCCACCAACGTCCCTCCCACATGCAACCCTCCCCTTTCCCACTCCCTCTCCCCTTCCATTCACATCAAGATTCATTTTCAATTCTCTTTATATACAGAAGATCAGTTTAGCATACATTAAGTAAAGATTTCAACAGTTTGCTCCCACACAGAAACATAAAGTGAAAAATACTGTTTGAGTACTAGTTATAGCATTAAATCTCAATGTACAGCACACTAAGGACAGAGATCCTACATGAGGAGTAAGTGCACAGTGACTCCTGTTGTTGACTTAACAAATTGACACTCTTGTTTATGGCATCAGTAATCACCCTAGGCTCTTGTCATGAGCTGCCAAGGCTATGGAAGCCCCCTGAGTTCACTGACTCTGATCATATTTAGACAAGGCCATGGTCAAAGTGGAAGTTCTCTCTTCCATTCAGAGAAAGGTACCTCTTTGATGACCCGTTCTTTCCACTGGGATCTCACTCATGGAGATCTTTCATTTAGGTTTTGTTTTTTTGTTTGTTTTTTTTTTTTTTTTTCCCCAGAGTGTTTTGGCTTTCCATGCCTGAAATACTCTCATGGGCTTTTCAGCCAGATCCGCATGCCTTAAGGGCTGATTCTGAGGCCAGAGTGCTGTTTAGGACATCTGCCATTCTATGGATCTGCTGTGTATCTCACTTCCCATGTTGGATCGTTCTCTCCCTTTTTTATTCTATCAGCTAGTATTTGCAGACACTAGTCTTGTTTATGTGATCCCTTTGTTTCTTAGTCTTATCATTTTTTTCTTAAATTGAGAAATATAGGTCCACCACAGGCATTAGTTGAGCACAGAAACAAAGGATACTTCATTAAGAAATACATAGAAGGATACTTGAGGTGGAGCTGGCCCCGGATACTGTGTGCTAAAAGTCTGACTCTTGTTTCTGACTTCCCAGATTCTTCCCAGAACACTTCACTAGCTCTTTTTCTATTGCTTGCCACTTAAATGTTGACACTGAAGTAAAGCCATGATGCTGTTTTTTTTCTCTCCCGTTCCTTTTCCACATAGCTATATCTCTATCATTCATTAACCCTGCACTTTCCTAAAATTATGGTAGACCACCAAGATCTTTTGTTTATATGGGCAATAGCCATAAGTATCTTTTATGTTGGAAAGTAAAACTGCAAATGTCCTACCAATTTAATAATTACCAAAAAATAATAATGAAAGTTAAATTTTAATGCAAAATCATTGTTATGAAAAGATTATATATTCTAAAACAATAGTAAATGTAATGAGAAGAGTGTTGTTGAAACTAAAGTCCTATAATATAAAAGCAGGACCTAGCCTCTTGTCTGTCTCCCTTAACACAAGATGTCTTTGCCTGTCCTGATCAAAAGAATTCACAGACTTGAGGGAGCAATACAGCCTTGCAAGGTTCTAATCACTGGACTAAAGGAGTCACTTGCTTCTCCAGTTGATAAGAACCTTGATGGTCAGTATTGTCCAGAGGGGTTTGTTTATGGGTATATCCAGGTCTGGGCAGAATGTAACTGCTATGGGCTCATAACCCCCAGACCAACTGGAGCCCACCTGGCCATCATCATTTCCCTAGAGATCCTAGCATCCCTGACCTATCTAAGGAAGGTCATGAGCACAACTGACCAACTAGGAACTTGGACACAGGCTGATCATGCACTTCTGACTTCCAAATTCAATCAATACAAACCTTCACCCCTAGCTCCTCAGGGACACTGGGAACTAAGCAATAGCTGTCAGGCTCCTTGCTCTGTGTTTTGCAATAAATACCCGCTTTCTTTCATCACCCTATGTCAGTGATTGGCATTCTACAAGTCAGGTGAGTGGATCTGGTTTGAGATTCCACAACAACTCTCCCAAATTGTTTGGGATTTTGTTCAGCAACAGTGTAGTTTTACATTTTACAAAATATCTTTTATGTCTGTTTAACAGAAGACATTCAGTCAGTCATAATATGCTCCTTTGGTTGGAATATATTTAAATAATTCACTTCATACAGCTTAATTAAAAATGGAGGGATATTTCAATGATCTTTTCAATTAACTGAGTAGTTTCCTTTAATATTACATGCATTGCAACAAACAATAGTTTTGTACAGGTTAGTTGCATTGTTGACTCTGAACCCAGATGGAAGGAATTTTTATCCATGATTATTTTAAAATCCAATAGCCTAAGGTGTGCTCTGAATGGCTTTTTTATGCATATGTGATTTCTAAAGTCATGCACAGATCATTCAGAAAATGTTGATAGAATCATGCAGATCTTTCAAGAATGTCTAACTTATTGAACTGAATTGAATGCCTACTCTCTGTAGCATACTGTTCTAGCAACTCATAAAGCAATGAACAAAATAGGTTGTGATACTAACCTCAGAAAAGAGACTGGAGATATTTAATACAAAATAGAAATCCATAAAGTAACATCAAGTAATGAGAAGCCCTATGAGGAAAAATAAAGCAAATGACAAACATTCCCACCTATGTAAAGCTTGCTTTAACATCTGTCTGATCCCACCTGTATGGGTCGAATCTTTTCTTGTATCTTGTATTTTTCCCTCAATGTTCTAGGCAAGCTTATGAGACACCTTTATAATAAATGAGCTTTCCGAGTAATTATATTAATCAGGTACAATTGTCAGTTCTAAATTAACTGCATGTGGAAAAATTAAATCCTCAAATAATTGTTATCTGTAATTGGCTGCTTGAACTCACTAAATAACTTTTAAATGGTCAATTACTCTATAAACTAGCTCAAAAAGCCAACAGTTGGCTAGCTTCATGTGTAGTGAACTAGGTCTATTATTTCATCACCTTCAGCTAACTGTAGATAATTATGCCTGAAGAATAGAAAACTGCCCTTTGGAAGGTGAACCTCAGTTGGTGTTTAATATACTATATCTAACAGGCCTCTTACATTAAGCAAGAAAAAAAATCAGATTAGAAACAATTATAGTCCTGCGTCGTGGCTCAGTAGGCTAATCCTCCACCTTGCGGCGCTGGCACACCGGGTTCTAGTCCCGGTCGGGGCGCCGGATTCTGTCCCGGTTGCCCCTCTTCCAAGCCAGCTCTCTGCTGTGGCCAGGGAGTGCAGTGGAGGATGGCCCAAGTACTTGGGCCCTGCACCCCATGGGAGACCAGGGGAAGTACCTGGCTCCTGCCTTCGGATAGGCGCGGTGCGCTGGCCGCAGTGCGCCAGCTGCGGCGGCCATTGGAGGGTGAACCAACGACAAAGGAAGACCTTTCTCTCTGTCTCTCTCTCTCACTGTCCACTCTGCCTGTCAAAAAAAAAATTATAGAGGAATGAAGATTGTCTCTTCAAGTACTAGGATCTTTTTTAATGATATTGTTTCTCAATCAATGATTCCCATATCTGCCTCTCTGTGTTGACCTAAAACCTCTGTCTCTGAAAAGCAGCAGTCCTAGGTCATCTCTCAGCGTTTCTAACACCATTTCTCACTCACATGATCTGTAGATGTATCCAGATGATTGTGTAGCATGTAGGACTTTATATTCAAAATATGTAAGGAGTCTATTTATGGGGATAACTCATTAAATCACTACTGAAACCAACCAGCTGTAATTAAACATTCTCATGTCAAAATAAATCTGCTCTTTAGCAGATGTTTGAAGAACAGACAAAGCAAAGAGTAATGTGGGACTCAAAATGTTTACTTTATACAATATTTGATAAAATGTACTTAGTGCAAAATATAGCACAAAAACATTCTAAAATGTAGAACAAACAACACGCTAACTACTAAATATTCCTAAGAAAGTCTATGTTAATTACACATTCCATCATTGAAGTCTGTGACTTTTGCATAACATTTTACTGCCAACCAGAAGCTCAATGAAAAAAGAAGGTCATTTGAAAATGAATGAGTTTCAACAAACTCATCTTTCAAAGGGGATGCCTCATTACTCTGCATTATATAATGGGAGAGAAAAAAATGTCACACTCTTAAAATTGCTTGAAGGTCTTCGTAAATAAACAGTGCCAGTGTAAAGTTATTTATTGCTATTCATTTTTAAATAAATAAAAAAATTATACAGTGTGGTCAAGTTGAAAGGAAATTAACAAATGGTGAAAAAAAAAAAACTTGGTTGAGATCCTTTGGGCAAAATAACCTCTGCAAACGATATCCATTAAATGAAAACACTATTGACAATTTATCAGTTTGTGATAGTTAAAGAAGATGCTGTTATTTAAAGTTGTTTAGAAGATATGACATCTTAAAATGTAAGACATCATATAATGATATAATAGAAATAACATTAAACATAGACTGAAAAGTTATGTTTCTTGGTCCAGTGTTGTGGTGTAGCATGATAAGCTGCGGACCTCAACATTGGCCTCCCGAATGGGTGCCAGTTCTAGTCCTTGCTGCTCCACTTCCAATCCAGCTCGCTGCTAATGTGCATGGGAAAACAGTGGATGATGGCCAATGTCCTTGGGCCCCAGCACCCATGTGGGAGAAGATGGGAGTCCATTTTTCATTGCTTTTCCTGGCCATAGCAGAATGCTGGATTGTAAGAGGTGCAGCCAGGACACAAACCGGTGTCCATATGGGATGCCGGCACCACAGGCAGAGGCTTAACCTATTATGCCAACAACACTGGCCCCAAAATAAATCTTTCAAAAAATAAAAGTTATATTTTTGAATCATAATACTGGATAAATTGTCTTGAAAATTGATGAATGTATAGAAAAATGAATTAATTGCATTAACCACTGTTCATTGAGTTGCCTTGTACCATTCATTTCAAAAAGTGCTTTTGAATTAAACCCAAAACACAAGGCATTTTCAAAAAGTTGATGAAAATGGAATTAAACATAAGTTTATTTTGACATGAAAAAATTTTAAATTTCTATAGTTCTTCATAACACATATTTTCCACTCACTTTTTTAAAAATTATTTATTTATTTATTTGAAAGAGCTACAGAGAAGGAGAGACAGTGTAAGGCCACCACAAAACACACCAAACACCAGAGTTAAAGGAAAAGTTTATTGTCCGGGGGGCGGGGGGTATCCGACAGGCTGGAGAGAGGGGTTGAGAGAGGGTGAAAGAGGGAGAGAGAGAAGAGAAAAAGAGAATCTGTACATGAAAACAGGTATTGTTATAGCCCAGCAGGGGTAAGGAGGTGGGAGCAGTGAATCCTGTTAGGGTGGACGTTGAGCCATACTTGTGGTTGGCCCATTTGGTTACCTGACTTCTAGTAAGCCAAGCTAGCCTTAGGACTGAAGCTTATTGTACAAGATGGCTACTAGGCCAGAGCCTAAGATGGTGCCCGGGTCTTAAGATGGTGCATCAGATAAGATGGCACCATTTCACTAACAGGCAGGGAGAGAGAGAGAGAGAGAGAGAGAAAACTTCCATCTGCTGGTTCACTACCAAAATGGTGGCAATGGCCAAGGCTGGGCTGGACCAAAGCCTGTAGCTAGGTGCTTCATCCAGGTCTCCCACGTGGCTGCAGGGTTCCACTCCCACGTGGCTGCAGGGTTCCAATTACTTGGATCCCCAGCTTTTCAGGATGCTAGAAAGGAGCTGGATTGGAAGTGGAATAGCTCGGACTTTAACTGGTGCCCATGTGGGATGCCAGAACTGCACACAGCAGCTTCACCCACTATGCCACAGCATGCAATACCCTTGCCCCATTTTTATTTGTTTGAAAGTCAGAGTTACAGAGAAGGAGAGGCAGAGGCAGAATGAGAGAAATAAGAGAGGAAGGGAGGAAGGGAGGAAGGGAGGAAGGGAAGAAGGAAGGAAGGGAGGGAGGGAGGGAGGAAGGGAAGAAGAGAGGGAGGGGGAGAGAGAGAGAGAGAGAGAGAGAGAGAGAGAGAGAGAGAGAGAGATCCACTAACTTTTTTAAAGACTGGAAGCTGTCAATTTAGGAAGCAAGACTAACAAAGAGGCCATCATAATTCATTGGAATAAACATGTTACAATTCAACATTGATTCAACATTGGCTCTTGCAAGGCTAGTAGAAGTATCTCCCCTATTCTGGGTATGGATTGCCAGAGGAATTCTAAAAAATATAAATCCTAATGATGTGGGAAAATCAGCAAAATGAGTATGGGTTTGTGTCCTGGTTTCTGTGACTATTTATGAGACTGGGCAGAATGGTGAGAGTAAAAGATGTGAAGTTTTATTTAAGTAAGAAAAAGAGGAGCTCCAAATCATACGATCAGAGGGGCTGGTAGAGAGTTCAAACAAGGGCAGGGCTCAGAATCTAGGGGTATTTGTGGGTCTTTACCATGTTATCTCCAAGGAACAAAAGTAGTGATTATACATTAGCTACTGTGAAGGCAGAGGGTAGTCATAATGGAGCCCTTTCTAGCTTGTTTTTCCGAAACCCAGATCTTGTCATCTTTGATAAGTATTTGTTACAAGGGGCTTCCACGCCCTTCTGTTGGTGCATATGCACCCGTAAGGAGCAGCAGCATACCTGCTAGCAGGGAGCTGTAGGATGGAGTCAGTGTGGCCTGCTCCTGGCTCCGGGCTCCCTCATTCCCTTGATGCTTGTGGAAACCCTGGCTGCTGACAGGCATTAAGTTGAGGACTGCTCTGGCTCCTTCAAGTTGAGTAGGGGCTAAGTAAGGGACCACAGTCAGACGAGGGTTCCAGCAGAAGGTGGCTTTTTGAGGGGGCCTCAGTATCAACGTGCAGGCACTGTTTCCATCTGAGGTTCCATTTGCATGACCATCCGGAGCTTCAATGCTTCAAATCTGCAAAAAGCAAATCTAACAAGCAGGTTAAAAATGCACTGAAAAAAAAAAAAAAAAACAGAGTAAGGATTAATCATAGACAATGGACCCAGCAGAGAAAGTGGAAGTATCCACATCATGGATGGCAACCAGGAGTTTATTTGTTCCCAGACTTGACCTGTCATTCGTGTCTTAACTGAGAGGCTTTTAAACAACATGGCATTTTGTAGAATTTGATCTGTTCAGGTATCTAAGGCTCCGGAAGTGTTGATATAAAAGCAGCAGGAGGTGTTTGCCATTGCACATACGCCTCCCTGCTGAGCTAGCATATAGTCCACAGCAAGTTTGTGGTCTAAGACCATGTGAGCTAGTGAGTTAAGAGATTTTTGTAGATCTTTGAAGTTGAGGCCAGCTTCTTGAGCTATGCCACCCACACTGTTAGTGATGTTAGAGACTCGTAGGTGAGTACTAACTACTCCATATGTTACCCCAGCCAGGGATGCCACCAGGGCAGCTAAATGCAGTGCAATCAGGGTCACTCATTCTGTTTTGGTCCTGGCTCTATGATCAGTTGTTGAGGGGCTGGATATGCCTTCTCAATGAATGTCTGATTAAACAAGAAGATTCTCTCTGAGTCTGGCACTAATTGGCCCAGTTTCCAACATTTTGTTTTACCCGGACAGAGGCACCTTACCTCCCGTGCCTTTTTAGACTGGTTTTTGTAATCTACAAGGAGCATCCCTTGTGGAAGACAGAGAAGCTTTTTTGTGGCCATGCCATTAGATTTTAAATCACCAACGATGCTAAGGATTTGAGTAGCATTATTATTTAATGGTGAATCATCCCCTAGAGTGCTTTTAAGATGTGGACCATCCCGGGTTCTTTTGGCCTTGCCTTTACTCGTCTTACCCTCACTCTGTTGGAGCATGCTGATCACATCACCAACAGAGTACTAAGGGTTTTATTTTCATAGACCCCAATTCAGCCTGAGTCCAAGCCAAAAATAGAAGTACAGCAGTAAAGTCCTCCCATAGATAAGCAGGAAGTTCCCTCTCCCACCCACGAGAGTTGATCTGTGGGGATGATAGGGCTAGGGAAGGACAGATTTTGTCCTGTTACTATTGGTACTGATTCATTCCAAATCTGAACCTTGAACCACTGAGGCTCAATGGCTGCTCTTAAAGAGTAAAAACACATCCAGCAATTGTTCAAGGGGTGGCTGTGTTTCCCAGAGAACAGAGTTGTGTTTAACCCTGATAGTGTGAAAGGAGCCAATAGTTGAGGCCATCATTGTTACACACAACATAAGAAAAAGAGCCATCTCACTGAACAGAGGAAGAGCAGCACCATTAAGATTTGTTTGTCAGCTGTTTCATCAGTGGGGGTTGTTACTCCCAGTTTCACCATCAGAGTCAAGACTGCCACTTTTGATAGTCATATTAGCAGAAGAGGGCACTGGTCTTGGCTGACCATCAGATGTGACGTTTTTGAAGAGGAGTCAGAGGTCTTCAGTGGGCTCACAGATGTGGGTGTCTGGGTGGGTTGTCTTTTCCTGATCTGACTCTTTGTGTTGAGACATCCATGGTTTGACTCTGGCACTGGCAGATCCAGAAGTCAATCCCATTCACCTTGACAGTAGGGAGTGTGGACAGGATCATGATATATGGTCCTTTCCAGATGAGTTCAAAGGAAGGAGAGAGAGAAAGCAAAGCCTTGACCAGTACATTGAGCTCCTCTGTTAAAGAGTGGATTTCCTTCTGTTCAGGGCTAGAGTTAGTCAGTAGTTGGATAGCTTGTTGGAACGTGGTCAGGGAAACAATGTCAGAGACCAAATCAGATGTTTCTTTTTCAATGAGAAGATCATTGGTAAGGAAAGTCCTCCCACCCATCATCTCATACAGGCTTAACCCTATCTTTAGGGGAGTATTTCTAATTCTAATCAAAGCTATGGAAAGAAGAGAAGTCCAAGGAAGGTGTACCTCTTGGGTTAATTTTTTGAGGTGTCTCTTAAGTATATCATCTGTTTTTTCTACCTTTCCTGAGGACTGTGTCCTCCATGAGCAGTGGACGTGATATTGAATTCCCAGGGCTTTAGATACTCCTCGGGTAACAGCAGCCTTAAATGACATACCATTGTCACTTTGTAGAAACTGGGGAGTCCTAATCTAGGAATAATCTCGTGCATAAGGGTTTTGACTGCTTCTGTGGCTAGTGCAGTTTTCAAGGGAATGCCTCTATCCAGTTAGTGAAGCTGTCCACTCATACCAGTAAGAAATGGTATCCTTTGGACTTAGGCGTATGGGTGAAGTCAAGTTGCCAATCTTCTCTAGGAAACTCTCTCTTTCTCTGGGGCCCAGGGTTAGCCATTCTCCTATTAGGAGGGTTGTTATATTAACAAACTTCACAGGTGTGAATTATTTGTTTAATGCTTTTTATTTTTATTTTTTTTTGATAAGTTATGGCCAGCAAACAACCTTTGAGATAGCTGGTGGGGCTTTTCGGCTTCAAAGCAGAAAGCTTGATGTAAAGCTTTACGCACTTCCCAAGAGTCCTATTTTGGAGTAGTAACCTGTCTTCTTCATTTTGCATCCATCCAGAGTGCTGTAGAGAGAATCCCTGTGGTAGTGCCTCATCTCCCTCCCTAGCCCCATAACGGGGTCTTAGCCTTTTATGTTTGAAGAGAGTGGCTACCATCATTAGGTTTTGTCTCACTGTCTCCCTAGCTGTTTGTCCGGCTCTTCTATTTCCTTCAGCGACCTCATTCTGTCCCTTTTGACGTCCCCAACAGTGAGTACCAGCCACCTCAGAAGGAAGGTGAGCAGCTAAAAGCAGTGGGTAAATTTCCTTGTGATATTTGATAGGTGACCCTGTGGCTGTGAAAAAATGCCTTTCCTTCCAAATGGCTGCATGGACTTAGGACTCCAGAAAAGCATATTCAGAGTTGGTATAGATGTTCACTCTCTTATTCCTACAAGTTGAGAGTCTCCCTAAGGCTATTAGTGCCACCAGCAGAGGGCTGGTGCCCCCAGGCAGGGAGGAACTCTGTAGGACCTCTGAAGGGGAGGTGACCGCATAGCCTGCCCTGCCCCTGTGAATCCCCTCTCCTACAAAAGAACTGCCATTGGTAAATAGGATTTGGTAAGGGTTGGGAGTGGAGAATTTCTCAGGTCTTTTCTAGCTGCATAGGTATGGATTTCCACCATGGTTCTATTACATCAGTTTCTTCAGTCAAGTAGGTGGCAGGGTTTAAGGTAGAGCAGGTTTTAAGGTGGATAACAAGTCCTTCTAATAATAGTGCCTGGTATCTGAGGAGCCTATTATCAGAGAGCCAAAAGCTCCCCTTAGCTGTGAGGAGATGACACATTGTGGGGAGAGCAGACATTTAGGTCTCTTTCCAGGGTTAGTTTGTTTGTCTCAGGGACTAGCATGGCAGTGGTTGCCAAGGCCAACCATCCTTTTACCACAATATCTAATTCTTTCCTCAACTATGCTATTGGCTAATGCTATAAGATGGGTCCTAATGGTTGAGCCAGACTCCTAAAGCCATCTGGTTCCTTTCATGTACATATAGGTTAGAAGTTCTCAAGTAAACAACCCCAAGGCTGGTGCCTTTAACAAAGCCTGTTAAAAAATCAAGGGCATATTGTAGCTCAGAACCCCAAACCACAAGAGTTGTCCCAACAGCTCTCCATAACCTGGGATCCAAAGTCTACAAAATTCAGTTATTCCAAGGAGCCCCCATAGCTGTCTGCGGGTCCTGGGTCTTGTCTAGTTTTTTTGTCCCATGGAATGGGTTCCCTTGCTAAGATGGATGCTTATGTGCTTGACCAGTTTTTGGCTTAGTTGAAATTTTGACCTAGACACTTGAAATCCGTTGGACACAGAAAATTGAGCATAGGGATTATTCCTTTCTGTGAGCACTCCTCTACTGCAGAACATAGAAAAATGTCTTCCACATATTGGATAACCTTAATATTTGGAAGTGGAAGGAGGCTGCCCAAACAGGTGTTGACTATTGTGGAAACCTTGTGGGACTACTGTCCAAGGGAGTTGAGAGGACTTTGGTGGTTGGGTCCTCAAAAGAAAATAAAAACTGGGAGTCATTATGAAAGAGAAAATAGAAGAAAGCACCTTTTAGGTCAAGGACAGTAAAATCAATCTTATTCCTTAAGGATTTCAGACAGTAGAGTATAAAGATTGGGCACCAAAGGATGTACAGGGATAGCTGCCTCATTTTTAATCTGTACTAGTCTCCAATCTCCATTAGGCTTTTGGACTCCCGATATAGGAGTGTTACAGGGACTATTACAGGGGATTACAAGGCCTAGATCGTGTACGTTTTTTGTTTTTGTTTTTTATAATGGCTCATAGCCTCTGTCTAGCTTCAGGTCTTAGGGGATATTGTCTTTGGTTAGGAAACCCTGAGGAATGTCTTAATGAATCTTTATAGGCTCTACCTCTATTGCATGCCCAATTTGTCCTTGCTCAGCCCATACTGCTGGATTAATGTCTGTCTCTACCAGGGGGAAGATCAAAGTCTTGCCAGGTCCTTCCAGTGCACACATGCCCAGACAGGATAAAATGTCCCTTCCCAACAATGTTATTGGGCTTTCAGACATGACCAGGAAAGAATGGGAGAATAAGACATCCCCCCATTTGCAGTATAGTAGGAGCGTGAAGCGCCAGGTAAATGGCTGACCTGAGACCCCTTTTAACTTTTGTTGAGTGGGATGAGAGAATTCCAGGGCAGGAAACAAGAACTGAATATGTTGCCCCAGTGTCTAGAAGTCGACTCTTTCCCCTGCAACCATCAGAGTCATCCAAGGCTCCCCTTCAGAGACACTTGTCTGATAGAGGGGATCTTCAGGGGGATTGTGGCCCCTTCAGTCCTGCTGTTGCAGGGCCATTTGGCTAAGGCCTGTGCCTGGGAACTTTTTTAGCTCTGGGGACAGTCAACCTTTCAGGGGTCTCCTTGGCAGAAATACAGGGGTGGGGAGGTCTCTTCCTTTGAGGACAGTGCTTTTTTAAGGTGTGCCTCCTGCTTGCAGAGGTAACAGATAGCACGAGCTCTCTTATTTGGGCTCTCTCAACATGGCCTCTCTCATCACTGATACTAGGGAGGTGACCTTTTCTCCTCACTTTTCTTTTTTGACTTTAGCTACTTCCTCTTCCACATAATTAAAAATCTTAGTGACTATGCAGAAGAGGTTATCAAGTGTGTCCTCTGGCCCTCATTGAGACTTTTGTAACTTTTTCCTGATATCATGGGCAGACCAAGTGATGAATTTATCCCTAAGAATTAGCTTGCCCATTGCCTGTATTCTCAGGTGTTTCTTTAAAGTTAACTAAGTGTTTTAACATGGACTCTTGGATCTATGTCTCTCTGTGATATTCCTATCTATCTTGCATGTTTTTTTTTTTTTTTTTTGACAGGCAGAGTGGACAGTGAGAGAGAGAGAGAAAGGTCTTCCTTTTCCGTTGGTTCACCCTCCAATGGCCAGCGCGCTGCAGCGGCGCACCGCGCCAATCCGAAGCCAGGAGCCAGGTGCTTTTCCTGGTCTCCCATGCAGGTGCAGGTCTTCCATGTGGGCCATCCTCCACTGCACTCCCGGGCCACAGCAGAGGGCTAGACTGGAAGAGGGGTAACCAGGACAGAATCGGGCGCCCCGACCGGGACTAGAACCCCGTGTGCCGGCGCTGCAGGCAGAGGATTAGCCTATTGAGCCGTGGCGCCAGCCTATCTTGCGTAGCCTTACGTGCTACGCTACAGTGCTGACCCCTCAATGCATCTTATTACGTGCTAAATCTTTGCCTAAGGATAATTTCTTCTGCATCCCATTAAACCCAGAATCTGGAAAAGTGAGGATACAGAATTTCTCAAACAAAGCTCAGGTTTCTAAACTAGAGGTAGATAACCTGGGATATGTTCTAACCTCAGGAAAGAGTGCTCTTTCAGTCAAGAGAAAGTAAGCTATTCTACATATACGGTCACCACAGACTAAAAAGCAGCTAAAAGTATTTCTGGGAATGGCAGGATTCTGTGGAATATGGATTCCAGGACTTGAATTCCAAGCTTTTGTATAAAGCTTTAAAAGGCCAGGACGGACATCCTGTGCTGGACAGGGGAGCCACAAAAATTGTTACAAATAATTAAGGTGCTTTTCAGAGAAGCCCCAACATTGGCAATCACTGATGGCAAGATTCTATTGAATACGGATTCCAGCATTTGGATCCCAAGCCTTTGTATGAGGCTTTAAAGGCCCTGACACAGAAACACTGTGCTGGACAGGGGAACTACAAAAGGTGTTCCAAAAAATTAAAGAGGTTTTAACAGAAGCTCCAACATTAGGAATTCCTGAGCAAGCCATTCATAGAAAGAGCCTCTTCAGATCAGTTGCAGCTGAAACAGAACAGACCTTCCCAGGTGCTACTGAACACAACTACCTCAGTAAAATTAGGTTAAACGTCTACATCTTAAGTCTTCACAGGTGAAGATTATTCCTATAAACCAACTAAAGATCAGAGATACCTCTTCATAAACAAAAAGATAAGTGAAGTTTTTGCATTCATCACACCTAGACTACTGCACCTCTAGGCAGACATGCTGTAACTGCATCTTCTTTCAATTTGCTCCGGGAGCTGTTATTGACAAGAAAACATCGCAGTGGGTTCTTCAATTATAATTCTCTATGCTCAGGCTAAATGGTTTTATAATCTACATGGGGGTAGCCTATTGCCACCCACTATCTGGGAGTCTCTAAAATATGTTCTTTCCATCTTAAGGGGAATACCACTTGCAATTGATTTTGTTCCAGTTTTGCATATAGTAATTGATAAACTTATATGTTTCAGAACTCAATGACTTCTAAGAATAACTGACCATACAGGGGACACAGCCATTGGTGGTGACTGAAAATTCTCCAGCTTATAAAGCAAATTCATTATATGAGATAGGCAGAGACTTCCAGACCCAGGACAGGCTATGCCCCTAACAAGCAGGAAGCAGCTATAGAAGGTTTGATGATTCTATGCCCTTCAACATCCCTTAAGATTAAGGTCTGGACTTTCTGAGGGGGGATTAATATGGGCAAGCAGGTAGGATAAAATCTATTAGATTTGTAAGCTGGAGGCCATGCCCTCCACCACACCCCCTGTGTGATCTCATGCCCCTACCTGACCTCACCTGGATGTCTAACTGCCAATAACTACATAACCACTCCCCTTTGGGAGTGAATAAAAGGCCCGGACCATGGTGTGCCCCTCCTTGTTGCAGCCTTGTTGCACCATGCCTCTGGCATGAGGCTTTATGGCCTCCGCCCTGCCTCTGCTTTCCTGCCTGCATGCTTGCTCCATATGGCACCTGGCCTGCTCTGTGCCTGGTATGGACCCAACTTAGCTTCTAAACTTCTTTCTCCCCCAATTAAAGCTCTCACTTTCTTGTGCATTTCTCTCACTGACTAAAATACTTAAAATCTTAAAAAAAAGAATCAGCTTATTTTTGTAACTGTTGGGGTCTGGCTTCTCTGAGTCACTCTAGAAACTCAGAGGGAGGCTCCTCACTTCCTTGATGTATCTGTAACAATTGAGTGTATTAAGAGGCTTACTACGTGAGTGCTTTAGGCCATCAACAATCCATAAGAAAAAATGTTGAGCCCTCCACCGCTCTTCTTTAGTCATAGGTAACCATGACTAAAACTGCGTGAACATGAACTGCCTGAACCCCAGAGGGGGGTGGGGAACCAATCTCCAGGTTCCCAGTCCTCGACTGCCTCTTCTTCTACTTCCTTAACTACACTGAAAGAGTCTGCCGCTGTCGGGGCTCTGCCTCTGGCCTCCTGCCTTTCCCTGTGGGAGGGACAGATTGGTTTTCTGAACCATCATCCATCTATCCTCCCCTGGTGTAGGCTGTATTGTTCATCTCCATAGTCTACAGCCACCCTTGGGACTGCCTCCTTGGAGGCAGTCTGATTAAGGACTTTGCAAGTGAAGTTGAACACCTTGGTAACTTCTATAAAGGTTTCAATATATTTATCTGGCTTATCAGAGAATTTTCCAATGTCCATCATGATTTGTTTTATGTATTGGAGAGAGAAGGGGTAGTAGACGCTGATAAGATTTCCTGTTGCAGTTGTCCCCTGCTCCCTCAAAGGGAGTAGTGAACAATACACAGGTTGATAAGCGGTGGCACATTGAGAGTGACAGCAGGGAAGAGTAGTTTTGGGATCTAAGGAAGTGGGAGAATTCGGCTTTTCAGAGTTTTCTAGGAGAAGTTCACCTTTTCTCTCTTTTCCTTCTTTTTGAACCACTGTCAGGAGAGATGAGTCACCTAGGCAGCATTTGCATAGAGTTTCATTACCCTTTAGTGCAAGGAAAGCCTGAATAGATGGGATCTCTGACCATCTGCCCTCCTGTTTACAAAACAAATTAGTTGATGAATAGTATTAAAATCCATACTCCCTTCTCTAGGCCACTTTTCCCAATCTCCTAGTGGGTAGTTCTCTGAGGCTTAGGTGCAAAAGATTAGCCTTTCATTTTTCAATTTCTGTGGGTCAAACTTCGATTAATGGTTGAGAAAGCATTCCAACAGAGCTGGAATAGTCAAGGGAGTGTTGCCTGTCTATAAGACAAGCAGGTCTGGCTCTAGGCATCCCCAGAGTGTCCCTGAGACTGTGGAGGGTCAGTGGGATGTCTCCTGCCATCCCGAGGTTTCCTGGAGGGGACACTCCATGAAAATCAGAACCTGTCCAGAATCTAGTTCCCTGTACCAATGTGGCCCTTTCTCACCCTGACGACAGGTTGCACTTGTAAATGTTGCACACAGTCAGTGCTTCTGTCCCTCTGGAGTTTCCATTGGGCCAATGCCAGAGTCTATTCCAGCCACACAAGAAGAACCAAGGTCTGAAAGGGGCTTTTTGGCGTTCAAATGCAAAGGGGAAGAAATTATGTGACAGAGAGTTTCCATAGGTCCCCAAGGATTTTTGAACTTAAGGGTTGGGGTAATGACCTACAAGGAATCTCCTGTGAAGAGGCAGGCTAGAGGCAGAAAAACTGGAGGCTCTGCAAAGGGACAGTAGCATACCCTGGACCAAAAGCCAACGCTGGGAGTCTCTAATCGTGGGACTGTCAGACCAACCTCAGGGATGAGCAGTCAGGGCAGGAGGTATCTTGCAAAGTCTGAGACTCTGTCATATGGATTAATCCATATATATTCGATAACATTTGAAGTTATTGGGCCTAGATTCTTGCCTAGAAATCTCCTAGCAAAATTACAACACAGGAACAAAGATTGCCTGATAGCACTCTTTCACCCTGAGAATAAAAGCTTCAACAGTGGTCAAATGTAACAGAGGGGCCATGGTGGCTCATGAAGGAATAGATGAGGTAAGTTTCCTGACGATGAGACTGGAGGACACTCTGACAGACCCCTGAAAAGACACTAATGCATATTGGAGCACATGCAGGGAAATAGAGGCAAGAGGCCACTTAGGAGACAGAGCTCCAAGAAGGGAAAAGTGAAGAGGCTGGTGCTCTTCTCAACTCAGCTGGGGAGTGTGGAGAGGGTCTTCCAAAGGTCTGTGTAGTCCCTTCATGGGGAAAACCACAAGGAGCATACTCGAGGGGAGCCCAGGAATCGCGCCTCTGCACCACCGAGGAGAGTCGTCCAGTCAGAAACAAAAGTCAAGGGGAAGTCAATGCTCAGATACCCTCTCGGGTGATCTGGAATTCATCTGGGGAGTTTTACATCACACCAAGGAGCAGCCTTGGTCAGAGACCATCAATCCTCCACCAGGTTACCTCCATTCACATGTATCCATGGCATCATTCTAGAAAGGAAAATGAAGATGATAGGAAAGAGCAAGTAGGTGCAATAGGCCATTGGTGGTCTCTTACTCGCTGCTTGTAGAGGAAATCCCAGGGGAGCCCCAATAATGTTGCAGGAGAATGTGAGATTCATGTGGGCAGGCATATAGGATAAAATTGATTAGATTTGTGAGCTTGAAGACCATGCCTTCACCATGCCCCTGTGTGATCTCACCGCCCTACCTAACCACACCTGTCACCCAGCTGCCAATCAGACTAATTAACCACTTCCCTTTGGAAGTAGATAAAAGGCCAGAAACATGGGCCCAGCCCTGATTTTCTTGCTTCCCTGGGTCCCATTGTTCCCCGCCGATGGGGCAAGGGGCCTTCAGGCCACCCTCTCCATGGTTTCCAGCCTGCATGCTCCTCCACATGACTCTCAGCCTGCTCTCTGCTTGGTTTGGACCCCAGCTTATTTTCCAGACTTTTCCTTCTCCCTTAAAGCCCTCACTCCCCTATACATTTCTCTCACTAAATAAAAAGCTTAAAAACTTACCATGCTGTCTGGATGGTTTGAGCCAGTATTCAGAATTCTTCTCTGAACATGTGCCAAGAACCCACACAGCTTATGGATATGAAAATATTAAAGGCAAATCGGTATCAAGATGAGTCCAGGTTCATGTCCTGGTGTCTGTAAGGAAAGGGGGCACAGATTGGTGCCTCCTCACATGGGGCACCAAATGTAAGAAAATGGGCACATAACAGAGAAGACAGAATATGAACTCGAAGCCATACTGAATTTATTCAAACAAAATAAACTCACAGAGGTCGACCAACTGCCTGTGTGCACAGAAGGAACATGTGGCAGAGGGCCCAGACCCCAGCAGGGGGTGGGGGAGAGTAGGTGGAGGTGAGCTACTCCATACTGGTTCTTCAAGTTTGGCTCACTGCTTCCAAACCTGGGGAAGATACAGGGGTTGAGGTAGAGAATAATTGGGTGTGAAACTGAACTGGTCTGTTGCAAGAAAGCAGAGGTAACAATAACCTAAAATGACTGAGGCTTACTTACGTGCTTGCTCCATCAGTGGCAATGGTGATTTCTGAGACTGACCGCAATAGTGAGAGTAGAAGAAAGGAAGTTTGATTTAAGTAAGAAAAAGAAAAGTTCTGGACAACATGATTGGATGGGCTGGTGGGAAGAGACCAATGGTGGGGGGCTCAGAATTGATGGGTATTTTTATACCTTTTAGCACATTATCTCCAAGGAACAAATGTAGTGCTTATACACTGGTTACTGAGAAGGCTGGGGTAGTCGTAATGGAGCCCTTTCTAGCTTGTTTTTATCGAAATCTAGATCTTGTCCTCATTGATAAGCATTTGTGACAGGGGCTTCCACCCTGTTTTGTTTGGTGCAGAATACTGTAAGGAGCAGCAACAAACCTGGTGGTAGGGACGTGCAGATGGAGTCAGTCTGGCCTGTTTCTAGTCCTCGGCTCCCTCACTAATTTGGATATGGAACAACAAAAGGATGAAATTGTGAGGAGTCACAGGGGTTAATAGGCAGTTGGGGTGGTCTCAGTGGAAATTGAGGGTGGAAAATGTTCCCCCCAGAAAAGTTATCTTTAGCAAGGTCAAAAGTGCCTGCCTGCCCACTCCTTGAAAGCTTCCAGTCTTATCCTGAGACTAGCAAGGGAGTGGCAATTCCTTCTGCGCTCCCAGTTCATTGTAAATTAATTAGGCATCCCACCCATCTGCTGGCTCTTGGCTTTATCAGAGCAAGACAGACAGGATCAAAGATTGCAAATCAGGCCTTTGATAAGTTTTTTCTACACCGAAATTGTGCTTAAAAGTCCCACTATCTCAATAGACATTTTTCAAAAGAGGAAATCCAAATGGCCAACAGGCACATGAAAAAATGTTCAAGGTCATTAGCAATCAGGGAAATGCAAATCAAAACCACAATGAGGTTTCACCTCACCCCGGTTAGAATGGCTCACATGCAGAAATCTACCAACAACAGATGCTGGCGAGGATGTGGGGAAAAAGGGACACTAACCCACTGTTGGTGGGAATGCAAACTGGTCAAGCCACTATGGAAGTCAGTCTGGAGATTCCTCAGAAACCTGAAGATAACCCTACCGTTCAACCCAGCCATCCCACTCCTTGGAATTTACCCAAAGGAATTTAAATTGGCAAACAAAAAAGCTGTCTGCACATTAATGTTTATTGCAGCTCAATTCACAATAGCTAAGACCTGGAACCAACCTAAATGCCCATCAACGATAGACTGCATAAAGAAATTATGGGATATGTACTCTTTAGAATACTATACCACAGTAAGAAACAATGAAATCCAGTCATTTGCAACAAAATGGAGGAATCTGGAACACATCATGCTGAGTGAAATAAGCCAGTCCCAAAGGGACAAATACCATATGTTCTCCCTGATCGGTGATGACTGACTGGACACCAAGAGGGAAACCTGTTGGAGTGAGGTGGACACTATGGGAAATGGTGGCTTGATCAGCATAGCCCTGACTGTTAATGAACAACTTAATACATTATCCATCTTAGTAGTTTTTTTTATCTGTTCTACTTAATATGACTGATTTAGTTCTGTAATTGATGCATAGTTATTCTTAAGTGTTGAAAATTAACTGAAATGTGATCCCTGTTGAACATGGGAGTGGGAATGGGAGAGGGAAGAGATGTATAATTTGGGACATGCTCAGGCTGACTTGCTCCAAGTGGTGGAGTTGGAAGCATACCAGGGGATTCCAATTCAATCCCATCGAGGTGGCATGTACCAATGCCATCTCACTGTTCCAGGTGATCAATTTCAGTTCACAGTTGGTCATGGTAGAGGGACTGGGAGTCAAAGGGAGCACATAGACAAGTCTAGTACCTGCTAACGCTAACCAATGGAGTAAATAAAGGGGAGAGTGATCCAACATGGGAAGTGAGATACTCAGCAGACTCATAGAATGGCAGATGTCCTAAATAGCACTCTGGCCTCAGAATCAGCCCTAAAGGCATTCGGATCTGGCTGAAAAGCCCATGAGAGTATTTCAGGCATGGAAAGCCAAGACACTCTGGCAAAAGATCTCTGTGAGTGAGATCCCAGTGGAAAGAACAGGTCATCAAAGAAGGAGGTACCTTTCTCTGAAGGGAGGAGAGAACCTCCACTTTGACTATGACCTTGTCTAAACAAGATAAGAGTCGGAGAACTCAGAGGGCTTCCATAGCCTTGGAAACTCATGACTGGAGCATGGGGAGATTACTGATGCCATAGACAGGAGTGTCAATTGGTAAAGTCAACAACAGGAGTCACTGTGCACTTACTCCTCATGTAGGATCTCTGTCCTTAATGTGCTGTGCATTGAGATTTAATGCTATAACGAGTACTCAAACAATATATTTCACTTTGTGTTTCTATGGGGGTGCAAACTGTTGAAATCCTTACTTAATGCATACTAAACTGATCCTCTGTAAAAAAAAAAAAAGAAATTATCAATTCCCAACTTGACTCTCACTGGGATTAAACATGACAATAGGTCTGCTCTGATTTCATCATCATTTTAAAAAAAATCATCTATTATTTTTCACTTTATGTTTCTGTGTGGGAGCAAACTGTTGAAATCCTTACTTAATGTATACTAAGCTGATCTTCTGTATATTAAGATAATCGAAAATGAATCTTGATGTGAATGGAAGGGGAGAGGGAGTGGGAAAGGGGAGGGTTGTGGGTGGGAGGGACGTTATCGGGGGGAAGCCATTGTAATCCATAAGTCGTACTTTGGAAATTTATATTCATTAAATAAAAGTTTAAAAAAAAAAAGTCCCACTATCACGGCCAGCACTGTGGCACAGTGGGTTAAAGCCCTAGCCTGCAGTGATGGCATCCCATACGGGCGCCGGTTCAAGTCCCAGCCGCTACACTTCTGATCCAGCTCTCTGCTGTGGCCTGGGAAAGCAGTGGAAGATGGCTCAAGTCCTTGGGCTCCTGCACCTACAGGGGAGACCTGAAAGAAGCTCCTGGCTCCTGGCTTTGGGTAAGCTCAGATCTGGCCATTGTGGTCATTTGGGGAGTGAACCAGCGGAATGGAACACCTCTCTCTCTCTTTCTGGCTCTACTTCTCTTTGTAACTCTGCCTTTCAAAATAAAATAAAATAATTTTTCTAAAAAAATCCCACTCTCACTGGCCTCTTTGAGTTTTGCCTTTCTTGGAAACCCCCCTCCATATCACTCTGGCTACAGGTCTTTGACTCTAATAAACCTTGCTTTTAGATCTTTGTGCTTGTCCACTTAGAAATTCTTCTTCCATGTGAAACAAAGAACTGATGTAATAATATTTTTTTCACTGCCATTTTCACTTGTAACAAAATCAAGTAAAGTAAATGAGGAGAGGGATATTTCAGGCAGAAAAATGTCCATTTATGGTAGGAGGAAAGTATTAGCACAAAACAATATATTTCAGTTTATTGTTGGTCCTGAACAGGCAAGTAACTTGTCCAAGGTCACAAGCTATAAATTGTAAAGCTAGCATTCAAACCTATGATTTTTAAATTTTTAAAAAATATTTACTTGAAAGTTAAAGAGTGAGAAAGGAGAGACACAGAGAGATCTTCTGTCTGGTAATTCACTCTCCAAATGCCCACATTGGCCAGGGTCAGACCAGGCCAAAGCCAGGAGCCAGGAGTTTCTTTCAAGTCTCCCACATAGGTGCAGGGGCCCAAGCACTTGGGCCATCTTCACCTGCTTTTCCCAGGCTGTTAGCAGGGAGATGGATCAGAGGTGTAGCAGCTGGGACTTGCGCTGTTGTCCATAGGGGATGCCAGCACTGCAGGTAGTGACTCTACCTACTATGCCACAACGTCAGCTCCAAGCTTATGATCTTAATAATGATATTAAGTAGAATATTTTGTGATGCTGTTAGATAGCTAGGTAAACATTAGCATATGTGTGTAAGAGGGGCCAAAGAAGTGGGAATTTTTTAAAGAAAATGGGAGTTTCTGTGTGGTGGAATGAGGAAAGGTGGATACAAACCTTGAAAGCAGACCAGCAGTTACACATCTGAAGTCTTGCCTTTGTTCCATAACCTTGTTAGGTTAGTCCCTGCCATTTCCCTGGTGGCAGCTTAGGGGAATCTTCCTCTCTGCACCAATGGGGATATTAGGTTCCATAGCTCTGTGCTGATAAAATCCTGGGAGGAATTTCAGAATTTCCATGCCCAGAAAGCCCTCTACCCAACAATATCCCAGAAGAGGAAGGCAGGGAGAGCATAGCCATATCCATAAACTCCAGTCTGAATGCGGACTGGGGGCTCATCTCTTTCCTGAGATGTCTACCTGAACTATCGGCTGCATTTCTCTTCATTGAATTTTGCTAACTTGCTTAACATTATTCTCTTTCCACATTTGGATTATTTCTTGTGTGAGGACAAGAACCTCTAAACAGCCTTCTCCAGTAACAATGCCAACTTTTTGCTTAATCTTAATCTTGGCATTTGTTCAATAGCACTACATACATATCAACATTACTTTAAAAGGTATCATTATATGTAGCATTGGCAGTTCACCAGAAATTCTTTAGTCTTCTTCATATAATTAGATATTTTGGCCATTTCTAATTTTTCATGATGACAATACTATAGGAAATAAATTTTATTCACCAAATATTAACTGAGTGAGCGCTTGATATATGCTAGGTACTGCACAATGAATGAACCGGAATGTGGTGGAGGAAGTTGGGTTTAATATTTATTCCAGGTTCTTGCCTTCTACCTAGAGAAGCATTCTAAATACAGGCACATATATGGTACACGAATGATAGTCTAGTTAAAAGGTGAGAAAATCTATACATACACACACACACACACACACACACACATAGACACACACACATGCATGATCATAGGAGGGAGTGGACCAGAGGGAGAAAAGGAGTGGGGGAGGGAAAGCAAAGAGACAGCAGCACCTCATCCTGTCCCAGGCAGCAGAGAGAGAGAAGGAAGGCCTGTCCCAACTTCAATGTCTTTTAGGAGATCGGAAGGGGGAGTGGCTACTCACGTGGAACATCCCTCCACAGGTCCCAGGTAAAAGAGACATACCCGGAATGGGGCAGTTCTCATTGATAAGTATTCCTGCAGGCTGGCACTGTGATGCAGTGGGTTAAATCCCCAGCCTGCAGCGCCTGCATCCCATATGAGCACCGATTCAAGTCCTGGCTGTTCCACTTCTGATCCAGCTCTCTGCTAGAAGACAGCCCAAATCCTTGTGCTCGTGCACCCACATGGGGGCCCAGAGAAAGCTCCTGGCTCCTGGCTTTAGATCATCTCAGTTCTTGCCGTTGTAGTCATTTGGGGAGTGAACAAGTGGATGGAAGACCTCTCTCTCTCTCTCTCTCTCTCTTTTCTGGTTCTACCTTTCTCTGTAACTCTGTCTTTCAAATAAATAAAAAATAATTCTTAAGAAAATAGTCCCAGAATACACGTGGGGTGGGGCTTGTGGCTTGCAGGCACATAACCTTGTATGATCCTAACCTAGCTACCCTCTCTAGCTCCATGATCCTAACCGAGCTACCCATTTATCCCATATCAAGAATATAATGATTAATAAAGTAGGCATGATTCTTTATATACTTCACATTATATTAGAAGATAAACCAAAAAACTACTACATAATTAAATTAATTTACAACAGTGTGAATGGCATTATAAGGGAAATAATGGACTGTCGCATAAATGAGGAGGAAGATGTATATAGATTATTTTAAAAAATCTGTATGAAATGGAAAAAAAAGTTTTCTTTTTCCTTAAGGAAAAAGGCTGAGTCACTTGCAGCTGAAATAATTCTAAATACATGCACAGTTCACCTAAGTAGCAATAACTGTCATGAACAGATTTGGAAACACGAGCCACTCTCTTAGTAAGCATAGAACCCAATTGACAGAAGCAGACATGCATGAGCCTAGTATAGGCAATCATCCTGGCCAAACTGCATATCATGCATGGATACCAGATTATATCATACAGGGAATAGAGAGATCCAGGTGGTCTTATATGTCAATTAACTATATATGATCTAAAATTTTATATATAATATCATTTTAACCTTCACACAGCTATTTACTTAGAAATCATTTCATAAGGCCATCAGGAATATTTTATAAAATTTATTTTTATTTCTGAAGCAAACAAGCACTCAGAGAGCTCCCATACAATAGTTCACTCTACACCATTGCAACTGCTGAGACAGGGCCAGGCTGAAGCCAGCAGCTTGGAAGTCTACCTGTGTCTCTCACGTGGGCAGTAAGAACTCAACAATGTGGGCCATCAGTGCTACCTCCTAGGGTTCACATTAATACGAAGCTAGAGGAAGGAGTCAGAACTAGGTATGGAACCCAGGCATTCTGATAAGAGGTATGGGTATAGTAACCAGTGTCTTAACTTTCTGAGGCATAAAATACAATTAAGAAATTTATTCATTTTACATGTACTCTTAAATAATTATCAGTAAATTTACTGAGTTGTGCAATGCACATTTTGAAAATTTCAGTATCCCAATAATATTCCTTGTGTTCATGTACAGTTAACTTTATTCCCAACCCCAAGTCAGGCAACCACTAATCCATTTCAATCATTATAGGTTTGTTTTTCAGAATATTTCCTATAAATAACATCATACAATATGTAGCATTTTGTATCTGACTTCCTATATTTAATGTAAGCTTTTTGAGATGTATTTATGTTGTAGCATTTATCAATATTAATGTTGTAGCATATAGTACATTACTTTTTATATTTGAGTAATATTTCATTAGTATTATGTTGTAGCATATATCAATATTTATGTTGTAGCATATAGTACATTACTTTTTATCTTTGAGTAATATTCCATTAAGTAGATATAACATATTTTATTTACATTTTCATTTAGTTGATAATAACTGAGTTGTTTCCATCTTTTGGCTACTATGAACATTTGCATACAAGTCTTTTTGGTGTGGACATATATTTTAATTTCTCTTGATATATACCTGGGAATTGGATTGTTGGGCCATGTGGTAATTCTATATTTAACATTTTTTGAACTGTCAAATCATTTTCTAAAGGTGCTACGTTATTTTACATCCCCACCAGCAATTTCTTCACAGCCTCTTCAATACATATTGTTATCTATCTAATTTGCTATGGCCATCCTAGTGGTTATGAAGTGCTACATCGTTGTGGCTTTGATTTGCATTTCTCTAATTGCTGGAGAATTTGAGGATCATTTTCTCATGTATTTTACTTTATATTTTCTTTCTCTTTTTAAAAATTTATTTATTTATTTATTTATTTATTTGAAAGGCAGAATGGCAGAATGACAGAGAAAGAGAGAGGGAGAGACAAAAGGAGAGGTCTTCTATCCTGGTCCACTCCCCAGATGGCTAAAACAGCCAACACTGGGCCATGCTGAAGCCAGGAGCCAGGAACTCCATCCAAGTCTCCCACTCAAGCACTTGGGCCATCATCCACTGTTTTCCTAGGTATATTACCAGGAAGATGGATCCAGAAACTGAGCAGCAGGGATGCAAATTGGCACTGTGGTATGGGATCCTGGCATTACAGGGGCATCTTAACCCACTGGGCCACAATGTCAGCACTTTATTATATGTTTTCTTTTGAGAAATATTCATTCAGATATTTTACCCATTTTTAATTATATATCTTATGATCTAATTATATGTATTATTCATCTAACATAAGGTATAGGAAATTTGAATAATATCTCAATTTCTATTGGTTTTTCTTTCATTTAATTAGTAAAATCTTTTGTAGTATAGCAATATTTAATTTTTATGAAGTCTGATTATTTTTTCTGTCCTTTGTGCTTTTGTGTCTCATGTAAAAATCCATTGTCTAATAAAGATGATGACTTACTCCAATATTTTCTCCTAAGAACTTTTGTTTTTTAGTTTTAGGTCTTACCTTTAGATCTCTGATCTAGCTTGCGTTGATTTTTTTGTGTGGAATTACAGGTATGGCCTAAATCATCCTTTTGCATATTAATGTTCAATTCTTCTAGCACCATTTGTTGAAAAACTATTCTTCCTCAGTGAATTGCCTTGGTAAAATAATAACTTAGCTTTTCTCTAACACTCTCTCTAAATATGACTGCATGAAAAGATAAAAAAAAAAGCTTACCAAAAATGTTTGACTTTATTTCTGATAATGAACTGTAAGTGAGCTCATAATATTTCTGAGAATCAAATTATGCTCACTTATTGTGAAATAATTATTTTATGCCTTTTCCTCTAACCTCAAACTTCCAATAGCTCCTTTCTAACCTTTAGCTGATGACCTTATTTCCTATTTCACTGAGAAATTTAAACCACTGGGGGAATAATTTCTAGAAGGCTCACTACTTTGTCTACCTCTTCAGAGGTGTATCTGTGCCCAAATACTCTCTTTTCTCCCTTGTTATTACATGAAATGTCTGTGATGCTAGCAAAGGTCAACCTCTCCACTTGGGAAACATGTAGAGTGCCATCCCCTTATATGGATTGAGTACATAACCCTAGTAGTATTCACCCTTTTCTACTGTATTATCACTATTTATTCATATTTCTATCACTATGTATATGTGCTATAATTTCTTTTCTCTGAATATACTTCGACCACATTTATTCCTTATGTTATTCTATCAGTATAGAAAAAATTATTCAAGAAATTTTTATATTGACAGTCTCCAAATTCTTTCTTCCTGATTGCTCTTGAACCCAGCTCATTAGTCCACCTTTCATCACTCAAATTGCTGTTAATAGAATACCTAAAATGCAATGTATGGGAGTGGAATGGACATTTTGAGATTAGATGATTATTTTACAGCTCTTGTCTCTTCTGTTGACGAGCAGTGTTTTTTTCTTTATAATATTTGTTAAACTATTTTACTTATTGTAGGGTTAACCTTACAGTCATTAAGTAAACTGAAAGTAGACACTTGTAAAAATTAAAAGAGTGGGAATGGGAGAGGGAGGAGAAAGAAGGATTGGAGCATGGGTGGGAGGGAGGGTAGGGTGAGAAGTATCACTATGTTCCTAAATCTGTCTTTACGAAATACATGAAACTTGTATAATTTAAATAAATCAAGGATCCAAAACCAATCCCTGGAGAAAGGACAGTCTATTCAATAAATGGTGCTGGGAAAACTGGATTTCCACATGCAGAACCATGAAGCAAGACCCCTACCTTTCACCTTACACAAAAATTCACTCAACATGGATTAAAGACTTAAGTCTATGACCCGACACCATCAAATTATTAGAGAGCATTGGAGAAACACTGCAAGATATAGATACTAGCAAAGACTTCTTGGAAAATACCCCAGAAGCACAGGCAGTCAAAGCCAAAATTAACATTTGGGATTGCATCAAATTTAGAAGTTTCTGTACTTCAAAAGAAACAGTCAGGAAAGTGAAGAGGCAACCGACAGAATGGGAAAAAATATTCGAAAACTATGAAACAGATAAAGGGTTGATAACCAGAATCTACAAAGAAATCAAGAAGCTCCACAACATCAAAACAAACAACCCACTTAAGAGATGGGCCAAGGACCTCAATAGACATTTTTCAAAAGAGGAAATCCAAATGGCCAACAGGCACATGAAAAAATGTTCAAGATCACTAGCAATCAGGGAAATGCAAATCAAAACCACAATGAGGTTTCACCTCACCCCGGTTAGAATGGCTCACATTCAGAAATCTACCAACAATAGATGCTGGAGAGGATGTGGGGAAAAAGGGACACTAACCCACTGTTGGTGGGAATGCAAATTGGTTAAGCCACTGTGGAAGTCAGCCTGGAGATTCCTCAGAAACCTGAATATAACCCTACCATTCAACCCAGCCATCCCACTCCTTGGAATTTACCCAAAGGAAATGAAATTGGCAGTCAAACAAGCTGTCTGCACATTAATGTTTATTGCAGCTCAATTCACAATAGCTAAGACCTGGAACCAACCCAAATGCCCATCAACAATAGACTGGATAAAGAAATTATGGAACATGGTGAAAAAGCCAATCGCAAAGGGACAAATACCATATGTTCTCCCTGATCGGTGACAACTAACTGAGCACCAAAAAGGAAACCTGTTAAAGTGAAATGAACACTATGAGAAGCGGTGACTTGATCAGCCCTTGCACTGACTGTTGATGAACAACTTAATATGTTATCCCTCTTAGTATTTTTTTGTTTGTTTGTTCTACTTAATACTTTTGGTTGAATACTGTAATCAATACACAATTATTCTTAAGTGCTGAAACTTAACTGAAAAGTGATTGCTGTTAAATATAAGAGTGGGAATAATAGAGGGAGGAGATGTACAATTTGGGACATGCTCAAGCTGACTTACCTCAAACGGTAGAGTTAGAAACATACCAGGGGATTCCAATTCAATCCCATCATGGTGGCATGTACCAATGCCATCTCACTAGTCCCAGTGATCAATTTCTGTTCACAATTGATCATAATGATAGGACTAAGAACCAAAGGGATCACATAAACAAGAATAGTGTCTGTAAATACTAGCTGATAGAATAAAAAAGGGAGAGAATGATCCAACATGGGAAGTGAGATACACAGCAGACTCATAAAATGGCAGATGTCCTAAACAGCACTCTGGCCTCATAATCAGCCCTTAAGGCATGCGGATCTGGCTGAAAATCCCATGAGAGTATTTCAGTCATGGAAAGCCAAGACACTCTGGGAAAAAAAAAAAAACCTAAATGAAAGATCTCTGCGAGTGAGATCCCAGTGGAAAGAACGGGTCATCAAAGAAGGAGGTACCTTTCTTTGAAGGGAGGAGAGAACTTCCACTTTGACCACGGCCTTGTCTAAATATGATCAGAGTCGGTGAACTCAGGGGGCTTCCATAGCCTTGGCAGCTCATGACAAGAACCCAGGGTGATTACTGATGCCATAGACAAGAGTGTCAATTTGTTAAGTCAACAACAGGAGTCACTGTGCACTTACTCCTCATGTAGGATCTCTGTCCTTGGTGTGCTGTGCATTGAGATTTAATGCTATAACTAGTACTCAAACAGTATTTTTCACTTTGTGTTTCTGTGTGGGAGCAAACTGTTGAAATCTTTACTTAATGTATGCTAAACTGATCTTCTGTATATAAAGAATCAAAAATGAATCTTGATGTGAATGGAAGGGGAGAGGGAGTGGAAAAGGGGAGGGTTGCTGGGGAGAGGGATGTTATGGGGGGGAAGCCATTGTAATCCATAAGCTATACTTTGGAAATTTATATTCATTAAATAAAAGCTAAAAAAATGAAGTTAAAAAAAGAAAAAGAAATTATGGGACATGTACTCTATAGAATACTATACAGCAGTCAAAAACAATGAAATCCAGTTATTCACAGCAAGATGGAGGAATCTGGAAAACATTATGCTGAGTGAATTAAGCCAGTCCCAAAGGGACAAATATCATGTTCTCCCTAATCGGCGACAACTAACTGAGCACCAAAGGGGAAACCTGTTGAAGTGAAATGGACACTATGAGAAACAGTGACTTAATCAGCTCTTGTCCTGACTGTTGATGTACAATGTAATACTTTATCCATTTTAGTATTTTCTCTTTGTTCTGTTCTAGTACTATTGGTTGAACTCTGTGATTAACACACAATTATTCTTAAGTGTTTAAATTTTAACTGAAAAGTGATCCCTGTTAAATATTAGACTGGGAATAAGAGAGGGAGGAGATGTACAATTTGGGACATGCTCAATCGGACTTGCCCCAAATGGTGGAGTTAGAATCATGCCAGGGCATCCCAATACAATCCCATCAAGGTGGCATGTACCAATGCCATCTCACTAGTCCAAGTGATCAATTTCAATTCACAATTGATCACACTGATAGGTCTAAGAGTCAAAGGGATCACACAAACAAGTCTAGTGTCTGCTAATACTAGCTGACAGAATCAAAATGGGAGAGAACAAGCCATCATGGGAAGCGGGATACACAGTAGACTCACAGAATGGCAGATGTCCTAAATAGCACTCTGGCCTCAGAATCAGCCCTTAAGGCATTCGGATCTGGCTGAAGAACCCATGAGAGTATTTTAGGCATGGAAAGCCAAGACACCACCTAAATGGAAGATCTCTGCGAGTAAGATCCCAGTGGAAAGAATGGGGCCATCAAAGAAGGAGGTACCTTTCTCTGAAGGGAGGAGAGAACTTCCTCTTTGACTATGACCCTGTCGGAATAAGATCAAAGTCGGCGAACTCAAAAGGCTTCCATAGCTTTGGCAGCTCATGACCAGAGCCTAGGGAGATTACTGATGCCATAAACAAGTGTGTCAAATTGTTAAGTCAACAACAGGAGTCACTGTGTACTTACTTCTCATGTGGGATCTGCCCTTAGTATGTTGTCCAATGTGAAGTAATGCTATAACTAGTACTGAAACAGTATTTTACACTTTGTGTTTCTGTGTGGGTGCAAACTGATGAAATCTTTACTTAATATATACTAAATCGATCTTCTGTATATAAAGATAATTGAAAATGAATCTTGATGTGAATGGAATGGTAGAGGGAGCAGGAGATGGGAGAGGTGTGAGTGGGAGGGAAATTATGGGGGGGGAGCCATTGTAATCCATTAACTGTACTTTGAAAATTTATATTTAGTAAATAAAAAATAAATAAAAAATAAGAATGGGAATAGGAAAGGGAGGAGGAAGAAGGTGGGAGGGTGGTAGGATGGGAAGAATCATGATGTTCCAAAATTTGTATTTATGAAGTACATAATGTTTGTATACCTAAAATAAAAGGTTAAAAGGTAAAAAAAAGTAAATAAATTTTAAAAAATCAAAAATAAATTAATCAATGATTCCTCTAATGGAATACCTAATGGTTTGCTTCATATTCCTTGTTGTATTTGTTTCTCAGCACCATTCTTAGTAACTGCTTGTGACCACTGTAATTTCTAGGACTTCATAATCCTTTATTGTTCTCCTGTTAAATTGACTGGACTTCCTCTCATTTGCTCTCTTTGCTCATCTCCCTAACATCTAGCCATTACATAGCACCCCAGCATCAATTCATGGATCTTTTTCATATCCTTATTTATTATTTCATATCCTTGGAATTATCTTCCAGTCCCATGGCTTTAAACAAAAATTTCTATGCTTTTAGTCCCTAAATTCCTATCTCTGGCTTTGCACTTCCCTGCACTCCCAAGTCTTATATCTAACTGCTTACTTAGTTAGTGCATTTGAACACCTCATAGGTATCTCCAACTTAGTCTCTCCCTTCTCTCAACTTATTCTTCCTGCAGTGCGCAAATCTCAGTTACAGCCCACTCTATACTTCCTGCTACTTAAGCCAAATGTGGGGCAATCTTGAATGTTGAATTCTCTCTGTTATAGAGCTCATCACAATATATGTCATCTATGCCTTCTAAATATATCCAGTCTGGCCGCTCTCACTACCTCCACTGATACCACTCTCAGATTTCTTCTGGAGAATTGTAATTTTTTTTGACCTACTTCATCTCATTCCCCTTTTTAAATCCCTCCAGGAATTTCTCTCTCACTCAATGTAAATTTACAAAATCTTTATATTCTTCTCTAAGACCCTTGTCCTGTATTATCTCTCCGACCTCATTTTCTAAGTACTCTGGCTTGTTCACTCCCTGCCTGTCACACTGGCTCCCATGTCATTCCTTGGACACGCTAGGCAAGCATTTGTCCAGGACCTTGGTACTTGTCATTATTTCTGAACAATTACTCTTTTACTCAATTTGAGATCTTGCTCAAAACAGCTTATTAGTGGTTTCTTTTCTAGCTGTCCTATGCAAAATTGCAACTTCCTTCAGACACCTCCATTCCCATCTGCTTCCATGGCTTCATTTATCTTCGTAGGTTTTACTGCCATCTAACACACTTGGTTATTGCCATATTGTAATTTGTTCCCACCAAAGGCAAGATTCTAAGCTGACCCACAAGTTTTCCTTCCTATTATGGATGTGTCTTGTATAATCCCCTACGTTTGAGTGTGAGAAGACCTTTAAATACAAAGAGATATCACTCACATGATTATACTATTTTATATGCAGGAAGGACGCAGATATAATTAAGGCACAAGACCTTCAGTTAATAAAAAAGGAGATTATCCTGGGTATGTATAAACTGATCAAGTGAACCCTTGAAAAAGAAGTCAAAGAATACTACCAAAAAAAATGAAAAAACAATCCACAGAATGGGATAAAAATGTGCAAATAGGGGCCGACACTGTGGGGCAGTAGCTTAATACCCTGGCCTGAAATGCCGGCATCCCATATGGGCACCAGTTCAAGACCCAGCTGCTCCACTTCTGATCCAGCTCTCTGCTGTGGCCTGGGAAAGCAGTAGATGGCTAATCCTTGGGCCCCTTTACCCAAGGGAGACCTGGAAGAAGCTCCTGGCTCCTGACTTCGGATCAGCACAGCTCTGGCCGTTGCGGCCAATTGGGGAGTGAACCATCGGATGGAAGACCTCTCTCTCTCTCTCTCTATGCCTCTCCTCTCTTTGTGTAACCCTGACTTTAAAATAAATAAATATTTTTAAAAATAAATAAAAATTAAAAATGTAAATAATATATGCTAAAGATCTACTACTCCTAAAATATAAGGAACCAAGAAAATATTTAACCACAAAAAAGATAACATTTTTAAATAAGTAAGGTACTTGAATAGATATTTTTCCAACGAGGATATATAAATAACAAAAAAAGCCCATGAAAGGATTTAATTGGTCGTTAAGGAAATGAAAATAAGAAAAGCAATAAGATAACACATCCCACATACAAGGGGAGCTATAATAAAAAAGACAAATAGTAACATGTGGGGATGAGGATATGAAGAAGTTAAAAAAGTTGTTCATTGCTGGTGATAATGTGAAATGAGGTTGCCACTGTGGAAAACAGTTTGGTTGTTTCCTACAACGTTAAACATAGATTTACTATATAGCTCAACAATTTGTTCCTTGTGTACTTGAAAGAACTGAAAACAGGTACTTAAACACATGATTGTACATGAATAGTCATAGTGGCACTAGTCACAATGTTCAAGAGCCCAAATGTCCATGAATCAGTGAATAAAATGTCATATATCTTCACAATGGAGTAGTAATCATTCATAAAAATGAGTGCAATACTGATATGTTCTACAATGTGGGAAAACCTCAAAAGCATTACATAAAGTAAGAAACAGGACACAAAAAATCACATATTACATGATTCCATTAGTATTAACTATCCAGAATTAATAAATCTGTTGAAAAAGGAAGATAATTACTGGCTGCAGGGGCTGGGAAGGAGGAGGGATAGAATGTCTGCTTAATAGCTGCGGGATTTGCTTTGAGATTGATGAAAATATTGTAGCATCTCTGGAGAGTACTCACGTGAATTCCGTGAGTTCTCTCACCCACCGTCTCTTTTTTCACAGTCTCAGTTCATTAGCACCACACATTCACTGGGTCCTAATCTCCTGTTATTTTACCCCCCACCTCCAGAGTCAGGTTTTTCTGCTTGGCTGAGGGCGGGTGCAGCCCTGAGGTCGCCCCGCTTATGACGTATGTCCAAAATGGCGCCTGCTCTTTGTCTTGCTCGCCTTTGAGAGGTGAGCAGAGAGAGAGAAACTCGTGTCCGTATCGGTCACTTTTTTTTTTCCTCTCTCTTCTAGTTAGCCTGGTGAACTTTTCCCCATGGGGTTGTTCCCTCTAGTCTCCTCTTTCCGCTTGCCTGCCAGTGTCTCGGGCTATTGAGGTTCAGCTCACCTCATGTTCCAGCGCTGGTGCATTGATTCTGCCACTGGTGTCCCGAGCCGTGGGCTCCCACGCCCTCCACACAGGTCTACCGTGAATCACTAGTTCCAGAAGAGTTTCCTCTGCTGTTTCTTCCCCTACTCTTCCTTGAACCTGCAGTATCTCCACTTTTATTAAACTGTCTCTCCCCGGACTATCAGCGTGTTCCCTTCCTATTCCGCCATCTTGCCGCTATTTGGAAAAAGATGGAGGTGTTGATTTCAAAATATTTAAATATACTAAGTTTCACTGAATTGTGTACTTTAAATAGTTGGTTGCATGTTATTTATTTCATTTCAAATAAATAAAATAAAAGGCTGGGCATTTGGCACGATAGTTAAGATGCTGCTTAGGGGGCCAGCGCTGTGGAACAGTGGGTTAATCCTCCACCTGCAGTGCTGGCATCCCACGTGTGTGCCGGTTCTAGTCCCAGCTGCCCCTCATCCAATCCAGCACTCTGCTGTGGCCTTGGAAAGCAATGGAAGATGACCCAAGTCCTTGGGCCCCTGCACCCACATGGGAGACCAGGAAGAAGCACATGGCTCCTGGCTTCGAATCAACACAGCTCTGTCCGTTGCGGCCATCTGGGGAGTGAACCAATGGAGGGAAGACCTCTCTCTCTGTCTCTCCCTCTCTCTGCCTGTAATGCTACCTCTCAAATAAAATAAATACAATCTTTTTTTAAAAAAAGATGCTGCTTAGAAGGCCCACAACATACAATATAGGAATGCCTGGATTCCAGTCCTGTCTCTTCTTATTCCAGCTTCTTGCTCCTGTGCACCTTGAGACGCAGCAGGTAGCAGTTCAAGTAATTGGGTCTGCCACTCACATGGGAGACTCAGATTGAGTTCCAGGTTCCTGGTTTCAGCTTGGCCCAGTCTGGGCTGCTGCAGGCATTTGAGGCATGAACCAGTGGAATGGTGATTCATTCTCTCTCTCTCTCTCTCTTCCTTTCAAATTAATAATAAGTAGAGTTTGGAATAATTCAAAACATGAGAGGTTAGGCTTGAAAAATCAAACTGCTATATGTGGAAAAGAGTGGTGGCCTTTTGGAGCTCAGACTAGCCTCTGGTTGACAACCAACAAGAAAGTAGGGAGCTCAGTATTACCATCTCAAGGAACTGAATACTACCATTAACTTAAATGAATTTTTAACAAGAGTCCTGAACATGCAGATGAGAATTGAGTCTGGATGATTTTAGCCCTGTCCAACCAAGAGCAGAGAATTAAACACATCATATCCAGACTTCCAATCTACAAAAACGTGATCTAATAATTTAGCTTTTAAAGTTTTTAACATTTTTTTCTTTTTAATTTAAGGAAAACAAATTTCACGTAATTCATATATACAGATTTAGGATCATAGTGACAGTTTCCACCCTACTCTCCCTCCCATCCATACTCCCAACCTTCTTCCTCCTTCCTCTCTTATTCCCTCTCTTAATTTATACAATGATTACTTTCAGTTTACTTTAAACTGATAAAATTAACCCAAAACTAAGTAAAGAGTTCAATAAGTAGTAAGAAGAAAAAAAACACTGTTCCTCAAGAGTTCCTTAAGGGCTGAAAAAAAATCATTGAATCTCAAAATGTGAATTTCACTCCTATACATTACATTTTTGGTACTCTATTAGTTATCACAGAGCAGGGAAAACATATGATATTTCTCTTTTTGGGACTGGATTATTTCACTATCTCACAAAGCTGAAAATAGATCTGTCATGTGACCCAGCCATCCCACTTCTGGGAATTTACCCAAAGGAAATGAAATCAGCATATGAAAGAGTGATCTGTATCCCCATGTTTATTGCGGCTCAATTCACAATACCTAAGATATAGAATCAATCCAGATGTCCATCAACTGATGAATGGATAAAGAAAATGTGAGATACACACACACCCCCCCCACACACACACACAATAGAATACTATTCAGCCATAAGAACAATGAAATCCTGTTTCATCCTGCAACAAAATGGATGTGACTGGAAGTCATTATACATTTAGGCAAAGCGTTATGGTTCGAATGTATGTGTTCGCTCCACAAGTCATGTTGGAATTTAAACTCTACTGTGATAATATAAGAGTATTTTACCCCATTTAGAATGTGATTAAATTATGATGACAAAGCCCCCATAAATGGAATTAATGGCCTTATAAAAGGGATGGGGAAATAACTAGGCTCTTTTTGCCCTCTGCTTCCACCAGGTGAGAACACAGCATTTGTTCCTCATCATGTGAAGGTGCAGCAGGCAAGCTGTCACCACGCCCAGAATGTCAGCATATTGGTCTTGGACTTCCTGCCTCCAGAACTATAAGAAATAAACATTTTTCTGGTTATAGAGTACCCAGTCCCAGGTATTTCATTATAAAAGTAGGAGAGGGCTATGACATTAATTAAGACTCCCAGTTCAACAGCATTTTCATCTACTTCTGATAGATTTATATTGCCTAGCAGTTCCCACTGTTTTCATGCACTTTCGCTACTCCTTACTACACCAGTTTGTAATAATGTTTATATTTTGCTCCCTTTCAGTGTCATTTATGAAAGGAGGAGAAGGAGGAATTTTATGAACTTGAATTCTTCTATGGACTTACAAGAAAAAAAAAAAAAACACTGGGGCCAGTGCTGTGGTGTAGTGGGTAAAGCCACTGCCTGCAGTGCCGGAATCTCATATGGGCACTGCTTCAAGTCCTGGCTGCTCCACTTCTGATCCAGCTCTCTGCTGTGGCCTGGGAAGGCAGTGGAGGATGGCCCAAGTCCTTGGGCCCCTGCACCAGCATGGGAGACCCAGAACAAATCCCTGGCTCCTGGCTTCATATCGGCGCAGCTCCGGACATTGTGGCCAATTGGGGAGTGAACCAACAGATTGAAGACCTCTCTCTCTCTCTGCCTCTCCTTCTCTCTTTGTGTAACTCTTTCAAATAAATAAATGTCTTTTTAAAAAAGGAGAAAAAACACATAATAGACTATTAAAAATAGTACTTACTAAAGGGGATGCTAATCTAAACTAATGGTAGAATGGGTTTTAATTTTTACCCCAGTAAATACCACTCTATTGACAAAGATTGTTTTCAAATTTAGAGAAGAATAGAAATCTACTATGGTCTCTGAGCCCCCCTAATTCACAACTAAGCTGTATCTTTTACTCTTAATCTCCTTTAATTAGGTCAGGTTTTCCATCTCTATACAGAAGAAAAGTCCCAGAGGAGAAATTCAATAGTACCCAAAACATTTTGATAATTAAACTGTTGAAATTTAGAATATAAAAGCATAACTTGGTACACATAAAACATAAGAGAACACAAAATATTGATTTAATGTTTCTAGATTAATATTTTTCTGTGTGGATTCACTATGGGTAACTGCATTTGCACAGAAACAAAACATTAAAACTCCAACCTATACATTTAATGTACATCTGTTGGATGATCACCTATTTTGTCATCTAGGAGTCTGTAGTCCCTGGAACTACCTATAGGAAACAGAAACTTATTTGGCTAATAGGAACTTAAGCTACTGCCATAACAGTATTTTGTGGGAGTACAAACCTTATTATATAAGTAATCTGACCAGGGCCAGCACTGTGTTGTAGCAGGTTAAGCTGCCACCTACCATGCTGGCATTCTATATGAGTCCGAGATAGTGTCCCAGCTGTTCCACTTTATATTAGGATCCTTGCTAATGTGTCTGGAAAAGCAGTGGAAGATGGTCCAAGTGTATTGGCCCCTGTCACCTACGTAGGAGACCTGGAAGAAGCTTCTGGCTCCTGGCTTCTGCCTGGCCCAGCCTGGCCATTGTGGCCATCTGGGTAGTGAACCAACAGTGATCTCTGTGTGTGTGTCTCTCCCTCACTCTCTGTAACTCTAACTTTCAAATAAACATATACATTTTTAAATAATAATTTGATCAATAATATATAGGTATTATGCACTTTGTTGAAACTTATTCAATACTTTACAATTAGGAAATGATGCCTAAAAATGAAATCTCTATTATACAATGCACAGTATAAATATTAATATAAGTGAGGAGAAGGGAAACATGCCTTCCCAAATCTATCCTCATTTTCACTTTGGTTTCTTTTGAAGTATTGACGTCACACATGTGGAATATTTTATTCCTCACAAATGGACACAGCAGTAACTCCCACTTCACATGCTCTTACAAATGTGATCTTGATGCTTGCCCCATCAAGTGGTGAACATCACATTCCCTCCTTTGAAACTTTGTGGAAATTAGTGATTGCCTCAAATTACAAAGTATGGCAAAGATGAGATTATGTGAATTTCAAAATTAGTTCATAAAGGGGCCGGCACTGTGGTGCAGTGGGTTAACTCCCTGGCCTGCAGTGCTGGCATCCTATATGGGTGCCAGTTCTAGTCCCTGCTGCTCCACTTCTGATCTGGCTCTCTGCTATGGCCTGGGATAGCAGTAGAGGATGGCCCAGGTCCTTGGGTTCCTGCACCCATGTGGGAGACCCGGAGGAAGCTTCTGGCTCCTGGCTTTGATGGGTGCAGTTCCAGCTGTTGAGGCCATCTGGGGAGTGAACCATCAGATGGAAGACCTCTCTCTCTCTCTGCCTCTCCTCTCTCTGTGTAACTCTGACTTTCAAATAAATAAATCTTTAAAAAAATTAGTTCATAAAAATGCCATGCACTTCAACTACACTTTGGATACTTGCTGTTGGAATCCAGCCATGATGCTATGTGGATGCCCAAGAGCCCACAGAAAAGCCCACATGCAGGAGGACTGAGGACTCTAGTTTCATAGCTTCAGCTGAACTTTTAGCCTACAACAATAACAACTTTTCTTCTCGCGAATGTGCCAACTCAAAAGTGAAATTCCTGACCCTTAATCAAACCATCCAAGCTGACTTAGTATGGAAGAGATGAGTCATCCCATTAAATCCTAACTCAAACTGCAGATTAGTTAGCAAAACCAGTAATTGTTAATGTTGCATGCCTTTAAGCTTGGATGGTTTCTTATGCCACAATAGATAGGGTTATTATGGAACCAAATCATGGGCGTCAAATATTGAATCCAAAGTCACTTGACATTTTTATCTTGATACTAAGCACAGGATAATAATTTCTACAATGTAGAAACTCCATTTTTCCACATGAAAGATAAGGAGAGATAAAGGTAAAACATTCCAGATGAAGGAGATCTTTGCAGGGTCAGCATTGTGGTATAGTGGGTTAAGCTGCCTCCTGCAGTGCTGGAAATCTATATGGGTGCTGGTTCAAAACCTGGAAGTTCTACTTCTTCTTCTTCTTCTTTTTTTTATTTGACAGGTAGAGTTATAGACAGTGAGAGAGAGAGAGACAGAGAGAAAAGTCTTCCTTCTGTTGGTTCACTCCCCAAACGGCCGCTATGGCCGGCGCTGCGCCAATCCAAAGCCAGGAGCTAGGTGCTTCTTCCTGGTCTCCTATGTGGGTGCAGGGGCCCAAGCACTTAGACCATCCTCTGCTGCCCTCCCAGGCCACAGCAGAGAGCTGCAGTGGAAGAGGAGCAGCTGGGACTAAAACTGGCGCCCATTTGGGACGCCTGTGCTGCAGGCGGAGGATTAACCAAGTAAGCCATAGCGCTGGCCTCTCCACTTCTTAATACACCTGGGAAAGCAGCAGAAGATGGCCCAAGTGCTTAGGCCCCTGCATCCATGTGATGGACTAGGAGGAAGTTCCTGGCTCTGGGCTTTGGTTTGTTCCAGCTTTGGCCTTTAAGACCATTTAGGGAGTGAACTAGTAGATGGAAGATCTCTCTCTCTCTCCCTCTCTAACTCTGCCTTTCAAATAATAAAATAATTTTTAAAAATACAGTTAAAAAAAGAAAGAGATGCTTAGGTTGCCATCAAGTTTCCTTGGATTAAATTAATAAAGACATAGAGAATCTGGAAAAATATGGATTAGGGAGCAGCACACTTTGCAGGGCTACAGAGGAACAGCAAGGAGAAGCCTAGGAGGTATACACTCCACAGAGATTAAGAGAGAAAACCTCCTGGGAAGCCCCAGGGGATGAGGGGAACCAGCTTGAACTGAACCAGCATGGTGAGTGTCGGGACTCACACAGAGAGCTCAGAGAGACAGAGCCGTGTACAGTCGGAGCCTGTGGCATTTTTGAGATGGGGGTAGTGGTAGGAGACAAGACAGAATGCAGCAAGCTGGCCAGAGCATAGTAGGGGTTCCGTTGAGATCCTGGGGAGCCAGCAGTTGCCAGAAGTCAACAGAAGTCCAAGAGGAAGTGGAGAGAGGCTGCCAATTCAAACTGGTCTATCCAAACCAAAAGCTGCCACCCGGCTGAGAAAGGGTGGATGGCACTTTGAATCAGGGTGGCAGCTGGGAAGCCTGCAGCAGGCACATAAGAGCCTACTGAGACAGGGCATCTGAATGCAGTAGTGGCACCAGCAGTGGGCAGGTATTGAGCCAGTAACTCTGGCATGTGACCCAGAGCTAGGAATAGAGGGAATGGCTCGCAGCCCCCACTGTCTCAAAGATCCACCGGAAAATGGCTGGCAACTAACAGAAACAAAGGGGCACCTGTGCTAGCAGCTTCTGGAGGAAACTTAGGTGCTGAGACCTGGGGGTCTAGGTGGCTACATGAAAAGCTGCAAGGCAAGGCTGGAATCATCACCCTAGCAATTCACTCTGCCCTAGAGCATTAACCAGAATCCCCAGGCCACACCCACTGCACACCTCCTGGTATTCACTGAAAGGGCAGGCATTCCAGGAAGCCACAGAAACATAGCTCCCCCAACAATAAAAAAAAAAAAAGCAACAGAAGAAAAAATTAAAAATGAATTCAAAAATGCCAAAAAAAAGCATCGAAATTCAAATAACAAAATAAGGAAATAAGGAAGTCATCATGAACCCCTCAGAAGAACACAACAATATTTCAATATTAGAATGTGAATATGGGGGCTAGTGCTGTGGTGCAGTGGGTTAATGCCCTGGCCTGAAGTGCCGGCATCCCATATCGGCAGCAGTTCAAAGCCCAGCTGCTCCACTTCTGATCCAACTCTCTGCTATGGCCTGGGAAAGCAGTAGAAGATGGCCCAAGTCCTTGGGCCTCTGCACTCAGGTGGGAGACCCGGAAGAAGCTCCGGGCTCCTGGCTTCGGATCGGTGCAGATCTGGCCATTGCGGCCATCTGAGGAGTGAACCAGCAGATGTAAGACCTCTCTCTCTCTGCCTCTCCTCTCTCTGTGTAACTCTGACTTTCAAATAAATAAATAAATCTTTAAAAAATAGAATGTGAAGATGAAGAGATAGAGAAAATGCCAGAAACGGAATTTAGAAAATTAATCATAGGATTATTTAAAAAAAATCAGAAGCAAATCCATGAACTAGAGAAAGACATGAATGAAAATTTTTCCTAGGAAATCTAGAATATAGAGAGAAATCAAAATTAAATCTTAGAAATGAAGAATTCAATGGATCAAATAAAAATGTGATGGAAAGTCTTAACAGCAGACTTGATGAGCAGAAGAAAGAATAACTGAACTAGAAGACAAACCTTGAGAAATCTTACAGTCAGACAAAAAATAAGAAAAAGAAGGAGGGGGGAAGAGGAGAAGAAGAAGAAAATAGAAATCATTTTTTGAGAGTTTACAGAACTGTTTATTTTTTTTAGAAAACTTTTATTTAATAAATATAAATTTTGAAAGTACAACTTGTGGATTATAGTGGTTTTCCCCCCATACCCACCCTCGCACCCACAAATCACACATCTTCTACTCCCTCTCCCATCCCATTTTTCATTAAGATTCATTTTTAATTATCTTGATATACATAAGATCAACTTAGTATATACTAAGTAAAGATTTCAACAGATTGCACCCACACAGACACACAAAGTATAAAGTACTGTTTGAGTACTAGTTACAGCATTAATTCACATAGTACACTACATTAAGGACAGAGATGCTACATGAGGAGTAAGTGCACGGTGACTTCTGTTGTTGACTTAACAATTGGCACTTCTATTTATTACCTCAGTAATCACCTGAGGCTCTTGTCATCAGCTGCCAAGGCTATGGAAGCCTCTTGAGTTCACAAACTCCAACCTTATTTAGACAAGGCCATAATCAAAGTGGAAGTTCTCTCCTCCCTTCAGAGAAAGATACTGCCTTCTTTGATGGCCCGTTTTTCTGCCGGGATCTCACTCACAGAGATATTTTATTTAGGTCATTTTTGCCACAGTGTCTTGGCTTTCCATGCCCAAGATACTCTCATGAGCTTTTTAGCCAGATCTGAAAAGCTTAAGGGCTGATTCTGAGGCCAGAGTACTGTTTATGGCATTTTCCATTCTATGATTTTGCTGTGTATCCCACTTCCCATGTTGGGTTGTTCTCTCCCTTTGAATTCTTTCAATTATTATCAGCAGACACTGGTTCAGAACAGTTTAAATGATAAAGAAAAAAAAAACTTGCAGTATATTTTGCTTTGACAAAGTTATTGATTTAAATCCCATACAATAGCACAATACTATTTAAAGGTCAACCTGGCTGGCACCGCGGCTCACTAGGCTAATCCTCCACCTAGTGGCGCCAGCACACCGGGTTCTAGTCCCGGTTGGGGCGCCGGATTCTGTCCCGGTTGCCCCTCTTCCAGGCCAGCTCTCTGCTGTGGCCCGGGAGTGCAGTGGAGGATGGCCCAGGTGCTTGGGCCCTGCACCCCATGGGAGACCAGGAGAAGCACCTGGCTCCTGGCTCCTGCCATCGGATCAGCGCAGTGCGCCAGCTGCAGCGCGCCGGCTGCGGCGGCCATTGGAGGGTGAACCAACGGCAAAGGAAGACCTTTCTCTCTGTCTCTCTCTCTCTCACTGTCCACTCTGCCTGTCAAAAAATAAAAAAAAAATTATAAAAAAATAAATAAAGGTCAACCCAAGAATAATGAGCTTATACCTGAACAGAGCAGAGCTTATCTTTCATGAAAGTGTAATGATGTCTTTATTCCCTCACTAGAAAATAGAAATCTTAACAACAGTTTTGGAGAACTATGGGATACTATCAAACAAACATACAGGACTTAGGAGTGCCTGAAGGATTGGAAAGAGAGAAGAGAATAGAAAGCCTATTTTGTGAAATAATTACAGAAGATTTCCCTAATTTGGAGAAAGAAAGTGATGTTCAAATAGAAGAAGCACATAGAACTCCTAATAGACATGACCAGAAAAGATCTTCCCCAGGACATATCATAGTCAAACTCTCCACAATAAAACATAAAGAAAAGATTCTAAAATGGGCACAAGAAAAACATCACATCACTTTTAGAAGCTCACCAATTAGACTCACAGCTGACTTCTCAACAGAAACCCTACAGGCTAGAAGGGAATGGCAAGATATAGTCAAAGTCTTAAAAGAAAAAAGTCAATCCAGAATACTGTACCCAGCAAAGCTTGAATTTATGAATGAAGGAGAAATAAAGACCATCCATAACAAACAGAAATAGAATTTGTCGGCATTCATCCAGCCCTACAGAAGATACTAAAGGATGTGCTACACACAGAAATGCAGAAATATAGCCAACATTATGAAAGAATGAAAAGGCAGAAAAACAACCAGTAGAAGTACAAAAGAAATTAACAGTAAACAATGGGAATAATTAGAGAAAAATAACAGGGCCAAGTCATTACTTATTAAGTCACCTTGAATGTAAATGGCCTCAATTCTCCAGTTAAAAGATATAGATTGGCTGAATGGATTGAAGAATAAAACCCATCTATTTGCTGCTTACAAGACAGCTCACCAACAAAGATACATGGAGACTGAAAGTCAAAGGCTGGAAAAAGACATTCCATGCTAACACAAACCTAAAAAGAGTGTTGCCATCCTGATATCAGACAAAATAGAATTTAAAATAACAACAGTTAAAAGAGACACAAAAGGACACTATGTAATGATTAAGGAATCAATCCAACAGGAAGATGTGATTATAATAAACATGTATGCACCTAATTAAGGGCACCTGGCTACTTAAAAAAAAAGGTTAATAGACCTAAAGGGAGACACAAATTTCAATAAAATAGTAACAGGGGACTTCAATATCCCACTTTCAGCAATGGACAGATCAACGAGACAGAAAGTCAGCAAGGAAACAACAGAGTTAATCAACACTAGAGACCAAATGGATCTAACGGATATCTACAGGACCTTTAACCACGAGTGACAAGAATACACATTCTTCTCATCAGTGCATGGAAAATTTTTTAGGATAGATCATATGCCAGGCCACAAAGAGAGTCTTTGCAAATTTTAAAAAAAATTGAAATCACTCTATGTACCTTCTCTGACCACAAGAGTATAATGCTACAAGTCAACAACTCAAAAATCCCTAAAACATATGTAAACACATGGATACTTAACAACATGCTCCTGAATGAGCAGTTCATTATTGAAGAAAACAAAAGAGAAATCAAAAGATTTCTGGAAATGAATAAAGATAACAACACATTATACAATACCTAGGGGATACAGCAAAAGCAGTGTTAAGAAGGAAGTTCACAGCAATCAATGCCTACATTAAGAAACTGGAAAGATACCAAAAAATTGAGCTATCAATGCATCTCAAGGACCTAGAATATCAACAACAAACCAAACACAAAACTAGGAGGAGGAAAGAAATAATTAAAATTAGAGAAGGTATAAAAAAATTGAGACCAAAAAAATACCAAAAATCAGTGAGATAAAAAGCTTGTTTATTGAAAAAAAAATGAGCAAAATTGATACACCACTGGTGCAACTAACAAAAAAAAAACAGAAGAAGATCCAGATTAATAACATTAGAGATTAAAAAGGAAATGTAACAACAGACACTACAAAAATAAAAAGAATTGGGGTTGGTGCTGCGGCGTATTTGGTGAGGCTGTTGCCTGCAGTGCTGGCATCCCATGTGGGCACCAGTTTGGGTCCTGGCTGCTCCACTTATGACCCAGCTCTCTGCTATGGCCTGGGAAGGCAGTGAAAGACGGCCCAAGTCCGTGGGCTCCTGCACCCATGTGGGAGATCCAGAGGAAGCTCATGGCTCCTGCCTCCAGATTGGCGCAGCTCTGGCCATTGCAGCCAATTTTTGGGGGGAGTGAACCAGCGGATGGAGGATCTGTCTCTCTCTCTCTCTCTGCCTCTCCTTCTCTCTCTCTCTGTAACTCTGACTTCCAAATAAATAAATAAATCTTTAAGAAAAATAAAAAGAACCATCAGAAATTCCTACAACGAGCTGTATGCCAACAAAACAGGAAGCCTAAAAGAAATAGATTCCTATACATACACAACCTACCTAAATTGAGTCATGAAACATAGAAATCCTAAACAGACCTATAACCAAGAAAGAAATTGAATCAGTAATAAAGATCCTCCCAACAAAGAAAAGCCCAGGACCAGATGGCTTCCCTGCTAAATTCTACCTGACATTCAAAGAACTAACTCCAATTCTTCTCCAGCTATTAAAAACAATTGCAATGGAGGGAATCCTCCCAAATTCTTTCCAGGAAGCCAACATCACCTTAATTCCTAAACCTGGAAAAGATGCAACAGAGAAAGAGAACTACAGACCAACTTCTCTGATGAACACACACAGAAAAATCATCAACAAAATTCTAGCCAATTGAATCCAACAACACATCAGAAAGATCATCCACCCAGACCAAATGGGATTTTTCCCTGTGAAAAAAAACCATGCAGCGATGGTTCAATATTTGCAAATCAATCAATGTGATGCATCACATTAACACACTGAAGAACAAAATCCATTTGATTATCTCAATAGATGCAGAGAAATCATTTGATAAAATAAAACACTCTTTCAAGATGAAAACTCCAAGCAAATTGGGTATAGAAGGAACATTCCTCAATACAATCCAGGCAATTTATGACAAAACAAAATCTGCTTATTCGCAACAAAATCGATGAAACTGAAAAACATCCTACTTCATGAAATAAGCTAATCCCAAAGGGACAATTACCATATGTTTTCCCTGACCTGTGATAACTAATAGAGTACCTAAAAGACAGTCTGTAGAAGTGAAATTTTATTTATTTATTTATTTTTTCTTCCTAAGAATAATTGTGTTTTTTTAACTTTTATTTAATGAATATAAATTTCCAAAGTACAACTTATGGATTACAATGGCTTCCCCCCCATAACTTCCCTCCCACCCGCAACCCTCCCCTTTCCCACTCCCTCTCCCCTTCCATTCACATCAAGATTCATTTTCAATTCTCTTTATATACAGAAGATCAGTTTAGCATATATTAAGTAAAGATTTCAACAGTTTGCACCCACAGAGAAACACAAAGTGAAAAATAATGTTTGAGTACTAGTTATAGCATTAAATCACAATGTACAGCACATTGAGGACAGAGATCCTACATGAGGAGTAAGTGCACAGTGACTCCTGTTGTTGACTTAACAAATTGACACTCTTGTTTATGGCATCAGTAAACACCCTAGGCTCTTGTCATGAGCTGCCAAGGCTATGGAAGCCTTTTTAGTTCACTGACTCTGATCATATTTAGACAAGCTCATAGTCAAAGTGGAAGTTCTCTCCTCCCTTCAAAGAAAGGTATCTCCTTCTTTGATGACCTGTTCTTTCCACTGGGATCTCACTTGCAGAGATCTTTCATTTAGGTAATTTTTTTTTGACAAAGTGTCTTGGCTTTCCATGCCTGAAATATTCTCATGGGATTTTCAGCTGGATCCGCATGCCTTAAGGGCTGATTCTGAGGCCAGAGTGCTATTTAGGACATCCTCCATTCTATGAGTCTGCAGTGTCTTGGCTTTCCATGCCTGAAATATTCTCATGGGATTTTCAGCTGGATCCGCATGCCTTAAGGGCTGATTCTGAGGCCAGAGTGCTATTTAGGACATCCTCCATTCTATGAGTCTGCTGTGTATCTCACTTGCCATGTTGGATCGTTCTCTCCCTTTTTTATTCTATCGGTTAGTATTTGCAGACACTAGTCTTGTTTATGTGATCCTTTTGACTCTTAGTCCTACCATTATGATCAATTGTGAACAGAAATTGATTACTTGGACTAGTGAGATGGCATTGGTACATGCCACCTTGATGGGATTGAATTGGAATCCCCTGGTATGTTTCTAACTCTACCGTTTGGGGCAAGTCAGCTTGAGCATGTCACAAATTGTATAGCTCTTCCCTCTCTTATTCCCACTCTTATATTTAACAGGGATCTTAAAAGTGAAATTAATACTTTGAGAAACAATGACTTCGAACAGCCCTTATCTTGACTGTTGATGAACATTTTTTAATACTATTTATTGAACTCTTTACATACCATAGAGTCAATCATATGTGTATAAAGCTAATTGAAAACAGATTTTAGTAAAAAATAAGAGTGGAGATAAGAGAGGGAGGAGTAAGGGGGTTTGGGGGTGTGGGTGGGAAGGCAGGCACAGTGGAAAGAATCATCATGTTCCTAAAATTGTAATTTTTAAATGCATAAAGTTTGTACCTGTAAAGCTTTATAGTTCTGCATACATTCCTACAGACTTACTTCTAAGGGTGCAGTTTAAAAATTTGCCATAGGACACCAAATCCCCACAAGCAGTGGCATCGGGACAACCATTTTCAGTGTTAAGTTGATCATAGGGATAGGATTGAGCATTAAAGTGATCATATACATAGGATTAAGTGTTAAAGCAATCATACAAATAGGATTAAATGTTTGGTAATAATAATAAATAGAATTAAAAAGGTTTGAACGAGCCCACAGGAGCATTTCAGGCATGCAAAGCCCAGACACTGTGGCAAAAAAAAATGTCCTACATGAAGGGCCTCTATGAGAAAGACCCAAGTGGAAAGAAGTGGCCATGAAAGAAGGCTGTACTCTTCTCTGAAGAGAGGAGAAAACTTCCACTTTGCTTATGGCCTTGTCTAAATACTGATGGAGCTTGTGGATTCAAAAGTCTTCCTTAGCCTAGACAGCTCATGTCAAGAGCCTTGGGTGGTCACTGATGACATACATAAGAGTGTTAATTGTTAAATTAATAACAGATGTCACTCTGCACTAACTTCCCATGCAGGACCTCTGTCCTCAATGAGTTGTATTATGGGAGTTAATAATAAAAGTTGTTTTAGTGCATTAAGTAGAGTATATTCTTATGTCACATAAGTTTTAGATAAGCCTAAGTGCCCAACTCCATTGCTTATTTCCTTAGGTGCTTCTTCAACTAATGATAAAATTTGTTTTCAAAGTAAAAAAAGTATATTATCACAAGAATTAAAAGAAAAATAAGAAAGAAGTAGGAGGAAGTGTGGGAGTGAGGGAGGGAGGGAGAATGGGGTAAGAAGTGTCATTATATTCTTAAAATTGTATGTATAAGATACATGAAATTTGTTCAATTCATATAAAGAAAATTTAATAAAAATAAGATAGGATCTTGTAGAGAAGTCAATATTACTAACAATTCATAGCAAAAGTAAAAATAATTAACCAAAGTATATTTAACTACAGATTTATGAGTCAGCTCAGCATGGCTCTTCCCCTGTATTTCATCCTTTTTTTAAACTGCATTTAGGTTATTAATACAGAAAATATTACTTTAGCTGCCCCCTGATAATTTCCTCTCTCTTAACGCTTTATCCATGTTTCTCCAGAGTAAGAAAGAAAGAATCTTGTATAAAGTTACTTAGAATCTTTGAAAATAATATTATTTTCAAAGAAAGAGAAATCTGCTTTGTTCTAAATCCCAAACCAGTTTTTTTTTTGGGGGGGGGTAATTAAAATCCAAGAGAATAGGAAAAATTAGTATGGTTGTTAAGCCCATGAATGGAGCTCTGACATAGGATTTCCTCTGATTTTCAAAGCACTATTTATGTTATAAAATTTTTATCTATTTTAAAGGCAGCCAGATGGGGGTGAGTTGTGAGTACCTACTGTCACGCAGCTCAACAGTAGCAAGTGCGACGTACAACTTGTCAGTCACAGGGAAGAAAGGAACTCCAGGACACAAGACTGTCTTTCCCAATGAGAGATTTTATTGCTTACACACCAGGGTTTGTTTTTTTTTTTATCACACTACTCATCATCATGCTCATTGAGGTCAATACACTTATCAGTATCAATATACTTATCAATCTATACTATTTAACATACTTATCAATAAACTTAACACTACTATTTTATGTGACTTAACTACTTAGCTACTTAGCTTAACGTAACTACTTAGTTAACTACTTAGCTTAACATAACTACTTATCTTCTACTTAACTTATTATAATACTTAACTATCAGAGTAATACTATTTCCTTAATGACTAGGGGACTACGGGAATCAATGCCATTAATATCAATATCAATAATACTACTTAAACTTATTAATCCACAGATCACAGTATACAGTGTTAAAGTAATTTTGAGGGCTATCTAATTATAATAGTATATGTACATCACGGTCTCCAGCATTATTTACAGATACCTTGCATAGGGTCAAAACATGGAGTCAAAGCATAGCTATATTATATTACACATGACTAACATTATTTGTAACAGCTGCGTTTTCAAGGCTCGTATCACGGTCACGGAAAAGAGTGTCAGTGTTCAAGGTCCAGAGCTCCATGTCTTGGCTGAGACAGATCTCGGATCAGTCACTTACAGGTAGGAAGTCGTGGGAAGGCTGTGCCTCTGGGCAGTAGGCTCAAAGTTCCTAGGTGGACGGCCAGGTGAGAAGTCGGAGAGGTTCCCTGCTGAGAGGCCTGGTCCGGCTTTGTGGTTAGGTCTGGCAATAAGCTGATAAGGAGTCCAGGCAAGGTGGTGAGGCGGCATCTCGGCTGGAGTTTTGATCTTGTAGTCGCCTTGTGTCACTTAGCAAAAGCTAGCAGGCTGGCTCTTCGGCCCCAAGTGCGAGGAGCTCCAGAGGTTCGCTCGCACTGGGCCACACACACACACACACACACACTCACACAGACAGTGGGGTTACAGCTCAGGGACGGCTCTGCAGGTCGGCTTGTGCCACTACCTGCTCCATGCAGAGTAGCGGGCTGCCTCTTCAGCTCCAGATGTGTGGAGATCCAGAGGTTCACACACACCGGGCCATGATCCCCGAGAGGATGGAGAGCGCTGCAAGGGCTCCCTTTTTATCCTCATTTTCTGGCAGTCCTCCAGCTTGCCCTCCTCCGACTTGTTGTCCAATCAATGCTGTTTCCTCCTTGCTTATAGTAGAACCGTCCAGTCAATAGTGTTCCCGCCTTACTTATGTTTGAACTGTCCAGTCAGCGTGGGTTAGGAGGGTATTGTCCACAGCACACTGTTATCTGACTGACCAGAAAGATGTCTGCTTGGTATGATTAGGAGCATTGCCTCAGCTCCTGACTTATAACTCCACTTTACTTTTATTTTGTGGCTAGTGGTAACTTCTTAACTCAATGTTTTACTGTGGAGTTTCCACAGTTCATATCTTTCCAGATAAGCGATGATCCGTGACTCTTTTTGGGATTCCTGTGGGATTCCCCACAGGGTGGAAGGAGAGAGAGAGGAATGGGGAGAGAGAGAGAGAGAGAGAGATACATGTAGAGATCACCCAACCCTTTGGTTCACTGCCTATATGCCTACAATAGGCAGTTTTGGGCGAGGCCAAAACCAGGAGCCTGGAACTCAATCCAGATCTCCCATGTAGGTGGTCAGAACCCAGTTTTTTGAGGCATTGCCTGCTGCCTCCAACAGTGTGCATTAACAGGAAGCTAGAATTTGAAGCAGAGCTGGGAGCCAAACCCAGACACTGTGATATGGGATGTAGGTGTCCCAAGCATCTTCATAAGTGCTATGGCAAATGCCAGTTCTAATAGCATGAACAAAAATCTATTTGCTACTTCAACTAAACATAAATGCCTATGTTGTAAGATAATTGATTCAAAGCACTGAAGATTACTCAAGAAAGATCAGCATTCCTATGAAGAATTCAATACTAACTTGGATTTTCACTGAGAGATTAACAGGACCAGGGAGCTTCTAACTGAAGTGGGCAAGTCTGAAAACCTCAGAAGTTAGTTCTCTAAATTTGATATCCTAAATTAGCCAAGAATGAAGCACTGCAATACAAATTCCATTAAGAAGGACAACAGCCATTGACATCTTTCCATTCCTGTAAGACCTGAATGTAGGAAAATGCTTACATCTTGGAATTTTGTGTGCCTCAAGTTTATTAGCCTTTCTGCTCAGCAACCAATATTTGTTTCCCTTATAGACCAAAATGTTCCCATTGATCCTAGATTATATTTTAGGCCTCTAAAAGGATTTCAGGAGATATGCTTCCAAATTAGGCTTGTGCAATCTGCAAACTTGGCCTGAAGCTCTCCTTAGGGAGTGCTGCTGTCATGATAGAAGTATAGATCATGTTAGGCTCCAACATTCTCCTACTGCTGCCATCAAACCTGATGACTTTTCTTCTTGGTTGGATTCCATGTCCCAGGGCCACCCAGAGTCAGTGCCTCTTCTCTGCTTCACTGCATGTGCAAACAATTTCAGTGCTTCTATTCTTAAATTTTCAATGTGTTGTGAAGGTAGAGCAATGCTGTGTAACTCTCGAAAATATGTAAATATTAGTCTATCATTATTCACAAACTGAGCAACCTGCTTCTCCAAACATATTCTTTTCCACCCCATTGCTTCCTCATTCTTTATAACATTCTTCATTTGTTTCACATATCAATCAGTTATATAGCACCTGTGATGTGTCAGGCACTATCATGTTTTATGAATAATAACTCATTTAAAACGAATACAAAACCTGAGGAAGTACAGTTATTCCTATTTTACATATGAAGAAACCGAGGCATAAATTAAGTACCCTGTGCAAGATCACAGAGCTACTAAAGGGGGTTTCAAACTTGATCAGTCCGTCTCCAAAGACCGATTTTGAAGCAATATACATCCTATCTGAGAGACAAATACTAAGTTAGAAACACAACAGAGGGTTATGGCTGTTTACTCTGTAAACAGCAGTGATTACAAAATATTAGATTATGAATGACTCTCTAAAATGATTGAAAAATTAATGTTGAATCATCTCTGAAATTATTAACAATTAGCTAAAGAAGTGGTGGGATGTGTGAAGAATGCAAGCTGATTCTGAATTTCTACCATTTGTTTTCTATAAGTCAATGGATAGTTTGAAGTAACACCCTTTAATAAATAGAGTTTACATCTTCAATTCTGTGAATATATGGTAAGTAATATGTTATTGACATTGGAAAAATTCCTACTCTGAAAGATAAGGCACTTCTCATAATAAACATAGCTAGAATTTTATAAATCAAGAGAAAGAAGTATCTTTGCTTTCACATTTTACTCTATATGATAACATTGATTTCAATTTTGGAAAAGCCCAAAAACATTGTCCTTCATCATTTTCTTAATATTCTTTCCTCTGAGAGGCTATTTCTGTAAATATATTTGGTTGATTCCTATCCAGGTTTAAATATCATTTAAAATGAATTTTACCATCTGTTTATTCCATCAAAATTGTGTCTACGTACTTTCCAAAATGTGACTGAAGATGAGTAGCTCCAACTTTGAAGAATATTAATTCATAGCACAATTGGATTTAACTCACAACGTTCATAACAAACGAAAGTCCTAACATCTTGCTTGGGAAATGAGACTGCCAGACATTTAAAATGCAAAGTTTATTCTGCAGAGAAATAATAGCTGCAGAGAAATAATATTTAGGAGCATCATCTACAGTGTGTTCTGTATGATGTGTAAACAAAACTAGGGATGAGCATTTGACCTAAAGGTTAAGCTACCAATTAGGACACCTATGTCCCACATAGAAGTACCTGACTTCAACGCTTAATTGTGGCTCCTGACACAAGTGTCGTGCTAATGTGACCTCCAGGAGGCAACAGGTGATGGATCAAGTAGCTGGGCTCCTGCTACAAACATGGGAGACCTGGATTGAGTTATCAGCTCAAGAATTTGACCCCTTGGGGCTGGCACTGTGGTGCAGTAGGTTAATCCTCTGCCTGTGGTGCCGGCATCCCATATGGGCGCTGGTTAAAGTCCCTGCTGCTTCTTTTCCAAGCCAGCTCTCTGCTGCGGCCTGGGAAAGCAGTAGAAGATGGTCCAAGTACTTGGGCCCCTGTGCCCAAGTGGAAGACTCAGAAGACCCTGGCTCCTGGCTTCGGATCAGCGCAACTCCAGCTGTTGTGGCCATTTGGAGAGTGAACCAATGGAAGGAAGATCTTTCTCTTTGTCTCTTCCTCTCACTGTCTGTAACTACCTCTCAAATAAATAAATAAATAAATCTTTAAAAAAAAGAATTTGACCCCAAGCCAAGCACCAGCTGTTGCAGTTGTTTGGGATGTAAAACAGCAGACTGGAGTTCTGTTTTTCTGTCTCTCTTTCTTTCTGCCAAATAAGTGAAAATTTGAAAGGAAACTTTTTTTTCGTGGCCAAAAATTGCATAAAAATATAAATTCTATATTCTCTTTTTGGATGTTTCGTATGCACGTTGACATAATAAAATTTCTGATAAATAGTATAATAGAGATATATCTAATTGTATTCATCTATTATTCCCTGAGAAACAATTAACTAAAATTTCTTAAGCATATAAAGTCTGCTGGGCGTTTTACCAGATACTGGAAATATAGAGATATGAAAAGGAGACAGGTATCCTGGAGAGGAGAGCTCATGTACAGAGAATATATATATGAAGTCTCAGAAAGGTGGAGTCTATTACTCAGCAGTGATATTCTATACTACTCTTAATCCTGAGGCCATCTGATTAACCTCCTCATTAGAAGGCTAAAGTTATCCATAAAATGTAATCTGGACCTCAGCAAGTGTACTGGCATTAAGATTGGAAAGGAGAGGCAAACACATATGATATTGCTGAGGTAAATTGTAGGCTTAAAGTCTAAATGAACTTAATTATTTTCTAGTAACCACACAGGAAATAGTAAGGTGTTACATTGTCATTGGTTCTATTTCATTGAAAGAAAAATTGACAAAAAATCCTGTATATAAGTGAAATGGTTATTTTTCCATTCAGTTAGTTATAGCTGTTGTCTTTATTCCCATTAAACTAGGATTTGCTTTTTACCTGTTAAAATTCTTATTCACTGAAGTGGTAAGCCTTGATACTATAATGTATATTAAAAATTTGTTATCTCAAAAACAAAAAAAAAGAGAAAAGTAGAAGGAAGGAGGGTGGAAGGAACTAAGGGAGGGAGGGAGGAAGGGAAAATCATTATGTTCTTTGACTTGTATCTATGAATAATATAGAAAATGTTAACAGTAATTAAATTAAAATAGAAAAACAAGTGACAGGTCCTTTCCATATTGAAGGACAGGATAATATAAGTGATTAAACTCAGGATGTGGAGGTCATTGAGAAGCATCTTAGAACAGTTTGCTACCATTATTTATGGTGACTTTGGGTGTTAGAATTATTAGCATATTCTTATTTGCTTTTATCAATTATCTGTGTTTTCTTAATATTTCTTAGGTTACATTGTATTGCTTTCATATTAAAATAACCAATATGTATTATGAAAATCAGCATTTGTTGGATCTGAACATTTAGAGTCCTTCTAAAAAATGAATGAGAAATCTAAGACCTTGTATATTTTTCTATTGATTCTGAAACACCCTGGGTTAAATCTAATGTTTAGCTGGAGTATTGGTGTTAATTCTGACTGCCTTTCTGATTATTTTCCCTCTTTTTCCCGTCTTGATTTTTTTATACTTTACAAATAATATATGAAGGTTGCAAATATCTTTAAATATATAAAAATTGTTATTTCTAATAATTTGGAGTTGATGACATATTTATATCTACTATGTGTGTATAGATATGTATGTCTATGTACATAAATATCTGTATTAGTCTAGATATAAAAGTACAATGAAATAACTGTAAAAAATTGTATAGGAGTAAAACATTCTCAGTGAGAACGGACAGACTATTTCATTCAGTTTAGAATCTGCTAAATTATATTCCTGGATATTCCATTTCCTGTGCTGCCTGTTCCTCTTTGATCCAGCTCTCTGCTCATGCCCTGGGAAAGCAGTGGAAGATGGCCCAATTGCTTGGGTCCCTGCGTCCATGTGGGAGATCCAGAAGAAGCTCCTGGTGCCTAGCTTGGGATGGGCCCATCTCAGGCCATTGTGGCCATTTTGGAGAGTGTACCAGCAAATGGAAGATCTTTACATATATTTCTCTTTTTCTCTCCCTCTCTCTCCCTCCCTCTCTCTCTCTGTCCCTACCTCCCTCCCTCTTTCTCTCTCTCTCTATAATTCTATCTCTCAAATAAATAAATAAAATCTTTAAAAGAAGTGTCATATTCATGTTAAGTAAACACAAAGTAATAGGATTAGAGGTCAAGAGATATGCATAAGTTTATCTTTCTTCACTGTAAATCAGTGTTTCTTTTCTCACAAATCAAGTAATCATATATGGGTGGATCTGTTTCCAAATTCTCTATTCACTTCCATTTGTCAACATGTCTATTGTTTCACATACTGCAATGGTTGTAATTGCTATAGTGTAATAATTGGTCACTATATCTATTATAGTAAAATCCCCAATTTGGTTCTTAAACTTCAAAGTCATCATGTTTATTTGGCTTTTTGAAATTTTAAAGACTTTTAAAGTCAACATGACCAGTTTTTCATCACAATCCATGGAGGCCAGAAAGTAGAAGGATAATACATTTATACATTTAAAACACCTGAAACCAAAAAAAAAAAAAAAGACAAGAAAAAATTATATATCCAGAAAAAAATAATTGAAAAAATGAAGAAAAAATAAGACATTTTCCAATAAAGAAAATCTGAGAGGGCTGACAGTGCAATAGCTCTCCTACAAGAAATGACATAGGAAGTCCTTCAGAATAAAATGAAAAGATACTTTATAATAACTCAAAGTCCTATGAAGAAGTTAATAACACAAGAAAAGATAAGTTTAGAGGTAACATAAAATCCAGTTTTATATTTTTGATTTACAATACTCCTATTTCTTGCAGTATGATTTATGTGACAAATGCATAAAAAATTTAAAAACTCTATTTGCTGACAAAATATAAAGTTGCAGTTTGTGACAACAGCAACAAGAAAGAGGAAAACCAAAGCTGTTTAAGAGCACAGTTTCATGCCTTGGAAGTTAAGTTGATATTATTTCAAAAGAAATTGTTATAAATTTAATATATATGTTATAATCTACATATAAACTGTGAGATAATAACTAAAAAGGGGGCAGAGTTGTGGCACAATGGGTTAAGCCTCCAACTGCAATGCAGAGCATCAATTCAAATCTCAACTTCTCCACTTCAGATACAGCTCCCTGGTAATGTGCCTGGGAAGGTAGCAGAAGATGATTAAAGTTGCCTGGGCTTCTGCCACCCAAATGGCAGACATGGATGGATTTCCAGGGTCCTGGATTCAGCTTGGCCCAGCCCCAGCCATTGAAGCCAATTGGGAGACAGTGAACCAGTGAATGAAAGATCTGTCTCTCCTTCTCTCTCTCCCTCTCTCTCTCTCTGTAAATCTGCCCTTAGAAAAATATAGACAAAGAAAGGAGAACTGATTCCAAATGGTATAACATTCAAAAATATTTTGACACACAAAAATCCATAATGGAGTAATTGAGAAAAAGGGTCAATAAAAGATGAACAAAAAACATATAGCAAAATGAAAAAGTTAAATCATTCCTTATCAGTAATTACATTAAGTAAATATATATATATAATACAATACACTGCAAAGTTCTCATTTATTAATGAAGATGAAACAAAGACCTAACATGACAAACAGAAACTGAAAGAATTTGTCACCACCCATCCAGCCCCATAGAAGATGCTTAGAATGTGATACACACAGACAAGAAACATGGTCATCATAGTCATCACTATGGAAAAAGATAAAGGAAGGAAAGCTCCCAGTAAAAGTACAAAGGATATCAAAAGGAAAAAATAAAAAATGGAAAAATGGCAGGATAAAGTCGCTGCTTATCAGTAGTCACCTCAAATGTAAATGGGATTAACTTTCCAGTTAAAAGACACAGACTGGCTGAATGGACAGCGAGTCATTGAAGAAATCAAAAGAGAAATCAAAAAATTTCTGGAAACAAATGAATATGACAGTACAACATACCAACACTTATGGGAGGAGCTGGAGCTGTGGTGTAGGGGGTTAATGCCCTGGCCTGAAGCGCCGGCATCCCATATGGGTACTGGTTCGAGACCCGGCTGCTCCACTTCAGATCCAGCTCTCTGCTATGGCCTGGGAAAACAGTAGAAAATGTCCCAAGTCCTTAGGCCCCTGCACCCACGTGGGAGACCCAGAGGAGGCTCCTGGCTCCTGCCTTCTGATTGGCACAGCTCTGGCCCTTGCAGCCAATTGGGGAGTGGACCATAGGATGGAAGACCTCTCTCTCTCACTTTCTGCCTCTCCTCTCTCTGTGTAACTCCAACTTTCAAATAAATAAATAAAAATCTTCAAAAGAAAACACTTATAGGATACAGCAAAAACAGTGTTAAGAGGAAAGTTTAAAATAATTGGTGCCTACATTAGAAATTGGAAAGGCACTAAACAATGAACTATCAATGCATCTCAAGGATCTAGAAAAACAACAGCAAACCAATTCCAAAACTAGTAGAATAAAAGAATTATTAAAATTATGGAAGAAATCAACAAAATTGAAACAAAAAATGTAATATAAAAGATTGATTAGCAAAACAAACAGATGTTTTTTGGAAAAAATAAATAAAATTTACATACCACTGGTACAACTAACCAATAAAAGGAGACAGAAGACACAAATCAATAAAATTAGAGATGAAAAAGGAAATGTAACAACAGAAATCACAGAAATAAAAAGAATCATCAGAAATTACTACAAAGAGCTGTATGGCAATGAACTAGGAAACCTAGAAGAAATGGATAGACTCCAGGACACACATAACCTACCTAAAATGACCTATTAAGACATAGAAAACCTAAGCAGATCAATAACCAAGACAAAAATTGAATCAATAATAAAGACCCTCCCAGCAAAGAAAAGCCCAGGACCAGATGGCTTCACTGGTAAATTCTACCAGACATTTAAAGAACTATCTCCACTTCTTCTCAAGTTATTCACAAAAATTGAAAGGAGGGAATCCTCCCAAATTCTTTCTGTGAAGTCAGCATCACCTTAATTCCTAAAACTGAAAAAGATACAACAGAGAAAGAGAATTACAGATCAATTTCCCTGATGAACATAGACTTTAAAATCTTCAAAAAATTCTGGCCAATGGAATCCAACAACACTTCAGAAAGATCATTCACCCAGACCCAGTAGGATTTATCCCAGTTATGCAAGGATGGTTCAATATCCACAAATCAATCAATATGATGCATCACATTAACAAACTGAAGAACAAAAACCATATCATATTCTCATTAGATGCAGAGAAAGCATTTGATAAAATATAACATCCTTTCATCATGAAAACTCTAAGCAAACTGGGTATAGAAGAACATCCCTCAACACAATCAAGACAATTTATGACGAACCCGCGGCCAATATCCTATTGAATGGGGAAAAGTTGGAAACATCCCCACTGAGGTCCAGAAACAGACAAGGATGGCCACTCTTGTCATTGCTATTCAATATAATCCTGGAAATTTTATCCAGAGCCATCAGGCAAGAAAAAGAAACCAAAGGGATTCAAATTGGGAAAGAGTAAGTTAAGCTATCCTGATTTGCAGATGACTCCACCGAGAGACAACTGGAATTCATAAAAGAGTTTGGAAAAGTAGCAGGATACAAAATCAATACACAAAAATCAACAGCATGTATACACAGACAATGCCATGGCTGAAAAAGTACTTCTAAGATCAATCCTATTTGATATAGCTAAAATAAAAATCAAATACCTTGGAATAAATTTAAACAAGGATGTCAAAGATCTCTATAATGAGAGTTATAAAACATTAAAAAAATAGAAGAATATAGAAAAAATGGAAAAATAGTCCCTGTTCATGGATTGGAAGAATCAATATCATCACAATGTCCATTTTTCTGAAAGCAATTTACAGATTCAATGTGATACCAATCAAAATACCAAGGACAATCTTCTCAGATCTAGAAAAAATTATGCTGAAATTTATATAGAAACACAGGAGACCTCGAATAGCTAAAGCAATCTTATACAACAAAAACAAAACCAGAGGGATCACAATACCAAATTTCAAGACATACTACAAGGCAGTTATAATCAAAACAGCCTGGTAGTGGTACAAAAACAGATGGATAGACCAATGGAACACAATAGAAACACCAGAAACCAATCCAAGCATCTACAACCAATTTATATTTGACCAACAGGCTAAAACCAACACCTGGTGCAAGGACAATCTCTTCAAAAAATGGTGCTGGGAAAACTGGATTTCCACATGCAGGAGTATGAAACAGGACACCTACCTTACACCTTACTTGAAAATCTATTCAAAATGGATTAAAGACCTAAATCTATGACCTGATACCATCAAATTACTAGAGAACATTGGAGAAACCCTGAAAGACCTTGACACAGGCAAATATTTCCTGGAAAACACCCCATAAGTACAGGTAATCAAAGCCAGAATCAACAAATTGGATTATATCAAACTGAGAAGCTTCAAAATAAAACCACTCAGGAAAGTGAAGAGGCAACTGAAGCAACCGACAGATATTATTTGCAAACAATGCAACTGATAAAGGAGTAATAACCAGAATATACTAAGAGATCAAGAAAGTCCACAACAACAAAACAAACAACCCAGTTAAGAAGTGGGCAAGACTTAAACAGACATTTTTCAAAAGAGGAAATCCAAATGGCCAACAGACACATGAAAAAAGTGCTCAAGATCACTAGCCATCAGGGAAATGCAAATCAAAACCACAATGATGTTTCACCTCACTCCAGTTTGAATGGCTTTCATACAGAAATTGGCAAACAACAAATGCTGGTGAGGCTGTGGGGAAAAAGCTACCCTATCCACTGTTGGTGGGAATGCAAACTGGTAAAACCACTATGGAATTCAGTTTGGAGATACATCAGAAATCTAGATATAGGCCTACCATACGACCCAGCCATCCCACCCCTGGAAATTTACCCAAGGGAAATGAAATCAGCAAATAAAAGAGTTATCTGCATCCCCATGTTAATTTCAGCTCAATTCACAATAGCTAAGACATGGAGTCAATTTAAATACCTGTCAAATAAATTATTGTTGGGGCAGTGCTGTGGCACAGTGGGTTACTGCCCTGGCCTGAAGCACCGGCATCCTATATGGGCACCGGTGTGAGACCCGGCTGCTCCACTTCCAATCCAGCTCCCTGTTATAGCCTAGGAAAACAGTAGAAGATGGCCCAAGTCCTTGGGCCCCTGCACCCACATGGGAGACCTGGAAGAAGTTCCTGGCTCAAGGCTTCGGATTAGCACAGCTTTGGCCATTGCAGCCAATTGGGGAGTGAAGGAGTGAACCATTGGATGGAAGACCTCTGTCTCTCTCTCTCTCTCTCTCTCTCTCTTTCTCTCTCCCTCCCTCTCCTCTCTCTCTCTCTGTGTAATGCTGACTTTCAAATAAATAAATCTTTAAAAAAAGTAATTATGGGATATGTACTCTATGGAATACTATACAGAAGTTAAAAATGAAATCTGTTCATTTGCAACAAAATTGATGAATCTGGAAAACATCATACTTTGTGAAATAAGCCAGTCTCAAGGGGACAAATATCATATGTTCTGCCTAATCTGTGATAATAAACAGAGCACCTAAAAGGAAATCTGTAGAAGTGAAATTGGCACTGTAAGAAGCGATGACTTGAACAGTTCTTGTCTTGACTGTTGAGTAACAGCTTTTTGGTTGTTTTTGTTTTGTGTGTGTGTGTGTGTGTGTGTGTTTCTTAATGAAGAATGATACCGGGAATGGTAGAGGGAGGAGGAGGTGGGCTGGGAGTGGAGGTGGGAAGACAGGTATGATGGGACAAATCCCTATATTCCTAAAGTTGTGCTTATGCAATTTGTACTCATTAAATAAGTGGTTTACTTGGGGAAAATAATAAAATCTAAAATTTAAAATAAAATAATAATAAAAATATAAATAAATGATAGAACCCTTGCTGTTTATCAGATACTTCAACGAATTGAGAGGCAGAGGGAACTCAACTTCTCCCACATGGCTGGCAGGGACCCAATAATTATCACTGCTGCCTCATGAGATCTGTATTAGCAGGAAGCTGAGTCAGAAATGGGGCCAATACCAAACCCATTTACTCTGATATAGGATATAGGTATCTTATCCAGCATCTTAACCTCTAGAACAAATGATCTCCCTTAAATTCACTATAAATCTAAAGAGAAAGCTGGCTTGAATGAAAGGTAGAAAAAAGATATTCTATGCAAATAATGAATAAAAGAGATCTGGAGTGTGTTTAAAAATATCAAACAAAATCAAACAAGACAATTGTGGAACAAAAAATAGAACCTTAAATATTGATAAAAGGATAAATTCTTCAAAGAGATAAAACAATTATAAATATTTGCATGCAAATAACTGAGCACCAAAATATATAAAGCAAAAAGTGATAGACTTGCAAGGGAAAATTTATACAATAATAATTTGAGACTTTGATATTTCATATTCAATAGTGGATAGAACAAGTCAGAAAATCCCTAAGAAAAGAGAATTTGAAAAATTAGACCAAAAGATGTGTACAGAACACTCCACTAAACAACAAAAAGTACATTCTCAAATACACGTGGAATAGTCTAGAAAATGGACTATAAATTAAGTGACAAAACAAGTCTCAATAAATTAAACATTGAAATCACACAAAGTATCTTTTCAAACCACAGTGGAATGAAAGCAGATATTAATAATAGAAAGCAAGCTGGAAAATTTAGACTTATGTGGAAAATTGAGATATCATACTTAACCAATTAGTCAAAATCCCACGAGGAATTTCAAAAATGCTTTGGAGTGAATAAAATTCAAACATAACATATGAGAGCAGGCAATTGGTCTAGTGCTTAAGATACTAGTTAAGATGCCTTCATCCTATGCTGGAATACCTAGGTTCACTTCTCAGCTCTGACTTTGACTCCAGTTTCCCACTAATTCATACTGTGGGGGGCAGCAATGATGACTTAAATAAATTGGGATCCTGACTTCCATGAGGGAGACCTGGATAGCATTTCAACTCCTGGCTATGGCCTTGCACAGCCTTGGTTGGAGTGGGCATTTGGGAAGGGAACCAGGAGACTCTACATATGTGTCTCTCTTGCTGTGTGTTACCCTGTCTTTCAAACAAATAAATAAATCAATAATTTGAAAAAAACACAATATGTAAAATTTATGAGATACAGCAAAAACAAAATCCAGTAAGAAATTTATAACCCTGAACACCTACCTTAAAAGATAATAAATACAGAGGCAGGTGCTATGATGCATTCAGCTAAGCAACTGCTTGGGACATCAATATCCCATATTACCATGCCTGGCACCAAATCCTGCCTCCACTTCCAATCCAGCTTCCTGCTAGTGTGCTCGGGATGCACAGATAATGGTTCAAGTACTTGAGTCCTCCCACCATGTAGGAAACCCAGATGAAGTTCCTAGAACAAGGCTTCAGCTTTGTCTAGCTGAAGCTATTAAGGACATTTAGGAAAGTAAACTTGTACATGGAAAAGATCTCTATTTCTCTCTCACTTTCTCTCCTCCCCCACTCTCTGTCACTCTGCCTTTCCAGTAAGAAAAAATGAAAAAATGTTAAAAAAAGAATGAATATTTCAATTCAATGTCCTAATATTATACTCTAGTATTTTATATAAAGAAAATAAAAATAAATCTAAAACTAACACAATAAGGGAAATAATAATAACTATAGCAAAGACAAATGAAATAGAAAGGTAAAAAGAACAGAGAGGATCAATGAAACAAACATTATAGTCCAATAACTTTTATAAATATAGATGCAAAAACTTCCATAAAATATTAGCAATGTAAATCCATCAGCCCATTTTACATCATATCCAAGAAGAATTTATCCCAGGAATGCTATTGTGTTTTAACTTACAGAAATCAACAAATATAATGCATGACACTAATAGAAAGAAAGAAAATAAAACACAAAGTCATCTCAATTTATCCGGAAAAGGCATTTGATAAAATTTAGCATTTTCTATGATAAAAATTTTCCACAAATACAAATAAAAGGGAAACCCCTCACCATGAAAAGAGGCATTAATAAAAATTTCACAGTTAATACCTTACACAATGGTGAATTTTTAAATTTTTCTCCATAAGACAAGTAATATGACAAGGATTCCTATATTCAACATTTCTATTCATCATATTACTGTAAGTTCTAGCCAGAGCAATTAGGCAACAAAAAGAAATAGCAAGCATGCTATATAGAAAAGAATATCTAATAATATCCACAAAAAACCATGATCTTTACATTGATAAATCTACCAAAGAAAATTGTTGGAGCTAATAAAATAGTCAGCAAAGTAGCAAGATATATCAACATATATAAATCAGTTGCATTTCTATACATTAGCAATGAAGAAAAAGAAATTTAAAAACTACTAACAAATACAATAGTATCAAAAAGAATAAAATTCTTGAGGTGGACATTGTGGCACAGCACTGGGACACCTGCATCCCATATCAGAGTGCCAGTTTGCATGCTGGTTCTTCTACTTTCGATCCAGATTCTTGCTAATACACCTGGCAGAGCAGCAGATGATGTCCCTTCGGTTTCTGGCACCCACACTGGAGACCCAAATGAAGTTCCTGGCTCCTGTCTTAGGCTTGGCCCAGCTCTAGCTGTTGCAGGCATTTGGGTAGTAACCAGCATATTAAAGATATTTCTCTCTCTCCCCCTCTCCCTCTCCCTCTCCCCCTCCCCCTCTCCCTCTCCCTCTCCCTCTCCCTCCTCCCTCTCCCTCTCCCTCTCCTTCTCCTTCTACTTATCCCTCTCTCTCTCCCTTTCAAATGGAATAAAAATTTTCAAAAACATTTAAAACCAATGACATTTGTCAGAAAAGTTAACCAAAAATGCAATATTTGTACACTGACAGCTACAAAATATTCTTGAAAGATATTAAAGAAAGCTTAAATAAATGTAAAAATATCCTGTGTCAATGGAATGGACAATTTAATATGGTTTAGATGACAATACTCTCCAAAATAGTTACACATTTAATATAATCAATAAAATCTCAATAAAATTTTTGCAGAAGTAGACAATCTGATGCAAAAGTTCACATGGAATGTCATGGGACCCTGAATAGCCAATATATCTTAAAAAGTCTGTAGGACTTACACTTTTCAATTTCAAAATGAGATACAATGCTCCAGTAATCAAAACAATGTATCAATGGCATAAAAATAGACACATAGGGGCTGATGGTGTGGCATACCAGGTTAAGCCACCTCCTGCAGTGCTGGCATCCCATATGGGCGCTTGTTCAAGTCCCAGCTGCTGCACTTCTGATCCAGCTCCCTGATAATGCACCTGGAAAAGCAGAAGATGGCTCAAGTACTTGGGCCCTTGCACCCACGTGGGAGACCTGGAAGAAGCTCCTGGCTCCTGACTTCAGATAGGCCAAGCTCCAGTAGTTGTGGCCATTTGGGGAATGAATTAGTGGATGGAAGATTTCTCTCTCTCTCTCACTCTGTTTTTCAAATAAATAAATAAATCTTGCAAAAAAATACAGATAAATGGATGAGAATTTAAATTTCAGAAATAGAACTATGCATCTTCAATTAGATGATTTTTTAAAGTTTAAATTCATTAGTAAAAAATCTCTTTATTGCACACCTACTAGATCTTTATACATCATTTCCATTAATCTAGCTGATTAATAAACTAATCAAATATTTCCAAACTTCCTGGCAACATAAAAAATAAAAATTAAAATAACATTTTTTCATAACAAAGTGGTGAAGTTTTAAAAAAGTATAATAATGCAAGGGAACTGTGATTGGAAAAGCAATTCCAAATACTCCCAGGGGGATATAATTTGTTATAATTATTTGGAAAATATCTTTGATGTATGCATTGAGTTCATGAAAAAGAATAAACTACCCTTTGATTTTGCAAATCTGTTCTGTGTTCTTTCCTATTTAATCTTTATTAATGTAAAAAGAATAGATTTTATGTGTTCCATAGGTACAGTTCCAAGAAGACAACCACACTTCCCTCACTCCCCTGCTTCTCCCAAATTCTCCTTCATCCTTACCCCTTCCTTCCTTCCTTCCTTCCTTCCTTCCTTCCTTCCTTCCTTCCTTCCTTCCATCCATCGGCAGAGTTACACAGTGAGAGAGAGACACAGAGAGAAAGGTCTTTCTTCCGTTGGTTCACCCCCCAAATGGCTGCTACGGCCGGCACTGCACCAATCCGAAGCCAGGAACCAGGTGCTTCTCCTGGTCTCCCATGCGGATGCAGGGCCCAAGGACATGGGCCACCCTCCACTGCACTCCTGGGCCACAGCAGAGAGCTGGCCTGGAAGAGGAGCAACCGGGACAGAATCCAGCACCCCAACCAGGACTAGAACCCGGGGTGCCGGCACCACAAGCGGAAGATTAGCCTAGTGAGCCGCAGCGCTGGCCTATCCCTACCACTTTCATCAGTTTTTGCAAGGACATAATTTTAATCCACTCTTTATTCACAGGCTTATTTCACCACTAATCATAATATTCACAAATAAAAAGTAGGAAAACCACAATTCCACTGAAGTATAAACAAGGGCTAAAAGAAACCATCATACCCCAAAATGAAACGTTACCAAAATTATTCAATGGGGAAGTAGCAGTCTCTTAAATCAGTGATGTCCAGGACAAGTGAGTATCCATTTGTAAAAGAATGTTGGACCTTATCTCAACCATATACAGAATTAAACTTAAAATAAATAAAAGACATAGATATAGCAATGGAAATAATAAAAACCATAGTGGAAATGATGCAAGTCAATTTTCATGGCCTTGAATTTAGCAATGATTTGTGATATATGACAATAGAAGAACAGACAACCAAAGAATGAATAGGTACATTTAATTTCATCAAAATTAAAACTTTTTTGCATCAAAAGACACTGGATAAAGAGTGTAAGACAACACCTGAGTGAGAAAATATTTCTAAATCATGTACCTGATAAGAGTGCAAAACCCAGGATCTATGACACTATCATACAACTTAATAACAATAAGGAAAACAAGCAACAAAAAGTGGGAAAACTGCTTGATTAAACACTTATCCAAAGAAGACAAAGAAATAGATAACATAAACATAAAAATATGGTCCACATAATTAATTAGTAGAAAAATACAGTCCTAAACCACAGTGAGATACAACTCCATATCTACTACATGGCCATTTTTTTAATGGAAATTATAAGTATTGAGGATGTGGAAGAATTGGAATCCTCATATACTGATGTCAACCTGCCTAAATTGAACCAGGAAGACATCAAAAACCTAAACAGACCCATAACTGAGACAGAAATTGAAACAGTAATAAAGGCCCTCCCAACAAAGAAAAGTCCACGACCAGATGGATTCACTGCTGAATTCTACCAGACGTTTAAAGAAGAACTAACTCCAATTCTTCTCAAACTATTCAGAACAATCGAAGAAGAGGGAGTCCTCCCAAATTCTTTCAGTGAAGCCAGCATCACCTTAATCCCTAAGCCAGAAAAAGATGCAGCACTGAAAGAGAATTACAGACCAATATCCCTGATGAACATAGATGCAAAAATCCTCAATAAAATTCTCGCCAATAGAATGCAACAACACATCAGAAAGATCATCCACCCAGACCAAGTGGGATTTATCCCTGGTATGCAGGGATGGTTTAATGTGCGCAAGACAATCAATGTGATACACCACATTAACAGACTGCAGAAGAAAAACCATATGATTATCTCAATAGATGCCGAGAAAGCATTTGATAAAATACAACACCCGTTCATGATGAAAACTCTAAGCAAACTGGGTTTGGAAGGAACATTCCTCAATACAATCAAAGCAATCTATGAAAAACCCACAGCCAACATCCTATTGAATGGGGAAAAGTTGGAAGCATTTCCACTGAGATCTGGGACCAGACAGGGATGCCCACTCTCACCACTGCTATTCAATATAGTTCTGGAGGTGCTAGCCAGAGCTATTAGGCAAGAAAAAGAAATTAAAGGGATACAAATTGGGAAGGAAGAACTCAAACTATCCCTCTTTGCAGATGACATGATTCTGTATTTAGGGGACCCAAAGAACTCTACTAAGAGAATATTGGAACTCATAGAAGAGTTTGGCAAAGTAGCAGGGTATAAAATCAATGCACAAAAATCAACAGCCTTTGTATACACAGACAATGCCATGGCTGAGGAAGAACTTCTAAGATCAATCCCATTCACAATAGCTACAAAAACAATCAAATACCTTGGAATAAACTTAACCAAAGACGTTAAAGATCTCTACGATGAAAATTACAAAACCTTAAAGAAAGAAATAGAAGAGGATACCAAGAAATGGAAAAATCTTCCGTACAGTTCTTTTAAAAGTTCACTCAGGCCGGTGCCGCGGCTCACTAGGCTAATCCTCCGCCTTGCAGCGCCGGCACCCTGGGTTCTAGTCCCGGTCGGGGCGCCAGATTCTGTCCCGGTTGCCCCTCTTCCAGGCCAGCTCTCTGCTGTGGCCAGGGAGTGCAGTGGAGGATGGCCCAAGTGCTTGGGCCCTGCACCCCATGGGAGACCAGGAGAAGTACCTGGCTCCTGCCATCGGATCAGTGCAGTGCACCGGCTGCGGCGGCCATTGGAGGGTGAACCAACGGCAAAGGAAGACCTTTCTCTCTGTCTCTCTCTCTCACTGTCCACTCTGCCTGTCAAAAAAAAAAAAAAGTTCCTTCAGCAACTATACTGTTTCTGTGAGTGTAATGAGACTCCTTGCAGCTTTGCAGTGTATCAGGTTAAGCCACAGCCTGCAATGCCAGCATCCATTAAGGGCACTAGTTCCAGTCTCAACTGCCCCACTTCTGATCTAGCTCCCTGCTAATAATCCTGGGAAAGCAGCAGATGTCCCAAAAGCTTGGACTTCTGCATCCATGTGGGAGACCTAGATGGAGTTCCTGGATCCTGGATTTGCCCTGGTCTAGCCCTTAGCCATTTGGGCAGTGAACCAATGGATGGAAGGTCTCTGCAACTCTGCCTTTCAAATAAACACACACACACACACACACACACACACACACATATTGTTAGGAAAAGAGATTGGTGCCTTCTGACACAGGGCACCATAAATGTTAGGAAAGGAGGTGCAGAATAGAGAGGAGGAAGTGTACGAATTTACAGCCAGACCGAATTTATTCACAGAAAATAAATCCGTAGAGGTGGGTGACCAACTGCCCCTGTGCACATGATGGAACACGTGGCAGAATGCCCCAACCCCAGGGGCCAGGCCTTTTATATTTTAGGAGAGCTAGGGGTGGGGGTGGGGTAGGGGGCAGCAGGCAGAGGGGAATTCCCAGAACTGGGCTTTCAGGTGTTCAGAGCACTGGTCTTTCAGGTGGCTGTGGGGGTGGTGTATGAAGGCAATGGGTTGTGAGACCCAATTGAGATTCAAGGGCAAGGAATACATTCCACTGTTTATCTCTTTTGGGAAATGAGGCTTATGTCCTTGTTCCATCACACACACACACACACACACACACATATAAATTTATATATATGCATGGGTGTAGAGAGACACAGTTTACGGGAGTTCTGTAGCCTGGGTGTAGAGAGAAGCAGTTTGCAAGAGTTCTGTAGCCTGGGATTAGGTATACACAATATACGGGATTTCTATAGCCTGGGAGTAGGTATACGCAGTATACGGGATTGTATATATATATATATATATATATATGCATATATATAATTTATATATATAAAAGAATTCTACATGATTTTGTCTTGGTGAAAGGATTTCAGGTGTTTATTTTTATTCTTGGGTTTCCCCTTTTTAAACATATTTTATCTTGATACTACTTTTACATTATTATTTGTATATTCACAGATTTATATATTTTTAAATAGTTGAAATGGTAAATAATATATAAAATTGTAGAGGCCAGGAGGAAAACTGAATACTGTGAAAGTGTTAGAAATTTTTAAAATGTAACTTCTTAAATGAATAAAAATCTTCATATTCTCTAACAATTCTAATTGTTTCTGTTTAATTGCACAGTAACTCAATGTGTGCATTGAATCTTTAAATAAATGAATGTGTATGTATATTTCTAATAAAAAATAATTTATTTTCATTTAAGAAAACACTGATTTAAAAAAAATAGAGGGAATGAAAAAACATAATTTTTTTCAACCCACTCCAACCTCATTTATATTTCCAATTACCATACTGACAAACCTATTGTCAAAGTTAACAATAACTTCCAGGTTGTTAAATCTACAACTTTTTTTCAAAAGCACTCAATAATGTTCTATCAAGTTAAATAGTTCTTTCTCAAAAGTAATTTTCTTCTTTCAGAATTTTTATGTATTTCATAAACCCACAAACATATTTTTCTTCCTGAATCACTAATGATTTACATATTTTCTCATGTAGGTTGATTATACAAAAGTACTTCAAATGTTTGTGGAAAATGAAGTTAGAACTTAAGTTTATTTCGGCGCACAAATATTTAAATTTATGCACAGCTTTTTCTTAGTACCCATTTTCCATGGACATTTTGAAAACCTCTTCTGTGTATATCAATCTTGTTTTCATTCCAATGTTTGATGTCAGTTTTTCTGACTTATCTTCTTTTACTTCCTTTCCTTTTATTATAGCAAATGCACACAACATATTCTGCATGACACCTATGCATGACGATTCAGTGGCACTGAAGAGCTCTCTGCAGTTACAAGATTTATTGTACCTGGTTGGCTTCAGATAACTATCAGTAAATGAATAGGCAAATAATCCCCCTGATTCTACTGGGGACCCTGTCGCATTAGAAAAAATGTAGTAGCCACAGATTCAAACATGTGCGGCAGGCTGAATCTTGGGACAGTACTATTACGTGGGAAAACTGTCACAATCAAAATGGAGTTATTCAGGTCAAACCCCAACAAATTGGATTCAAGAGGCTATGATGCCGAAGTCCTCATGTATATTTGCCTGATAACAAGAACTATCAAGAAGTACTCTACCAAGACTACTACTTTGCAAAAAGGTCATTGGAATAATGTGCAAAAACTACTTGTATAATGACATCTACCCAGCAGCTATTTGTTCAACCTCACACTGATACTCTTGTTACTAATCTTGGCAGCCATGGATAACTATTTTAAAGCAATTGATGTAATCCTCTTCATTTTACCTTAAAAAATCTTTATCTCATTCTGGCTTCCTGGGTATATTGCAGGTCCACCATGGCACACTTGTCCTTGATTTTAATCACCTGCCACTTTTGAGTAAAATGAATCAGTCTCTACTGCTCATATTAGGTTGACATAAGCAATAAAAAATCTGTTTATGTCTAACAACTTTCCTTTTGTGAGGAAATATGAATGAAATATGTAGCACTATACCAGCATGTTCTCAGGGAAATTTGTGAATATTGACATGGACCAAAAAGAGAAACATTAATTGGAAATGTAGGTATTACCTGATTCTATGAGATTTTCCCTTTCCATTGTCTTTTGATGTACTTACAACTCTGAATTTGTAGATATTTGATGAAAATTCAAACAACTGTTGTTAACAGCGTTATTTCTGTCTGGTAGAGAAACAATTCCTTTTTCTGGATGTAGTTAGGTTTCTATCTACAGTTGTCCCTCAGCGTCCATGGGAGACTGGATTTGGATACCTGTGGACATGAATGTCTGTAGATGCTCAAGTCCCTTATCCATGGCATAGTATTTGCTTATAACCTATATACATCTTTCTGTAAACATAGACTTAAATCATCTCTAGGATTACTAATAATACCTAATGTAAGGTCAGTGCTATTTAAATAATTGTTATACTGCATGGTTTAAGAGATAAGGACAAGAAAAAATGGTCTGCGTATGTTTACACAATAATTTTAAAATTCTATCTTTGTAACATGAAATGACGTACTATTGAATGATACCTGATTCTCATTCACTTCTATAAGCAGAAACTTACTAAATCACCTTACTTTTCCTTGCATTTTGGCATTTGTACAGGTTTACTAAGAATCTACCTTACTTTTCATGAAAATGTAAAAAAGAATTGAATTTACTAATCACATCGACAAACTGATTGTAGAAAGAGGGCTTTACCAGAAGTGCTATACGGCAGAATGGTGCTCAGGCAGGACAAATTGCCTTTAATGAAAGTAGGTTTGCTTTACTTTTGAAGACAATGCATACAAAACACTCTTAGGAAATCTATCTTGCTGCCTGGTATTCGGCAGGCTGTCGGACTTACAGGTTTTAAAATAGTCTTTCTGTTAAGCCAGAAATATTAAGACAAGTTGAGAACCTTGAGAAAAAGAGTGCATCCAAACTCATGGAACATTTAAGTACAATTTGGTGAGGAGGGTTTCTTTTCTTAAGATTCATTCCCCAGACTTCCAATAGCAAAATATAGACTAGGAAACCCAAAATCCTTTTTCAAGCCATATTTGAATTTAATTATGAAAATTTCTAAATGCAAAAATTAATTTTGTAATCTCAGTATTTTTTTCAATATAGTATGGTTCTATATTTGCAAAGAAAACTCAAGACACCCTATATGGTAAATTAACACTATTTCTGTACTTATATAAATATTCAGAACAAAATTACTGAAACCAGGCTTATTTTCTGCTTTATAATTATCTTTCTTTGAGATTATTGTGATCAAAGGATGGCACCACTAGGAAAGATTATTAAAATCTTTGAAATGGACCAAAAATATTACTAAGTGTCTACAATGGAAACCTAAATATTATCTAAATCTGTTTTCTCTGATTTTAGAGCTTGCAACATTTATTGCTATTGTGCTTTTGTACAATTCTGCAACTTGTAGATATAACTGATCACCTTGCAAGTGACTCTTGATTGTAGACATGAAAATAAATGGAACAATTGGCAGTTTTCCTTTGTGGGGGAAAAAGGTGAATTTACGTCTATGTGGAAGGAGAAAAGAAGTATGGTATTTGTATTCTCTTTATACTTGGTCTTAACATCTTACTGGTTCTATTCAGTTAATGGTTTAAATGAAATCATTGGACTGTATTAATTTTATATTTGTATTACAGTCATTATTTTATCTAAGGGCGAAAAATCCTATAAGTTTTAACAATCTTTCCCAATTCTACAGGTCTGTCTCTGAATCTATGTTCTGAGCTCTATTCGCCCATTACATAAACTTTCAAGCATTGGACAGATTTCAATTCTTTATTTGGCATTTGTCGTCACTGAATATATAAAGTACTCATATTTTAAGACAATATGTGATTATAGGACATTTTATGACTAAAAATATTTATAAAATTTCTTCTAAAAATGAATCATTTTTCAGGTTCTCACAAAGGAAAACAAATTGAAATTTCACAATTATAAAAATATAATCTCAGCTTTAAAGATTATACACATAGTTTTTAGCATGCTGTTTCTCAGATAAATTATTATTGGAATTTTGGGAGAGATAAGATTTGGTTTGCCTCACTGCTCTACATATTTGAGATCTATAGCTTCTTTGTTCCTAGCAATAAATGCTAGTCAATATCATGCATTTTCAAATCCCCCCCCAAAAAAAAAAATCCACACACTTCACAGGAGAAAAGTATGGCTCTCAGCTTAGAACCAACAGGTTCTTGCTTGTTTAAATTTAAGTAGACAGTTAGATATTTCAATACAACTATTTTTACTCTGATAATTTGCAATGATCCCATGAAGTGGATAATTTATCATACAGATCATGAAGACCTAACATTACTTAAGAGCAAGCAAATTGTATACGCTCAAAAATACGTGTGATTACAATAGTAAATGGTAGCTTGCCTTTAAAAATGAGAAATTGAACAAATGAGTGAGCTGAATCAATAATTATGTATCTAAATAGATGACGTGACTCCTGGAATTGTCATTTTATTACTTTTCAACAAACTGATGAACTTGTAGGTAGGATTTTTGTCACTTGAGATCAAAATTCAAGATGGACTCATCATTTTCCTTTATATCCATTTCTTTAAGGAAGAATACTTAGAGGTAGCATTAATTTGTCTTATGAACTAACATTTTACTGCCTTATTCAAAAAGACTGAATCAAGGGCCTGGCACTGTGGCGTAGTGGGTGAAGCCTCCACCTGCAGTGTTGGCATCCCATATAGGTGCCAACTCTAGCCTCCGCTGCTTCACTTCCGATCCAGCTCTCTGATAGCCTGGGAATGCAGTAGAAGATGGACAAGTCCTTGGGCCCCTGCACCCGTGTCAGAGACGCAGAAGAAGCTCCAGGCTTCTGCACAGCTCCAGCCGTTGCGGCCATCTGGGGAGTGAACCAGCGGATGGAAGATTCTCTCTCTCTCTCTCTCTCTCTCTCTCTCTCTCTCTGCCTTTGCCTCTCTGTAACTCTCTTTCAAATAAATAAATATGTATAAAAAAAACTAAATCAAGTAATTTAAGAAAGCTTCACAAGTTAAGAAGGTATCATGCTGTTGAACTATAAGGTTGCTGTCTATAGCAACTTAGGACTAGGGAGGATCACATTAGGAAGACTATTTTTCTTACATTGCAAGTTTATTTTAGGCATGTCTGGGGGTGTTGCTGGAGACTGGAACAAGCTGACTAATGTAAAACCAAGCATTCTTTAGTGAAAATATTTTACTCAAATCTCTTATGCAGTGTCCCACTAATTGTTCTAAACAATTGGTCTTATCTATGCATCTCCAATACAGAAAAATCCGTTTTTCCACTGGTTATTGTGAAGAGTCAATGAGATGCTGAATGTAAAAGCACCTTACAAATGAATGTGAGATGTTTGCATATATAAGGTCAGATGCTATTATCCCTAAGAACACTTACAAATACCTTTCAATTCTGTGACTATGTGAGAGATAATAAATGGATTAGTCTAACATATTACACAAGGAATACTAGTTCAATTAGATCTCAGTATGATTTTCTGAACAAATCAACAAGTGGAATGTTAGGTTAAAGTTAATGGATTAAAAGTATGGGAGTATACAATAGGGAGAAAGAATGACAGTGTTTTCTTGGGTGTTTGGATATTGAACCCTTTCCTTGTAACACATGAAATATATTTTGCAATGGTTTGACTTAGTCTAAAAAAGCATGAGCCTTTACCGGAAATTTATTGCAATAGTCCTCTCAATGGGCTGTGTGCCTCTTTCAAAGATAATCATGAGAAAAGTACTGAGCTATATGAAACAAGAAATCCAAATAGCTGTCCAGTTTTAAATATGTTAGCTTCAGTTGTGATTTTAATTGAATTGACCTCTTAGATGAATCATGGATTTTCTCAATGTGTGTTCTAGTATCACCTACATGTGGAAAATCAGGCGCTTGTAAAGAAAAGTTTTCAAGAGGTCAGCATTGTGCCATAGCAGGTTCAGCCGCCACCTGTGATGCCAGCATCCCATGCGGGATCTAGTTTGTGTCCCAGCTGCTCCCCTTCCTATATAACTCTTTGTTGAGTCTTCTGAGAAAACAGTGAGTATGGCCCATGTGCTTGCATCCCTGCACCCATGTGAGAGACCCAGATGGATTTCTTGGGTCCTAGCTTTACCTTAGCCCTGCCCTGACTGTTGTGGCCACTTTGGGGAGTGAAACTACAGATAGACGATCCCCTCTCTCTCTGTAACTCAGCCTTTCAAATAAATAAATAAATAATAAGTTAGTAAAAATTAACCATTGAGCATCTTATGTCGGCAGTTATTGTGATGTTTTGGGAAGTTCATATTTTAAATTAGTAAATTAGTATCTGGGCCTAGTGGTAGTGTTCAATTTATCTACTGATGTTCACTCCTGCTCAGAATAATTATAACAGGTGCCAAATTACCCCTTTAACTCATAATGAGTACACATTTAATTATTCTTTAAACCTCTGCTAAGAATTTTCTTCATTCTTTGACATTATTACTGTAGACAGTAGTCTACATTTAGTTATGCCAACCATGCTGAGCATGAACTTGAAATTCTGAATCCCAGCAAACTTATACAAATTCCTCTTCAGAAGAAGCATTCTGAAGCCAGCATTGTGGCTAGTAAAGCCATTGTAGCTAGTAAAGCTTCCACCTGTGATGCCGGCATCCTATGTGGGTGCTGGTTCAAGTCCTGTGTGCTCCACTTCCAATCCATATCCGTGTTCATGCACCTAGAAAAGCACTGTAGGATGATCCAAGTGGTTGAGCCCTTGCCACTCACATGGGAGACCCATACAAAGCTCCTAGCTCCTGGCTTCAGTATGGTCCAGCCCTAGCCATTGTGGTTATTTGGAGAGTGAACCAGCAGATGGAAGCTCGCTCTTTCTCTCTCTCTCTCCCTCTCCCTCTCCCTCTCTTTTGTAACTCTGATTTTCAAATAAATAAAAGAAAAGAAAATAGAAGAAGCACTTCACATTTTGAAGAAAACTGTATTGAGAAAGTAAGTACATGCTATATCTCACAATTACACACAAATGAAAAGATGGCGATCTTTCTACCACAAATTCCAATAGTGGGGACCATGTCTCAGTGACCCCTAGGTAAAGGATCTTGTCTCCTAGGATATTGTAATAAAAATGTCATAAGGCTTCAAAAAAGATAAGTCAAACAGTTTCAAATGTTAATCTGTAAGCTGTTCTTGCCTGTGATGTTATGTGATGTGACAAGGTTTTATAAAGCTTAATGGGAAGTTAAAAACTGTTATGTCACTCAATTGCAGAGTAAAGACAACTCCATTTATGTTAAATCAATTTCATTACGACAAAATATAATTGAAATAGAGCAAAAACAATTATCTTCTTTCAGTCAACAAGTGAATTACTTTTTCCATACACAAACATGAAAAAGTTACCATAAAGGGCAAAGAGCCTCTGACAGCATATACAAGGCATTTCAAAAAGATGTGGGAAAAAACTGAAGTTACCCTCTATTTCTTGGTGCTTAACACCTGCAGTAGCTGATGCACAATTCCAGGGGTCAGACCTAAGGAAGTTTCCTCTACATCTATTAGAAAAATGCGCTGAATGGTCAGGAAACAAGGCCCAGTGTCACCCTTGGATGCCCTGTGGAAACTGGGAGTGGTTTCTTCCATATCCTGCAACTCTGGGCCTATGGATGTTGGTGTTACAATCCATGGAGTAGCTCACACTGACCAATGGGACCTGAAAGGCCCTATTTACACTCCTCTGCTTCAGATTCACATCTTGCAATCACAATTTCCAGCATAATCTACACTCACCCTGTGAGACATGGGTAAGGACACCACTTCCTCCTGTAGCTCTGACATCATGACTGTTAGTTCTACAAGTCCCAGGAATACCTGATCTCTCCTGTGGGAGTTAGAAGAAGGCCTTATCTGCAATCTCCGCTCCAGGCCTGTACCTGCTAGTGCACAAACTCAGTGTTACCTTCAATTGCCATGTGGGAACTGGCTAAGGTACACTTCAAACACTGTAGCCCTGGGGCTGTGCCTGTTGGAATATTCTAAAGTCACCTGAATTAACACCAAGGGATATGCATAAGGATCCCATTGCATCTTCCAGCTCTAAGTATGTGACTGTTCATTCTATTTACAAGCCCCAGGAACATGTGTGTTCACCCGTGGAGCCTGGGGAAGGCGCTATCTGATCTAAGATTGTATCATCATTGTGCGCAACCCTCAGCATAAATGGTGATCAACCTGTTAGAAGGCATTCTCCAAGTCCTGCAGCTCTGAAACTGGGATTCTCAGAGCTGTCATCCACTGAGTCCTCTGAGTACTCCCCACGGGACCTGAGAAAGTCCTCAACTGCAGTTGACTGCTCTAGTCCCATGACTGCCAATGCAAAATCCCCAGCATATCTTTTGCATTTTTCATGGGATGCAGAAAAGGTAATCTTCCTGCTATGCAACTCCAGGAGTATGATATCATATTAAAAAGAATCTATCCAGAGGACTAGGGAAGGCTCTATTTGTATTCCACTACTCCAGGACCACACCTATCAATGTACAATTTTTTTTTATCTTTTTTTTTTGTAACAAGATTTATTTATTTATTTGAAAGAGTTACAGAGAGAGGGAAAGACTGAGACAGAGAGATCCTCCATCCACTGGTTCACTCCCTATATGGCAGCAATGGCTGGAGCTGGGCCAGTCCCAAGAGCCAAGTCCCAAGACCTTTTTCTAGGCCTTCTGTGTGAGTGCAGAGGCCGAAGGACTTCAGATGTCCTCTACTGCTTTCCCAGGCACATTAATAGGGAGCTGAATCAGAAGTGGAATAGTCAAGAATCGAACCAGTGCTCATATAGGATGCTAGTGTCCAGGCTGTGGCTTTAGTCACTAACCCACAATGCCAGCCCTAAAATTTATCTTTCAATCACATATTTCCATGCTCTTTTGAAGTAGTCTAATTTGTTAGTTGAGCCAACACACGCTGCTTCCCATTGTGTGCATTAGCAGGAAGCTGGGATTGCAAGTAGCTCCAAAACTCAGTTCAATGCATCCCATATGAATGCAGGTGTTCTAAGCATCTTAACCCCTGCATCAAATGCCCACCCTCAAAATAAACTTATCATTTAATTGTATTTACCACAAACTTTTTTACATGCCCTCATATCTGACATGAGATCTTAGACAAATTTATTTATTTTCTCTTAAAATATTGATACTATTCTGTAATTGATGCTTTTTGTTACATTGACTTTCATGACATTAATTGCTTTGTCTCACCTGATAGTTTTTTTAACCTTTATTTAATAAATACAAATTTCCAAAGTACAACTCTTGGATTATAGTGGCTTTTCCCCCCATAATCTCCCTCCCACCTGCAACCATCCCAACTCTCACTCCCTCTCCTATCCCATTCTTCATCAAGATTCATTTTCAATTATCTTTATATACAGAAGATCAATTTAGTATATACTAAGTAAAGATTTCAACAGACTGCACCCACACAGAAACACAAAGTATAGACTACTGTTAGAGTACTAGTTATACCATTAATTCACAATGTACAACACATTAAGGACAGAGATCCTACATGGGGAGTAGGTGCACAGTGACTCCTGTTGTTGATTTAACAATTTCACACTCTTATTTATGACATCAGTAATCACCCAAGGCTCTTATCATGAGCTGTCAAGGCTATGGAAGCCTTTTGAGTTCACCAACTCTGATCTTATTTAGACAAGGCCATAGTCAAAGTGGAAGTTCTCTCCTCCCTTCAGAGAAAGGTACTGCCTTCTTTGATGGTCCCTTCTTTCCACCAGGATCTCACTCACAGAGATCTTTAATATAGGTTCTTTCTGTGTTCCACTACTCCAGGACCACACCTACCAATGCACAATTCTTATCATAACCTGTATTCACCCTGTGAGACCCAGGAAAGGACATCTTCACATCCTCCAGTGCTGAGACTAGAGCTTTTGGCATGATAAGCCTCAGAATCACCCACACTCAGTAAGAACTGGAGAAGTCTCATTCACATGTCATAAACTCAGGGCCAAATATGTTCATCAGCCAAGACCCAGCACCACTGAGCCTTCCTTGTAGGACTAGAACACAGACCTCTCTGTAGTCCAAAGCACCAGGATAGTGGGTGCTGCCATCAAAAACCTTATTGTTATTGCCACCCAACTCCCTGGGACCTAATGACACAAACCTATGGCAACCAACAACCACTTCAAAACCATATTACTATCTCCCAAAGTGGCTGCAGGTGAGACACTGTAGCACTCACAGACACTGCTGATATCGATTATTGCTGAAGAAATCACTTGGAGTTTACACTTTTGGATCCACTTATAACTAAACCTAAAGCAACTGCTCAACTGACACTTCATATTCCATCTAAACAAGCAGTTTTCTAGTGAAACTACTCCATAAAGAAGAAGCAACTCTTAAACTAGATGTACAGACATCAATGTAGGGGCACAGGAAACAAGAAGAAGTAAAGAAGCACAATACCTCCAAAATAACACAATACTTCTCCAGAAATAGATTCTAAATTGAAGGAAATCTTTGAGAGGCCTGGAAAAGAATTCGAAATAATGAATCCTAAGGAAACACATTGAGGTTCAAGAGTACACAGATAGACAATCCAAATAAATGAGGAAAAGAGCATGATATTAAAGAGAAATTAAACAGAAATAGAAATCATTAAAATTAAACAAATTAAATAAAAAATGCAATTGAGAGCTTCAACAAGAGATAGGCCAGACAAAAACATAGGATTTTTTTTTTTTTACAAGCAGAGTGGATAGTGAGAGAGAGAGAGAGAAAGGTCTTCCTTTGGCGTTGGTTCACCCTACAGTGGCCGCTGCGGCCAGCGCACCGCGCTGATCTGAAGCCAGGAGCCAGGTGCTTCCTCCTGGTCTCCCATGGGGTGCAGGGCCCAAGTACTTGGGCCATCCTCCACTGCACTCCCTGGCCACAGCAGAGAGCTGGCTTGAAGAGGGACAACCGGGACAGAATCCGGCGCCCCAACGGGGACTAGAACCTGGTGTGTCGGCGCCGCAAGGCAGAGGATTAGCCTAGTGAGCCGCGGCGCCGACCAAAAACATAGGATCTTAAGGAGGAGAATTTTGGAATAATTCAGTCAGACAAAAATAAAGAGGATTAAAAAGAATGAAGAAAGCTTATAAGACATACAATATACCATTAATTGAAAAATATTCATATTTAATGAAATAATATTTAAAAATTCTCATATCTTAAAAATGTTACTTCAAAAATAAAAAAATGAAGATAAATAATTTTTAAAAAAAGGATATAGACATCCAGATATAGGAATTTCAAAGAATTGCAACCAGATTCAATCAAAAAAGACCTTCCCCAAGGAAAATTATAGTCAAATTGTCAAAAGATAAGAATAGGAGAGAATTTTAAAGGCACTGACAGAAAACTATCAACTTAAATATAAGGGAAAACACATTAGATTAACAGTAGACTTTTCAACAGAAACCCCACAGGCCAGAATGGAATGGAATGATGTATTCATGGTCTTGACAGAAAAAAATATTATATCCAGTGATGCCATACTTTAGAAGAGAAATAGAAATAAAGTCTTTTCCAAATAAGCAAAAACTTAGAGAATCCATCACCAGCATATAAGACCCACAAGAAATCCTGAAGCTGGTCCTATGTTAGAAGGAAAATGCTCAAAACAACCATCACGGAAACATAATAGTACAAAATTCACTAACAGAGCAGATACACAACAGAGAAAGAGAAGAAAACCCAACCTTATCAGTATGGAAAGCTACAACACATACACACACACACACACACACAATAAGAGGCAGAGAGAAATATAATACAATCAGTAAGCAATTAACAAAATCACAGGAGTTAGTTCTTATGCATCAATATTAACCTTTACTCTAAGTGGATTAAATTTCTCAAAGGATATATATTAGCCAAATGGATATACAAGACTCCATAATTTACTGCCTACTAGAAACTCACAAGTAAAGAGACACATAGACTGAAAGTAAAGGGTTGGAAAATGATACACCAGGTGAATGGAAACCAAAAATTCTATGTAGTAGCTATACTCACATGAGATAAAACAGATTTTAAAATAATAAAATGTAAAAAGTGACAAAGGACATTATACATTGATAACAAGATTGATTCAGTAACAGCACATAAGAATCATAAATATATATGCAGCCAACACAAGACCACTTAAACATATAAAACAAATATTATTAGACCCAAGAAGATAGAGTCTAATACAATACTAGTGGGTGACTTCAACATCCCACTATCATAATTGGACAGATCATCCGGACAGAAAATCAACAAAAATGCATCTGAGTTTCCTGAGTACCAAGAAATCAAAGAGCTAGCTCAGGTTTGACAACCCTAATATGGGTGCTATATATAGACAGTAACATAAAGTGTGAAAATTCCAAGCATCGTATCTGGTTAGCCTATTTTTGCCCTCTGGAGAAGCTGAAGTTCTGGCAGTCTATTATGATAGTTACCATCAGATAATTATGCATACAAACCCCTTCTTCAGAACATTTCAACCTTATGTTTTAGTTTAGGATTGACATCGGTAACTCCATTTTAAATCCCAAAATCTTGCTTTGCCATATGTTTCTTGAAAGTATCATTAATCAGTCATTCTGTAGCTATGCTCTGTTGGTTGCACATTGCCAGGCTGAACTTTGTCCCAGATATTTGGTCTTACCTGGTCTTACATTGGAAGGGAAAGATTGATCACCCTGAGTGAGTATCAGAAATCTTTTCAACCACATTTCAGCAAGAAAAAGGAAGAAAGAGAAGTCCTTAGACTATGTTTACTTGAAGTCCATTAATAAAAATAAGTTTATCACTTCTGCAGGTGAGAGACATTATATCAAAGCATCAGACAAGGATTACCTCACCAGGAATTGTACATATGTAGAATTTAGACAGGTGATAGGCACAAAGCTCAAAAAGGGAAAATGCAGAAGAAAACAACAGAATCATTAAAAATCACACTTGCATATTAAAAACAATAAGCAAAGTTGCAATTGAAAAGTAAATATTAGTTTGTATATTCATTATTTTCAGTAGTTACAGTAAGAAAAGTTGATTTACCATATAGTAATTTCAGATGTGGAGAAATCTCAAAATTATCAAGTCTCAAAGTCAAAACACTCAGTGTAGAACTTTAAAGTTTAACTTTGAGTCTAAAGAATTATCAGAGTTTCAAACCATGTGGTCAAAGTAAGATCTTTGCCAAAGCTTTGGGCTAGATCTAATCAGAGTTAAGGTGATCACACAGACATTTTAATAGGTAGACAATGTTAACTCCTTTACAACTCAGTTCTCCCAAGCAATGAGACCCCACAAAGACAACAGAAAACACAAAAAAACCTTACCCCAAGATGCACAAAACTCTCATTACCTATGTCAGTTGCAAAAACAAAGATAAACCTTAATAAAAATATTAGCAGGTGGTTTCAATATATGATCCTATTATTTCATGGCAGTTAAATACAACAAGAACAAAGAGGTAGAGAATCAGGGAACAAGCTCTTGAACGAACAATGAGTCACTGAAAAAATCAAGAGAAATCAAAAAATTTCTGGAAACAAAAGTAAACAACAATACAACATACACTTTGTGTTTCTGTGTGGGTGCAAACTGATGAAATCTTTACTTAATATATACTAAATCAATCTTCTGTATATAAAGATAATTGAAAATGAATCTTGATGTGAATGGAATGGGAGAGGGAGCGGGAGTGGGAGTGCAAGTGGGAGGGAAACTATGGGGGGGGGAAGCCATTGTAATCCATAAACTGTACTTTGGAAATTTATATTTACTAAATAAAAAATATTAGCATGTGATGTTAATATATGAGGGAGCGGGAATGGGAGTGCAAGTGGGAGGGAAATTATGGGGGGGGGGAGTCATTGTAATCCATAAACTGTACTTTGGAAATTTATATTTACTAAATAAAAAATATTAGCATGTGATGTTAATATATGATCCTAATATTTCATGGCAGTTAAATACAACAAGAACTAAGAGGTAGAGAATCAGGGAACAAGCTCTTGAATGAACAATAAGTCACTGAAGAAATCAAAAGAGAAATCAAAAAATTTCTGGAAACAAAAGTAAACAACAATACAACATATCAAAACTATGGTATACACAAAAGTAGTGTTAGGAAAGTCTCTATCAATCAGAATGTACATCAAGAAACTGAAAAGGCACCAAACAAATGAGCTATCAATATATCTCAAAGACCTAGAAAAACAACAGCAAACCAAATCCAAAGCTATTAGAAATAAAGATAAATTTTAACTGAAAAGTGATCCCTGTTAGGAATTTGCAAAACATTATGCTGAGTGAAATAAGCCAATCCCAAAGGGAAAAATACCACATGTTCTCCCTGATAGGTGACAACTAACTGAGCAACAAAAAGGAAACCTGTTAAAGCGAAATGAACACTATGAGAAATGGTGACTTGATCAGCTCTTGTCCTGACGGTTGATGTACAATGTAATACTTTATCCATTTTAGTATTTTTTTTTTGTTCTAGTACCATTGGTTGAACTCTGTAATTAACACACAATTATTCTTAGGTGTTTAAATTTTAACTGAAAAGTGATCCCTGTTAGGAATTTGCAAAACATTATGCTGAGTGAAATAAGCGAATCCCAAAGGGACAAATACCACATGTTCTCCCTGATGGGTGACAACTAACTGAGCACCAAAAAGGAAACCTGTTAAAGCGAAATGAACACTATGAGAAACGGTGACTTGATCAGCCCTTGCCCTGATGTTGATGAACAACTTAATATGTTATCCCTCTTAGTATTTTTTTTTTGTTTGTTCTACTTAATACTTTTGGTTGAATACTGTAATCAATACACAATTCTTCTTAAGTGCTGAAACTTAAATGAAATGTGATCCCTGTTAAATATAAAAGAGGGAATAAGAGAGGAGAGATGTGCAAGTTGGGACATGCTCAAGCTGACTTACCTCAAACAGTAGAGTTAGAAACATACCAGGGGATTCCAATTCAATCCCATCAAGGTGGCATGTACCAATGCCATCTGACTAGTCCCAGTGATCAATTTCTGTTCACAATTGATCATAATGATAGGACTAAGAGCCAAAGGGATCACATAAACAAGAATAGTGTCTGTAAATACTAGCTGATAGAATAAAAAAGGGAGAGAACGATACAACGTGGGAAGTGAGATACACAGCAGACCCATAGAATGGAGGATGTACTAAACAGCACTCTGGCCTCAGAATCAGCCCTTAAGGCATGTGGATCTGGCTGAAATGCCCATGAGAGTATTTCAGGCATGGAAAGCCAAGACACTCTGGGGGGAAAAAAAAATCCTAAATGAAAGATCTCTGCGAGTGAGATCCCAGTGGAAAGAACGGGTCATCAAAGAAGGAGGTACCTTTCTCTGAAGGGAGGAGAGAACTTCCACTTTGACCATGGCCTTGTCTAAATATGATCAGAGTCGGTGAACTCAGGGGGCTTCCATAGCCATGGCAGCTCATGACAAGAGCCTAGGGTGATTACTGATGCCATAAACAAGAGTGTCAATTTGTTAAGTCAACAACAGGAGTCACTGTGCACTTACTCCTCATGTAGGATCTCTGTCCTTGGTGTGCTGTACATTGAGATTTAATGCTATAACTAGTACTCAAACAGTATTTTTCACTTTATGTTTCTGTGTGGGAGCAAACTGTTAAAATCTTTACTTAATGTATGCTAAACTGATCTTCTGTATATAAAGAGAATCTAAAATGAATCTTGATGTGAATGGAATGGGAGAGGGAGTGGGAAAGGGGAGGTTTGTGGGTGGGAGGGACATTATGGGGGGAAGCCATTGTGATCCATAAGCTGTACTTTGGAAATTTATATTCATTAAATAAAAGTTAAATTGAAAATGGAAAAAAAGAAACTCTAAAAAAAAAGATAAATTAAAATTAGAAAAGAAATAAACAAATTGAAACAAAAAATACAGAAGATCAGCAAATCGAATAGCTGTTTTTTTTTGAAAAAATAAACAAAATTCACATACCATTGGCCTAACTAACCAAAAAAAGAAGAGAGAAGAATCAAATCAATAAAATTAGAGATGAAAAAGGAAATGTTATAACAAAGACCACAAATATAAAAATAATCATCAGAAATTGCTACAAAGATCTGTATACCAACAAACAGAGAAACTTAGAAGAAATGGATAGATTCCTGGATGCACACAGATTACATAAATTGAGCTATGAAGACACAGAAAACCTAAACAAACCCACCCATTACCAAGACAGAAATGCAATCAGTAATAAAGACACTCCCAACAAAGAAAAGCCCAGGATCAGATGGATTCACTGCTGAATTCTACCAGACATTTAAAGAAGAACTAACTTCATTTTTTCTCAAGGTATTCAAACAATTGCAAGTGAGGGAATCCTCCCAAATTCTTTCTATGAACACAGCAACACTTTAATTCCTAAACCTGAATAAGATGCAATAGAGAAAGAGAACTATAGACCAATTTCCCTGATGAACATAGAAAAAACTCAACAAAATACTAGCCAATCGAATCCAACAACACATCAGTAAGATCATTCACCTGGACCAAGTGGGATTTTTCTCTGTTACGCAGGGATGTTTTAACATTAGTGAACCAATCAATGTGATACATCACATTAATGAACTGAAGAACAAAACCCATATAATTATCTCATTAGATGCAGAGAAAGCATTTGATAAAATACACATAACACACTTTCATGATGAAACTCTAAGCAAACTGGATATAGAAGTAACATTCCTCATCACAATTAATAAATTTTTTGACAAATGCACAGCCAGTGTACTATTGAATGGGGAAAACTTGGAAGCCTTTCCACTGAGATCCAAAACTAGACAACAATGCCCACTCTCACCACTGATATTTCAATATAGTCTTGGAAGTTTTAGCCAGAGCCATCAGGGAAGAAAAAGAAGTTAAAGGATTCAAATTGGGAAAGAGGAAGTCAAACTATCTCTATTTGCAGATGACATGATTCTATATAAAGGGGATCCAAAAGACTTCACTAAGAGACTATTGGAACTCATAGACAATTTTGGTAAAGTGTCAGGATATAAAATCAACACACAAAAGCCTTTGAATAAACAGATAATGTCAGGGCCAGAGCTGTGGCACAATGGGTTAACACCATGGCCTGAAGTGTCGGCATCCCATTTGGGCGCCAGTTTGAGACCCAGCGGCTCTACTTCTGATACAGCTCTCTGCTATTCCTGAGAAAGCAGTAGAAGATGGCCCAAGCCCTTGGGCCCCTGCACCCACGTTGGAGACCTGGAGGAAGCTCCTGGATCCTGGCTTCAGAATGATGTAGCTACATCCATCATTGCAGCTATCTGGGGAGTGAACCAACAGGTGGAAGACCTCTCTCTCTGTGTCTACCTCTCTGTAATTCTATCTTTCAAATAAATAAAAATAAATCTCTTACAAAAAAAAAAAAGAAAACCTGAGGGTGAGAAGGTTGGAAACATGGTAGGGAGTGAGGATAGGGTGGGAAGAACCACTATATTCTTAAATCTGTATATGAAATTGAAATGCTTGAAATTTAATAAAAATTTTAAAATAAAAGAGATAAGATAGTCCTGTATGTGATTCTGTATGACTTTTACGTTATTAGTAAGGAATTATTTCTTTTCTAGATTACTCCTTGAGAACAAGAATTTTGCCAATTTTGTTCTATCTCTCACATTTGGGGAGTGAACAGCAGATGAACGCGATCTCTCTCTCTCTCTCTCTCGCTCTCTCTCTCCCTGTCTCTCTGTAACTCTGCCTTTCAAATAAGTAAATAAATGAATCATTTTTAAAGAAAGAAACATACTCAGAGAAAATGTACCTAACATGTGTTTATAGAACATTTCATGCAACAAGTACAGAATACATACTCCTCTCATTAGCATATGTTACATATATTATGCCACAAATCTCAGAATTAAAAAAAATGTAAAAATGTAAAAAATCATATCATATGTCATCTCAAAGCACAACAAAATAAAACTAGAAAGCAACAATATGGACAATAGAAAATTTGCAAATACAAGTAAATTGAACAACATGACATTGAATGACCAGTGGCTCATTGAAGAAATCAAAAAGGAAATAAAAAAAAAATCTGGGAAGACGTGAAAATGAAAACATAACATATAAAAATGTATGGGGGGCCGGTACCGCAGCTCACTAGGCTAATCCTCTGCCTTGCGGTGCCGGCACACCGGGTTCTAGTCCTGGTCAGGGCACTGGATTCTGTCCCTGTTGCCCCTCTTCCAGGCCAGCTCTCTACTGTGGCCCAGGAGTGCAGTGGAGGATGGCCCAAGTGCTTGGGCCCTGCACCCCATGGGAGACCAGGAGAAGCACCTGGCTCCTGCCTTCGGATCAGCGTGGTGTGCCAGCTGCAGCGCACTGGCCGCGGCGGCCATTGGAGGGTGAACCAAAGGCAAAGGAAGACCTTCCTCTCTGTCTCTCTCTCTCACTGTCCACTCTGCCTGTCAAAAAATAAATAAATAAAATAAAATAAAGTTAAAAAAAAATAGGTGCTACTTTCACATTGTATCTGCAATCTGGGTACTTCACCATTCTGACTGCTCTGACTTTGATCCAGCCTGAATTCTTTTCTCCACCCTTTTTGATACCAACTTGATTCAAAAATAATTATCTCTCCTTTGGATTACTCCCTATATTACTAGATTTTAACTAGTCTCTCTGATCCAACCTTTGTCTTTTTTTATACTCAAATTGCCAGCACCTATAATCCTATTAAAATGTAAAGTCCTTTCATTTTTGTGTTCAGCCACGTGTAATGCCATCTTATATAAAACAGAGTAAAAGCCAAACATATAATGGCTTGCAAGTCCTTACATGATATGACCTTCCTCTCTTCACACAGTCCTAATACCCTTCCCTAAATTAACCCTGATTCTGCCACATGACCTCCTTTCTCTGTCATGAATTCCCGACTTAGAAATTTTGCATTTTATGTTCAGACTGCAAAGTGCTCTCCCAAATATCTGCAAGGATATGTTCTTCATATCTGTTGTATCACTACTCAAAGATCACCACTTCAGTGAGTTCTCCCCTAACAATTCTATGTAAGTTAATACCCACTAACCACCACTGTATATCTTTGTGAGTTTTCTTTTTTTTTTCTTTTTTCTTTTTAATTTTTTGACAGGCAGAGTGGACAGTGAAAGAGAGAGACAGAGAGAAAGGTCTTCCTTTGCCATTGGTTCACCCTCCAATGGCCACCGCAGCCAGCGCACTGCGGCTGGCGCACCACGCTGATCCGAAGGCAGGAGCCAGGTGCTTCTCCTGGTCTCCCATGGGGTGCAGGGCCCAAGCACTTGGGCCATCCTCCACTGCACTCCCTGGCCATAGCAGAGAGCTGGCCTGGAAGAGGGGCAACCGGGACAGAATCCGCTGCCCCGACCGGGGCTAGAACCTGGTGTGCCAGCGCCGCAAGGCGGAGGATTAGCCTAGTGAGCCGCGGCGCCGGCGTGAGTTTTCTTCATAGAATTTCTCACTGAACTGTATATTACTATACATTGTTTCATTTGCTGACTTGTCCTCAAAAATATAAGAGAAAATAATGCAGACATTTTTCTCTTAATTATCAAAAAGTTCTCAAAGAGAAAAACATGCTAAATACTCCTTAAATGAAAGAAAAATGCAAATAGAAAATAACAAATTTAGATACCTCCCTCATGGCATATATACATATTGGTCCCATTTGTATAATTTTGTAGCTAAAAATAGAAGAGATGCTTATGACATTGAGACAGTAAAGGATTTCTTAAATGAGCTGCAAGAGATGCAAACCAGAAACAACAATATTAATTAAAATTGAATGCATTTAAATAAATAATTTCTAGCATGAAAGCAGATATGACAAACCAAAAAGGAACAGGGCTTTAGGACAGTATAAGATATTTATACCCTATAAAATGTATAAAAGTTTAAACATTGATACAAAAATATTGCTGCTCGAGAAAATGATAAAAATGTTATAGAAAAGTGGGCAATTCATATGCAGATAGAATTTATTAAGATAAAATATATATGGTGAAATTAAGCCATTTGAGAACTATTTCCAACTCCTAATGTACATCCTGACACACAGCAATGACAAATTTATTAAAATTTATTTAATGCAACAATGAGTAAATTAAAAAGGAGAAAAGATATCCAACATTTCCAGTAATGAGGAAACATAATCCAGGAACTCTCTGATATAAAGTTGCATATCCATGGCACTATACGGGTATTTGTAAAAAGTAGTTAGATGACAACAATTCCTAGCCAGTTGATGGATACACAGTAACTCATAAATAATTGACAGTGTAAAACACATTATGCAATTTGAATATAAAATGGTGTTACTTTACATAAGGTTGGGAATATAGTTCTTCCTCAGTGTTGTAGGAGATTGCTTCCAGGACCAAATTTCACTCTAGGTTTCTTCATTCCTCAGGAGAAAGAGCAAGCCTTACTTAAATTTATCTACCATGATAAATGTCAAGAATAATGAGGGAAAAAGCAAATTTCTTTTTAAAAAAATTATTTATTTGAAAGTCAGAGCTACAGAAAGGGAGAGGCAGAGACAGAGAGAGAAACATCTTCCATTTGCTGGTTCTGTCTCCAAATGGCCTCAGTGACCAGGGATGGGTGAGGCCAAATCCAGGAGCCAGGAGTTTCATCAGGGTCTCCCACATGGGTGCAGGGGACCAAGTACTTGGGCCATAGCAGAGAGCTGGATCGGAAGTGGAGCAGTAAGACTCAAAACAAAACTGGCATCCGTATGGGATACCAGTGCTGCAGGCAGTGGCTTAACCCACTACGCCACAGTGCCAACCCCAAAAGCAAATTTCTAAAATTTCTAGAGGGGCTCTGCTTCTGCCAAGAATGTGAAAAAAAAAAAAAAACTGCCACTTTCCCACTTTCTCTCTAAAGACAATAATTATTGAAAAAAATGAAAATCTTCCAAAATAAAACAGAGTAGGAAATTAAAGCATTTCTTAACATATCAGAGATGCTGCAAAGAAATAAAGGACAGCAGAGATAAGACATGTGCACAGGCTTACACACTGGCAGAATAGAGGAGGAACAAGCCCCGAAAGTCATGAAAGTGGGAATGAAGTATATAGTTGAAGATTCTTATGAAATGATTTATTTATTTACTTGAAAGGCAGGATGGGAGAGGAGAGAGCATCTTCTATCTACTACTTCACTTCCCAAGTGCCCACAACATGTGGAGCTGGGCCAGGCTGAAACCAGGATCCAGGAACTCCGCATGAGTCTCCTTTGTGGTAGCAGGGACTCAAGTACTTGAACCATCCTTTGCTGCTTTCCAGGTACATTATCAGGAAACTGGATTGAAAGTGGAGTAGTCAGCCTCAATGTCAGACACTTTGATAGTGAGACAAAGCATCCCCAGTGGTGACCTAACCTGCTGTGTCACAATGCCACCCCTGGTTAAAGATTTTGATGAACTACTAAAGGAAGAGCGGAGGCTACTGTGAGAAATAGAACTCTTAGAAACCATGACACAAAAGGGTTCCAAGAACAGACAGGCTCTCTTCTCTATCAACCCATAGCTTGTTGACAAAGATTAGATAAGAGAAAGCCCTGTGGTATAATGGGTTAAGCCTTCATCTGCTTTGCCAGCATTTTATATGGGCACTGGTTCAAGTCCCGGCTGCTCCATTTCTGATCCAGCTCTCTGCTAATGCAACAGAAGACGGCCAAAGTCCTTGGGCCCCTGCATCCATGTGAGAGACCTGGAAGAAGCTCCTGGCTCCTGGCTTCAGACTGGCCCAGCTTTGGCCATTGTGGCCATTTGGGGAGTGAACCAGCAGATGGAAGACCTCTTTCTATCTCTCTATTTATGCTGCCCCCATTCCCATAACTCTAACTTTCAAACAAATAAAATAAATCTTTAAAAAATAGAAGATAAGGCAAGAGACTGAAGGAAGCATTTCTTGGTGGTACAGGTCTGAAAGAGGAGGAAGGACATTGTGAGAAAAGCATGAAACCACCTTTACACTTATGCCCTAAAGAAAATTATAACAATGGATAAATGGAAAGACATTCTGTGTTCACAGATTTTAAAATTTAATATTTTCAAGATGCCAATACTACCAAAAGTGATTTACAGGAATATTGCTAGAGTATTTGCAGAAGCAGAAAATTCCATCCTGAAATTCATATAGAATTTCAAGTGATATCAAATGTGCAAATTAACCTTTAAAAAGAAGAATAAATTTGGAGAATTTACATTGCTTGATTTCAAAAATTCCTATAATGATATAGTAATCAAAACATGTAGTACTCGGGGCCAGCACGGTGGCAGAGCGGCTAAAGCTGCCAAGTGCAGTGCCAGCATCCCATATGGACACCAGTTCAAGTCCCAATTGCTCCACTTCCAATCCAGCTCACTGCTATGGCCTGGGAAAGCAGTAGAAGATAGCTCAAGTCCTTGGACCCCTGCGCCCACATGGGAGATCCGGAGAAGGCTCCTGAATCCTGGTTTCAGATAAGCACAGCTCCGGCCACTGAGGCCAACTGGGAAGTGAATAGGCAGATGGAAGACCTCTCTCTCTCTCTGCCTCTCCTACTCTCTCTGCATAACTCTGACTTTCAAGTAAATAAATAAATCTTAAAAAAATGTAGTGTTGGCATAAAGGAAGATGTAAAAGAACATAACAGAGAACCCAGAAATAAGCCATGTTAAATAGATCTTTAACAAGGGTGCCTGGGTCATTCAATGTGGGAAGGGATGGTCTCGCCAATAAATGGTGCTGAAAAAATTGGATGACTACATGCAAAAGAATAAAGCTGGATTTTCACCCTATACCCCATATAAAACTGCCTCAAAATGTATCAATGACCTAAACAAATGAGCTAAAACAATAAAACTCTAAGGAGTAAAAATAGGAAAAACTCCATGACATAAGATTTGCTAATGATTTCTTGTTTATGACACCAAAGCACAGGCAACAAAAGAAAAAAAAATATCAACATGGATTTCATCAAAATTAAAAATATTCGTGTATCAGATAACACTCTCAAGGAAGTGAAAAGGACCCCACAGGTTGGGATAAAATATATTTGCAAATTATACATATTTGATAAGGCATTGATATCCAGAATATATGAGGGACTCATGTATCTCAACAACAACAATAACAACAACAACAAACTTAATCAAAATATGGCTGAAAGACGTTAATAGACATATCTCCAAAGAACATATGGAAAGGCTGGTGCTGTGGCTAGTAGGTAAAGCCACTGCCTGCAGTGCCTGCATCCTATATAGGCACCTGTTTGAGTCCCAGCTACTCCACTTCCAATCTGGCTCTCTGCTATGGCCTGGGAAAGCAGTAGAAGATAGCCCAAGTCCTTGGGCCCCTGCACCTATGTGGGAGATTGGGAGGAAGCTCCTGGCACCTGGCTCCGACCATTGCAGCCATCTGGGGAGTGAACAACTGTACCTCTCCCTCCCTCCCTCTCTCTCTCTCTCTCTCTGCCTCTGCCTCTCTGTAATTCTTTCAAATAAATAAATAAATATTTTATAAAAAAATATGGAAATGTCCAATAAGCATGTGAAAAAATATCCAATATCACTGGACATTATAAATATGCCAATCAAAACCACAATAAGATACCATTTCATATCAGGTAGAATGGCTATTATAAAAAAAAAAAGAAAGAAAAGAAAAGAAACTTTTAAAACCCTCAGAACATATGTTTTAGCAATAATGTGCAGAAATTAGAACACTTGTGAACTGCTATGCTAGTAGAAATATGAAAAGGTATAGCCACTATTGAAACCAGTATGGTGGTTTTTCAAAATCTTAAAAACATAATTACCTTATGACCCAGCAATCCCATTTCTGGGCATATACCCTGAAGAATTGAAATCAGAGACTCTGACACATATCCATATATTCATGTTTATAGTAGCAATTTTCACAGAAGCCAAAAGGTGGAAGTAACTCAATTTTCCATCCATGGATGAATGGATCAGCAAAATGTGTTTTATATATATATATATATATATATATATAAAATGAAACAATATTCAGCCTTAAAAATGGTTGAATTTCTGATGCATGCTACAGAATGGATGAATCTTGAAAAAAGTATGCTGAATAAAATAATAAAGACACAAAAAGACAAATAAAACTCTGTTTATACATAGAGTAGTCAAATTCATAGAAAATTCATAGAGATAAAAAGTAAAAAGTGGTTTTCAAGAGTTGGGGACAGAAAAATGAGGAGTTATTGTTTAACATGTACAGAGTTTCTGCTTGGGATGATAACAAAGATATTGAGGTGGATAATGGTGATAGTTGCAATCAAAATGATCTTTCTTAGTTCCACTAAACTACACAGTTTCAAAATAGCAAAAAAAAGATAAATTGTGTGTATAATTCATAACAAAATTTATAAGATATATAAATAAAATGCTGCTCTTAAATGTATATATTAGAACATAATAAAGGTTTGAAACTCAATTATCTAACATTTCACTTTAAGAATCTAGGAAAACAATAACATACAAAGAAAATAAAAAGAAAGCAAAATAAAGTAATATAAAGTAGATTTCAATGAACTATAAAGCAAACAGTGAAGGAAAAATTCAAATACAGAAATGCTGTTTTAATTTTGAAGATTAATAAATGTGATAAATTTCAAGTAATACTGATCAAGAAAGAAAATAAGAAAATACATAATTCCAACATTACAAAGGAGATATCCACACAGGAATGGACATTTTAAAACAGTAGGAGGATTATTTGAACATACTAAATTATATTTAACAAGCTATATTAAATACTCAAACTTATAAAACTGACTAAAACTGATACAGTAAGAAACACATGTTTTCAATAGTCTTAGATCCATTACATAAAAAATAAAAAAGGTAAAAGCACAGCTAAAAAAAATTCCTCCTGGAGAGTTGAAAATATCCTAGGACTAGAAAGAGGTGGTGATTGTAGGTGTACTGAACACGACTGAATTGTATATATTAAAATGACAATGGTTACAGGTTTTATGTGAATTTTATCCAAATAAGTAAAAAGCATAGACTGCAATCAAGCCTCACAAGGTTCAAAGCCCAGCTCTGCCATATAACCTCAAGGGGGAAAAAGAATCCTATACAGAGAATTCCACAAATGGTTTTAAGAATGATTCTTCCAAACTTTTAAGGAGGAGGATATATTTCCAAGCTTATCTGTACTCATCCACATATGGAATGAAAGGCAATATATCCAAGCTAGCATGTGAGACTAACATAATTTTGATATTAAGAACTGAAAAATCCATTGCATCAAATGAATGTTGTAAGCCAATAAGTCTCAGATTTGTGAAAACATATGCAGAAATCCTAAACATGACATTAGAAAGTGAATTTAGTTCACAACTTACTGGAGTTTATTTCAGGAATACAAAGTTGATTCAAAATTTTAAATAAATAATTGATGCTAGTCTATTAATATAATTAAGGATGATATTATAATCAAAATTAATACCAAAAAAATTTTATTAAATTCACCCTTCTTTCATGATACAGATTTTCAGATATCTACAAAACAATCATAGCTGATGTCATACTCCTGGTAAAATGTTGCATTTTCTCCCCCTGAGGTAAGAAGTAAAGCAAAGATGTCCATGATCATCTGTACTACAAATATTACAGGCAACCATATCTGGAAACGCAAGAAGAATAAAAAAAGGAACAAAGGTGTGGATAGAGAATGTAAAATCACTCCATAGACAGCATGATTGTATGCATACAAATGTTTAACAATCTATCAGAATAAAAATTAACATAGAAAGTCTGCTCTTTGTGTACAATATCAAAGTAGAAAAACAAGTACATTCACTCCCAGTCCCTGTCTCTTACACACACACACAAACATACACACACCATGCATACACAAATGTATACGAGGAGATATCAAGTCCAATGCCAATAACAATATGGGGAAATCAGGGCATTGGTGTGAAATGACTGAATCTTGGAAACTGCCAGGGTACACATCCAGCCTCAATATTCAGCCCTCTCTACATTTCAGGCCTATCCACAGTATGAAGCAACTATGTGTTCCTAAAAAGAAATAGGGAGGGGCCACGGCTGTGGCGTAGTGGGTAAGGCCACCGCCTGAAGTGTCGGCATCCCATATGGGCACTGGTTCGAGACCCAGCTGCTCCACTTCTGATCCAGCACTCTGGTATGGCCTGGGAAAGCAGTAGAAGATGGCCCAAGTCCTTGGACCCTGTACCCACGTGGGAAACCTGGAGGAAGCTCCTGGCTCTGCTCATTGCAGCCAATTGGAGAGTGAACCAGCAGATGGAAGACCTCTCTCTCTCTCTCTCTCTCCTTCTCTCTTTGTGTAATTCTGAATCTCAAATAAATAAATAAATCTTTAAAAAAAAGAAATAGGGAAACAAAGAGCAGAACACACATTCTCTCAAGTACTCAAAGAGCATTAGCTAAGTTATATTATATTCTAAACAATAATCCATAACAAGTTTAAAATAACACAAGTCATAAAAAGTATTTTTGTTACACAATGGAATTAAAACAGAAATAAATGACAGAATATCTAAAAATCTTCAAACACTTGTAAGTTAAATACCACATTTCTAAATATCTTATACTGAGTGAAAATGAACATACAGCATATCAAAATTCATGAGCTAGAGCTAAAGCAGTGCTTAAAGGGAAATTTATATAACCAAATACTTTATGCACTTTGATGTTTTCTTATAGATGCATAAACACTTAGGATTGTGTCCTGTTTAATAATGGACACTTTATCACTATAATATGATAGCATTCGTTCTCTGAAATCCACTTTGTAGAATTATTTTGATTAGTTTTAGATTAATATATCTTTTTGATCATTTTATTTTAGCTTATTTCTTCTTCATATTTAAGTGTTTTCTGTGACAGCACATAATTGGGACAATCTGACAATCTCTTTTAATTTGAAAACATTATGATTTATATTTAATGTGATTGTTGATGTGGTTAGGCTTAAGATTCTCATCTTGTTCTTTGCTTTCAATTATATGAATAGTTCTTTAACATATTTCTTCTCTTTCTGATAGGTTTACAAATCATTAAATACCTTTGATGCTTCAGTTGTACCTGTTTTGATTGTTTTCCAACTATAAACCTTCAATTTGTTATTTGATTGGTTGCTTTTAAGTTTGGCCCAAACCAAAGTAAATGCCAGGAACTGGATATAAACCAGGTCTTCCATGTAGGTGGCAGAGACCAACTACCTAAACCATTACCTGATACCTCTAGGAGTATGTGCATTAGCAGGAAGCTGGATCAAGAGCAAGCTGGGATTCAAACCCAAGCACTTTGATATGGAATGTAGACATCCCAAGTGGTCACTTACACACTGTGCCAAATGCCCCCTGCAAATGACATAATTTTTTAAAAAAGATTTCTTTATTTTACTGCAAAGTCAGAATTACCCAGAGAGAGGAGAGGCAGAGAGAGAGAGAGAGAGAGGTCTTCCATCCGATGGTTCACTCCCAAATTGGCTGCAATGGCCAGAGCTGCACCCATCCGAAGCCAGGAGCCAGGATCTTCTTCTGGGTGTCCCACGTGGGTGCAGGGGCCCAAGGACTTGGGCCATCTTCCACTGCTTTCCCACGCCATAGCAGAGAGCTGGATCACAAGTGGAGCAGCCGGGTCTTGAACCGGCGCCCATAGGGGATGCCGGCACTTCAGGCCAGGGTGTTAACCCACTGCGCCACAGTGCCGGCCCCATGACATATAATTTTAAAATGAAGATATATTCAAAAATATTGCTAGAACACGAGACTTTCCGAATTTTCAAATGTATTTGAACATGACATGATACCATACAGAAAATCTATTTCATCTATATAATATATAATATCAATGTTTGAAAGATAAAGCAGGTCTGGTGCTGTGACATAGTAGGCTAAGCCTCCACCTGCAATGCCAGCATCCCATATGTGCTCTGGTTTGAGTCCTGGCTGCTCCACTTTTTTTTTTTAATTTATTTGGCAGGTAGAATTATAGACAGTGAGAGAACGAGACAGAGAGAAAGGTCTTCCTTCCGTTGGTTCACTCCCCAAATGGCCACTACAGCCAGCACTGCGCTGATCTGAAGCCAGGAGCCAGGAGCTTCCTCCTGGTCTCCCATGTGGATGCAGGGGCCCAAGCACTTGGGCCATCCTCCACTGCCCTCCCAGGCCACAACAGAGAGCTGGACTGGACGAGGAGCAACCAGGACTAGAACCCGGCGCCCATAAGGGATGTGGGCGCCACAGGTGGAGGACTAACCAAGTGAGCCATGGCACCGGCCTGCTCCACTTCTGATCCAGCTCTCTGCAATGGCCTGGGAAAGGAATAGAAGATGGCCCAAGTGCTTGGGCCCCTGCACCACATGAGAGACCCAGCAGAAGCTCCTGTCTTGCCTTTGAGGTGATTTGGGGACTGAACCACTGGATGGAATACCTTTCTCTCTGTCTGTCCCTCTCTCTGTGTGTAATACTCTCTCTCAAATAAATAAATAAATAAATAAATAAAATATTTATTTAAAAAGGAAGATAAAGCAATAAAGCTTATAGACAAAAACATAATCATGACTATCTCATGATTTTGGAATAGAAAACAAATCAGGACAAATAAAATAGCAATTCCTTGGTGTATTTTAATAAGCTAAGCAAGGCTTAGATAAATGGTTATTTAAAGATTCTTCTAGTGAGACATTCCTTTACAAAAAGTTTAAATCCCAGTGCTATATTGAGTAAAAGGTCATGATTCATAGAATGTCTAATCTTGGTTCATGGAAACCTAATCAGAAGGTTGGAGACACTGGCAGTTTAGGACATAATGGCATAAATGGGTGAATAAACTATTATAATCGAAATTATTGACCTTCATATTTTTTCTTTGTTCCATCTCATTCCTTACATGTCGGTCAACCTTTCCAGTATCTGGGTTACTGGTTCAGCAATCACAACAACTGTGTAGTAATTAGAATATTATCCAAGTATATATTATTTACTTTATTATAAATAGTGATGGACAGTGGTCAACATTATCTTATATTCCTTTGAAAACAAAATTAGCTCGATTAGCTCCTCGGAGGTATCATTTACAGTGAAAAGGCATGCTGCAGATGTAAAGAACGTATTTATAATTCATGAAGCCAACGAAGGATCCAAATGAAGAACATGTACAGAAATGCTACAAATCAGAAAGATAAAGACAGCCTACCAATTAAAATATGATTAAAGTATGAATGTGAATAGCACAAAAAGGATAATCAAATGGTTAATTATAATATGAAATTATATTGTCTGTGTGTCAAGTTGGGTATAAAATGCACAGTCTTTTGGTCAAACATTAATCTGGATTTGTCTCTGAGGGTATTTCTGGATGATATTAACCTTCAAAAAGGTAGAATGAGAAAAGCACTTCGTCCTTACCAATGCAAACAAGACTCATTCAAAATCAATTGAAGACCTAAAGGGAACAATAATCTGACCAAGAGGGATCTTCTGCCTTATTACTTTGAGCTGGGTTGTCAGTCTTTTCTGATCTTTGGACTTGAACTGAAACATCAGCTATTCTGGGGTCGCCAGCTTGTCTGATTTTGAACTGAAACATCTACCACTGGTGTTCAGGGATCTCAGGTCTTGGGAACTGGATTTAAACAGCTGCAGAATTTGGGACTTCTTAGCATCTATGAGCATGTGAGCCAATTTCTTACAGTAAGTCTCTCTTGCTTTCTCTCCCATTGGCTCTTTTTCTTTGAATAGACATGTAAAATACGGTCCTGGTATTGAGCTATGGGGTCCTGCTGGAAGAAATACCTAAATTGGTAGAAAATGGCTTTGGAATGGGTGATCAGTAGATGCTGGAAATATTTCAGTTGCAAGTTAGAAATGCAGACATTAAAGGTGATTTTTGTGAAGTGTCAGATGGATACGAAGCATACTTTAGAAACCAGAAGAAAGTTGATTTTGCTATTAAGTAGCAAAGAACTTGATTCAGCTGTACTCCCATGTTTTGTGAAAGGTGGAATTTTTGAGTAATGAAATTGGATGCTTGGCTGAGTAAATCTTTGAGCAAACTGTTCAGAGGAGCAGCTTGGTTATTCCTGACGGCTTATAGTAAAATGAAATAGGAGAGATGAATTAAAGAGATAAGAAAACATGAGCCAGAACTTGGAAGATTTAGAAAATTCTCAGCATATCTGTGTGGTAAAAAATTAGAAAGTTTGTTCAAACAGAACAGTAAAAGTATGGCTTAGCCATCTGGCAAGATTAGTGTGGCTGTGGACCACAGACCAAATCAGCCATCTCAGCAGAAGCTAAGAGCAGAGGTGGAGTTGCACCAATACGAACACTGCCAGCTGGGACTAAAGGAGACAGGAAAACTAGGACAAAGAGAGGGAGCCCAGGAACATGCGCTGTCCACCACAGAAGCAAAGTGTGAGCCTGAAGGTGACTCGGGGATCCTCAGGGCTGCCCTCCCCAAACAGGCCCAGGGAGAAGAGCTGCCTCCTCCTTGGTTTCCGAGGCTGGAGCTTAACAGAAGGCTGCGTGACTGGAGCCCCCACCGGGAGATGAAACAAGTGGAAAGGACTTGCCCAACAAGCCAAAAGGGAAGCGCCCCTTAGCAGAGCTCTGCAGGCAACACTGACTCCCCAGGAAACCCGGAGGGGGGAAGAGCACTAACTGAAGAGCAGTATCCACCAGAGCTAAGATCTAATGCAATGCACTTCGCGACCTTTCAGCTGCTTTGCACTTTTGGAACTGAACCTCCATCCAGCGGGCCTCTGCATGTCCCAACATTGTAACTTTTGCAAGCTCATGAGGAGCCTGCCTTCCCAAGTTCACAGCTAGAGAGGAAATGTGCTTCAAGATGACTCACTCACATCTGATTTAGATGATATTTAGATGAGACTTTGGGCCTTAGACATGGGAGATGATGCTGGACTGAGTTAAGAGTCTTAGGGTTGGGGCAGTGTTGTGGTGCAGCAGGTTAAGCCACAACTTGGAGACCCCACGTCCCAAATAGGAGTGCTGGTTTGATCCGTAGCTGCTCTGGGGTTCTTTTTTTAAATGGTTTTATTTATTTATTTGAGGGGTAGAGTTACAGTGAGAGGGAGAGACAGAGAGAAAGGTCTTCCATCCGCTGGTTTACTCCCCAAATAGCCATAACAGCCAGAGCTGTGCCGATCCAAAGCCAGGAGCTAGGAGCTTCTTCCGGGTCTCCCACATGGGTGCAGGGGCCCAAGGACTTGGGCCATCTTCTACTGCTTTCCCAGGCGACAGCAGAGAGCTGGACTGAAGAAGAACAGCTGGGACTAGACTGGCACCCGTATGGGATACCGGCACTTTAGGCAGAGGATTAATCTACTGAGCCGCAGTGCCAGCCTCATGCTCTGTGGTTCTAATCCAGCTTTCTGGTAGCATGCCTGGGAGGCAGTGGACAATGGCCCAAGTGCTTGAATTCTACACCCACGGGAGACCTGAGTTAGGTCCTGGTTTCTGGATTCAGCATGGTCCAGTCCTGGCCATTGAGGACCTTTGGGGAGTGAAGCAGCAGATGGAAAATCTCTCAGTCTTTGTGTCTCCCCCTGTGCCTGTCAGTCTGCCTGTGAAATGAATAAATCAACCTTTTAAAAAATACCCCTAGGGCTATTTGCATAAATGGAGTGCATTGCATGTATGCAGAACTTAGAAGTTTCTGTGGGGAGGCCCAGGGGTGCAGAACTGTGGATTCCTCATGTGCCCCCACCGTTCCCATATGGAGTCCTGACCCTCAGTGACATTAGCTGGGGACGGGGACCTTGGGGAGAGAAGTAGGACAGATGAGGCCATGTGGGTGCAGCCCTCATCATGGGATTAGCGCCACTTTGAGAAGAGGCACCAGAGAGCTTACTGTCCCTCTCTGCGAGCCTCTGGGGGCACAGGGAGAATGCAGCATCTGTGAGCCAGGCAGAGGTCCCAACAAATCCGAACCACGGTCGTGTCTTCCTCTTGAACGTTATCATCCGTGTCTGTGACACAACGGATTTCTGTCACTGAAACCGCCAAGCCCATGGTGTTTCATGCCAACAAGCTCGGCTCGCGAGGAACATTACGAAGCAAGAACTGCACTCCTTGTTATCACTCGACAGAAACGGTGCTCACACCCAGCAAAACACGTGACATGAACCTACATTTCAGCTTTATCCGTAATAGCTAGGAGCAGAAAAGAGGCCTTCAGAATGTGAATGACTGAATACTTTCTGAGACTGTAGAGGGAGAAAACCCTAGTGAGCACGCATGGACTGCTACTGTGCATAACCACGCAGATGGACCCCAATAGCAATGTTGAGAGGAAGAGAGCAGACCAAAAGAGCTGATGGTGCTGGGTTGACGCATGTGGGGATGGATGTGAGCAAAGCCAAGTGTGGCTTGGCGGTGTTCAGACAGTGGTTACCGAGGGGAGGCATTAACTGAGAGAGGCGTGAAGGTGTGGGGGGAAGGCATGGGGCTGCTCCATGTCAGCAGGCACATGGCAGACCCACACACACATTCCTGAGCACTTGCACCCACTGCTAGAGGTATGTCCACGGCGACACATAAAGAGTAATGGCAAAGCAGTGTTTCCAGGTCCACGCATTCCCCACCCAGATCCACGCATTCCCCACCCAGATCCACGCATTCCCCACCCAGATCCACGCATCCCCCGCTTGCCGATCCAGTTTATATTGAACAGGCTCTGTGTCCCCATGACGTGCACGGCCCTCCAGATGTTCTTGCCCTCTATCCCCCTGTTTAATGTCTGTCTCCCCCCAAGAGGAATGCAGGGTGCAGGAGAAGGAGCCTGTGCAGGTGGAGCCCCTAGCACGGCGTCTCCCCTGGGGAGGCGGGTGCTCCGCAGTTGTGACATCAGCTGAGCTTTGCAGCTTTGCAGCTCTGCCTTGGAGCTTCGCCACGTCCCTGCCCCTCCCCCACCCTTCTTTGTGACCTCAGCTTGTGTGATGTAACCAGCAGGGAATGTGGACCAGCCTGGGGTGCAGGAAACACAGCACCCCACGTGGAGAGCTCAGAGGACAGCGGACAACCTCCTAAAGGAGGGTAGGAGGAGGAGGGGGGGAGAGAAGGGACATGGGCACTTGGGGCAGGGGTCTGGGACATACCTGCCAGGGCGTCGGGTGAAGGTGGTGAGCCCTGTTCCACGGGCCGGACCCCTGGAGCCCGCCTCCTGGGGCCTGCAGGCAGCGCTGAAGAAGCTCCCAGGGCAGAGGGCAGCGCCTGCCCTGACCAGCTGCTGCTGTTTCAGCGTCGCCTGGAAAAGCAGGCACCGACCTCAGAGTGAAAAGCTGATCTCAGGGAGCACCTGTGAGGCCTTCGGGAAACCCCGCCCTGGGAAGGGGAGGGGCCCGACACGCTTCCTAGCAGGTGCGCCCCCCACAGGACGCTCTTCCAGCTCTCCTTGCAGGTGAGAGAACAAGACCTCTTTCCTTCCCCAGCGCGGGCGCCTGCTTGCCTGCTGATCACCACAGTAGCGTGAGATGGCCATGCCTTACGCAGGGGCTGAGGAGAAAAGACACTCGCGACGGGTGGACTCACTGCACCGTAGACCACTTCTGGTGAGCTGAGTGGGCTCTTTCCCGCGTGGGTGCTCGGGGAGGGTCTGGCAGTCCCTGAGCCAGTGGTCCTGTCTCCAGGCCTCTGCACTGACTCGAGACCCTTCGGGGGGGGGGGGGGCCTGTGAGTACCTCTACCAGAGGCGACACGTGGCAGAACACAGTGGTGGGAAAAGGTCTCAGGCCTGACCCCAGTGTCCTCTGCAGGAAGGGCAGGCTCCCCTAGGCAAGGATGGGCAGCGGGAAGGGTCTAGGGTCTTTGCACGAAGCCTGGAGGTCACTGCTGGGGCGGGCTCCTCCTGAGGGTGGGATGGAAGGGTTTGGGGCGGGGGGGGGGGGAGAGCTGTTTTCCTTCCAGGACATGAGTAGGAAGCTGGATCCCCGACCCCTCCCCCCGAGAAAGGTGTTAGACTTCTGCCTTGCTCACCTCCTGGGTCCCGGTGCTGGCATTGCTCCTTCCGCACAGGGGAGCTCAGGTAAGAGACGCTGGAACAGGAACCCAAGGCCTGCAAACAGGAGGCTGCCGCGAGTGTCTTCTCCTCAGCCCCTGCGTAAGGCATGGCCATCTCAGCCTACTGTGGCGATCAGCAGGCAAGCAGGCGCCCGCGCTGGGGAAGGAAAGGAGGTCTTGTTCTCTCCCACTGAGCTCCGGTCGGGTGAGGAGACACTGCCTGGGTAGGGTGGAAGAGGGCAGGGGTGCGCCTGGCTCGGGCAGGTCCCTGGAGCACTCCTCTTGCCCACTTGCAAGCTGGCGGCAGCCACGTAGGCTCTTTGCTGTTGCCGCGTGAGCAGCGTTGCAGGGATAGGCAGGGCGCACACTTGGTGAGTAGCTACACTGCGTTCATTTTCATTGTTTTCCCCACTATTCTGTGTGCTGCAATGAAGGGAGGGGAGGCAGGTCAGCCCCACAGAATGGGGCAACACCATTTCGGCCTCCTCGGACTGCTTGTGTGTGCCCTCTTTTCTCAGGACTGAAGAGTGGAGAGGAGATGCAAGGCCCTTGGAGACAACCTAGCGGACACCAGCCCTTTGTGTCTTGGCTGAGTGAAGCAGATTTATTCCGGGACTGCAGTGGGTACCCCGGGCTTCCCGATCCAGGGGACTTTCCTTAGGGGAGGCGGGGAGGTTCCTGGGTAAGTGCTCTGCACACCCTTCTGCAGAGCTTAGACACCTCAGCACTGCCTGCAGAGGCAGGCTCATGGAGTTCAGGTGGGACCCAGGGACAGGGACCGGCTCTGCTGACCCTCACACACCCAGCCCTGTGCAACATGCGCCTGCCCCCGTCCTTCGTCCCGCATGGGCGTTAAGCCCTTCCCAGCTTAGACCGCCTGCTCTAGACAGCCAGCCAGGCAGCGGCAACCCAGGGCCGCCGACGGAGGCCACTGCCCCGCTGTCTGTGTTCCCTCCGCCCCTGGGTTGTTGCCTCCCGAGGACCGGGAGCAGGAGCAGAGGACCAGCAGAGGGGGAGCCTTTCGTGTCCCACAGACAACTTGTTGGGTCTCAGGTCGGGGAGGTGGGCACTTCTCATCCTCAGCTTCCCCAAATGGTGCGCGTGGAGCCATCTGGTGGCCTGGGAGACTGACAGGAGGCTCGGCCTCCCTGGTGGAGAAGCAGGTGTCTCCAGAGCTCCAGCAGGTAATCAGGCTGCAGACCACGTGAGCTGCTCCGAGCTGGAAAGGCTGTGAAGCCCCAGCACGTGTGTGGACACTGTGCCGGGCTCCTCGGGCACGCCCTCTCAGTGAATTTTGTTGGTTCCGGGTGTAGGTCCTCGCGTTCTCTGTCCCATACGGGCCGCGTCTCCCGCCAGAATCCCCGTCTCAGACCCGAGGGGCAGTGCGCAGAGCATGAAGATGGCACTGGAGGCAAGAAAGGCTGCCGCTGCTTCTGGGGCCCTAGGGATGGAGCCACCGCTTGGCCCGGTGGCTGAGAGCCATTCCTCTCCCCGGCCCGGGTGCCTCTGTGCCTTGTAGGTAGCACGCACACAACATCCTGGCCCACGTAGCGCCCTTTGCCATTGCGACTCACGGTGCGAGCTCCTCCCGCGAGTGCTTCCTGTGTGCACCTCCCCTGTCCCTCGGGAATTCTCGGTGTGGTGCGGGGTCTACCCCCGGGCACGTTTGCTGTCCCTCACTTTGGGCCTTTGGGGATAATGCAAGTATTGTCCAGTCCCACAATGCCCGAAGACTGCATTTGCATCTCTGATGTGCTGTGGCAGGTCTTTCTTAGGAGCTGGCACAGATCAGAGGTCAGTCTGTCTACACGCTGCGAACGGCCCCCCGTGGCCTCTGTCATGTCTCTAAGGACCGTCACAGCCCGGCCCCGAGTGACACAACAGGTACACCTGCGTCCCGTAGCGGGGCCTGTGTTGTTCCCAGGGATTTGACCCACGGCCCCAATATTCAGGAATCCTCACCCAGATGCCCCTCGCCGACGCTGAAAACCAGCACAGCCCTGCACTCAAGGCACCCGCAGGCAGGCAGGCGAGGAAGAGGCCGGTGCCCAATGAGGAGACACTGAAGGAGGACAAGGCAGAGACAGAGTTAAGTGTGCGCTCCCTTCCCACCCGTGAGTGCGGGTGAAGGGGACCTTGGCTGCAGGAGAGGGATCGTGGCCTGCAGACCCGCGCTGCTCCCCAGGGAGGGCAGAACCCCCACCTCTCCGTCTTTGGTCGCCAAGTTCCTGCTGAACAGACGTCCGGGTGTTCTCCCTCACAAGCCACGCCAGGCACAAGGCCTCGGTCATCCGCCCATGTCCCTCCTTCCGGGATACACGTGCCTTGTCTTGCAGAGCAGGGTGTAAGGGGGCAGAGGGCGGTGCACATCCCAGAGCAGCTGAAAGAGGGACCCTGCCCCTCCTCCGCCCTGCCTTGCCAGGGCACCATGGAGGCAGCAGAGCCGGTCAGCCGTGAGCTGGGGCCCAGAGCACGATGGAGGGGCAGTGGGACCAGAAACGCACTTCCACAGCAAGGGCTTGGTTGGGGACGGGCTCTGCGGGGCCGTTCTCCTCTGATCCCCATTCCTTCCCCCGCAGGTTCCCAAAGCAATCTCGGGAGCTCCCAGGGGGCTCCCAGGGCCTTCGCATGCTGCTGCTGGTCGTTCATGGTCCCTGCCCCCAGCGTCCGGTTGATTTGTGGAGGTCAGATGAGCCTGGGCCGCGAGTGGAAGAGAAGAAGGCTTTGGAGCCCCCCACCCTGTGTCTCTGAGTGCTGCAAGGGGGTGGGAGTGCAGGGCTGGGGTGGCAGTTGTGGGGCTGGGGTGCCGATGGGGGCGACTGGGGTACCCCCGTGCCTTGTGCTCTCCTGGCTGCCATGACTAGCATGGCATCAGCTTGCTGTTCTGGCTTCCTGCCCCGTGTCCCATCATTCCTCACGCCTCCTGCTCAAACACGCATGTCCATTGCACCCTCCGTCTAGCTCAGAGCGGCAGCTAGCTGGTGCAGGACTCCAGTCAGCCAGCACACAGCTCCTGAGCTCAGAGCCGTGCCAACTGCACGTCATGACAAGAAGAAAATACCTGCTATCGTGGGGGCAGGGGAAGGGCTTGTGAGCTCATCACATGAGCTGTGCTGGTTTGGGCCCTCTCCTGCCATGGTGCGGAGGGGTGTGAGCTCATCACATGAGCTGTGCTGGCTTGGGCCCTCTCCTCCAATGGTGGGGATGGATGTGTGGTCATCACATGAGCTGTGCTGGCCTGGGCCCTCTCCTACAATGGTAGGGATGTGTGTGTGGTCATCATATGAGCTGTGCTGGTTTGGGTCCTCTCCTGCCATGGTGGGGGTGGTGAGCTCATCACATGAGCTGTGCTGGTTTGGGTCCTCTCCTGCCATGGTGCGGAGGGGTGTGGGCTCATCACATGAGCTGTGCTGGTTTGGGTCCTCTCCTGCCATGGGGGGGGGTGGTGTGAGCTCATCACATGAGCTGTGCTGGTTTGGGTGCTCTCCTGCCATGGAGGGGAGGGGTGAGCTCATCACATGAGCTGTGTTGCCTTGGGCCCTCTCCTGCCATGGTGGGGTGGGGTGTGAGCTAATCACATGAGCTGTGCTGGCTTGGGCCCTCTCCTCCAATGGTGGGGATGGATGTGTGGTCATCACATGAGCTGTGCTGGCCTGGGCCATCTCCTCCAATGGTAGGGATGTGTGTGTGGTCATCATATGAGCTGTGCTGACTTGGTTCCTCTCCTGCCATGGTGGGGAAGGGTGTGAGCTCATCATATGAGCTGTGCTGGCCTGGGCCCTCTCCTGCCATGGTGGGGGGAGGGGGTGTGAGCTCATCAATGAGCTGTGCTGACTTGGGTCCTCTCCTGCCATGGAGGGGAGGGGTGAGCTCATCACATGAGCTGTGCTGGCTTGGGCCCTCTGCTGCCATGGTGGGGTGGGGTGTGAGCTAATCACATGAGCTGTGCTGGCTTGGGCCCTCTCCTGAAATGGTGGGGAGGGCTGTGTGGTCATCACATGAGCTGTGCTGGTTTAGGTCCTCTCCTGCCATGGTGGGGGGTGGCGAGCTCATGACATGAGCTGTGCTGGTTTGGGTGCTCTCCTGCCATGATGGGGGGTGGTGAGCTCATCACATGAGCTGTGCTGGTTTGGGTCCTCTCCTGCCATGGTGGGGGGTGGTGAGCTCATCACATGAGCTGTGCTGGTTTGGGTCCTCTCCTGCCATGGTGGGGGGGGGTGTGAGCTCATCACATGAGCTGTGCTGGTTTGGGTCCTCTCCTGCCATGGGGGGGGGGTGTGGTCATCACATGAACTGTGCTGGTTTGGGTCCTCTCCTGCCATGGGGGGTGTGTGGTCATCTCATGAGCTATGCTGGTTTGGGTCCTCTCCTGCCATGGTGGGGGGTGGTGAGCTCATCACATGAGCTGTGCTGGTTTGGGTCCTCTCCTGCCATGGGGGGGGTGGTGAGCTCATCACATGAGCTGTGCTGGCTTGGGTGCTCTCCTGCCATGGGGGGGGTGTGGTCATCACATGAGCTGTGCTGGTTTGGGTCCTCTCCTGCCATGGGGGTGGTGAGCTCATCACATGAGCTGTGCTGGCTTGGGTGCTCTCCTGCCATGGGGGGGGGGGTGTGGTCATCATATGAGCTGTGCTGGTTTGGGTGCTCTCCTGCTATGGGGGGTATGAGGTCATCACATGAGCTGTGCTGGCTTGGGGCCTTCTCCTACAATTGTAGGGATGTGTGTGTGGTCATCATATGAGCTGTGCTGCCCTGGGCCCTCTCCTATAATGGTGGGGTGTGGAGTGAGCTGTATCACATGAACTGTGCTGGCCTGGGCCCTCTCCTACCATGGTGGGGGGGAGCAGTGTGAGCTCATCAGTGAGTTGTGTTGGCCTGGGCCCTCTCTTGCCATGGTGGAGAAGGGTGTGAGCTCATCATATGAGCTGTGCTGGCCTGGGCCCTCTCCTGCCATGGTGGGGGGGAGGGATGTGAGCTCATCAATGAACTGTGCTGGCCTGGGCCCTCTCCTCCAATGGTGGGGACTGGGGGCAGGCAGAGACATGCTTCTGCACTTCAAACAGCCAGGAAGCCCTCTGGTACTGAAACAGACCAGTGCCCCCTTGTTCAGGCCGTCAGCCCGCAGGGCACCACACTTGTCAGCAAACATCCTGAGGGCCTGAGAGGCAACCGTGGCCCCTCCCTTCGGCCAGGGATCCTTTGCTCCTGCTCCCTCCAGGGTGGGGATTTATCTGCTCACACTGCACTGCTGCGCTGGCCTAGAGACTCCTTTGGGTCCCGAGAGGGTTTCAGCTGGGACTGCTAAGCCTGCCACGTGCTGCAGTCTGTGCTTTGGGCCTCTGGGCCCCTGGGCTCACCATGCCTTGCAGAGCTGAGGGCTGACAGCCCAGGTTCAGGGAGGGATCCAGACAGCCCAGCTGCTCCTCCATTCCAGCAGGGGTCTGGGCCTGGACACAGGGGGGACATCTCAGTGCCCTGCACACGGGGGACATCTCAGTGCCCTGCACAGTAGAGGATGTGGTTGCACAGTCGAGGAAATGCCCGTGCAACTCGGGGACGCATGCCCCACAATAAATCGCCACTCTGTGGAGGCACCGACATTCTGCATGCCACCAGCTCCTAGGCTCACTATTAGCTGTGCGTCCCTTATCGTCGTGCGCACCCTGACACCTTAGCTTTGAGCCATAGCTTCCACTGACTTATTTAACATCTCTACTCTTCCTTCCTCATCTACACGCTGCTGATAAAAATGACCACTGCCTTCCAAGAGGCTTGAGTCATGCATGAGATAATACAAGTGTTCTTAACCAGGAAACTGCTGTGGAACACAATCGACAGGGAACAAAAATGACTATTCAAACTGAAGGGGCTACTTCATCTGACAGAAGCTAGACTGCCTTAAGAAACACTTAAAAACACTTAAAATTTATCATAGAGCAAGAATATGAAAAACAGCTCACAAATAAATCAGATAAAAATAACTGAGAATACTCAGAAAACAGTCTTTCAAATATATTCACTAGGCTACTTCACAGACTAATTTCATTTCCTTCTGGTATTTATCCAATACTTGCATGTCAGGATAATTTGTTCCATTTTTAATTTCTAGAGTAACATCTTTACTATTTTCGACAATGCTGTGTTAATTCACATTCTCTAACAGTGTGTGGGAGTCTCCTATTCTCCACATCCACTCCATCACTTACCTTTCATCTTATGGATAATATCATTATGGACAGGTCTGCTGTACACTGTCAAACATGCTAGGAAGGAAAAACAAATAAATTTTATCCTCTTGGTCAAAAATTTAAGTGTCCCCAAATGTTGTTTTATAGTAAGGTATATGGCTGTTTGACATCTGCAGAAAAGCTTGACAAAAATTTTACCCACAAAACCCCCTAATGTGATCCAATGGAGATAATTTTTCATTTGTGAGGGAATATCAAAATGCCTCTCATTTCCCAACACAGGGATACAATTTTTTAAACAATATTTATCTGAAATGCAAAGCCATAAAGAGAGGGAGACACAGAGAGAGAGAGAAGGAGAGAGAGAATCTTCCATCTGCTGGTTCAGTCCTCAGATAGCCATAACAACCAGCACTGGGCCAGGCCTAAGCCAGGAGCTTCTTCCAGATCTCCCACGTGGGCGACAGGGGCCCAAACACTTGGGTCATCTTCCACTGTTTTTGCCAGACCATTAGCAGGGAGCTGCTGAAGTGGAGCAAATGGGACTAGGACTGGAGCCTATATGGGATGCTGGCATCATAGGTGGCAGCTTTACCTGCTGTACTACAATGCTGGCCCCCAGAGCTATAAATTTTACAGCCTGCTCCTCCCACACATATAGTGAACCCAAGCAGATGGTTTCAACAGGCTGATGCTTGCCATATTCTCTCTCTCTCTAGTGTCACCACACGAAAATGGGGAGAAAAGTCTAGGCGATATCTCCTTGGTATTGTTTCTATCACATCCTTCTATCCTTCAAATACAACTTTAAAAACCTTAAAAACATTTTTAGTAATTAAAAAAAGTAAAAGTTTCTTGGGCAGACTATACTTAACCCTCTTAGAAACTGATGACATAGGGGCCGGCACAGTGGCTCACTTGGTTAATCCTTCGCCTGCGGCACTGGCATTCCATATGGGCGCCTGTTCTAGTTTCAGTTGCTCTCTGCTGTGGCCTGGGAGGGCAGTGGAGGATGGCCCAAGTGCTTGGGCCCTACACCCGCATGGGAAACCAGGAGAAGTACCTGGCTCCTGGCTTCAGATCGGCATAGCTCCAGCCATAGCGGCCATTTAGGGGGTGAACCAAGGGAAGGAAGACCTTTCTCTCTGTCTCTCTCTCTCTCACTGTCTAACTCTCAGCCATCTCGGGGGTGAACCAGCAGATGGAAGACCTCTTGTTCTGTCTCTACCTCTCTCTGTAACTCTTTCAAATAAATAAAATAAATCTTTATATATATAAAAAAGAAACTGAAGACATAAACATAAAGGTTTGAAGGGTTTTTTTCAACGCCAATCAGAAAATCTTCCATCTTTAATAGAAAAATTGTTTTTGAGGTTCCACAGTGGGGGGAACTGAGAGGCAGGAGAGTCCTTTGCAAAGCCTTGGCAATGAAAAGTCAGATGAGAAAAGTTCAGGGAATCAGGGAATCTAGAGGAATACCTTCCACTGGTAAAGGAGGGCTAGGTCCTCAGTGAGACACATTTGCCATTTTCGTCAAGCCTCATTTGGTAAAAATATGTATGATTTTTTGAGACTATCAATGAAAAGGTTTTCTCAGGTGTCCACAGTTCCTGTGTGTAGTCTCTTATAAGGCACAAAAAGTACCTTGAAGCACAGGCATCATAGCACAGCAGGTTAAACTGCTGCTTGGGGCGACTATACCCCTTATCAGGATGCTGGTCTGAGTCCTGGGCATTCCACTTCCAGTCCAAACTTCCTGGTAATGTGCCTGGGAAGGTAGTGGGTGATAGCTCGAGTACTTGGACCCATGCTACCCATGTGGGATACCAGGATGGATTTCCTGGCCCCAGGCTTTGGCCTTGGCCCAGCCCAAACAGTTGTAGGCATCAGGGGAGTGATCAGTGGATGAAAGCTCTCTCTCTGTCTCCACCTCCATCACTCTTCCTTTCAAACAAATCATTTTTAAGATGTGCCTTGGGGGCAGACACTGTGGCACAGTGTATTAGGCCATGCATTGGGATGATGGCATCCCATATCAGAGTGCTGGTTAGAGTCCTGGCTACTCAATTTCAATCTGGCTCCCTGCTAATAAGCTTGCAAGGTAGCAGATGATGGTCCAAGTGCTTAGCTCCCTACCACCCACATGGGAGACCAGGATGCAGTACCTGGCTCCTGACTTTAGCCTGTCCCAGCTCTGGATGTTGCAACAATTTGTGGCGTTAACTAGAAGATGGGAGATTCTCTCTCTGTCTCTCTCTTTGCAGTTTGCCTTTCAAATGAAAGTTTTAAGTGCCTTGAGGTAGTTCAGCACTAAGGAAGGAGTGCCTGGAATCCAAACAGCATTTCAGTGCATGCAACTCGACCTCACCCCAAGGCCGCCACATATGCATTTCATGATGTACATTACTTTTCTCAAAAAGGCATCATTCATATTTTTGGTTCACATGAATGACACCTTCTTGTGAAAGGCACTGCACACTGAATAGCTGAATGTGGCAGCCCAGCCCCCAAATTCCACATTCAAACAGCTTTTATTCAGCTTCTCACAGAGTTCTACCTTTGTGTCCACCAAAATTTACAAGGGAACTATGCAATATCCACCCCATTGCCTTCCTTTTTCCATTCTTCCATGAACATGTGTTTACCTTACAGGTTTTTAACTGAGCAAGAGTTGACTCTGTTCCTCAAAGGAAAAGAATTATCCTATTAGTATTCAAGTTATTTGCTCATTTGAGGGTATTTCAAAGAATTCATGGAAAAAGAAGTGGCACGAATACTTTGGTGCAAATTTTGAAACACATGCACAGTTTTTTTTTAATAATATACATTTCTATAAACTTTCTGAAGACACCTTGCAACATTAAAAACTTATTTGCAATCCCTGAAAGACACTGGTTAAGCATAATGAGTCAGAATCTAGTCCTGCTGAATAGATTTCTATAACTCAACTCCCAAACCACAGAAAAATGCAAGAACTGGGACACAAAGAAGTGGAGAACCAAATGGGTACCAGAATAAGGATGACAGAAATTTCATTTTTCAGGTGTCACAGTGAAGAGAGTCCACATGAATTTATAGGAGAGACAGATAAGACAGAAAATAGGTTTAAAGATAAGCAATGCTATATTACTCCTTTCAGCTTTAGGGTTTTTATATTATTTTCAGTGTGTAGGGGTTTTAACAAATCTAAGATGTCATTAATTTTGGAATAATGAATGGGAATGTAATAATGAGATATTTTTAGTAACTTCAATAAATATGAAAAGATCTGATTTGTATTGATTACAAAGACACATGTAATAAGGGTAAGTTGAGATTTTTTTGCCCACATAAAATCATGCTAACTTTACATTTTATTTTAAAATTATTATTTGAAACACACACATACATGCGCGCACACACACACACAGAATCTCTCATCTGTTGATTCATTCTTCAAATGCCCACAGCCGCTGGGGTTGTGCCAGGCTGATGTCAGGAGCTAGGAATTCAACTTCAGTCTTGCAGTAGGTGGCAGGGACCTAACTACTCAAACCTTTACCTGCTGCCTTCCAGGATGTACACTAGCAGTGAGCTGGAACTGGGAGCAAAGCTGAGACTTGAACCTGGGCAGTCCAATGCAATGTAGGCTCCCCAAGTGGCATTTTACTGACTGCCCCAAATGCCTGTCCTTTAGTTAGATTTTAATGTGAATAAATATGTAATTACTTTCTCAGCTCAATTCAGTTCCATGTGTATTGTCAGGCCAAACCTGTTCTTCTGACACACTATTAGAGGCTCCACACTCTTTGTCTCCTTCATCATGTGCAAACTCTCATGTCAAGAGGCAGTACAGCACCATGATTTAGATCACAGAACCTGTATTTTCTATGCTGATCTATAATAACTGCTCTACCATTGCAAACCAAGCAACTTATGTTGCATAACTTTTCTATGCCTGTTCCAATTATGAAGTAGACAATCATAGTTTTTGCAATAATCAAGTGAATTAATACACTGAAAAGAGTCTAGAAATAAATGATCAACACATACTATACTTGTATATGATAAGGTAGATTAAATTTCATTAAATATATGATTAAAAATAAAGAGAAATAACCTGAATTTTCTACTTCTCCAACCTGGTCCTCAGTTGAAATTTCCAACTCATTTTCAGGAATAAGCCTTCCTGTAATACACAAAGAAGGTGAATAGGTCCTTTGAACAACATATCCCTATTCCCCCCTCCTCTCTAACCCTCTCAGCCTTGGGTTAACATTATTCTTACTTCCATTAGATCAACATTTTTGGACTCCACATATGAGATAATTTGTCTTTTCATGCCTGACTTATTCACTTAACAAATGGCCCCCAGTGTCATCCATGTTGCTGCATACTATTATAGCTGAATTATATTCCATTGTATTTACCACATTTTTCTTATCCACAAATTTATTATTGGACACATATTATTTCCATGTCTTGGTCACTGTGAATAGTATTGCAAGAAACAAAGGAGTACTGATATCTCATGAAAACATTGACCTTACTTCCTTTGGAAATATACCCAGGAGTGGGATTTTTGTGTCTTATGATATTCTATTTTTAGATTCTGAAGAGCCTCTGTACTGTTTTCCGTAATGGCTGTACTAATTTGCAATCCGGCCAACAGTGCTTAAATATTTCCTTTTATCCATATCTTCACTAGCAGTTTTTTTTTTTTTGTCTTTTTTATTATAGCTGAGGTGGCTGGGGCAAGGGCATGAGCATATGCTAGTCAATGGACACATAATTATAATTAGATGAGAGGAATAAGTTCAAGGAACCTATTTTATAGCAAGGTGACTATAGTTAATGACCATCCATTATATTCTTTTTAAAATTTTTTTATTTGAGAGAAACAGAGACAGAGGGAAAGAGTTCCCATCTGCTTGTTCATTTCATAAATGTCTGCAATGGCTGAGGCTGTGACAGGTCCTAGCTAGAAGTAAGGAATTCAAATCTCCCACATGGGAGATAGGGAACCAAGCACTTAATCCATCACTACTACCACCTTGGGTCCACATTGGCTGGAATCAGCTGTCAGAACTGGGAGTCAAATCCAAGTACTCCAATGCGGAACTCTGATGTGCTAATCAATGGCTTAACCACTAGGTCAAATACATGTTTCTGTATTCTTAAAAAATGCAGAGAGACTTGAAGTTATGTAGTCTCCGTATAAAAATGATACCTATGTGAGGCAATGCATGTTAAGTATATTTAACCATTCTATAATATATAATATTTCAAAACATCATGTATACAAAAACATAAAATGGCATCTCAATTCTTTTAAAAAGCTAAAAAATTTCAAAAAACTAAAGTGGGATTTAATATTTATGATAGATAAAGGAAATTATATACTTCTTAAACTAGGTATTCACTTCACTGTTGTGAATAACATTAGGTTATTCATGATTCACAAATAATGTGTGATGCTTCACATTCCTATGTCATTATGTCCTTTAACTCACACACCACAATCTCTTTTCTAAAGAATAGATTAATTCATGATAAATTTCATTTCGAAGCACACATGTCTATAATCTGAGGTAACCAATCCAGAGATTTCTTTCTAATTTGAGATAATTTTGCCAGCAATCTCAGATTTAATTTAAAGGAAATCAAGAAAGAATTGATAGATGTGGGTGGGTCAATCATACTGCTTTCACCAAAAAGTAAGGTATCAACAGTTCTCAAAATCAAAATGCAAACGAACTACAGACTTTCCACTGGATATATTTTGTTTTGAAATTCATGGAAACAACTAGAAAAGTGCTGTTTTCAATTTAAAGGCACTGGGGAGATCTGAAAGCAGCAGGAAAAGAAAATAAATGAAAATTGCAGTCAAAATCCTTTCCTAGGTAGCCTGATGATCAGTCCAGGCAAGAGACTGAGAATCTGGCCTGACCTAGGCAAAGGCACTTTACTGGCAAAAAGAAAAATCCAAAATGAAATGCCAATTTTTTATGTTTTATTTTATGGATCACTTGCTAAAATTTATAGCTTGTTTCAGAGTGATACCCAAAACAACTGTAATGAAGAATATGATGTATTGCAGTTTTTCTGGACTAACAAGAAAAGGTCCTACTGGTGGGTGGGGGTAGCCACAAATTCATGCACAACGACACAAGCCATGCCATTGTCTGGTTTTGAAGCTGCCTATAACAGATGCCAAAAAAACACTAAGGTCAAATCTCAGAAAGGCATAATTGAATCTCTGGAAGTCTTTCAGGGCTCCTGAGACCGAAACCTGCCAGTCTCTCAATCAAACCCCAATTGAGGCCATGCCAAGGCCAAAGTATGAAGAGAAGCTGTACTGATTGTTCCTGCAACTGGCATTCATCAGAGTTGCAGCTCAATCTATGACTGAATTGCAATGATTTGTACCTCACAGCATTTTTCTAACTGTGGCAATGGAGAATGGTTTAGGGTAGAATAAATCATCTGTATCCTCCATGATTATGTTATGACAAACTACCTGGCATACATAATAAATGACTAGAGATGACAGAGGGCAGGACAATCACTGAAAATCAATTTTAGCCCAACATCGGTCTCTTAAAGTTTTATTTTTTTTAAAAAATTGTTATATTCCTAAAGTTGTATCTATGAAATACATCAAATCAGTTATTTTTATATTACATAAATAAATAAAAACCATAAAAGACATATCAACTGATTTACACATCATCATTGGCTGATTGCAACGCTATATAGGCAGAGTTGGGCAGTTGGGTCATGGATGGTATACGCGGTGAAATGTAAAAATATGTAGTAATATTTAGAAAGTTTACTAGACGCTATTATATATTGTTCAAATGAAAGAAACATGTAAAATCATCTAGAAATAAAGTACAAATGCTTCAAAATACCAAAAAAATCATGGCTGATATTTTCAGATTAAAGATGGAAGCCATCAGACAACCAACAATGTATTTAATGTGATAAAGGAAAACTTAGAATTTAAATATTTCTGACAAGACGAAACAAGACAGCAAAATTCAGTAGAAGTAAATTGTACTACAGAAGATAAAAGGGAAGACTAAAGGGAATTTTACAGACAAAAAATTTATAGTTTGAAAGGTTAACTGCAGGAACAAAGAATTCTTAAAAATAAAGTTATTAAAATAAGGGAACATAAATATCTTATTAAAAGGGAACATAAATAACTTCCTGGGTTTATTTTACATATTGAAATAAAATGTATGACAAACCAGCATAAAGATAAGGAAAGAGATCACACTTTGAGAATGTTTCTGCATTGTTTTGCATGTTGAAACATTACTTTCATAAGATAGACTGTGATAAATCAAGGAAATATATTACAGTAACCACTTTAAATACAAATATAGTTGAGAAGAAACATAGTGAATAGTTATTTAAAAGCTGGTTATTAAAATGAAAGGTTGGAATGAAGAAATCCAGCAGAGAAACAATCTGGACAATACACACATAGGAAAGGATAATAACACAGACTTAATTCAAACCAATCAGCAACCCATGATGTACAAATGCAATCAGGTTGTAAAATAAAGCACGGTTTTTTCCCAGAGCATAGAAATGCAAGTTATCTATGCTAGTTGTAAGAGAATATAGTATAATTTTTAAGCAAAAATCAAATGGAAGAAAAAAATGGAGTTATACATCACAAAGACACTACCTAAAATAAAGTGTGGCATGTATAAATTAAATATATTTCAATGAGACCTACCTCAAAGTCATAATTTCAAAATAGCTAAAACACCTCCTTCTCCCTCAATTTTATCAGTTTACATGGTATGCATCCACTGAAATATTGCATCATGCTCCATAAAAGTGCACATATCATATTGTTAAAAAGAAAAGAAAAATATTTATAGGATTTGAAAAAAGTAAAAGGCAAAAAAGGAAAATCTATAATTATATTTGGAAAATTTAAAATATCTTTAGCATTGCCTAATAGAGTAATTAGAGTAAAATAGGCTATAAAATAATTTAAATAATTATTTAAGAACCTAATACATATACACACACACACCCCCTCATCGCCACATAATCCTACACTTACATAGACGAGAATGTGCATTCTTTTTCAAAATTACATGAGAATTTTATCAAAAAATTTTCAAAGAATTAGATTATATATATTATAATAATGAATATATTTCATGAAAATAGTACAATTGAATTATTAGTTAATAACAGATAAATAGAAAATTTCAAAATGCTTGAATATTAAGCATTTGATACATACTACAATGTGGATGAATCAAGTATATATTTCAAAATGAAAGAATTAAATCATAAGGGATCACATATGCCATGATTAAAGTTATATGAAATATTCTGAATAGATAAGTCTATAAAGACAAAAGGTAGACTAGTGCTTGTTTATGACTAGGGCATTTAGAGAGAAGAGAGAGTAACTGCTAAAAGGTATTTTTGGGGGGTGGGCAATGAAAATGTTCCATTACTGATCACTATAACGGCTGCATAGTTCTGTAAATGCCATTTAAAGACATTGAATTATATGAAAATGAGAACAGTCCCCCACTTTGTTCTCTTTCATGATTTTCTTAGCAATATAAAGTTTTAGAATCCATGAATACAGTCCATATTCAAAGATCTTTAATTTTTTTCCAATAATGTTATACATTTGCTGGTGTGCACAGGTCAGTGTTTTGTAAAATTTTTTCATTATTTTTGATACTCTGTAATTGAGATTGGTCACTTCCTTTTTGTTTTCATAGTATTCATTCTCAGTAAAAAATATACTGTGATTTCTACAATATCAATCTTTCTATGTTTGTTAATTAGTTTATATTGACAACCCAGGAGTTTCTACATATGAAATCATGTTATTTATGAATAAGGGAAGGTCTATACCTTTTCTGGCAAAATGTCATTTATTTCTTTTTCTTCCAGATGGCACTGGTTAGAACCTCCAGTACAATGCTGAATAGAAGTGGTAAGAGCAGACTTTTCTTCTTGCTCTCAGTCTTAAGGGGAAAGCATTGTTTTGCAATGCTTTGTTTTGAAAGATGACAACTGTAGATTTTCTTTGTAGATGCAGAAGTTTCCTTTGATTCCTAATTCTTAATTTCTTGATTGCTCTTATTAATAATGGTTGTGAACTTTTGTCAAATGCTTTCTATGCATCTGTTGAATTTATCATGTGGAGTTTTGTCTATCACGGTTAAATTGTCTATTTGTTCCTTTAATTATTTTCAGGTTTTGCTTCACTTATGATACTGGTCTTTATTAAATGAGTATATATTTATAAACACTGTATGTTTCTGATTACTTGATGATAACCATTAAAAACTTCCCTCATTTTCTTTCCACTGAGTTCTCTGTTTTACACAATGTTCTGTTTTGAATAGTCAGCCCTCTCAGGCAGAGCCTCCAAGATGACAATCTTCACTCTTCTCTGGGAAGAACTATGCCACAGGGCTGGCATGAGAAGACGGCCAGTCCTTACAGTCTCACCAACTGTGGTAGAATTTACAGAGCTGGGATGAAGGATGAAAATAACAGCTGGCTAAAATGTCAAACTCCCACTGTCCTTACTTCAATTTGGTAGGTATTCTTACATAAACATTTCTCATTTTATTGAAACTAAAAATGTCCAGGGATGTAGATGGCTATCTCTGATAATTTAGTCCAATTATGGTGTAATCTCTGCTTTCACTTTTTAAAAATAGCTTGGCATATATATAAGATAGTGTTAAGAATAGTGCGTGCATTACATATGATTTCCTTCCCCTCAAATTAAAGTCTATAAACCAGCACACTTCAAAATTCCCAAAATTTTGCTCAGAATAGCATTTTAAAAATCAAAATCACAGAAGAGCCAGTGAAAAGGGAAAGGAAACATTGGAGGAAAGTGGAAAGATTATAGACCAATATTAAGTGGTCAGAAATCCCATTTCTTCGTCACTGAAAACAACACAGTCACAGTCCCATCCTCTTATCCTACCTGGAGTGATCTCCCAGAAGAGACAGGTTTAGGGTGCACCGAATACTCTTTTTCTTCTCAGGCCTGACATTTACAGCTTTGCAATAATGGCCTGGTTCTTGAGAGAATGTTTTTACCTTTCTTTGTTGAGACATAGGCCACAAGGTGTCTTCCTTTTCCCTGAAAACCTAAACCTGATAGATGGTGAAAGAGATAGATGAGATTTCTTTAGACTAAAATTCACTATTATCTCAAGCATAGGGCCAGTGTGTGGAAGGGGTATGTTACCTTTGGCCTCTCTACTCAACTGTACCACAGGCAGAATTCCCCTGGGACTTGAAAGTTGTTAAAATTTTGTGTTCTCTTGGCCTGGAGAGATGACAAGAGACAAATGGTTTAAGTAACCACTTTGTGAAGTCAACACAATCCTGACTGATCTCTCAGGGCCATATCTTGACAATTCCTTACTCTAACAAGGTGCTTGGTCATGTCCTTGGCTGTTATCTTTGTATCATCAATCTAAGATTACTGCAACAGTAGCCGCAATGGCAGCAATGGCAATAACCAGTGTCTCCATAGGCAAGGGGAGGGCACAGCATAAGTGACTCTATCTTTGAATACTTTCTTGAGCTCAGCTCCCATCTGTCTATCAGGGAGTTGTAACCTACATAAAATCAGGGACTATCTGACTCTACCTTAGAGTTGGCTTACAGTATAGTATAACCAACCCAAGAAACAAAATTGCTGGTGTGTCTTAAAAACCTAGAGTTAGCAGGTTATGACAACTATGTAATGACAATTGTAGCTAATGATATCTGTTTTCTCATATCATATTCTATTAGACCTCAGGGATCATCACCAAGTAGAGAAGTAAAATAAAAACACTCTAGTGATATGCAATGTATATGTAGTTTCAGGTAGCAGGCCCAGACAAGTTCTATGTAGCTCAAAAGTTTAGAACTCTTGGAGGTTGTGAATAGCCCCTTGAGGCAGTCTGAAAGAGTAACCTGATATAAGTAACTTAGGAAGAGGTGTGCATGGGCTCTGGGGAAAGCATTCTTTTGCTAGCAATAAAGCTCTACCAATTCAGATGAGCATGTTAGCATAGTGGTTACGACATTGATTAAGACACTCACTTGCTGAGGTGAGTGCTCATTACAGTGGTGAAGATTCCACATGGGATGCCCACATCCCACATCAGAGTGTCTAGGTTCAGGTCCTGGGTTTACTCCCGATTCCAGCTTCTTGCTCATGCATACCCTGTGAAGCAGCTGGTGATGGTTCATATACTTGGGTCCCTGACACCCATGAGGGAAACCCAGAATGACTTCTGTGCTCCTGGCATTGGTCTGAATCAGTGCTGGCTACTGTAGATATTTGGGAAGTAAACCAGTGAATGGGAGATCTTTTTAACTGTATCTCTCTGTATTCCAAATTAATAAACACCCCACATTTTAGTACCTGGGTTCAATCCCTAATTCTGGCTCCCAATTCTATCTTCTTGAAAATGCAGGTTCTTGGAAGCACAAGTGATGGGCTAAGTGATTGGGGTCCTGCCACCCACATGAGAAACCTTGAATGAGCTTCTAGTTCCTAGCTTGCTCTAGTCCATCCACATTCATTGGGGGAATGAAGCAGTAGATAGGGGCTCTATCTATCTTTCTCTATCTTTCTTGTTGCTCCTCAAATAAACACATTTTAAAAACTCACCAGTGTATATACAGTGCCATCACTTACGTAGTATGTGTCATGCCTTATTCCACTCATAGACGTGTCAATCATATTTAATTATACATGATTGCCACTGTCTTGAGTAGAGCACAGCACACAGTGTATCCAGGGATGGCAGCTCTGCTTAAACACTCACTCATGTGCCTTTCAAACAACTTTTCTCTTAAGGATTGAATTATGTACTCTCCCCTCCCCCCAAATATGTTGAAGTCCTAATCCCTAGGAGCTGAAAATGTGATTTCATGGGATATAAGATCATTGCAGATCTACTTAGTTAAGATGAGATCATGCTGCAGTTGGGTGGGGCTCTATTCTAATTTACAAGTTAAAGATCACCAAAGAATACCAGCAAATCACTAGAAGCTAGGAAGAGGCAAGGAAGAATTTCCCTAGAACTTTTAGAGAGATCACAACTTTGCTGACACCCAGACAGCTAGCCTCCAGAATTATGAGACAGCACGTTTCTATTGGTTCAAGCCACTGAGTTTGCAGTACTTTGTTATGACTGCCCTAAGAAAGTAATATACTATAGTATACCAGTAATATAATAGAGTATACATCAACATTTTCAGGCTGTGAGTGGCCACCAATGGACCTCTGTAGCACATTCCCTTGTGTTTTTACTCACCCGTTTCTTCCTGAGTGCCATCTTTCCACATATTGGAGTTTTCATATGGAAGTTTTCAGAACTAGAGATCATTAAATCTTCCTCTTAGGCTCCCTTGATCATGGAAGATACAATTTTGCATGATTGACCTATGTCTTTTATATATGAAGTATTAAGAAGCAGTTTGCATTCCCCAAATCCAATAGTTAAAGCAGAAAATATCCCTCTAACCTACTCCTGTCTTGTCAGAATTCTGAGTCCCTTTATCCAAGTCACTCACCTCAATTCCTGAGCCACAGAATAAGTAAAACGCACAGGATTCTGGAAGCAAAGAATAGGACAGTCATCAGTAGGTGTCAGAATGGAAGCTGTAGAGATCAGTTTCTTCCTCCATCCACAGAGTGAATAAAAGCTCATTTTTCTTTTCAGGACTGATCTACACAACAGGAAATCTTCATGATTCCTGTAAATATACTTTTCTTCCTCTCATCTCCTTGGTTTTCTGAGCCTTTCCATGGATAGAATATTCTTTTAATCACGGTTTTGTGTCTCCCCATTCTTAGACATGGGCTATTAAGTGCCCGAAGGTCCATTGACAAAATAGATATTGGACAATTTGGGAGATGATACATGGGAGAATATTTAAACAAAGAGAAGCCTGATTTAAAAGTACAGAAAACATGCTTGTGAGAGAAATACTAGAGGATCTGAATAGATACATACTAGCTAAGTTTCTCATTATTGAAACGAAAAGTGTGACACAGGTAAAGAAAATGTAATCTGGATGTTTTCCAGTCTGCATGTGTCCTATTGCCCATCCTTTTTCACAAAGTTATTTTTTCCCTTAGGCAAACATATAGAGACAAAAAATGATAAGTGATTGCCTGGAGCTGGAGATGTTATTTGGAGGATAAATGGAGCAGATAGAGAAATGAGGAATGATTACTAATAGTAATAGAATGTCTTTTTTATGTTGTGAAAGTGTTCTAAAATTGACAGTAAATGTTGCACAACTGTAAACATACTACGAACTATTCAACTACAGTCTTTAAATGAGGGAACTGTACATGTGAATTGTATCTCAATAAAGTGGTTTAAATATTATAGAGAATACAATTCCCTAATATGTGTGTGCATTACAGGAAGACACATGAAAACTTATGGCCCTATATTTATGCTCTCGAGAGAAAAATATACAGGTCTCCTAGACTGTGTCTTATTTTTCCCTAGTGCAAATTTTAAAAACACGCCTTTCTTCCTAATTTCCTAATGCAATTATAATATAGCAATGAACATAGGAGAGAAGTGCCCTATCTAATGTTGACATAGTAGATATAATGAAATTGTGTTGGCAGACAGATGGAGATAACTCTCTCCTTACAGATGTATAACACCATAGGATTCTCGGCTTTATCGTTCTGCATTCAGTTTAACAAGATTAAACTACTAGATGCATCTTGCACACTAGCCATTTACTTTTTAATGATGATATAAAAGGATAATGAGTGCTCTGACTCCTGTGCACCACTCCCATCCATGGTCTGCTGAACACCTATGCCTCCCCACCACTATCCCCACCCCATGAACAGGGAAGCACACAGCTCAGTCTTAGAGCTGAATCATGGAAAAGAAAAAAAAAAACTCAATGAAGCAGATAATTCTAAATACCTTAATGCCTAACCTGCAACTTATTCTGCAGAATCCAACTTATGCTATTTTTCATAGATATCAAGACAATGAAAGGAAGGGATTGAGATATTTTGAATTATTTTGTTTATTAAGCTATGTCCACTTGCATCTTCCCTGATGTGTTTGGTCCCTTAATACATCTCTCTAAAGTTCTGAACGGAAAAAAAAAATTAACAATAACACAAAACTCACTCTCTCCTTCGGTTTCTAGCACAAATGAAATTCTTCTCCTCCACTTCATGGGCATCTCAGTAGCTTCAAAGTAGCTTTTGCAACAATCTAGCACACAGCAGGATAGTTACAAACTACTGCCCAATAAAACAACATATACAGACACAGAGACACAACTAAACAAACAATAATCTAGTAAAAAAATCCATATAGTACACAGAAATAACCACGAGCCCAGTTGAAAAGTCACTGTATAAATTCTGGCATCACATAATTCAAAGTTCAAACAATATACACTCCAATCAATATGCAAATAAAAATGCAACAAACAATAATAGCCAAAAGAAAACGCAAAATTCAAAACAAATAAAGAACAAAAATTTGCAAACTAAATACAAAGAACTAATCATGAGCCAAACTGATACATTAACAAAAGAATTTTAGAAACAGAATTTAAAGTGGAAACAAATATAAACATAAACCCATATGCCAATAGAAGATGCAACAAATAGAAATCCATTGAAATCCAAGTAACAATGTAAAAGAAAATACAAAATTCCAAGAAACACACAGTAAAGAAAAAATAAAAACACAGAAATCGAAATATCAATAACAAAGAACATGCCAGATCTAAGAACAAATTCAAACACACAAAATCTCAAAGGAGCCAAAGAAAGAAAGCAAACTGCTACTTATGAAACAAACTGATAGAAATAACAAAAGTATAACTAAAGGAGATAAAATCCAAAGTGCCTAGAACAACATGCCCCCATGCACACACTTAGAGCCATGCATACTGAAGCACATATAAACACATATATGACTCCTGCACTGCCATATAAATAGAAATATCAAAAGTCACTATCACCAACAAGTATATATTAGGTTAGCTAAGACCCAGTGCTCAGAGAAACTCTTCAAGTATACAAAGATAATACTCAGACACTGAGAACAATAGACATACATGTTAGAACAGTAATAGTCCCAGGAAAGAAAGCAACCTATATTCCCTCCCAAGTTTCTGAGGTTTGGAGGGGTATGTGGCTATTCTGAAATGAGCAGTAAATTCCATAACCAACACTTCATTCATTTGATTTTAATTTAAAAGAGCTTACCTGGATGGAGGCAACAGAGTACTCCACACTTCCCAACACAGCGATTTTAAAAAGGCATTGCACTAGTCTCATCTGTTTCTGTCTATGTCTGCCTCTCTCTCTCTCTCTCAAAAGAAGTCCAAAAGGAGAGTTCCTGTGTAGGCTAGGGTAGCTGATCCTGATTACCAAGGAGGAAGTTAGACTACAACACAGTGGAGGTTAGGAAGAATGTGTCTGAAAAACAGGAGATCCCTTAGGGCATTTCTTAACTTTGCCTTACCTTGTGACTCAGGTCAATGGAAGACTACAATAACTCAATCCAGGCAGGACTGTGTTTAGTCCAGACCCCTCAGGAATGAAGGTATAGATAATCTCATCTGGTAAAGAACAAAACAAAAGAAAAATATGGCCAGCAGAGATACTTGCTTAAGGCAGAGAACATGGAATGAATTGTGAAAGAAGTTAGTTATAAATGCCAGCTACCACCATGTGATTAGTTACAGAAATGAGGGCTGTAGTTATTCTAAGTATTTCCTCTTTATTTTGCTATTAGGGATGTGTGTGTGTTTGTATGTGTGTTCATGTTTGTGTTGTCTTCTCTCTTATCTGTATAACATGTAACATAAGCTATAAGATGTATTGTCATCACATTATACTAATTAGTTATTAACTATAAATCATGGCATTAAGTTGTAGAATATCAAGGAAAAGAATAAAAATCATGCCAGGAGTCCCAACACTTCTGGTGAAGTGATGAGAGAATTTCTGTTATTATCAAGGATGCTTGTGGGTATTAGGTGAAATTACAACCTTGGAATTGTCTTAGTTGGAGATTAAGTGTGGTTTAAGGAGATGTAAATGAGTACCAATGTGACAAGGGGTGGACTTGTAATGATTAATTTTGTCTCACCTTGCCTGGGCCATGGAGTGAGCACATATTTGGGCAATCATTCTGTGTGTTTTTATAGAGGTCTCTTTGAATGATATTAACATTCAAATCAGTAGAATGAGTAAAGCAGAGTGGTTCCTATAATATGGGTTTGCCTCAACCAGTCAGATGAAAGATTGAATAGAGCAAAATGGCTGGTCTTCCCCTGAGTTAGAAAATCCCTCTTGCCTGATTGCTTTCAAAATGGGACATCACATTTCTCTTGGCTTTGTATTCCAATTGAAATACTAGCTCTTCCTATGCCTCAAGCCGGCTAGTTCTTTCACTAGAATTGCCCCATTGGCTCTTCTGGGTTTCCAGCTTGCTAACTAACCCTGTAGATCTTGAACTTGCTAGTCTCCATAATCTTATGAGCCAATTCCTTATATAAATATATTAATTTATAATTAAGTAATATTTTTATAATCAGATAATATATAATTATATATATGCACTAAATATAAGATAGTACTTTAGAAAGTTCATGGAAAAATAAAATTAAAATATATGTTCATTTTGGCACAAAAATATTTGAAATCCATGAATAGTTTCTTTTTAATTTTTATTAATGAAAAGAGAACAGATTTCATGTATCTCATAGGTACAGATCTAACATAATAACCATACTTCTTTCCTTCCCTAACTCACTCCCTCAATTCCCCTGCTTCTTTCCTTTCTTTTTTCCCTTTAATTTTTGCAAAGATATAATTTCAATACCCTCTATAATCACAAGCTTAATTCACCACTAACCATAAATTCAACAAGTAAAAGTAAGAAGACTACAGTTCCACAGAAGTATAAACAAGGACTAAAAACAACAATCGTATCACAATCTGTTTCATTCCTATAAATTTTTGTATCCTATATTAACTGCCACATATCAGAGAAAAAATAATTTAATTTCTCAGATACATTTAGGGCTATTCAAAATGTTTTCCATGGCAGTTTTAAATTTTTTTGAAGAAATACATGCATTCCACATATGTTAACAATATTTTTGGCACAAAATTGCTTAATATCCCTTCAAAAGAAAAGCAGAGCTATCCTACAAAGCATCACTCTCACTGCTAGATATACAAATATATCCTAAGGAAATGAAATCAATCTGTCAATCAGACATTGTACTCCCTTGTTTATTGCTGCACTATTCACAATAAGTAGCCATCAAAGAAAGAATGGATAAATAAAATGTGGTACATATACTCAATGGAATGTACATACTGAATACAGAAATTAAATAACGTTGAAATTGTGTCATTCAAAGCAACGTGGATGGCCCTAGACAACGTTAGGTTAGGTGAAATAAACCAGGCACAAAAAGACAAATATCATATGACCTCACTCATAGGTAAAATCTGAAAAATTTGACCTCATAGAAATGAAGAGTAGAATATAAGTTTCAGAGGCTGTGGAGGGAAAGGGAGCAGGATGTGTGGGGGTAGGAGGTGTGAGAATTGGTTAATGGATACAATGTTACTGTTAGGGAATGAGGAAGAACACATTCTAGTATACTATTGCATAGTATGGTAACCACAGTTAACAGTAATACATATTTCAAAGTAGCTAGAAAATTTTCAGTTTTCTTGCCACAGAGAATCAGTAAATGTTTGAAACAATGGATGTGCTCATCACTCTAATTTAATATTACACAATATATACATGTGTTGAAACATCACATTTCACCCCATACATTCATATGCGTAATTATATGTCAATCAAAATTTTTAATTTTTTTGAAATTAAAAATATCAGCTTAAAAATCAGCTTAATAATCCAGTTGGGAACTGGACTTCGGCACTGTCTGAGACTCTATTTATATTATGCAATCATCAAGGATACATTGGAATATTCAGAGCAGTTTAAGAGATTCTAAGACTTGAAGAGAATCCTCCATAAGAGGATTCAGAGTTTGTGGTTTAGTAAGAGCAGAAGATTGTATGATCTACCTGAAGAAAAGGCTTAAATATTATGAGCAAAGCATATAGGTGTAAACTTTTTAGGGGATTTTAAGGCAAGAAGTGCATTTGGTTTGCGTAGAGAGGGAATGCTAAGGAGTACAAGAGAAGGAAGATTATGTTTGTACCCCAAACCTTGTTCCTTTTATGGAGAAAAAACAATAAAAGTCTGAAAAATGTACATTAGGGATTTTCCAGAGCCCCTCCCATTCTGAGTCAAGTGTTCCAAGAGTTGCTTCAGAAAGTCTTTGGAAGTGACATACCACTGAAGGTTGGGTAACAGTGTTCAAGAAAGTGCAGCTCTATGACTGAAGATCTACCCATTATCACCAGTACTACGAATGTTGTCCATGTTGCACATTACTCTACTCAGAAGTGTACCATTCACACATCAAAATACATGAATAATGCCTTCCTGAGTAGGCTACTGTACACAGCATGACTGAAGGTGTTAGAATTGATTTTCTGAACAGTAATATATAGACATGAAGAATCTGCTGATGAGGCTATTCCTAAAGAACTTCATTCCCTAGCTTTGATCCCATAAAAAGCTCTTGAAAGTGTCCAATGATTTGCACTAGTACTGAGTGGGTGGTTGTGAGACTCAAGAAATGACATGTATGTAGATATAATCACACTCCTTTTCTCAGAGAAAGCTCTGAGGTTGTACCTGTTGTACATTACATCCCTCTAAGAGATGCCAATCATATCACATACACATGAGTGGCACCTCTTGAAGTGGAGTACTGCACACAACATGGCTCAAGATGGCAATTCTATCCAATCCCCATCCCATATTCTCTTATTAGGCAATTTCAGTCAATACTCCAACAGTCGCACTCAATAAGGGGTCCTTAAGAGAAACTCAAAAGACCTGGAAAGTAACTAAGCACTTTTTCCTCACTCTTCTCTCCCATTCTGTCTTTCCCTGAGTCCTTATCCCTTCACCTGTTGTACATTTGATGGGAGAGATTTCATGACTGAGGGAAAATAAGCATTTCCCCTTTTTCTTCTTCCTCTCATACCTAGAATACTTGCCTGCATCATTCTGAGGATTTGCAATGTTACATAGTTGGGACACGAAAAACTACTTTGTATGTCTCAAAGGTCAATTGTTTTTCTAAAGAAACTCCTTTAATTTGAATTTGTCTTTCCCTATAGTAAATGTCTCATTTTTCTCTGGCCATTGTCAAATTCATTTCCTGTTTTGTTCTAATGAGAAGTTTAATTACAATATGTCTTGGCATGGAGTTCACTAGATTAATCTTATCTGAAATCTGTTTAGATTTTTGAATCTGTAGGTTTATGCCTTTTCCCAAATTTGCAAAATATTCTGCCATGGTTTCCTAAAATTTTTCAGTCCCACTATCTTTTTCTCTCTATGACTCTGCATGTATGTTGCCTATTTTATTATTATGCCACAGGCCCTTGCATATTATAATTATACCAGAGATGCTTTTTTTTATTTACTTTCTCTTACATTTAGATTGTGCAATTTCTATTGTTTCTGTCTTCAAGTTCAATGATTCTATCCTTTGTTATCTTTACTACTGAGACTATCAAGTTTTTCTTGTTAGCTTTTGTATTTCTTAGTAGTATAATTTCAATGTGTTACCTTTTCAACAATGTCTATTTTGTTTCTAATGCTTTCTTTGTCATTTGTTTCCATAGCAATAATAATTTCTTGTTAAAACTTTTTATGATGGTTGCTTTAGAGAATATTATAACATCTGATTCCTCTTGATATAGTTGTGGGTTATTATCTTTTCTCATACATGTTGTGATTTTTCTTATTATAAGTATATTGGGTGATTTCCTTTTGTATCCTGGACATTTTGAATATTATGATAGGGGATGGATTCCAGACCCTATTTAAATCTTTTATCTTAGTAGGCCTTTACCTAGCTTAGGTTTAACATAAAAGTCCTGGCCTGCTTTTAGGGATTTTGTTTTTTCTCAATGATAATTTAATTTTCTGAGTCTTACTGGTGCTAGTTTGGTCTGGTTTTTTTTTGTTTTTAATCTGGTACTTCCTGGCTCCCAATTATACCTGTTTGATGGTGCCTAACTGAGCAGGTATTTCTAAGGCTGGTCCTTCCTGTAGTTTCAGATAAGGCATGGTGCCTTAAGCCTTAAGGAAGAAAGAGATCTTCCTAAGTCATGCAATGTGGCTACATTCTTCAGGGTAGGTGTTATCTGACTGCCTGTTATCTCTAGGTAGAGAAAAGGGGTTTCAGGCCTGTTAGGAAACTGGCACAGTTTTATCTATGGCGCGATCCATACCCTGATTTACATCCTATGCCCTGGTTCCCGCTGCCGTTGCTGAAAGCCAGGTAGCCACATGGCCCAACTACCTGTGCCAATCCCCACTCCCATCCTAATGCTGCTTCTGCTTCCCTGCCCATTCTCTGGCAAAGTTTTAAAATGGCCTGTTCCTGAACACGTGGCTCTCTTGGCTCCTCTCCCCCTCTCATCTCTCTTCTTTCCTCGCTAGCTCCTCTCCTCTCTGTCTCTCTTATACTCTCCTCTCTCTTTTCTTTCTTCACCCCTTCCCTCCAGCCTACTGGGTTTCCCCAATAAACCCTCTCCCTTACTCTGGTGTTTGGTGTGTTTTGTGATGGCCTAACAGAAACACATAACAAGGCCCTCTAGGCAAGGAGGCCATCAAGGCCCAGTGCTTGGTGTGTACCTCACTTGCCAGTCCTTCCTAACTATATGCTTCTATCACTGATCCAGGGAAGTCTCAGATCAAAGGGACACAAATACTTCTATAATTCAGATTTTATGTATGTGTGAGATCCATCTTGCTTTCTGGGGAGAACAGTGCCTTCCTTGGCAGTTTATTATCAGCAGGGCTTATTTTTGTTGCTGAAGAGATCTCAAATGAATGTAGGAAAGGAAAAATGAGGCTGCCTATGTCACATTCTATTTTTAGGTAGGGATTGGTAAATGCATGGCTGATCTGAGTATTTCTGTTGGGTGACAGTTTCTAAGATGTCCTGAAGCTCTGCTGTTCTTTTGGACTTGAGCTTACTAACAAGTTCTTTCCTCTTTTCCGAGTTTTTCCTTGGTTGCCCCGTACTTAGCCAAGATGTCAAGGAGAAAGGGTCCCTGCTACTTTGTGTGAACCTGAAGTCTCTCATTTTATTGAAAAGATTTGGACTCTAATTGATTGCAAGGACATTGTTTTCAGATTCCTGACTTGAAGCCAGTGAAAATCACTGGAATGGTGCTGATGACGAAGTAGCTAGTATCATCTCTCTGCCATGGGCATCTTTTGGGAATACTTTAAAACAAAAGAGAGATCTTAAATGATCTGGCAAAGGAACTATTGCCAAAATAGAAGTGGAAAACAGGAGGATACAGGAAATCAGATGTGCCCTTACATGCCCTCATCTATGACAGAATCTACACAACTCCTACTTTTGCCTCAGCCCTGACCTTTCACTAGATACCTGATGACACAGGCACCAGACTGTTTTTATTTATCCCTTCACTTCCCAACCCTGGTCTTTCATTAATAGGAAATCAAACATTATTAAAGTGACCAAAAGGTTTCAGCAGCCACTTCACAAAAATAAATCAGGATTGGGAATCCATCATGTTAAAAGATGTTCTACATCATCTGTGAATAGGGAAATTCAAACTAAAACCAAAATGAAACTTTAGGATATAAAATCCAAAAGGGAAGAATTAAAACAACATGCATTAACAACTAGTAGCAAAGATTCAGATTGACCAGAACATTTGTAAACTGATAAGAATGTAAAATGGCACAACCAATTTGTAAAACACTTTACTAGTTTCCTATAGTAGACATATGACTGCTATATGATCTAGCAAAGAGAATTAAAGTATACTTCCCCACAGATATTTTTAATCAAAGCTCATAGATACCTTTTTTCTAATAGTCAAAGCCCAAACTCCAAACTGAAGACATATATCTATTAATAGATGAATTCATTTAGGAAAAAAAACTCTGAATATTCAGACCATGGAATACTACTGAACCTTAAAACAAATGAACTCAAGTTGTTAGGTAGGAAGTCAGAAATTGAGCCTATGTGTGTGAGAGGCCTGAAACCAGCACCTACTGTGGAAGCTCCAGAATCCCAGCATCTTGCACTTCAAAGTCCTGCTCAGACCCTGATAACCTCCCAGGTGGTCCCAGCCCTTCCCCCAAGGAAAGCTCCCAGAATTCTCTCTCCTCAGGACCAAATGGGTTACCTGATAACATGGGGCAATAAAACCTTCTCAGACATGCCCAAAGGGAAGCTCCCTGGCACCAGCAAATCTGGGGAGGAATTTGCTAATTTTCACCCAACAAACCCTTCTGCCAGGACTCTCCATCCTCTGTCCTGGAGGAGAGGGGGAGGTGAGTAAACAGACTCCCTTAAAAACCTAGGGAGTCCAAACAGACTGCATGCTCAGCCTCTGCCTCTCTGCTGAGCCACCGGCCTGGCCTGCCCAGGTGTGTTCTCTCCACTCAACCACATAACCTTGCTCTCCCCTAGTCTGAGTGACTGGGAGCTCTCTCTCGGTCCCTTTTGTCTTGACGGATGCCCTATCCCCCATAAAGCCTTATCGCTCCACACTCTGTCTCATGCCTGAATTCTTTCTTGCATGAAGACAAGAACCCCACGGCTTCCACAGCTTTCCCTCCAGTAACAAAGTCATCTAATGATATTGAATGAATTTCATAATAATTGTGCTGAAGAAAATGTCCAGCTTAAAAAAATAAAACTTTCCTGTTGAGTTCCATTTTGATAAAAATTTGGAACATAAAATCTAGTTTGTACTGAATGAAAGCAGGTCAATAGTTGCCTGGACATTTAGTGTATGGAGAGGGGCAAGAATGTGGATCAATCAATGGGAGGTGATCTTTCAGAGATAATCGTTAATATTTCCTATTTTGAATGTAATGTTTACCTAGCTGTATAAACTTGTAAGTATGTGTCAATTTATAGATGTCAAGTTGTTTATAACTTAATAATACATTTTAAAAAATGAACTCACTCCTTAATACAAAAATACAAAATGACACACACACCAACACACACAATTCAAAAGGCAAGTACCATGTAAGCTAAAAACTAATCAACTAATAATGTATGCAACCCCTACTTAACAAAACAAATTATACCCCATGTATGAAAATCTTTATAATTATTTTTAAAATTGATCAGAAAACCAAGGTTCAAATAGATTGATAATAAAATAAACCAATACATATTTTTTTGAGATTTAAAAGCAAGATTTATTAGAGTCAAAACCTCGAGCCAGAGTGGCATGGAGGCAGACTCCAAAAGAGGAAAAAACCCAAGAAGGGGCCCATGGCACTGGAGTTTTTAAGCACAATTTTGGGGAGGGGAAAAAAAATGACATTCCCTTATAAGGCAGGGACAAAATTCATCAAAGACCTGATTTGCAATTTTTTATCTTGTCTGGCTTGCTCTGGATAAAACAAAGAACTATCAGAAGGGTGGGACAGGTAACTTGTTTACAGTAAACTGGGAGCTCAAGTGGATGGGATCACCACTCTCTTGCTATTCCTATGGTAAAAATGGAAGCTTTCAAGGAGTAGGCAGGCAGGCAGGCACTTTTGACCTTGCTAAAGATAACTTTTTCAGGGAAAGCAAGCATTCTCAGTTTCCCCTGGGACCACCAGGAGAAGTCAGATAGGTTACTAGACCAATTTTTTTTAACTTTTATTTAATAAATATAAATTTCCAAAGTACAACTCTTGGATTATAGTGGCTTTTTCTCCCCATAACCTGCCTCCTACCCGCAACCATCCCATCTCCCACTCCTCTCCCATCCCATTCACATCAAGATTCATTTTCAATTACCTTTATATACAGAAGATCGATTTAGTATATACTAAGTAAAGATTTCAACACCTTGCACCCACACACATACACAAAGTGTAAAGTACTGTTTGAGTACTAATTATACCATTAATTCGCATAGCACAACACATTAAGGACAGAGATCCTACATGGGGAGTAAGTGCACAGTGACTCCTGTTGTTGATTTAACAATTGGCACTCTTATTTATGGTGTCAGTAATCTCACTAGTCAAAGTGATCAGTTTCAGTTCATAATTGATCATAATGATAGGATTAAGAGTCAAAGGGATCACATAAATAAGACTAATGTCTGCTAATACTAACTGATAGAATTAAAAAGGAGAGACCAATCCAACATGGGAAGCAGGATACACAGCAGACTCATAGAATGGCAGATGTCCTAAATAGCACTCTGGCCTCAAAATCAGTCCTTAAGGCAATCGGATCTGGCTAAAAAGCCCATGAGAGTATTTCAGACATGGAAAGCCAAGACATTCTGGCAAAAAAAAAAATGACCTAAATGAAAGATCTCTGTGAGTGAGTGTGGTGGAATGAGAAGGCCATGCCAAGATGGCCACTGGCAAGTCAGCGTCAGTTACTCAGGAATGGCTTTGAATCCCACCTGGCAACGGAGCGTGCCTGGCAACAGGCTGTGATTGGATGGCTTTGGAAACCACATGGCAAAAGGAGCCTGCCTGGCAACAGGGTGTAATTGGTTAGGGCATAGACCACCCCTTGACCAGATTGGCTGCCTTGGCTATATAAGCTGTTGTACCAACTGAAATACACGAGTCTGCGGCCTGCTCACCTCTGGCCCTCTTTCACCCGACTCCCGGGGTCTGTGTGGTGACTCCGCACCACTTGCCCCCACCACTTTCCACCTCTCAGGAACAAATCCTCTCAGAAGAAATCAACAGCAACAAGTGAGATCCCAGTGGAAAGAATGGGCCATCAAAGATGGAGGTACCTTTCTCTGAAGGGAGGAGAGAACTTCCACTTTGACTATGACCTTGTCTAAATAAGATCAGAGTTGGCAAACTCAAGAGGCTTCCACTGCCTTGGCAACCCAAAATTTTTTAAAAAAAATCTCTAGCAGAGGGAGGGGGGGGGATGTTATTATATCCTTAGTCTTATATCTACAAATCACATTGAATCTATTAAACATTAATTAAAATGAAAATAAAAAATGAAAAAGTCTCTACCAAAAATCCTAACAAATTATTCAAACTCAGAAATTAGGATTTTAAAAAAATAACTTAAAGCAACTACAAGAAAGTCATAACAGAAGTAATTCATGAATGTATCAGAAAACATACTACAGATACCAAACCATGTATACATATAAGCAAATCCTCAGGCAAAACACAGAAAACGCAATTGAATTCCCACAACCTTTACCAAAAGATGCAATAAAATGCATGCAAACATAAACATAAAGCAAAATTTAAAGAGTCCCACACAGACATTTTAGGGAAAATCCAGTAACATTAACCAAATACAATTGATAAAAACAAATATGCCAGGACACAGACAAAAATAAACATACAAAGATACACACAGATTCCCACAAATAAAAGAATACACACAAGCTGAAACAAAAAAGTATTTAAAAATAACAAATTTTTTTAAAAAATTTCTTTGACAGGTAGAATTATAGACAGTGAGAGAGAGAGCAGAGAAAAAGGTCTTCATTCCATTGGTTCACTCCCCAAATGGCTGCTATGGGTGGCGCTGCACTGATCTGAAGCCAGGAGCCAGGTGCTTCTTCCTGGTCTCCCATGAGGATGCAGGGCCCAAGCACTTGGGCCATCCTCCACTGCCCTCCTGGGCCACAGCAGAGAGCTGGACTGGAAGAGGAGCAACCGGGACTAGAACCCAGTGCCCATATGGGATGCCAGTGCCACAGGCGGAGGATTAACCAAGTGAGCCACGGCACTGGTCCCAAAAATAACAAAATATTTTTAAGAACCCAGACACCTTCAGAGGTGTTTGCTAGAGGAGGTAACTTTCTCTGAAGGGAGGAGAGAACTTCCACTTTGACTATGACCCTGTCGGAATAAGATCGAAATCGGCGAACCCAAAAGGCTTCCATAGCCTTGGCAACTCATGACTAGAGCCTAGGGAGATTACTGACGCCATAAACAAGAGTGTCAAAGTGTTAAGTCAACAACAGGAGTCACTGTGTACTTACTTCTTATGTAGGATCTCTGTCCTTAATGTGTTGTCCAATGTGAAGTAATGCTATAACTAATACTGAAACAGTATTTTACACTTTGTGTTTCTGTGTGGGTGCAAACTGATAAAATCTTTGCTTAATATATACTAAATCGATCTTCTGTATATAAAGATAATTGAAAATGAATCTTGATGTGAATGGAATGGGAGAGGGAGCGGGAGATGGGAGGGGTGCGAGTGGGAGGGAAATTATGGGGTGGGGAAAGTCAATGTAATCCATAAACTGTACTTTGGAAATTTATATATACTAAATAAAAAAAATGAAAACATGCACAAAAATATAGTGACATGGGGAAATTAATTCTAGTAATGTGTAGAATAGTAGTGTAACTATAGTCCATGATAATCTATGATAATTCATTGTATATTTCAAAGTAACTAGAAAGGAAGAATTTGAAAGTTCCTATCACATACAAATGATATTTGAAGAGATGGGAGTGTTAATTACCTTTATTTACTCACTACATATTGATCATTATACGTTGTATTTATTTACAAAATTATAATACTATATCACATAAATATTTCATTTAATAAATGAATATATGTCAAAGACAAAAGAAGAGTGAGCAGTAAGGCTGATTCAGGGAGCCCAAAGAAAATTTTAAAAATTGAGATTTCAGATGACAAGAAGAGAAAACAAAACTTTAATAAAAAATTTTGTTGTGAGTCTTGAAAAAAAATAAATTCGATCAAAAAATTGGCTAGCTAATAAATTTATACTAATCATCAAAGTGATTAGTTTGAACTCATTCACAAATTCATATTCATTGATCAAAAAAAAAAGAACCCAAACACCATTTAAAAATAAAACTCACAGTTTTATGTATATTTTATTGTTTTATGTGTTTTATAGAAACACATGCATGCATACTCATATTCATTCACATATACACATACAAAAGTAAAGCTTAAAAACAAACAGAAAAATGATATGGAACGAAAAAAAGTAGCAAATCAGGAGGAAAGAAACACACATACATATACACACATTTGCAAAACCAAAAATAAAACTCCCAGGCAATTCTTAATACAACCCAAACCAAATATATAAATCAAAACCAAACAAAAAAAAAAAAACACTCATACTTGAACGAAAACCAAGTAATTAAAAAACACTTCACCCAAATCAAGAATAAAACATTCATTAAATCACAAACTAAAATTGTAACTAACTAACTAAATAAAAGGTCACCAAACAATAACAAACAAGAGTGTCACGCATACTGAGAAAGAAACTAAAAGCACTAACTCAGAAAGCAAAAGACAGGCTGGGGCATTTGGCACAGCAGATAAGATGCTGCTTGGGGCGCCTGTATCCCACATCAGAATGTACGAAGCAGTTGCATCTTCCTGCTGATGCATACCCTGGGAGGTAGCTGGTAATGGTTGAAATGGCTGGGCCCCTGTCAACCATGGGGAAGAACAAGATTGAGTTCCTAGCTCCTGGCTTCCTCTTGGTCTGGCCTCAGCCACTGCGTGCAACAATAGGAGATCTCATACTGTATTTCTGACTCTGTCTCTGACCCTCTGCCTTCTGAGTAAATTAAATAAATAAATTTTAAAAAGCAAAAAATAAAAATAGAAACTGCAAACAAAGGCAGGACTTTGAACAAAATAATCACATAAAACAAAAAATATGCAAAATGAAAAACAAGTATGAGAGTCCAATTAAACACTATTATTAAACAAAAAAGATGTGAAGCTCAAACAAAATACAAACACAAGACACACATGAACCAATCAACTGAACTAACTTATGAACTCTAACACATAAACACTAAACACTGACACATAAACGTTTTCTCACAATTTCTCAAAAATAAATACACGAGGGGGCCAGCATTGTAGCTCACTATGTTAATCCTCCGCCTGCAGCACCCACATCCCATATGGGCGCCGGGTTCTGTCCCGGTTGCTCCTCTTCCAGGCCAGCTCTCTGCTGTGGCCCGGGAATGCAGTGGAGGATGGCCCAAGTGCTTGGGCCCTGCACCCCATGGGAGACCAGGAGGAAGCACCTGGCTCCTGGCTTTGGATCGGTGCAGCGCGCTGGCCGTGGCGGCCATTTGGGGAGTGAACCAACAGAAGGAAGACCTTTCTCTCTGTCTGTCTCTCTCAGTGTCTAACTCTATCAAATAAAAAAAAAATAAGGACACGATTAACTCTGACAAGAATTGGCAATTGCGTTGCTCTCATTGCCTGACTTACATCTGGCTAGGGTTGTGAGACTTCCTGCCCAGAGAAACTGTTAGAGCTCATGAAACAGGAGAACAGAGAACATGAGCATTAGATACTGGTTGTAAGCTGGTAATCACGTAGTAATTTTAGGAATAAAGTAGAATCTCCTTGTTCCTAATCAGAATCTAAATTCTCCCTCCCATCCTTCAAGATTTGGAATAGGGTGAGAGGCATAAATGATTTGAGATAATTGCAAAATTCCACAAACTACTCCTTACCCAGTCAACACACTTTGTGGATGTTCATATGGGAAGAAGTACGAGGATGACTGCCCCACAATTCTACCTTCATTTCCCGGCGCTGTTGTATATATAACATGCTTCCCAGTCATTGCTCCAATTCTGCAGACTTTCCATTGTGGAGATCTTGGATTAAGAAAAATGATTTAAAGAAAGAACAAAGAAAGAAACAAAGGAACATATTATCATTCTGAAGAAATACGAAGTAAGTACTTTCTTCTTCCTTCAACCCTTTATATAACTAAAAAATAAAACATTACAGTGAAAGGAACACAAGCAAACAAACATTCTAGGCATCTTCTTAAACAAGATGGTCACAGGGTTCAAAAAGGATATATACACAAACATATATGTATATATATAAAATTATTTAAAATGCACGTGTATATTTATATATTTTTAAGGGGAAAATATTTAGGAGAAATAGAGTTTTCCAAAATGAAAGAAGAACCAAGCCCTTCAGGAAAGACTTACCTTCAAACCCAAGAGAGCAAGTAGACTGTGGGTGCAGAGGGGAATTTCTGAGGCAAGGGAAATTGAGGCGTACCAAAGGCAAAGACTTGGGGACTATAAGGAATGTTGCTTGAAATATCAGGTTAAAAGTTTTGGGGGAGCAAAAAGAGTACTTAGGTCTTCAACAGTATTAGCTTTGAATACACAAATAGAAGCCTGGTTCACTATACAAATTTTCTTACTTACGCGAGCATGCCTCCTTTTGACAGGTATACATGAGTACCTGGAAAACTTACATAGGTGATTTTTTTTTTTTTGCGAGCCCCCAGTTTGTAGGTCTTGCCACTCAACACATACTTTTGAGAATTACTTGTGGTAGCCCAGCAACGAGAGGGCAGTGCTGTGACTCAAGGGAGCACAGCTCTGTGCATACCAGGTTATACAACTTTATATTCGTGGCCATCACACAGAACGTAAATGCTATGTATTGCTCTACTCAAAAAGGTGACAATCATGCTTTAGGCAATGTGAGTGACACCCTCTGGAGTAGGGCACTACATTCAAGTGGAGGTGGTGACCCTGCGCATCTGCACCCGTGCAGTTTCCACCCAACACAGAAGTTTCTGTTCGTGATTCCCCCTCCACTGCCCTGCTCTAGCCTTCCTGTGAGTGACTGTCCCTAAGTGGTTCCACATTTAATGTCCTGGGTTTTAGGCCTGAGAAATAAGAATCTTCTCCTTTTTTCTCCTTCTTGGATAAGAAATAACATCGTAATTATTTTCCTGTTGATTTTCAAGTTGTTAGGAATGGTGTATTAAAAATGGTTTCCTTTCCAGTGATGTTAAAGTTCCTCCCACACAACCAGCACACCGCCCTGTGCCTTTAATCTTCCAGTCCCTTGTTTAGAATTCTATGACTTAATCCCGAAACCACAGAAGAAGGAAGATAAGCAAGCACGCAGGAAAGTTGAGCAAGAAAGGCAGATAATTACTGGCTGCCAGGATTCACAAAGCAGAAATCCCAATTTCTCCATTATTCCTGGAGAAGACACAGATTCATCTTGCTTGGAATCACTTCTATGAGAGCAGATGGGCTTGGAGCCTATGAATATTTCTTTCTACCTTCCAAGCCCTCACTTTTTTCAACATTTCTTATAGTTATCATTTGTTGAGAGGGCTACGTTAAGTGAGACAGTGGCTGTTTAGAAACAAGCAGCACAATTGACATGTTTCAGTTGCTAATTCAAAGCCTGGTTGTGATTTCAAGGTGGGGGTCATCAGGACATACCCAATATCCCGACATAAAAATGTGTAATACTCAGAGTGCTTCCCACAAACTGCTGTGCTATTGAAACAGTCTCCAGAATTGTGTTGTTTGCAATCTTTTCCCTTCTCTCCTAGTATCTTTTGTGGGAAATGAGTTAAGATAGGCCGCATTAAGGAGAAAGAGAAAAGTCTCTACTACATTTGCAGTTCCAAAGGACTGAAAAGTGAAACTTCTCTTCACATCAGCAAATCTTTAGTTTTCACACAAAACACAAAGAGTAGTTAGGATGGTCAAAAAGTCTAACCTAATGCAAAGTTCTGGGTGCTAAAGGGCTGCTGCTGATATAATAACACGAGAGCAGATATTGTAGAAGGGAGAGATCTGTTCCTAGGAAGAACAGTAACCTTAGTTCCTGAGAGGGAAAGAGCAAGAAAGAGGAAAAGAGATGGGTCCAACTCACATATTGTTCCAAGACGCTCAGGCCCTTTTTAGCCAACGGTATGTCAATCCTTGAAGAACCTGGATGGGAAATTTTGCCCTGGAGACCACAAATCCTAGATCTGGTCTCTACAGAGGTACTTAAGAGTCTTTTCTGAGGATGGTGATTTGACCAAATTGACTACATCTGTGTTCACATCGCCTTTCTCTGGGGCTGACATATGTAGTTGTACATGTTGTGAATTACCACACTCAAAAAAGTGCCAATCATAATTTGGTGTACCTGAATGGCGCCCTTTGGAGTGGAGCACTGCACAAAATAAAGCAAAACGTGGCAGCCCTTCGCACATGCTCCCCAATCACATTAATTATACACAGTTGCCTGATGCTTCCAGCCTATGGATTATACAGTTACGTGGAAAATACATCTCTATTGCCCTCCCCCGTCATCTCTTCCTGCATAAGCATTCCCACAGGTTTTCAGGCTGCGAGAATAATTCTTTCTTCTTTCTTCCCTCAGTCAGATAAGATATAAACTCATCTATTTAGGCTGTTGAATTTCCAGTCATTAAAAATGGTATTTTTTTCATGTTTCAACAGCTCTTTACCTCACTTTTAATTTGTGATGCTATTGCATTAGGCATGCCATTTTAAAATCATTTATTTTCTTAAGTCATTGCACATATAATTTTAAAAAGCAAAGAGAATATATGTTATTTTACTAATTTCTAGTATTATATATTATTATTGTTAGGAAAATACCTTGAAAGACTAAAATAAACAAGATGCTATTTATATCCTCATTATACATTTCATATAAATATTATTATACAAATAATTTTGCATTCATAATCTTTCCATGAGTAAGCATTTTTCATATCTCCTTATATGTTATATATATACATACATACATACATGTACATGCCCATACCTGTCTTAATAGAGCAGTGTTAGAATTACTAAAATTGATAGTATCAAAACCTAGAAATAATAGTATTATTCACTGCATGCAAATTGTATACTAGCCACATTATAGTCTTTTTCATTTTTGTTGTTTTTGTTTTTAACCTTTTATCTTAGAATAGCTTCAAATTTACAAACTAAAAATTGTGAAGTTGTACAAAAGTGATAGTATATTATGTGCTTTACTCCAAAGTTGAATGCACTCACCATATCCTTTTCCATCCCAAAATTCCACTTCAAACTTCCAAGCCCTTTTGGGAAAGGCATAATTACAAAATGGTCTTGAAGATAAGTCCTCATAAACATATCCTACAGAATAGCCTCCTCTTCAGTGTCCGCAGGATTTGTGAATTTTATTGGATATTACTCCCATTATTATGTTGTATTTTATAGCCAAAGGGTGTTACAGATGTAATTAAGGGTACTAACTGATAGAATTTGACTGAACCCAAAGGCAGATTACCCTGGGTGAACCTGACCTAATCAGGTGAGCTCTTTAAAAGAGGATACAAAGGCCAGATATGACAGCATCTTTGAAAAAGTAAATTTCCATGTGTACACAGGGCCACATGACAAATAATGGCAGGTGGTCTGTAGGAACCAAAAACCTTAGTATTTTACTTGCAAGGAACTAAATTTTCACAATTTGGGAAGAGGTCCTCAAGTGTGAGATGAAATTACAACCCCAACTGAGACTTTGATTTTAACCTTGTGAGTCCTTGAGCCAAGGAGTCAGCTAAGCAATGTAAAGACTCCTGACTCAGGGAGACTATGGAATCATAAATGTGAATGGTCTTAAGCTGCTACTGTTAGAGCAAATGTTTATAGAGTAAGTGAAAATTAATGCATCTCTGTTTACAATCCCCTACCTTTGTGACAAAACCACAAAAGTAATACATAAAACATGCAGGGATGTCAAGGTAGCGAAAGCAGAGGTTGCCAACAGGTAAAGGACAGAAGTCCCTTTGGCTTCTTCTTCCCTAGGGCGAAATCAAAATATAAAACTTACCTAGATCAATTTCCAAAAGGGAAAACAGGTTTAGGTCTGAGATGTCATGTTCCTCCTCTCCCCTCTGGATTCTCAGCTTTTTCTCAGAGATCTGGTTGTAGAAAAACTGCGTTCCAAAATTTCCATTCTGAGCCCCAGGCCTCCTCGTGCTTGCGTTTCTCTGACCTGAGCAACCTCAGATAACGTGCAGTAGAGTAGGTAAACAGATTCCAAGACCAAAAATCATTCTGCTTTAAGAACATAAAAACACAGTTATTAAAAACCTGTGGGTAGAGAAGTTGGGAAATCGGGAGAAATACATGCCTCTCCAAGTTTCTCCCTGAGGGGAGACTGTAGGAGATCAGGGACAAGAACTGGGCTTCCTCAAGTCCTCCAGAATTCAGGATTCTATCTAGCTGTCACTAATCTAAAAAAATGACCCTGTTTATGGTCATAGTCTCTTATATTTTATTCTCAATAGAAATATTGACAGATAAAACAGAGTAGAAAGGAAATTTATCCAATATCTATAGTCACTGCATGGCTGAGAGAGTTGGTACACAAAAAATTTGATATTAGTTTCTATAACTCACTCATTCAACTCTTCTTTACATATTCATCTAACTAATCAGGAAAATGAATGGACATTTACCAAAAAACATGAAACTATAAAAAACTGTGGATGTGTTTTTACTCACTGTCATATACATAAGTATTGATATTATGGTGGTTTTAGTAATATATTTATAGCTACTACCACACAATATAAAAGGAAAAGAGGCAATGTTGAAGGTAGGCCATTCTATCTAGCAAGCCAGAAAAAAAAGGATCATTTCTTATTTGTTGAGACTCAAAAACGCTATTGCCTAAATGTTAGGCAACAACTAAGATGCTATTCCAGTTTTAACCTACATAAAAATGTAACCATGGACAAATGGGAACAAATCTCAACTTCAAATACGGGTCTGGTCAAAGATATCCAGTGAAGTAAACCAACATAATTTAAGTACATTCATTCTTCAGTATCTTGCAGGAGATTTGTTCCAAAACTCCCCAGTGTGTACTCAAATCTACAGATGCTCAAAACCTTTATAGTAAGTGTAGTAGCATTTTATATAATGTATATACATCCTCCTGTATACTTTAAGTCATATGTAGATTATAGATTACTTATAACTGCTGTGCAAATATTTGTTGAACTGTGCTATTCAGAGAGTATGACAAAATGCCTATATATGTTCAATATAGACGTGATTTATTTCAAACTTTTTCAATTTTCAATTGGTTGCATCTATGGATGCAGAATCCGAGGTTACATAGGGCTGACTTCATTTATGTGTATGTTCAAAAATTGCAACCTTTTCTCCTATCTAATTCCATCACACCCAATGGCCTGATCTCAAGGAGAAGTCGGTAGCAAAACACAGACATCTGGGTGTCCTCTGATGAGAGCTGAAGATCCCTGGTGCAAGCGCAGTTCACTTGGACCTGCTTTTCTGCCCGTGTGACAAGCTCCATAATGAAATGGTAAATGTTTGAGGGGATAGATATGTACTCCATAAATATGTACAGTTATATATCAGTTGAAATAAAAGTTTAAAAATATTGAAAATAGGTAGCCATTGAAAGAAAATATTTGCAAATCATTTTTATGTCAAAAGATCTGTAAACAGAAGATACAAAAAAAAAACTTGAAAATTAAAAAATAAGAGCATGGCATCAAAAATTTTAAGGCTGTTCTGATAAAGGGCTTTTACATCTCTAAATTTACAATTACACTTGCAATAAATCACACCAATTTTCCTGCTAGTTAGTTACATAGGTGAAATGAAATTTCTGTTTATTTGCATATATGCAGACAACTGTACATAGCAGCTTTATTCACAATTTCCAGCAACTTCAAAACAAAGCAAAAAGATTGCCCAACTCTTGGATTTGTTCCTGCTTGGTAATAAAAAGAACAAAGCAATTAATCCTTGTTCTATCTCCTTTTCTTGCATTTTTTCTGTCTCTCTCACTCTCTCGTCAAGTTGTTAGGTAGGGACACCACTAGGAAAGTAAAAGCAAAATGGAATAGATATAATTTTTATTAAAAAGTAATAGTAAAACAAAACATAAATTAAAAACATCAGTGATTACAAATGTCCATATGCTATGCACAACTTCTTACAAATTGCTGGCTAATAAAGAATTCAAATATATTTTCACAGGAATGATCACCTCTTCATCCAATGAAGAAAGGAGTGTTCAAATCCAAGGAGAGAGAAGACCTCATCAGCAAGTTAGAGATCTGAGAAGCAGAAGGGGATTTGACAAAGCCAAAGAGAAGGCTTGAAAATGGTGAGAGCAGCTGATACATGAGGACTGGACAACTGATTGGAGCATTAGGAAAGAAATAGGTTTGATAAGCGGAATAATAGTCTGAAGGCAGAGTAAAAAATACTGAGAATCTTGTTCCCATGAGGGTCAGGAAACCTTGGAAAAATGGATATGAATCCCAGGAGGAAAAAAAAAGCTCAATAATACGCTTTTTCCCAGGGCCTTCGGTACCCAGAATCTGCTCTTGACAATTCACACAAGATCCTGAGATAGTCTGTCAAGTAGGAGAGGCGTGTGTGAATATAGTGCCTGCAAAAGCACTTCTTTGTACCCAACTAACCCCCACCCAGTGCCCCCACTGTCACATCACATATGTTGTACATTTCATGCATTACTCTACTCACAGACGTGTCAATCACATTTAATTACACATGATTGCCACTGTCTTGAGTAGGGCACTGCACGCAGCATGTCTGTGGATGGCAGTCCTGCCTAAACACAAACTCATATACATTTTAGACAACCACTTGATGTCTTCAGCCTGTGAGTGGCCATCATCATTGGTTCAAAGATCAAAGAACTTATACAACACATACCCCAGTATTCCTCATCTATTCCTCCCTAAGTATTGTCCAATCACATGTTAGAGATTGCATGTGAAAGTTATAGAATCTGAGCATCATTAAGCCTTTTAGGTCGCCTTGCTTATATAAGAAATATCAATGAATGACTCATCCTGTTTCATTTCTCATTGTTATACAGCATGAATTTCCTTACCCAGATCTAATAATTAAGTAGTAAATACCCTCCACATCACCAACCTGTCACCCAAATATTTGAGTCCCTTTATATGAGTTACACATGTCAATTTTTAAATCACAGAATGAGCAGCAGATTAAACTCATAGGACTCCTGAAGTAAAAAAATGGGAAAATAACCAGAGGTTGTTTGGATGTGAATAGGATAAACATGTTTTCCTTTTCTGACCCAGGAGTGAAAAAAGCCCATTCACTTGTTGAGTGATCAACAAGACAGAACATATTATTGGCATCCAGGGAAGTTGTTATGTTCCCTTTTGCTCCTGTGTTTTCTGACTCTTCTTCTAGAACAAGATATTTTAAGAATGCTTTCACATTCTTACAATGAGAAACATGTTGTCAACTTTCTGTATTTACCTGAAAAACATGATAACGGTACACCAAAACTAGGAATATAGTATTAATGTGTGGTGGGTGAATATAAAAAATGGAATTATCAGATTGAGAAATATGTGGCCCATACTATGGGGTTCCTTGTCCCCACTAGCTGGCAGCCAATAGCTCCTGTTTTTTGGGGGAGTATCAAATTGCTTACTTTTTTAAATTTTATCCCGCCCTTAGGTTTGTGATGCTGGTGCTAAAAATAAGTTATGTATTAGTGAGAGGTCAGGGGCACTGTTCCTACATACAACCTGCTAGCATACGATAAAAGGTTCTACTTCAGTGTGACAGGCTGAGAATACAGGATTCCAAATCAGCTTTCTTTGGCTCTATCATTGGTTAGAGTTCCCACACCAGGAAAGGCAAACAGAGAAAAGCATAATATGAGGGTACTTCAAAAAGGTCAAGGAAAGTGGAATTAAAAGAAGTTCCTTTGGGTGCAAAATTGTGAAATCCATGCATATAGCTTTATCAGTATATGTACTGCTTCCAAGAGATTTTTGAACATCCTTTATCTACTGCCACCATGCAGTAACCTGACCAGAATGTTCGGAATGTCACTGGGAAACTGGACCTTGCCCCTATCCCAGCCAAGGAACAGGATTTTTCCTAGTGTTGGAGGTAAGCTTTCAAAAGAGAACATAAACATGTTTCCCACATAAAATGACTTGATTTGTAACAGTGTGTGAAAGATCAAACTTAATTACACTCCAGAAAACAATGTAGGTTTTGGTGGTAAATGAGGTAACATTGGGAGCTTTGTAAAAGCACCCAGGTATAATGAGCTATTGAATTTACCTTGGAAAATGATATAATGAGATAGATAATGAGAGGCTTCTTGGTATCATATCAATTGTCAACTAATGACCTCAAAAAATATCTATATAAGGATGCCTAAACTATTTAGATCAAACTCTGGAGAGTAATTTTTAGTCAATGCATTTTCTAAAACTAAAAAAAATAGTCCACCTGCAATTGGTAACCAAAGAGTTGATGGTGATACACAAAGATACAGATAAATTGACAAAGATTAGGGGGAGAAATTGTGAAAGAGCACCCTACAAAACCACTGTCATCTCAGAGTGGCTGCACAATGCTTTGCCCTCTGAGGCATAACATCCGAGTTTTCAGGCTACAGGCAACACACTTCACTATTTCATCCCACAAAGCTGTTCAATGAAACAAGAAGCAATCAACAACAACTGTACAAAGAATCAGTGTCCAGTTTTACTATAGTCCGTAATCTAAAATGTCCAATTTACACTTAGGAAATCATGACATACAAATTAAAGGAAAACACAACACTTAACACATGATAAAAACAAATAATAGAAACTGCCTATGAGAAGTTCCAGAAGTTGTGCTAATGTACACTTACTTTAGGACATCCATCATACATATTTTCAAGGAAATAAAACCTGTGAGTGAGAGGCAAAAAAAATTATGATGACAACATCTCTTTGTCAAAGGTGTGTATCAATAAGGAAGTCAACGGGCCAGTGTTGTGACACAGCAAGTTAGGCCACTGTTTTCAATGCTGGCATCCTAGATCAGAGCACTAGGCTGCACCCTGGCTATTCTCCTTTCGATTCTCCTCCATGCCAATGTGCCTGGGAGAACAGCAGAAGGTAGCCCACTTGGGCCACTGGCACCTACGTGGGAAACCCAGATGGAATTCTTGGCTCCTGGCTTTGGCCTGGCCCAACCCTGGCTGTTTTGACCCTTTGGAGAGTGAAATGGTGGATGGAAGATCTCTCTCAGTGTCTCTCCTTCACTCTCTGTAGTTCTGCATTTCAAATAAATAAATATATAAATTTTTTTTAAGTATACAATCATTACCACCATTAATGTTTTAAAAATATTTTAAAAATAGGTAAGAAACTATTAAAAACCTAAATCGTGGATCAGTAGATTTCAACTAGCAAAAGAATGGGTGAATCTGAAAACAGATAGTGATAACACTTTATGAAGAGTAGAGCATAAAATCAATATAAAAAAAGAGCAGTGCCTCATAAAACTGAAGCACCAGAAGTCACACCAAAATATGCCTAATGGAAGTACCTGAAGTTTTGAAATAAATAATGATTGAAAATTTCCCAAATTGCATGTAAAACACTAATTTATACATTTAAAGGGTGAAACAATGTAGGATAAATACGAAAAATCCGAGACTTACAGACATTATACTCAATCTGTTGATGCAGAGAGGAGAAAGTAAAACATCTTTATAGCTGCAAGAGAAAGGCAGCTCATTTCATATAAAGACTCCTTCTAAGATGAACCAGGGCAAAAACCAATATTATACAGTGTACCACGTGGGCAAGCTACAAATCAAACAGATTTTCAACTTACCATATTTTCAATTTGCAGTGGATTTATTGGCATATAACTCCATTGTAAAGTAAGGAGCATAAGCATTAAAAGTGATAAAAGAAAGCCACAGTAATCTATGAATCATAAATCTAAAGCTAAAAGTTGTTAGATATGGAATTAAAACACAGCCCAGTGTGGATATTTGGCCTAGAGGTTAAGATGTTGGTTGGGATGCCTACATCCCATATTGGAGAGTCTGAGTTTAATTCCCAGCTCTGGCTCCTGGCACCTACTTGCTGTTGATGCAGAATATGATAGGTAGCATTAAGTGTTTAACTCGTTGGATTCCTACCATGCACTGGAGAAATCTGACTTGCTCTCCCAGCTCCCCTCAGTTCTGTCTCTGTTTTCTTCCTTTTGTTTCTCTTTCTAATAATAATAATAATAATAATAATTAAAAAAAGACCACAACCCATAAAGTAAAAAAGTGATCAATTTTACTTTGTGCACATTATAAATATTTGCTTTGCACAAAACACTATTAAGAAAATGAGAATAAAGAGGTAGCATATGCAAATATACCTCTGTCAAAAGAATTCTATTCAAAATATCTACATATCTGTATTTACATATATCATGAAACTCAACAATAACACAAAAACAATTCAATAAACATAGGAAAAGATCCCATAGATACTTCACTAAAGAAAATATATGAATGGAAGCTCAGTACATGGATGGGTGCTGAATATTTTCAGTAGATGAGATGCAAATGAAAACCACAGTGACAAAGGAACAACACACATTTGAATTGCTGATAAAAAACAAACAAAAACAAAACATTCCAATGCCATGTGCTATCTGAACATTCATTGTATCAAATCACACCTTAAAGGGTAAAACCATTCCAGAAAGGATTTTTTAAATTAATTTACAATTTAAACTTACACTAAATATGACTTTCAAACTCTACTTGTAGCTACTCACATGAGTAAAATGAAATTAGTGTTTATATATACATTAGTATGCAAATGTATTAACTTTCTGAAGACCCCTCAGATGTACAGTAGCTTTATTTTTTTTTTAAATTTACTTATTTGAAAGGCAGAGTTACAGAGAAAGAGGGAGAGGGAGAGAGAGAGATGGAGAGAGAGAGAGAGAGATCCTCCATCTGTTGGTTTACTCCCCAAATGGCCAAAATGGCTGGGGCTGTGCCAGGCTGAAGGGAGCAGCTAGGAGCTTCGTCCAGGTCTCCCACATGGGTACAGGGGCCCAAACACTCGGGCCATCCTCTGTTGCCCTTGATATCGGAATTCAGCACCCTAAAATATATACAAAATGTGGCCCTTTAAAGTTCCCCAGAAGTCCCATCTGGGTCGCCATATGATATCCAATTTGACCCCTTAAAATTACATCAGAATGTGGCCCCTTTAAAGTTCCCCAGAAGTCCCATCTAGTGTGCCACATGCATTATCGGAATTTAGGGTGCCATATGATATCACCATGTGCTTATTAATAAATCCCCCATATTAATAAGCCCAAGTGAGTTCTTGCCTAATATTTAGAGAAGAATTCTAAATATTGGCATAAATGAAAGAGGCAGCATGGTACATTTTAAGCTTTTATATAGTGCGAAAGATGCATAGGAGAGTGAGGGCTTTATCTAAGAGAAAGGGGTAAATCTGGGTTCATACCGAGTACCAGGAACCAGCCATGTGGAAGAACATCCAAGCCAGGAGGCATAGGGTGGGTTGGCCCGAAGGCCACCCGCCCTGAAGGCACAGGGCTACAGCCAGCTCCCAACTGGCAAGAGACCTGGGCAAAGAGAAAGGAGGAAAGGCGGAACACACTCTGTCCCATGCTTTTAATCCCCTTTCAAAGGGGAGTGGTTAATTAACCTGATTGGCCGGTGGGCACCCAGGTGTGGCCAGGTAGGGGCATGAGGTCACAGGGGCGTGGCGAAGGCGTGGTCTTCCAGCTCAGAAACCTAATTAATTTTAACCTGTATGCCTGTCTACTTCACCCTCCCAGGAACATTAGCAGAGAGCTAGATCAGAAATAGAGCATCCAGGACTCGAACCAGTACCCAAGTAGTGCTGGTGCTGCAGGCAGTGACCTAATCCGCTGCACCACAGTGGCAGCCCCAATAGTAACTTTATCTACAATCACTAATAACTGGGGAAAAACAGAGGGTCTTCACCTGTAACTGATCCAAAACTTGGTACTGTCTCCTTCTTCCTATCCCTGGCCCTCTGTCCCTTGCCACTGAATGAAGAAAGGGCACTAATACCAAAGATACAAATTTTTAAAAAGTAAATACAAAACCTCATATTATAGAATATACATTTTTGAGTGACATGCAAAGCTCCTAATATTCACATTATTTATATCAGATTCAAATGTATTTACAAATGAATAAGCAGATTCTAAATGCTCTTTGGAATAAGAAATAGAGTTTGCAAAAGGAATCACATTCCCAAAGCAGAAGGTAACTGCCTAATGGCATGGAAAACCTTGTTTCAGTATCGATTGGGCAACCTTAGAAAAGTAGATATGAATCCCAGACCTCAGTGGAATGCTTTTTTCCCCCAGGACCTTGGATTCCTAGGTCTTGCCTCTCATAAAGCACCTTAGAAGATTATCTGAGGTAGTCTCATATGAGGGTGGAGGGTTGGTGAGGGCAGAATACATTAACTCTAAAAAAAGCATTCCTCTGCATGTAAATAAGTGGTCCCAATGCACCCAAAATGTCATAATGTACGCTGCATATGTCATGCACTACTTCACTAACAGAGGTGTCAATCATTTTAAATTATACATGATTGTCACTCTCTGCCGTATAGTACCACAGACAGAATGTGGGTGTAATCATTGCATCCCTGCCTAAACATTCACCCGTGTTCCTTGGACACATGTTTTCAAATCCTGAGTAGCCAATGGCATTTGTAAAAAGGACTTTCATAGCACCCATTCCATATCCTTCCCTGCCTGAGTGCTGTCTACTCACAGGCTAACGCTTTCACAGGAGTGTTTTCAGAACTGAGAAAAAGTAAATATTCCCATTATATTCTGTTAATCATTGTAGAAATATCCTTACTTGTTTTATCCTTTTTTCTACGCTATATGTCAAACATTAACAAGGTATTTATTCTCCAAAACCATTAATTAAGCAGTAAACAATCTCTATCTCACCAACCCTGTGCTTGACATCCAAATATGAATCCCTACTAGTCATTTACTTCAAATCCTGACACAGAATAAACAGAAAAACCATACAATATCCTGAAAGAACAGGAGAATAATCAGTGGGTAGAAGAAGTAAGGGTATAGAAGTATTATTTTTCCCTCAGATCCAGAAGCATAAAAGCCCATTTTTATTATCATGAGTGATTTATCAAATGAAAAGTGCAACTGGAATCTTAGAATGTCCCCCAGTTTTTCAGCTCTTGGGTTTTCAGAGACTTTCCCTGGAATAAGTTTGATTAGAATATGCAATGGTATTTTTCTATTATATATGCTTCTTATTGGGTGCATCTCCCTGGAAAAAAACTATATCTTAAACACCAAAATATCTATACTTAAATATGGTGAATGAATGCCAGAGGCTAGAGATTGGGGACTTCAGTTGACTATGCTCTATAACAGGGATTCATTCTCCTCCTAGTTTCCAATGAATAACATGCTATTAAAGTTCTCCCCAAAGAATACGATTTATTTTTAACAAGCTATGGAGAAGGTCAGGCCTAATGCATACCCCCAAATAATGTAGGTTTCAGTGGTCTGTAAATAAGATGAGCTTAAAGTTTCCCAAGAGCAATAAACTAACGTAGAGACCAATTTGTTTTCCACAGAGAACCAGGGAAAGAGGTTAGTCTAATAAGGAACCTCTTGGTAACAAAACTCAAAGGTATTTCTCAAAAGACACTTCTGCAAAGGCATCCAAATTGTTTAGATTAAATTCTGGAGAAATTTTATCCATATCATTTTGAAATCTATATAATAATCACTCATAATTAGGGACTCTACAGGTTGGGTGTGATACATTCAGAAACATGCAACTTGACAAAGATATCAGGAAAAGAAGCAGTCAGAGAGACACACTGAGACTGTTTTTTTTTTTTTTTTCTGAATACTGTATGTTGAAGGATGTGCCCTAGTAGGAAAAACAAAAGATGTTTCACACTTAACACAAAGCTTCACTAATACACTAATGCCAATTCAATAAACTCATGAACAATAGAACATAAAACAGTCCCTGGGACGGGGAGTCATTATCCAGAGTTGCTGCAATATATCCACTAAAATGCCCAGCTTTTCATCAAAATTCCAGGACATGTAAACATATGCAGGAAAAAATCAGACAGTAGAAAGCAGAAACATCCCATGAAGAGTCAAAGATATCTCATATTAATAGATAAAAACTAAAGAAAAATTACATTTTCAAAGAAATAAAAAATATTACTTGAGAATTAAAGAGTTATGAAAATGTCTTATCACACATGCATATCAGGAAAGAAATTTTTAAAATTTAAAAAGAATTTTATGGTGTGAAGAATCACTATGTTACTAAAGCTGTATTTATGAAATGCATGAAGTTTGTATACCTTAAATAAAAGGATTCTGCAGGTCATCAAAGAAGGAGGTACCTTTCTCTGAAGGGAGGAGAGAACTTCCACTCTGACTACGACCTTGTCTAAATATGATCAGAGTTGGTGAACTCAAAAGGCTTCCATAGCCTTGGAAACTCATGACAAGAGCCTAGGGTGATTACTGATGCCATAAACAAGAGTGTCAAATTGTTAAGTCAACAACAGGAGTCACTGTGCACTTACTCCTCATGTCGGATCTCTGTCCTTAATGTGCTGTACATTGTGATTTAATGCTACAACTAGTACTCAAACAGTATTTTTCACTTTATGTTTCTGTGTGGGAGCAAACTGTTGAAATCTTTACTTAATGTATGCTCAACTGATCTTCTGTATATAAAGAGAATTGAAAATGAATCTTGATGTGAGTGGAAGGGGAGAGGGAGTGGGAGAGGGAAGGGATGCGGGTGGGAAGTTATGGGGGAGGGGGAAGCCATTGTAATCCATAAGCTGTACTTGGGAATCTATATTCATTAAATAAAAGTTAAAAGAAAAGGATTCTGGAAAACAAAACAAATTTTCTGAAATTTGAAAGTACAATGTCTGAAATGAAAGAAAACAATGGCGTGGTTCAACAGTATCCTTTAGTAAAAGAAGAATGAATAACTAACAAGAGAATTGATGAGAACTGTGTTGTAGTAATTATAATACACTTGCTGTGACTCTAAGAATCCAATATATTAATAAATTTAAATAAATTTATTTAATTTATTAATTAAATTTATTTTATTTATAAATTTATAACTTTTATTATTTAAATTTATTTAAATTTTATTTAAATAAATTTAAAAAGGAAAAAGAGCAAGTAACTGTAAAACAGATTGAAGGTGATAATAATTTATAAAGAACACAGAGTAAAATAAAAGCCAAAAAGGAGCACAAGCTAAGGGAAAGTAGAAGGCACTATAAAATATGTGTAATGGAAGTATAGGAAGGGGAAAAAAGAGCAAAATAAGCAAGGAAAAATCTTCAAATAAATAATGATTGAAAACTTGCCAAATATTTATGAAAATCCATTATATATCAAAAATTTGTAACGGGCTGATGCTGTGGTGTAGAGGGTTAATCCACCGCCTGCAGTGCCAGCATCCCATATGGACGCCTGTTGAAATCTCAGCTGCTCTACTTCTGATCCAATTCTCTGCCAATGGCCTGGCATCAGACTGGCCCAGATCCAGCCATTGTGACCATTTGGGGAGTGAGCCACCAGATGAAAGATTTCTCTCTCTTTCTCTTTCTTTCTCTCTCTCTCTCTAACTCTGCCTTTCAAATAAATAAATAAACCTTTTTTAAAGATTAGCAACAAACTCAATGTAGTATTTATACAAAGAGATCCATAAGTTAAGGTATTATATTTGATCTTTTGGTGATGAAAAATCAGAGTTTTGAAATTCCACATGGAAAAGCAACCCTCTGCCTTAAAGTGATCTTCAATAAGATGAACAATTTACTTTTCATCAGAAACAATGGAGGCCAGAGACATAGAATGACAGACTCAAAGGGCTGAAAGAAAATCTGTCAAGAGTCATATATTTAAGAAATCTCTTGAATATGATATTAAAAATAGCATCCACAAATTCAAAGTTACTAATTATACTATACAAAAATAACCTGTGTTCTGTACACAAAACTAAAAACAATGAAATAAAGTAGACTGAAAAATACATGCAAATCACATATCTGTGGAATTGAATTTAGAAAAAAAATCTTAATTTCAATATTAATAATTGAAGCAACTCAAAAAATGGGAAAACATTACAGTTTATCAGAGGAGATATGTTCCAACAATAAAGTGCAAATTAAAACCACAATAATGCAAAAACTACCTATTAGAATGTCTAATAATAAAATTTTCGCTAATACCAAGTATGGTAAGAATTTGAATAACTAGAATCCCAATACACTGTTCATATCATCACAAAGTATTAAAGTTATTCCAAAACAGCTCTTTTATAAATATCTTTAAATTAAGCTTACATTTACTATATAGCCCATAAATGTGATTCCTAGCTATTTAAAAGCAAAAAATAAGTGTGTTCATACACAAATATATCTCAAGTATATAATAGCTTTATTTATATTTGCTAACAACCAGAAATAACCCAGACATCCTTCACATGTGGCTAGAATATTTTTCAGTATTTTCTTTTAAAAAGACCATTGATTATTCTATTCCTTTTCTCTCTCTCTCTCTTTCTCTTCCCAGTCGTCTTTCTCTGATTTCACTGAATTAGAAATGGGTACCATAGGAAAGACCAAAATAATATATATATATGCTTATATTAAAAATAATAACAAGAAAATCACAATACACAAGTTTGGGGTTAATGAAGAAATTCTAATAAATAGTAATTTACAGATGCTTAATATCTTGTTTCATAAAAGAATGACTATATTCTAAGCTAATGCATTAAGAAGGTCCTTCAATACTTGACAGTAAACATTTGCATTCAGTAGCTTATGAGTCTGAGATTAAGGAGAATATTTGAGGAAGTCTAAAAGAGAAGCTTTGAAAACTAGTATGTGAGGACGTTTCGTCTCCTTCGGGGTTTGGGGTTGAGTACAGGTTACACAAGAAAGGAATGTGCTCTACAGGCAGACAGGAACATGATGACTGTGGCAAATGGCTTTTCCTCATTCCAGTCAGGCAAGTGTGGAAAGAGGTATATGAATACTGTAAGAATGGAAATCTTTTTCCTAGGACTTTCAGTAGTACTGCTTTGTCTCAGAGAATTCACGTAGAAAGTTGATGGAGTTAGTGGAGCACAGGGGAGGGTGTCAGGTGAGATAGCTGTGCTCCTGGAAAAGCATGCTTCTACAAGCGACCAGAGTGCCACTGCATACGCTGTATGTGTCGTACGTTACTTCTTCTCAGAGGTTTCAATCATATTTAGTTGTATGTGATTGTCATTCTCTGGAGTGTATACCAACGTAGCATGACCAAGGTTAGGAGCCGGGCCTCAACATTCAATCAAAAACTTTTCAAATCACCTCTCAAATGTTTTTAGGTTGTGAGAAGCCACTGACATCTGTTCCCTGGATCTTTGAAACAACCACTCCATTTTTACCCACTTATTCCTCTTTGAGTGTTATCTTCTCCCCAGAGTTTCCACATGATAGTTTTCAGGACTATGGGCATTAAACCTCCCTCTCAGGCTCTCCTGCTCTTGGGAGAAATACCCATTCATGACCTATCCAGTTTCTTCTGTTATTTTGATATATAAAGTATGAAGCAGATTGCACCACCCACATGTAATAGCGAACCACAAGTTACATTCTGTCTCACCACCCTGTGCTTGTTACCCAAAGATCTGATACTTGAATTACTTCCTTCAACTTCTGACCATAGAGTAGGCAAAGAAATCACACAATCCTAGAAGCAAAGGATTAGGGAACAATCGGGGGGGGGGGGTGTTAAAGAATACAAATCCCTGCCTCCATCAGACTTTGGAATGGAAATGCTAATTGCCCTTACCGAGAGTGATCTATAAGACAAGAGAGAAATGTCTGGGAACCTGCAGCCTCCTAGAGATGATGCTTGTTTACGTTACTTTCAGTTCCTGGGTTTTCTCAGCCTTTTCATGGAACCAGCTTCTTCTGAGCGTAAGTTTACATTTTTCCAAACTCAGGCGCATTTATTTTTTGACAGGTAGAGTTAGACAGTGAGAGAGAGAGACAGAGAGAAAGGTCTTCCTTTTCCATTGGTTCACCCCCACAAATGGCCGCCACGGCCGGCGCTGCGCTGATCCGAAGGCAGGAGCCAGGTGCTTCTCCTGGTCTCCCATGGGGTGCAGGACCCAAGCACTTGGGCCATCCTCCACTGCACTCCCGGGCCACAGCAGAGAGCTGGACTGGAAGAGGAGCAACCGGGACAGAATCTGGCGCCCCGACCAGGACTAGAACCTGGGGTGCCGGCACTGCAGGCAGAGGATTAGCCTAGTGAGCCGCGGCATCGGCCTCAGGCACATTCTACAAGGTGACTATATCTCCATGAAAAACTGAGTTTAGCATACAAAAACATATGGAAGCAAATTTGCCAACTAGATTCCAGAGCTGAGAATTGAATATTTAAGGTGGTTATGATCTACAAAAATGGGGTTCTCTCTCCACCTATCTCCCAGTCAAGAACTACAGGGTATTTATGAGACTTACATCATTTCTCATCTACCAATACACAGATATTATTATTACAGATGGTAAAAAATTAGGCATCTGTGGATAGAGGTCAGGAGTACTGTTCCTACATCCAGCTACCATCATGAACACATTGCAGAGAATACCAAGAACCCGATCACCCTTGACCAGCTGAATCACATGAAAAAATTCATTCTGTACAGGGATTCTCAGTCAGATTAACAATTGACTTTTAAATCAGAAACCATGGAGCACAGAACACATTGGGATGACATATTTATGGTGATGAAAAGAACCCACACTCAACAAAGAATCATATGAGTCCTAAGTTTAGACACTCATAAGTATGAAATTAAAAGCAGAACCATAAAATAAAATTTTTGAATCTCCCTTTTTCAAAATAATTGTTTTCTCTATATAACATACGAGAATGAAAAATAATAAATCACAGATATTAGGAAGAGCTTCCATATGGGAAGAGAAAAATTTAAATAGGAGAATTTAATGACATCAGTCAGCACCCTGGTTGTAAGGTAGAAGTCTAACTAAGGAGCAACAGGCCCCTACACTTGCTCTCATCTATAAAGCAGTAGCTTGGAGGCCAACGCTGTGGCGCAGCAGGTTAACCTTGGCCTGGGGCGCTAGTATCCCATATGGGTGCCTGCTCCATTTCCGACTGCTCCATTTCCGATCCAGCTGCTCCATTTCCGATCCAGCTCTCTGCTATGGCCTGGAAAGAGATTGAAAGATGGCCCAAGTCCTTGGGTCCCTGCACACATGTAGGAGACCCAGAAGAAGCTCCTGGCTCCTGACTTGGGATCAGCACATCTCCGGCCATTGCCGCCAACTGAGGAGTGAACCAACGGATGGAAGACCTCCCTCTCTCTCTCTCTGCCTCTCTTCTCTCTGTGTAACTCTTTCAAATAAATAAATAAATCTTAAAAAAAGCAGTAGCTAAGAGTTTTTTCTAGTGAAAGAGGCCAGCCTTATGGGAAAATATTATTCAATCATTCCTTCTTAAAATAAGTGACTTTACTTAAATTTATGACTTCAGTTGTAACAGAAGATGGAGACAATATAAAAAGCAACATAGAATTTGTTGCTAAGTAATTAAAATGGACTGGTAGATGCATGAAATAAAGTAACTGAATCATAGGCCATAGTAAGTTTCATTTTCAATTTGTCTTAATTTCAATTTATAGTTGATATATTGCCCCAAAATTCCACTCCTAGCTATTAACACAAGTGACATAAAACTTTTGCTTACATATACATTATTTTGCAAATGGATAGAGTAGCTTTACTCATATTCACTAACAACTGGAAGTAAGCCTTCATCTGTGATTATTATCCAACTCAGTAATACAATTAACCACACTACTGATAGTTTTCATGCATCCTTCTCTATCTTTCTCTGCTCTCTCTGTGTCTCTGTTCCTCCCTCCGCCCTCTCTCCTTCTCTACCCTCACTGCATTAGGAATGGATGTCTACAGGAAACTAACAATAAAACTAAGACTTTTTTTTTTAATTGAAAAGTGGCCAAAAGTAATTACATAAGAGTATAAATTGCTAACTATGATAAATGAATGCTAATAAGCTGGTACTTTTCATTGTATTCAAACATTACATGGAGAATTTTCTAGGCCTATGAAAAAGGAGTTTTAAAATCACAGAAAGTAAAATATTGGTTTTCCATGAATTAATGATCAGAAACACAAGGGGTGGTGAACTTTTGGAGAGACTGAAGGGAAACTCTGAAAATTATGAAAGCAGCTGGAAAGGGAAAATACATTAACAGATTTGAACATAGTGGTAAGGAATAAGTTCTGCAAAACTAATAATATTTCTCCTGAGTCACAGAACAACATAACTGTGTCTGAAGTCTCTTCCCATTTTGTTCAGGCAACTTTGGAAAAATGTACATGAATCCAAGAATGACAGGAAGGAAAGCACCTCAATGAAACACTATTGCAAGTTCTCCATTCCTGATATTTATCCTGGGGGATTCCCATAAGATAGTTCCCTAAAGTAGACCAACAAGAGTGGCAGAGAAATGTGTGAGGTAGCGGTATACCTGTACTACAGGGAAACCATCTGCCTGCATGCAGGTAAACACACAAATGCACCCAATGGTGCTATCATATATGTTGTTTGTGTCATGTGTTACTCACTCTCAGAGGTTTCAATCATATTAAATAATACATGATTGTCACTCTCTGGAGTAGGGTACCACACACAGCAAGTCAACATAAATATTGAAAATGTTTGATCTGTAGATGACATAGCTAAGAAAATGAAACATGTAAGACACGGAGATAAAATATACACAAGTTGTATTTCTGATAAAGAAATTATAATCAGAATATATAATATACTAAGAATTCAACAGTAAGAAATCAAAGAACTCAATAAAATGGGAAAATATCTCAAAAGACACTTTATTGTAGAAGATTGTGGATGATGAATAAGAACGTGAAAATATCCTCACTATCATTAGTCAATAAACAAATGAAAATTTAAATAACAGTGTGATAGATACGCAAACCATAGAGAATAGTTTAAAGTATATGTCAAAACCAAACTGTGATGATTGGGGCAACTGCATCTCTGATGCATTTATTGTTCATAAAAACAAAAAATGATAAAAAGCATTCTGAAAAAGCTTTGTTTCTTACCAATTTAAACATTCTACAGAACTAAACTTCCTACTGCAAATATTTATATAAATGAAATGAAATTTGTCTTCACATATGTCCCAGTATTCAAAATTTCTAGTAGCAGTACTAATCAGTTTTACTTTAACTAAAATACTTGAGAGGCCGGCGCCGTGGCTCACTAGGCTAATCCTCCACCTAGCGGCGCCGGCACACCGGGTTCTAGTCCCGGTTGGGGTGCCGGATTCTGTCCCGGTTGCCCCTCTTCCAGGCCAGCTCTCTGCTGTGGCCAGGGAGTGCAGTGGAGGATGGCCCAGGTGCTTGGGCCCTGCACCCCATGGGAGACCAGGAAAAAGCACCCGGCTCCTGGCTCCTGCCATCGGATCAGCGCGGTGCGCCGGCCGCAGCGCGCCGGCCGCGGCAGCCATTGGAGGGTGAACCAACGGCAAAGGAAGACCCTTCTCTCTGTCTCTCTCTCTCACTGTCCACTCTGCCTGTCAAAAAAAAAAAAAATACTTGAGAAGAACAACTTAGAACAGAAGCTTCATGTTTGCTTAGATTTTGGAGGTTAAAAGTCCAAGATCAGGTAGCCCCATTATCATGGCATCTGGTATAGGCTGGCAATGATGGAGCATGTCTTGAGAATGATCATATGGTGAGCTGGAACACAGAGAGATACAGGAGGCACATTTGGCTTATACAACGAGTATTCTCACAAGAACTACCTTCCGAGGGTTAGACTCAGTGACCTAAAAACCCTCACGAGGCTCACCTCTTAGATGTCATAATTATATCAAGCTTCTACCCTTAACCCATCAACTTTTAATGCAAGATTTGGGGTTTTTTAACATCTACATGAAATTGGGGAGCCAAATCCTGTTCAATCCATAATAGAGCTTTATTCATAATCACTACTAATAACCAACATTTTCTTCATATTTGGTATATTACTTAGCAACAAAAAGAAAAAGAGGGAGGAATCTTGCTGCTGAGCGGTGTATAGGCCTCTATGGAGGTGACTCTGGAGGGAATCAGAAATGCCACCATGATGGTGGGCAAGAGCATCAAGATGCTGCAGCACATTAACTACTGGGTGAGATGCATCCTACGAGTCAGCCAGATCTTCATTGGCACGTTTATGGCTTTGCTATGCATATGTATTTGGTCCTAAGTGACTGTAACAAGTTCAAAAGACCAAGCCAAAGAGCTCCAAACAAGTAGAAAGGGAATAGAAGCAAGTCTGTGGTCTGGTGCTACTGCTAGGAGAGAGCCTGGTCTCAATGACAGTAGAGGAGATCTCCTCCAAAAGATACTGGCATTGCCTAAGTACCACTTCCTGGAGCTCCTGGGGACCCAAGAATTGGCAGGCTGCTGGCAGAGGAATCCCAGCTGGTGTTCCCATGCCTCAGGCTCCTGCAGGACTGCAGGACTTGCTAGCCTGTTCTGTGGGGTTATAGGCAGTTCCAACACGTGATGACCCCACAAGGAAGAGACACTGTTGACACTGCTGCAGCAGCTGCAACAGCCAGTTGCAGGGGCCCCGGGCCAGTACCCACCTGGACATACAAGTCCTTCCCCACCTACAGGCCAAGGACACCTCTTTCAGGAAAGGTGGGCCCACTTCCTAGTATGTGGCCTCCTATGGGTTTCCCAGTGTAGATTCCCCTGGAAGAGGAACTCCATATGCATGCTTCCCCAGAGATAGAGTCACCTCCTCCAGGGAGGCCAGGCCTTCTTTGACCCTTGGCCGTGGAGTTATGGAAGGAGATCCACAGAGGCATGGACCCGAAGCCACAGTGCCACGTTTCCACAGACCTATTTGCTATGCTGTTATTTGCAGCATCTTGACAGATTGTCTGGTTTCTCTCACAGGGCCCCTCCCCCAGGAAGGTGACAACAAAGGCCCTAGACTCATCTTAGTGCTCCTCAGCTCCCAACCTGTTTACTGTAAGGCTGTGAATAGTCCTGTTATTTCCTTGTGGCCTATGAGACTGGTTTATAATAAACTCTTAAGAGGTTATCATAAACGCAAAAATGTTTTTAAAAAAGAGTGTGGCCATTGTGGTGGAGCAAGTTAAGTTGTCACTTGGGATGACTGGATCTAATATCAAAGTGCTAGATCAAGTCCCAGCTACTCTAGTTCCTTTTATAAAAGATTTATTTTGGTTGATTTGAAAGGGAGATTATCAGATAGAGAGAGAGAGAGAGAGAGAGAGAGAAATCATCCACAAGCTGTTTTACTTCCCAAATGGTGGCAATGGTTGAGGCTGGGCCAGGAGCCTGGAACTCCATCCAGGGCTCCCAAGTGGGTGGCAGGGGCCCAGGCATTTGGGCCATCTTCTGATGCTTTCCCAGGTGTGTTAGCAAGGAGATATATCAGAAGCAGGGCAACCAGGACTCGAGCTAGCCATCCAATATGGAATGCTGGTGTTGCCAGGGTGGCTTCACCCACTGTACAAAAACATTTCTGGTTACTCCACTTCTAACCCAGCTTCCTGCTAATGACCCTGGGAGGAAGCATATTACGGCTCAAGTACAGAGTCCCTGCCACTCACATGGAAAACCCAGATGGAATTTCTGGTTCCTGGTTTTGGCTTGGCCTGCTCCAGGCTCTTGCAAGCATTTGGGGGAGTGATTTCTCTCTCTCTCTTTCTCTCTCACTTTGCTGCTCTACCTTTCAAATAAGTATAAATTAATGAACATTAACATTTCTGAAGAAAAGTTAAAATAATATCAATTCACATAAAAACATTGACAAATTCTGAATGCATATTTTTAAGTGAAAGGAACCAGACCAAAGAACAACACATCATGTGACTATGTTTGTATGACATTCTATTAGAAAGGCAAATTATAAGGGTGGAAAACTGAGATGTGGCTGCCTGGGATTTGGCTGGGGTATCAGATTACTACTGAAGGAAAGCATGAGGAAATTTCGGGGGTGATGGAACTCTTTTGCATCATAGCCTTGGAGGTAGATACAGAACTTTATGCATTTTTCAAAAACCTATAAAGGGAGAGACGTATTAATCTTTTAAATGCATATTTCTCAGGAAAAGTGTTCCAAGAATGTAATTCTGTCTATGACACTTACTGAAATTCAGAAGGATATGCAGCTATCATAAGTCAACTACAACCAGACAACCAGAATCTCAAAACAAAAGTAGGAAAACAAACATTTTTCATGCAGATCCTATACATAAAATATCAAAAAAATAGTGTGCCAAAAACACATATCAAAAAATAAAGCAAAATACAGAAAAACGTTTAACCACAAAAATAGTATTGTGAATATTAGACACATGTACAGTGGTGATGGTGGTAAGAAATAAGAAAACAATTTTTCTTATTTTGATTAAGTAAACGTTTACAAAATATTGAAGTATGGTGATACTTATGGGTTATTAATACAACAGAATCCCACACAGAACATTCCCAACTTTCTTAACAAAATTAAAGGAAGAATGCATCAACTTACCTCCTTTTGTCCCATACAAAGAAGTGAAATTTGTGTCTTGGTCCTTAAACACCTATCCAGTCCAGCTGATAACACTCAGGTATATGACACTTTCCATCCCCAATTCTGTCTCCTTCCCAAAACAACAGACATATAACTTCTAAAAAGTACCAAAATAACATCATATCAATGAGAAGAATTTCTTAAGAACTATGTAGATACTCTAATAAATTGATAATTATAGAGGATGGATTCACATGTATTTTCAAATGAAATATCCTTTAGGCCTATGAAGAAAGAACAAGATTCAAAACCTGACAGTTAGAAAATCTGAACTCTAGCTGGGTGAATGAACTGAGAAGTGGGGATGAGTTAGAGTGAATCTCAAAGAGAAGCTTTGAAAACGCTGAGGGCAACTTACGCAGAAAAACAGATTAAAGAATTTGGGGGGTGGGGCAGGAAAAAGTATCTACAAAAGGAAAAAAAATACTTCACAGCCAGTGAAGAGCACCATGACTACATTAAAAGCCTTGTTCACCTTTCCATCAGGCAACTTCAGAAAGTGGATATGAATCACAGAAGGAAGAGCAGCAGGATTTGTTTTTATTTGGTTGTTTTTTTGTCAGGACCTTCATGTCCCAGAACTTGTCTCTGAACAAGTACCTAAAAGAATTTCCATGAAGGAGGCTAGCACTAGGGAGTGGAGGGGTGACAATTTTGTACTCTTGGGAAAGCTTCCCTTTGTGTGCAACAAAACATACCTACCATCTATGTTGTACGTGGTATGTGTTACTCTCCTTGCAGAGGCATCAATTATATTTAATTGTATACGATCACCAGTTTCTAGAGTAGAACCACACACACATACACTGCATGTCTAAGTGTGGAAAGCCCACCTAAACACCTACATGAGTCCTTTTGAAATGACCACTCAATGCTTTGAGGCTCTATGTGTCTACTGACATTTATCCAAAGGGCTTTTGTAATACCAACCCCACTGTCTTTCTTCTTCCATCCCTCCTAAGTGCTATACCCACAGGTATAACCTGTGTTACATGGCAGTGTTCAGAACTGAGAACTACTAAGCCTTGTCCTTACATCCTCTTGCTAATAGAATAAATATTCTTAATTGCCTTTTCCTGCTTTTTTCCCCCGAGTGTTTTAATAAAGTCTTAATTTGAAGGACCCAGATCTTAGTTGAAAAGAAAATATACTCCAATACTCAATCCCAACATCATTACTCAAATATCTGAAGCCCTCTTAATTAGTTACTTTTCTTAACTCTAAAACTACAGAATAAGCAGTGAAAAACTGCAAGATCATAAAAGCAAAAAACAGGAAAATAATTATTAATTTGTGAGTTGCAGAGTAGAAATCCCTTTTGCTCCCAAGAGCCTGGTATAAAAACAAGCCCAGATTCATTATCAGAATGATGTACAAAATAGATAGGAGCTTAAGTACTAGAGATGCCCATATATTCCTCTGGGAGCTTGGAATTTCTGGCTATTTACCTAGAGCACTTTGAATATGGTTTTGCATTTTTCTTCTATGACACATGCTACTTGATGTCAGAGTTTCCATGGAAATACTGATCACACTACTCCAAAATACAGGAAAACAAGTATAGTGAATTGATTCTAGAATCTGAGGGTGGAATTTTGACCTGAAAGCATCTGGTAGGATTCTTTGCTGAATGTTATATAAGTTCACATTCATTTAAAATTACAGAAATTTCCCCCAAAATATTATTGTATGTAAATTAAAATTTAAAATATATTTAAAAATATATTTGTGAAGTTTGAAACATATATATATATATATATATGTGAAGTTTGAAACATACATATTGGAAGGAAATACAAGTAAAATAAATTCCAGTTTTAAATTGGAGATCCTTATTAAAATAAGCAACAAGACTGAAAGGTCTTTTAACTATGGAGGTGGTGAAGTCTGAGAAGCATCATACCTATTTTTTTTTAGTGATTTTTTTTTTTATTTTTTGACAGGCAGTGTCACTCCCCCTCTTCATGGAGGAGCAACACTAAACCCTGCCTAGGCTTCATATCCGAGTCACGGCACCATTATGTCGCTCCCCCTCTTCGTGGAGGAACGACACAGGACCCTGCGCTGTTCTTTCGTCTGCTCGGCCCTCCCCGGGTTTGCTGCTGGTTCTTCCCGGGTTGGCTACTATCCCTTCCACCTCCGTGGAAGGGCAGTTCCCCCTGGCCACATTCCCCACTTCCGCAGGGGAGCGGCACACCGCCGGCCGGCTCTTCTCGGGGGCTGCACGGGTGTTCCTTCAGCTAGATGCTCCCCTTAGATGTTCCTGGTGCATGCCGTCTCTCTCCTCCTTTATAGTCCTCCTCCGCCAATCCTAACTCGGCTGCCCACACGCCGAGTACGCTGCTCTCCTCCAATCAGGAGCAAGTCCTACAGTTTATTAGCTGAACTGGAGGCAGCTGTGCGGAAGCTGTTTACTTCTCTCCCAGCGCCATATTGTGGGAGAGCAGATGCACAGAACAAGTCCCAATTCCAGTAACTCAGTCTAGTCCGGTTTGCTCCCCACAAGGCAGAGTGGACAGTGAGAGAGAGAGACAGAGAAAAAGGTCTTCCTTTGCCGTTGGTTCACCCTCCAATGGCCGCCGTGGCCGGCACGCTGCGGCCGGCGCACCGTGCTGATCCGAGGCCAGGATCCAGGTACTTCTCCTGGTCTCCCATGGGGTGCAGGGCCCAAGTACTTGGGCCATCCTCCACTGCCTTCCCGGGCCACAGCAGAGAGCTGGCCTGGAAGAGGGGCAACCGGGACAGAATCTGGCACCCTGACCGGGACTAGAACCCGGTGTGCCGGCGCCGAAAGGCGGAGGATTAGCCTAGTGAGCCGCGGCACCAGCCCAGCATCATACCTATTTTGCAGGTTTTTAATAAACAGTGATGAAGACTGGGGTTAAGGAAATCATTTTAATGTCAAAAAGTCCTGAAATTTCCCTTCCTTATTAGGAAAAGTATGTATTGTATATCAATACCTGAAGAGGGGATGGTGTTGTGGCATAGCTGATTGAGCCACCACCTGCAATGCTGGCATCCTAATGGCTGCTGGTTTGCATCACTCCTGCTCCACTTCTGATCCAGTTCTCTGCTAATGGCCAAATTAGCAGAGAATGATCCAAGTACTTGGACTCCTGCCACCTACATGGGAGACCTGGGAGATGCACACAGCTCTTAGCTTCAGCCTGCCTCAGCACCAGCCATGATAGCCATCTGGGGAGTGAAACAGCAGATGGAAATCTCTTTCTGTCTCTCACTCTCTCTCTCTCCCTCTTCCCAATTGAATGCCTCAAAGTCCACCCACCTTATAGGGCTATTCTCTCTGTGCAGTTTACACACAATGAGAAATATCACTTTCCTGTCCATTTTCCATGGCAGACAAAATACCAGTGAACCCTAATAGGAAAGGCTCCAATCTACTCTTGATATTGCAGATCTATGAGTTCTCTTCTCATGGAGATTTATTGCAATAGGTCTGTCAATTCACACTTCCTTGTTCTCCTACTACCATGTCGCCTTAGGCTGGGCCATTCTCTATTCCATCTAATAGGGATGTAGAAGCACAAACATCATCGCTAGGGTCCCCAAAGGTTCATATGGTGAAAACTTAGCTCCCAAAGTATCAGTATTGAGAGGTGGTAGAACCTCTAAGAGGTGGAGCCTAGTGGGAGGGGATTAGGTCACCCCTCATTTCCCATGAGTGGGTTATGCCTCATGGGACTAGATTTGTTACTGTGTAAGCGAGTAATTATAAATGAAGTTTACCTTCCTCAGCTCAGTCTTGCTTCTGCTATCACCATGTGATCTCCTTTCCTTGCACAAGTTATATGATGCTATCCGCCATGAGGGTCTCATCAGAAACAGATGTTAGCAGCATGTTCTTGGTCTTCCAGAACTGTGAGTTAAATAAAATCTTTTTTTTAATAGGTACTCAGATATTTTGCTATAGCAATGCTAAACAAAGACAGCCATAATAGCCATGTACTGTATTTAGGTTGGTAGAAAACAGCAAGTGAGATTCTTTCTTCTGTAGACACACCTGCATACAGCCACCATCAGTTTAACAGGCAGTTGTAAATTTCAGAGAAGATATGTGTTTCTCAGTTTCTGATCTGTATTCCTCATGATCAAAGATCATCAATGTCAACAAAAGCATAACTTTAAATGTTTTCAATTCCTTACTGATGTGTCTTAGAAAATTACCAGGGAAGAGAGAACCCCTCTACCCCAAGCATCATGGCAATGGCTATCATTATCTTCTTCTCCCCTTTCCCTATTGTCCTGCCTTAGGGATACCTTGCACAGTTTGACAGCCTCTTTATCTGTATGCTCACCTTTATTTGTCACTTCTTAACCCAAAGTGCCTTGGTATTTCCCTGAATTTGCATCACAAAATCCTATGGAATAGGACTGGAATCATGTGGGTTGAATACAGGTATGAACAACAAGAAAAAAGCAGCAGGAAAAAGTGAGAAACCCTTTTACTCCTAGGGAAGAGGGAAAGCCTTAGAATGATGAGAGATTGAAGATTTATTCTATCTCTTACCTAACATAAGATTTTGCAAAAATAATTCCTTCTCACAAAAATCTTCTCTGATCACCCTATTTGAAATTGCCATATCTCCTCTCTGTAGTACTTCCCAAATCTTAATATACTGCATTATTTCTCCATAGCGCTTACAGATATTACATGCAGTTCAGATTCTACTAATTTGGTAGCTGTTGCACATTTGTACTATCTGCATATTAACTTCTGAAGACAGAACATTTTGCCTATTCTGTTAATCTACTGTAATTGTAGCATATGGCATGGCATATAAAACAATATGCCTGGCATACAGTATGATGGACTTCACGATTTTATGATTAACACATTAGTGGATATGTGCATACTTCATTTACTCTCGGCTGCTAGGTCCATGTCTAATCCGGAGTTTTCAGCTGTCCTGTTGTGCAGATATGGAACCTGTGTAAAACCATGTTGACATCCCAACATAGAGGCCAACAGGATACCCTAATCCTCCTATAACTATGAAATGAGATTATACCTGTTGCATTTAGAAAGCACAATTGAGAGCATCAATAGTGTCCGCATTAGAAACTTTTACTTAGTATTGGGAAGGATGATTTCCTCCAGTGCAAACTTCTGTCTCTTTGGCTATACTTACTTAGGAGAGAGGCTACTAGTCCACTGAAAATCTTATTTGGGACAGATTTTTCTTAGGGAATTCAACATGAAAAATGTCGAACTTGTCAAGCATTACCTTACTCAGAAGGGTGCACTTCACAGTACAATATATATGAAAGGCACACTCTTAAGTAGGGTACCACCCACAACATGGCTGAAGGTAGTTTCTCTGCCCAACTTATCCTATAACTCTGAGTTCTTCTTAAACATGTACAATTCCCCAGCCACCCACATCATGATATTTATCATTTTTTCATAAGAACTTAGCATTGCCCATTCTAGTGCCCGCCAGCTTCCATCTTTCTCTGAGTAAAGTTTCCTTCCCCTCCCCTAAGTTTCTTTGGATGGTTTTCATACCCAAGAGAGAATAAACCTGTTCCTGTTTTCTTCTTCCTGATTTAAGAAGTATCTTTAGCTTCTATAATCCTTTTTACAAGTTATTATTATCTAACCATTGAGAATATTTCCTGAAAATAAACTAAACTCAGCTAAAACAAAAGAGAAAAGTGATAACACAATACTCCCAAACCACCCATAATTGTTGTTACCCCAAGTTCCTTCATTCCAAATCCACTCAAAATTCTGAGGAAGGAAAGAAGGTACAAATATTGAAGGATGTAAATCTCATTTACTGTATCTCTTGAAATGAAACTGGCCATTTAAGAGATGACTATGCAATTCTAAGATAGAAATATGAGCTCAAATTCAAGAGATGTCCCCTTGTCCTTCTCTAAACTTTAGCTTATCTCAGCTCTTGACCAGAGCTCTGGCTGTTGACACATTTCCATTTTGTAAAACAGGCCACCAGCAGTCTAATTTTCAGATGATTAATTGAACCTGACAGAAGATGAAAGAGCATGGGAGTGAGATAGGAGAGAACAAACAAATCATAGTTGCAAAGAATGACAGCTATGATACTTAATTCAGGCAAGCACAGGAAAGAGGATTTGAAAACACACCTCTAGCGAAGTCACTTTTCACGGAGAGTAAGAGAAAGACTCAGAGAGAAACACTTATGTTGGACTTCCCTAGGTCCTTTTTATCTCTCAATAGTTTAAATTAAGGAATCAAGTTTCCATGTCACAGAACCATTAGAAATTTCACATCTTCAATAAATTCATTTGAGCCTCTGTGGCCCAAGTTTGTGATCTGTGATAAGACGTTTGTTATGGATAAAATCTCTATGGCCTCCTTTACCACCGACAGTCTGTTGACTAGTACTTATTTCTACCTCAGCTATGCCCTGCAGCCAGTCATAAGGAAGTGTAATGGAACAGAAAAGGAGCTCCTCCCTGGAGAACAAAGAAAAATAACTATCCTTTTGTGTTTTTCCTCAGGAGAGAAAGTGAGGATTCAAAGGATTTTTTGAAGTGGGCAGTTAAGGAATAAACCCAAGTGTATAGCAGTCTTTGGTGTTTTGGGGGTCTTCTAGAGACCTGGGAATAAAGATGGAAGCAATGCATTCACAGGATTCAAGTCCCTGGACTAACTGGTTCACTTATCTTTGTGGAATCAAGGGTCATCTTCCCTGATTCACCACCTCCACTGTCGAAGGGAGCTCTCCTTTTTATGGTTTTGAAGCAGTGTCTGCTTCATGTATGGTGCTTCTCATATGTACTTTAAGGTCTTTATGACATGGTCAATGTGGAAGGAAGCAGCATTCCCCTAAACACACATTCCTGTTGGCTTTCTCTGTCATGAGAAGTTCATTACCCCATTCATTCCTTCTACATTCATGTACTTACTCATCCTCTCAAATGCTCCATGTGTTGCTGCCTTTAAATGCTTTTGATATTCCAAGGATTAATTGCAAAGGCTGTTATTTAGAGTCCTAAGTCTAAAACATTCTTTAGAATATTTGGAAAGGTTTCCTTTGTTCAGTGACTCCTTTGAAGTGGGTTATTGCCAGCCAGACCTATATTCAATCAAGCACAGAAATTCTAAGATACCCTGGGCCTGTAACCAAGTCCAAAAATAATGTTCAACAGTAAAATTTCTTATTATAAACTATATCATAGTCATACTTGGGATGAGTATATCATTCATGTCATCTTTCCCACATATCATCCAGGAAGGTAGATGAACTAGATATTCCTAAAAAATATTCTGGGGGCCAGCACTGTGGCCTAATGGGTGAAGCCACCGCCTGCAGTGCTGGTATCCCATATGGGCACCGGTTTGAATCCCAGCTGCTCCACTTCCTATCCAGCTCTCTGCTATGGCCTGAGAAATCAGTAGAAGTAGAAATTCAAGAGATGTCCCCTTGTCCTTCTCTAAACTTTAGCTTATCTCAGCTCTTGACCAGAAGTCTGGCTGTTGACACATTTCCATTTTGTGGAACCCTGCACCCACATGGGAAAACCTGGAGGAAGATCCTGGCTCCTGGTTTTGGATTGGTGCAGCTCCAGCCATTGCAGCCAACTGGGGAGTGAACCAGCGGATGGAAGACCTCTTTCTCTCTTTGTCTCTCCTCTCTGTGTAACTCTTTCAAATAAGGAAAATAAATCTTTAAAAAAACCACAACTATTCTTGGCCAACTCACCCTTAAACAACAATCCCTATATATTCCAAAACAATCTCAATCTCAGTCTCTCTCTCTCTCTCTTCCAGAAGCAGACATGCAATTGAATATGAAAACAATCTTCAATGGTGTCACTGTTATCATCTCTACATATCTAAAGCAGCCAGACTTTCTCTCCAGTGAAAACATACAGCTTATGAGGGAGAGTGGGATGTGCCATGTGTAGACTCATACTGCATGTGGGTGGTAATGTTAGCAGGCAAAAATAGAGAAGTTTCTTTCCTTTTGGTAACAATCTAAATTTTAACCAAGGTATGAAGTAAGGGTGAAGACTGTGGCCTCTTGTGATGCAGCAATACAAAAAATTCAGGTTTGCCACAACTATAAATTTGGTTAAAGAGGGCTTAGCCAGCAGGAATAATAAGATTCTGCAAATGTTCTTATCCCAGAAAATAAAATTTGTTACCTGCTTTCCATGTACTGGTCCAGTTCTGCAGTACCTCCAATTATTGACTATGTGCTTTCTCTAAGTATACAGGGTTGAAAATGGAAACTCAATGGTATATAAAATTAAAAAGACAATTTAATGTTTTATCATTATCAAGAGTTCTGAACTACGGTTCATCCTTGTTAATCCATCTTTCACATAATAAATAAAATAAGTTAATAAATAAACATGTAATTAATAATTAATATATCAATAAATAATAGTGGAAAGCTATTTAAGACCCTCAATTAACTTAACTATGTTTAACTTTTAATAATTTGGTAACTTCAACTATTATTTAAGTTAATACAGAAAACAGGGAAATTTGGTTCTGTAGAGAGAATTGATGAAAAGACAGAGAGGAACACCTTAACCACACTTCAGGCCAGTTTCATCTCACACCCCACTTTTTTTTTTTTTTTTTGACAGGCAGAGTGGACAGTGAGAGAGAGAGACAGAGAGAAAGGTCTTCCTTTGCCATTGGTTCACCCTCCAATGGCCGCCACAGCTGGCGCACTGCAGCCGGCGCACTGCGCTGATCCGATGGCAGGAGCCAGGTACTTCTCCTGGTCTCCCATGGGGTGCAGGGCCCAAGTACTTGGGCCATCCTCCACTGCCTTCCCGGGCCACAGCAGAAAGCTGGCCTGGAAGAGGGGCAACCGGGACAGAATCCGGCACCCCGACCGGGACTAGAACCCGGTGTGCCGGCGCCACTAGGCGGAGGATTAGCCTAGTGAGCCGCGGCGCCGGCCCTCACACCCCACTTTTAACAGTGATGTAAATCCCTCAATAACATGCATATGAAATTTTTCCTTGGAGAGCTCATTCCCTATGGCTTCAACTTTACAAAGCATTTATTAGGGGTCCTTGAGATGACTCAGTCCAGAAAGTGTGTTGATTTAAGGAAGGGCAGCTTTGTGCAGATTGCTAGACCACTATCCCAGAGCTACCACTTATATTGTGTTTCTTGAGCATTACTTCACTGTAAGAGGTACCAATCATATTTTTATCCACACAAATAACATTTCTGCAAATGAGATATTGCACCCAGTATGTCTAAAAGTGGCAATCTTGGGGCCAGCATTGTGGCACAGCAGGTTAAGCTGCCACCTACCACACCAGCATCCCAAATGAAAGCTGTTTCGAATCCCAACTGCTCCACTTCTGATCCAGCTCCCAGCTAATGCACCTGAGAAAGCAGCAGCAGATGGCTCAAGTGTTGGGCCCCTGCCACCCTAATGGGAGACCTGGATGGAGTTCCAGGATCCCGGTTTCAGCCTGGCCCAGCCCCAGCTGTTGCAGCCATGTGGGAGTGAACCAGTACATGAAAGATGTCTCTCTGTCTCGCTGTATCTGTCTCTATCCCTCTGTCACTGTCTCTCTCCTGTAACTTGGCCTTTCAAATAAATCTTTCTAAAAATTAATAAAAACAAAAAAATTTTAATTCTACTCAAACCCCAAAGTTTTCATTGTACCCTTCAAATCAATATTCCAACATTCACAATCCATGGGGGATGACTAGGACATATCGAAATAATATGGAACACAACAATCCCATTCTTCTCTGCCTTTCACCATTCCCTGAGTATGTGTCTCTATCTCCTTTGCATTTAATGGTACAGATTTTAGGACTGAGAGAATAAGCCTTCTTCCAATTATTTCTTCCTCCAAGATTTAGAATATTTGCCAGCAATATTCTTTTGGGTTTTAACAATATAGTTGGGCCGGCGCCGCGGCTCACTAGGCTAATCCTCCGCCTAGCGGCGCCAGCACACCGGGTTCTAGTTCCGGTTGGGGCGCCGGATTCTGTCCCGGTTGCCCCTCTTCCAGGCCAGCTCTCTGCTGTGGCCAGGGAGTGCAGTGGAGGATGGCCCAAGTACTTGGGCCCTGCACCCCATGGGAGACCAGGAAAAGCACCTGGCTCCTGGCTCCTGCCATCGGATCAGCGCGGTGTGCCGGCTGCAGCGCGCCGGCTGCAGCGGCCATTGGAGGGTGAACCAACGGCAAAGGAAGACCTTTCTCTCTGTCTCTCTCTCTCACTGTCCACTCTGCCTGGCAAAAAAAAAAAAAAAAAAAAAAAACGAAAAAACAAAAAACAATATAGTTGGCAAATGAAAACCAGTTTGCCTTTCCCAAAAGTCAGCTACTAAACAGAAAAGATCATTTGACTCACCCATCACACGTAGACATTGCAGTCCAGATAGAGCTTTATTGTAAGAGCTGGACAGAATTCTCTCCTACTTACGAACCTGAATCTTCCTCATACTACTATGTTGGTCTGAATTGGGTGTCCCCTGGCCAGTGATAGAGAAGTGCAGTAACAGAAGAAGCAGCTATAGTAACTATGTGCTTCATATAGGAGAGCAAGAAAGTCTCTCTCTTCTAGTCATCCCTATGCCCACCTTCCATTAGTCTACCAGACTCCTTTGACAACTTCAAACCAGCATTTAGCCTTTGAGTTGGATCGTGATTAAGGAAATATTGTCTATCCAACAAAATTTCTCAGAATATCTCAAATGTTTCATTTGAGTTTCTTGACATCATTTAAGTGAATTAAAGTTATATTGCATCACAACATTCTTTCTATATTATACTTTACACATCTAATTTTTTTCTTTCTGTATAATTTACTTATAAATCAATTTTTTCCCTCAGTTACCATTTCAGTCAGCCCAGTGGAAGCCAAATATCCTATAATAGACCAAATGTCTTTGTGAGCTACCAGCTCAAGTGCTATTTATCTCCTTCTGTGGTCTCTTTTGCATTAATTTCAAAGGAAGTCATGACCATAGCCTGGCATATATAAGGGATAACAGAATAACAGGACTTAGGGAAGCCCAAAAACACACAAAAATTGCTTACTTCTATAATACCCAGGATCAAATCAAAGAGGAAGAACAATAAAGTCATTTGAACAGAAAAGATCCAATACAACAAATTATTAACTAAACTTGGAATTTCAAGTGTTAGGGACCAGTTAGGGTAAAGTAAAGAAAACTTTAGGGGCTAGCACTGTGTCACAGTAGCTAAGATGCCACTTACAACACTGGCATCCCTTATTAGAGTTTGGTTTGAGTCCCAACTTCTCCACTTCCAATCCAGCTCCCTGTTAATGCACCTGGGAAAACAGCAGAAGATTGCCCAAGTTCTTGGGTCCCTGCCACTTATGTGGAAGACCAGGATGGAATTCCTGGCTCCTTGCTCTGGCCTGGCTCAGACCTGGCTGTTTCACTACTTGGGAGTAAACCAGTGGATAGAAGATCTACCTCTGTCTCTCTTTGTATATCTGCCCTTCAAATAAATCAATATATATTTCAAAAATTTAGGTGATATATAGGAATACCAGATGTACTCATTTAATAGCAGATACAACATTACATAAAATTATATACAGGAATCATCAACCCTTGGACATTTGATTTATTTTTATTAATATAAAGAAAATAGGTTTCATGTGTTTCATTGATACAGTTCTAAGAAGATAACTGCTTCTCTCCCTCCCCTGCTCCCTCTGCCAATCCTCCTCCTTTGCTCCCTTCTTTTCATGAATTTTTGCAAAGACATAATTTTAATCCACTCTATAATCACAGGCATAATTCACCACCAGTGATAATATTCAACAAGTAAACTGTAGGAAGACCACAGTCCCATAGGAGTATAAACAAAGTCTAAAAACGACAGTCATAACACAAGATGCCCACTCTTGCTGTCCAATTTATTGGTTGTCTTTTTCACTCAAGTTCTTATGTTCCTGGTTCTTGGTATAATAAATAATTTTCTAGTAAGTCCTGGATATGTGGGGCCATTTTACTGTGAGCCACTGTATCCTATTTAATTCTTTCATGTTAAGTATCCATTCCTTTGTTGAGGGTAAAGCAGGTATGAACGTTCATCTTCCCACTGGGTCCTGCTAACAGTATTTTAGCAAAGATGAGACCTAAACTCACAATATGACGTTGAAGACATGTGGAGTACAAGTACAGCTCCCACCTTCCAGTTTCAGCCCCACTGACATCATCTCCACAGAAGTGGGACACAAAGTGGCATGGTGTAAATACTTGCAAGTGAGGGTGCAAAACCGGCACCTGATCATGCTCCACTTTCACTGGAGATGAGGGAAGAGTTTTCCAACTCAGATCACTTTTGTTGCTGTTGGATGAGGTGGAAGCTCATTTGCTCATTGGGTCCCATTGCCCCAGGCAGGGCTGGGCAATATCCAGTCTACAGGAAGCTGGATCAGAAGCATAGGCAGGACTTGATCCCAGGCATTCTGGTTTGGGATGCTGGTGTCTCAAGCGGCTACTTCATCTGCTATGCCACAATATCTAGCTCTGAACTTACTGAAAATAAAAAATTCCCTGGGACAGTAAAGGAAAGAAAGGATGGGGGAAAGTGAATACAGACTCGCCTGTATTTCTTGAACTTGAGTTTCCAATTTGTCTCCTGATTTATATGATCTTCAAGTTTTTGGAGAAAGGTACCTTTAGTTGGAGAATCACATAGGAAGTTGAACAGAGTAATTAACAAACAATAATGTTCTCCAAAGTTTGGAATCGAGCTTTTTTTTTTTTAAACTTTAATTTAGTAAATATAAATTTCCAAAGTACAGCTTATGGATTACAGTGGCTCCCCCCCCTCCATAACTTCCCTCCCACTCGCACCCCTGCCATCTCCCGCTCTCTCTCCCATTCCATTCACATCAAGATTCATTTTCAATTCTCTTTATATACAGAAGATCGATTTAGTATATATTAAGTAAAGATTTCATCAGCTTGCACCCACACAGAACTTAAAGTGTAAAGTACTGTTTCAGTACTAGTTATAGCATTAATTTACATTGGACAACACATTAAGGACAGAGATCCCACATGAGGAGTAAGTACACAGTGACTCCTGTTGTTGACTTAACAATTTGACACTCTTATTTATGGAGTCAGTAATCTCCCTAGGCTCTAGTCATGAGTTGCCAAGGCTATGGAAGCCTTTTGAGTTCACCGACTTTGATTTTATTCAGACAAGGTCATAGTCAAAGTGGAAGTTCTCTCCTCCCTTCAGAGAAAGGTACCTCCTTCTTTGATGGCCCTGTTCTTTCTACTGGGATCTCACTTGCAGAGATCTTTCATTTAGGTCCAGCTTTCTTATGAGGAAATTATGTTAAAATCCCACAGTTGAGTTACTAGGTAGTGGCAGGTTTCAACCCATACAGTCAAATCCATAGGATTCTTTTATCTAATTACTTTATTTGAGAAGGTTTTGAAAGGCATAAAGAAGGTAGAGGGAAGCTAAAGAGCAGATAATAAAAATGAACATTACTGTCAACATGTTTTAAGTAGAAAATTGAATTTCATATAAGAATGCCAATTATTTTACAATTGTTTTTCTATTTTTAATTTTAAATGTTCTAAAGAGAAATCAACTACTTAAACCTAATCTAAGACAACTTTAGGCTTTACTTTTTGTTATTATTATTGGGGAGAACCATTATATAGGCTCATTGTGCATATTCCACTGAATCATGTACCAAATAACAGTTTCTGTAATTCTTCCACTCAACAGCCCATTTAGCCAGTCACTGAGTATCTAAAGAACATGGTGACTACTGCAAAAGCTCAGTCCCTGACAAGCCAAAGGCTACTTGATAAATGAGATTCTTAATCCATAGACCTGTAACTTTATCTGGTTATTATTCTGGTACTTTGAATTTCTCTTTGTTTACCATCCAAGTGACTACTCCCATTTAGTGTTTAATTATGGTCTATTCAACTGGCTAATGTATGTGTGTGTGTGTGTGTGTGTGTGGTTGCATGTCATCACTATACAATTATCGCTGAAATCATACATTGTTAGAGATCAAGCCTTGATTTGTTTCTAAAAATTAATGTTTAAAATTCAACAAATGTCATCATAACAAATCCCTAGTAACATAAGAAATTGTAAACTCCAGGTAAGAAATTAAAAAAAACAAACAAACAGGAATTTACCCTTTGAACCCGCCAGTATTATATCTTTCATGAAAACTCATTTTGTGGGAAGATTTCTGGACTAGAAATAAAAGACACTGACTCTAGCTAGCTCAAGGACATCATGAATTTTCATTTTAGTTACAAATTAACACCTGTTAGCATAAAGTACTAATGCTTTAGCAAATTACAAATTAGTGATTGCAGTTGCAAAAGGGCTGCTAATTTTCATTTGCTAAACACAATTTAAAAATTCTTTTATAAATCAAGTTCTTTAACATCAAAATCATCATATTTTCACTGTTCTGAATTAAAGGTGGTTGCTTTAATTCTGTATTGCTGAATAAAGCCCAAACAGAGGTACAAAAATAAAAAATAAGATTATCCAGTGAAAGTAAGTTGCATATGTGAGGGGTCTTCAAAAATTTATGAAGGGCTAGTGCTGTGGCATAGTGGCTAAAGCCGCTGCCTGCAATGCTGGCATCCCATACATACCCTGGTTTGAGACTCGGAAGCTCCACTTCTGATCCAGCTCTCCACTATGACCTGGGAAAGCAGTAAAAGATGGCCAAAGTGCTTGGACCCCTGCATCTGCATGGGAGACCTGGAAGAAGCTCCTGGCTCCTGCCTTCAGATTGGGGCAGCTCCGGCTGTTGTGGCCATTTGGGGAGTGAACCAGCAGATGGAAGACTTCTCTCCCTGTTTCTGCCTCTGCCTCTCTATAACTCTTCCTTTCAAATAAATAAATAAACAAGTCTTTAAAAATAAAAAATATGAAAAATGCATATTATGAATAATTACGGAATGACTTCAAAATTTTTCTCACCAAAATAAATTTATTCTTTCACTTAATTTTCCAGTAAATTTAAAAGATTCTTCATGTATGTACTTATGCTTCCGTATGTGTCTGTGTTATATGCATACATGTATGAGAATGTATAGATGTATGGGTGTATTGTGAAATTGTGTGTATCTATGTGTCTCTGTTTATGTGCATGTGTTTGTATATGTTGGGACTATATTTAGACTTGATAGTATCTTCATTACCTTTTTCTCGAAGGTATAATTAACTTATTGGGAGTATTTGAGATTATTTCAGTTGGTATGTTGACAAATACAGTAAAAGTGTTTTATTTCATGTATATTAGAAAAAGTAATAAAGCTACAGGCATGTTGTTTCTTAGGAAGAAGGCAAACACAAAAATAATTTATAGTAGTAGGAACATATGAATATGGCAAAAATGGAACTATCATCTGGACTCTGAAATTTAAGACCAATTATTTAAATCATGTTGCAAAATTATAATTTCAACATAAAAATAAGTATCTTTATATTTTGGATTTGTGTTTACACACCAGATCATATTCTCTCTCTTGAGGTTGTAGCAAGTGAATTATGACAAAACAGCTGTTAATAATTTAAATTGTATTACATTTACACTTATGCTATTGTTAACAAGTGATTAATAATGCTATGCTGTATGCTAAGTAAGAGAATAAAGAATAAGGTGAACAAACTGGTAAGTTATACAGTAAAATATTATGAAAAGTGGTCATTTCATATAACCCACAAAATCAGTTATTATAATTGAACTAGGTACACTCAATCATAGCACTAGTGTGCTCACTATTAGGAATCGAATGGGGTTATTTGATCTCTCACTGGGAATGAAGAAAAACATGTTAAATTTTATTATATTAACTAACATGTCCCTTTTCCTTGTTATACACTTCAGTGGCCAATCCAAGGTCAGAAGGTTGTACTGAACTCACCAAATCTGAATCACTAAACTGTATGTTTAATTGTTGTATAATGAGCCAGAAATTACATTGGGACTCATTGAGGACGAAATATACTGAAATACACAAAATGAAAAATGAGACAAAACATGACCTAACGTATTTGGCAGTATCTGGTTATGTTATCTTCAGATATTGCATAACATAAAGGATTTTGATACTTTCATTGGAAAATTTTCAGAGCACCAGTTAAATTTTATTTCATAAGCTATACAAATCAGCATAGTAATCTGTATATTAACTAGACATACAAAATTGGGTAAAAATCTTTGGATCCAATAAATACGAATATCATAAGGATTCTAGTTACTAAAACGTTATTTTTTAATTAATAGAAGTAGAATATCTTTTAGTCATTAGTTCCTTTTGGACCTTAGACCTGTTTTAAGAAATGTTAAAAATTAGAAGTTACCTTGCAGTATAATAAGAAAAAAAGAAGGGAAGATATAAAGTCAATGCCTTTAACAACTCTATTGAACAACTTTAATAAAACTAGAGATATCTGGCTAAAATGGAAAAAAAGACATTATTTATTCAACAGGAGACATTAATAGCAGTCCTTTAAACTATACTATTTATATACTACTACTACTACTACTACTACTACTATTACTACTACTACTACTACTGCTCCTAAATATAATAATTAAATAGGGAGAAACATGGTGGAATAAAATTTACTTTTATTGCAATAATAATAAATGGGATGTATATTATTTTGTTTTTCTTTGATGGGGTTAAATGGGATGTAAATTGCCTATTGTAGTGTTTAGACATAGTGTGGGATCATTAAATTATATTAAATGTCACTATCGAGACACAGCACCGGAGCATCCGAATCAAAAGACATAGAGGATAAAAAAATAATTCTTCAACAACTAGCTTCCACGAACCTGTCACCCTACCTTACACTCTCTTTCTCTGTACCACTTACCAGTCTTATCGTTGGCATCTTAATTCAAGAACACGCCCCCACCAACCTACTACTAACATTGAATGTCCATTGAGTGCTCTTATGTGACCATTCCTGAAAGCCGTGTATTCCAGTATCCAGAACCAATACACTCCGTTGGTTGTCTTTCCTCCTGTATGTTTTTATTCCTATAATTCTTTATGCTTCCCTTCCCATTACCAAACTGATTATTTCCATCTCTCCTAAATACGGTGCCCTTACTCTGCAACTTCTCTTTCATTGTCAGTAAAATATTCCACATCCTGTTCCATTATATCAAATACTGCCTTCTCTTCCCATAAAAACTGAAGCCTGGGTTTCTTCCAAGGACCCTCTTATCCTTGTCTCTTTCATCAGTGGAAACTACTGTTTCTCCCACGTTCTAAATCCCTCATGGGCAAGGAGCATTCAGAATTTACTTTGTTCCCTAGAAACTTCACGCTATGTATGCTCTCCTCACCACTAGCTTCATCCCTTAGCTAGGCTTTTGACAAGAAGTCACGTGACACTGCAATTACCGAGGATGCGCTCTCCAGCCAATACCCTCTTGACCTGCTCCAACTTCCTCAACATTTCTGAAATAAGAGGATTACTCATTTATGATTACTATGAGTTGAACTAAGTAACATATACATGTAAACCAAACAAAACAATGCCTATCATGCGGTGAGAATTCAATAAATGTTAAATATTTTAATGATCCCTTCCTGAAAACTGACTATTGTGTCTCAGGGACACAGAATACATACGATCTATACTTGGCTCAACTTGTTCTACAATCTTTTCATTGTCCTACTACCTTCTCATTACATATACCAAGGTAAAGTTTTTGGACTGTCTCATTATTTCACTGTCCACTGCTACAATTTAAAATATGTGAAATGCTTATTAATGTGTACTGGCTTATAGCTAAATAGAAGAAAGAAGATTTGGAGTTCTATTGCACAGTGGGATAACTGTAGAAAAGGTTAACATACAGTATATTTCTCTGTTTAAAAATGAGAAGATATAATTTTGAATGTTTATCATAAAGATTGTTAAATTCTTGAGATGTACATATTTGCCATGATCAGATATTAGAATATGTATATGTGTATCAAAATATCACATGTACCCCATAAATAAGTATTACTTATGTAACTGCTAATTTTTTAAATAAAGTGTTAAGAATTGCAGCACAACCAAAAATTTTAAAATAATAAAATATGAGTTCTTTATATAACGTGATTTACCAGCCTAGGTGTAAAAGGAAATTCACATTTTTTTCCTTGTGGAGCAAGAATTGGGAAAAGAGCTCTGTCCACCAGTCATTATTATAAGATCACAACTCTTCTCACACACACACACACACACACACACACACACACAAATCAAACAAATTTCTTGAAATATTTTAGGAGATCTTAAAATGTTTTAAAATGCTTTGCAAATCGATGTGGATACTACATGATATCTTTCAGTTTTTTCTCTTCTTGCTATTATTTCCAGATTTCCATTATGATGTTTGCTTTAGGAGTTATTTCCCAAAACATCTTCATTCTACCATCCTTACTTCACATTCTCCTGAAACATATTTCCTACTCATTTTCCCAGTTACAGAAAATGGCACCAACATGTACTCAGTTACTTAATTCAGAAAAATGAAGCATCACCATTAAATCTTTCATTTCTCTGACCTTGAATTTCAGACACATTCAGTCCATAAGTAAGTCCCCTAACCATTATCTTCAAATTACCATTCACTTCTCCCCATTTTGACTACTACCATTTTCCTTCAAGTTATTATCGGCTTTTACCTGTACTTCTACAACAGCCTCCTAACAGGTCTTCATTGTTACCAGCTTGCCTCCTAAAAATCACTTTTAACAGAACAGAGAGAGTGATTTTTTTTTTATAAACATAAATCAGAGCATGTCTCGCCTCACTGACTTTTTTCTACTTTTAGAGTAAAATCCAAAACCTGGGCTCTGGACCACTGTTGAGGAATAGCGGGTTATGCTGCTGCCTGTGATGCTGGCATCCTATTTGGGCATCGGCTGGAGTCCCGGCTTCTCCACTTGGATCCAGCTGCCTGCTAATGAGCAGAGAAAGCAGTAGAAGATGGCCCAAGTGCTTGGGGCTCTATAAGTCACATGCAAGACTACGATAAAGCTCCTAGTTCCTGGCTTTGGCCTGACCCTGCTCTGGCTGCAGCAGCCATTTGGGCAGTGAATCCACTTGTGCTCGCTCACTCGCTCTCTGGCTCTCTCTCTCTCTCTCTCTCTCTCTCCGTCTCTGTAACTGTCTAATAGATTTTAAAAACATAAAAAGAAAATCCTGACTCTGTGCTATAAGGACCATATATGTTTTTTATCCCCCCTCAACTTTTTTTTTTAACATCATCTCATACTACATTCTCTGTTCATTCAATTCTAACCACAGTGAATGCATTTTGTTGTTTTTCCTAGAACATAATAAACAATTTTCATTCAGGGAAACCACACCATGTTTTCCCTCTGCTAGGAATGCTCAACGCATAGATTTCCATATGGTTACTGACTTCAGGTCATTCAGATCCCAGCTAAAATATTCAGCCCTGGGGTTAGCACTGTGATCAGTAGGTTAATCCTCTGCCTGCGGTGCCGACATTCCCTATGGGTGTCAGCTTGCTGCTGGCTGCTCTGGCCTGGGAAAGCAGTAGAAGATGGCCCAGGTACTTGGGCCCCTGCACCCATGTGGGAGACCTGGAAGAAGCTCCTGGCTCCTGGCTTCAGTTTGGCCCAGCTCAGGCTGTTGCAGCCATTTGGGGAGTGAACCAGTGGATGGAAGACCTTTTCTCTGTCTCTCCCTCTCACTGTCTGTAACTCTACCTCTCGAATAAATAAAGAAAATTTAAAATAAAATTTCACTCTTCAGAGACATTTTTCTTAATCAATTATTCTAGTCTCATAGTTCTTGTTTTTATAATATGTCATTTCATTGATGATGTTGTCTATTTGTGTCTATCAGCTTTACTGATAGCAAGGGCCATGTTTCTCCTACTTCCCTTTCTATCCCTAGTACTTACAATTGTGCCTAAGAATACCTAAGTCTCAGTGAATATTTGTTGAATAACAATGAATGTTTACCAGGTCCCTTGTGTTTATATCAGTCTGAGGCCTTCTTCCATAGGCATCTGCCAGTCTCATACCAACCAGGCTATCCTGTACTAAAAGCCCCTCTTGGAAACAAAGAAAATGTTTTTGGTTTTTACCAGATTTTTTTTTTACCTTTAAATGCTTAGACTTATATTTTACTGTTATTCTTCAACCATGTCTGCCCAAGCATCCTTAAATAAAGGGTATAGTGGCGGGGCCAGCACTGTGGCACAGTGGGTTAACACCCTGGCCTGAAGCGCTGGCATCCCATATGGGCACCAGTTCGAGACCAGGCTGCTCCACTTCCGATCCAGCTCTCTGCTATGGCCTGGGAAAGCAGTAGAAGATGGCCCAAGTCCTTGGGCCCTGCACCCACGCGGGAGACCTGGAAGAAGCTCCTGGCTCCTGGCTTCGGATCAGTACAGCTCTGGCCATTGTAGCCAATTGGGGAGTGAACCATCGGAGGGAAGACCTCTCTCTCTCTGCCTCTCCTCTCTCTGTGTAACTCTGACTCTCAAATAAATAAATAAATAAATCTTAAAAAAGGGGGTATAGTGGCAAAGCTCCTGTCTGCAGTGCTGGCATCCTATGTGGGCCCCAGTTTGAGTCCCGGCTGCTCTACTTTTGGCCCAGCTGTCTGCTAATGTGCCTGGGAAAGCAGCAGAGGACGGCCCAAGGCCTTGGGCCCCTGAACCCATGTGGGAGACCTGAAGGAAACTCCTGGATCCTGGCTTCAGCCTGGCACAGCCCTGTGCATTTCAGCCATTTGGGGAGTGAACCAGTGGATGGAAGATATCTCACTCTCTGTCTCCCTCTCCCTCTTTCTGTAGCTCTGCCTTCTAAACTAAGTTAAAAAAATCTTTAAAAAAATTTAAAAGGTATAGCAATTACTGTATAAAAGAGATTCTAATAAATACATTGCAATTGAATGAATATATCACAAAAGGAGGAGATTGTAAATAATAAAGAATCAATCCTATATTTATAAAGTACCAAAATGATTGCCTGAGTTGTATTAGAATGATTGCCTGAATTAAACAAATATGTAAATTTGGGGAGATTCAGATTTATCATACCCATAATTCAGATGAATTATATTATTCAAATACAATAGGGGAGTTTTCTTAAGTATTTTGGCTAAAAGGTGATTTATTTTCCAAATATAGAATTTAGTTTCAGTCTTAGAGTATGTGGTCCATTTCACACTGCACTATTTGATTTGTGACATTTAAAACACTGACTTAAGGTTGTGAAAGGTTTTAGCTTAAATAAATTGGCTTAAGTATTCAGAAGTCCCTGATGTATTGAGTTAGTGAGCTTGTTCCTTCACTTTACTAAGAGAGTTAACATCCAGGAAAAAAGCAACTAATTTTCATTCATTTGAATAATTTATGACTGTTTTTAAAAGAAGTTCAGAATGGTCCCTGATTCTATACTTACACAATTCTAAATGATTTCTTTAGTGTTTACAGAAGTGCATTTCCCTTTTTTCAGATTGGCATATAGTTAAGTAAAATTGTTTACCAGTGCGTAGTTTTCCCCACAATTTAAAATGTTCTTTAAGCAGCTACAACGGATTCTGTTATGACATGTCCTATTACATATATTAAGTTCTGGAGAATGGCACCAACACGCATATACAAAAGGTCCAAGTTAATCTGATGTGAGTAAAATAAACACCACACAAAATAGAGAACTCAGACGATCTAGTAGCTTATTTTGAGTCAGAGTGAAAGAAAAATTATGTCCTTGTTTTGAAGTCTCTATGAGACTCACCAGTTATTAAAGGTACTCCTTATTTTACAGTCTTATCAACACCTTCAAGAAAGATGGAAGTATTTACAACTCCTGTTCCTTCTATTTTATAATGTTTATTTATTTTCATTTATGAGAGAGACAGAGACAATGAGAGAGATCTTCTAGTCACAGGTTCACTCCCCAAATTCCCACAACAACTAGGGACAGGCCAAGCTGAAATCAGGAGCTCAGTATTCCATCAGGGTCACCCACATGTGTGTCTGCAGCCCATGCATTTGAGCCATCATCTGCAGCCTCCCAGGCTGCATTAGCAGGAAATTGGATCAAAGGCAGAGTAGCCAGGACTTGAATCAGCATTCCAATATGGGATATGGATGTCCCAAGTGGTGACTTAACCCACTGTGCTACAACACCATCTTCAATTCTTGTCCCTTCTTAATTAGAGATTGATTGGACAGAGAATCTGTTACAAAATGGCTCAGCATATCCACAAGAGTTCACTGTAAGACAGAGTCAACTAAAGAGCACATAACCAATCTCATAGATGCTCTCACTGACGACATTTCAAGGCATCAACCTGAATATTAGGGGAGTTAAGGAAGTCATCTATCATTGTATATTCAGTAAGTGGCAAAGAAAAGCTTTAAACTTGTCTCACATTTCCATTATAGGGTTATACTTCCATTTTAATGAACTTCTATCAATAGAAAAACACAGGAAAATCCTTATTGTGATGTTCTATGTTTAATTTTAATTAATAGAATGTGTGAAAGCCATCCAGCACTAGGCACTCACATTGCAAACAGACATGAAGAATTCTTGATAGATCTCTGATCATCTTCCACTAACAAAATCTGGGACTGTGGGTGAGAGCTGTGGAGTAATAGGCTAAGCGTCCATCTGAGGCACCAACATGCCATATGGGAGCTGGTTTTATGTCCCAGCTGCTCCACTTCTGATCCAGCTCTCTGCTGTGGCCTGGGAAAGCAGTGGAGGATGGCCCAAGTGCTTGGGCCCTGCACCCACATGGGAGACTTGGAAGAAACTCCTTGCTCTTGGCTTCAGATCAGCAGCAGGTGCATGACCTTTCTGTCTGTGTCTTTCCCTCTTTCTATTTGTAATTCTACCTCTCAAATAAATAAATAAAATCTTTAAAAAAAATCTGGGGCTGTATGCTCCTTTGCAATTCAAATCTAATTCCCTATATCACAGAATCCTAATAAATGTCATAACTTCAGTACTCTCCAAAACTGCCTCTGGGTGTGCCACAGAGCTATTTGTTATGCCCTTTAGTCCTTCAATATACTCTCTGTGAATTCATTTTTGTAAGTCAGTTGTGTCACACACAGATTTTCTGACCATCCTTGAAATCCAGGATTCTTGTCATTGGTATCCCTGATCATGATAAGAGTATTCACTTCCTTTCTCAAACTCTGATTTATTTTTCAGCAAATCATTATTGAGTGCCAGAAATATGCAAGGCACTGGTAACACAGCAGAGCTACACGAATTACATATGCCTAGGGGGTCTTGTGTGGTTATCTATTGAAACTGCTTAGTTATACATTTCCTCTCCAAATTGTAAGCTTTGGGAGAACAGGGGTTCCGCCCTCCCATTCTGCCATCCTCTGCCTCAATACTAGCAGAGCTGTTTGAAATGTATCTAGGCACTCTACCATTATAGTCTGTATCTTCCCACCCATCTGCTTGAATCATAAAAGGCTTGGTTTGTCCTTTGCCTTGTCTGAACCTCTTTGAGGGTAAGGGCAAGTTTTGTCAGCAGTTTGTCAGCCTGTGTATTTTGCATGTCTGTGCCTAATAACATTATGCTAAGGTGATGTTGATAAATTCTTGGTAAAGAAGTGGGTTCTCAAATTTGATCATGAAACTTTACCCATTGCACTGTATTCATTGATTAAATATTATTGAGTGCCTGTCATGTGCTAAACATTGTCCTGGAAACTGATGTACCTGAGTACTCAGGATTACTATATCCCTATCCTTAGACATGGAACAGTATGTGGACAAAAAGGGGACTGTAAACAATGATGTAAATGAGGCTATTTCCTGCTCGGAAGCACAATTCCATAAATTACCTATGATATCTTGTTTCCTTTTACTATTAGAAATTAAATCAAGATCATTTCATAGTCAAAACTCAGAACATTGTGTGCTTCACAAACCAGAAGTTTATAATTATAAGCAAACTTATAGTAGTGATATGAATTATCATTACATCCCTGCTTTTTAGCATATGTCACCTGCTGAACTTTATTTTCTCTCACTTTTAAGATAATTAAAATATTTTTGAGGTACACCATGGTAACAGTGTTATGGAAAGATGCAAATTAACTCAAAGTTTTATCTAACACCTTATTTGTACTGTCAGATTTTCAGGAATACAACTTAAAACAGCCTTCAAAAGACAGTGGTGTGTTCCATAACTGAAGGAAAATTTACTCAAAAGCTGTTCCAGTGGATACAGCAGACTTCCACTAAATATTTGCTGATTTGATGAAATGAGAAGCAATCCAACCTAACCAACAAGATCACTCATGTACCTGTTATGTGATACTGTATATACTTCAGCAACTGAAAGAAGTCACAAGAATCTTAATGATGGTTGAATTTTTTTCCCTACACTTGAAAAAACAAATTTTGGAATAGTATATTTGCAAATTATATATATATATATATATATATATATATATATATATATATGGAAAGCCTAAACATAGAAATAAATTTACGTTACATTTAACAAATGGCTTCAGGTCATGAGCAATAAATCTCCACATATTAAGAGATTAGATGGGGCCTACATAGTGGATTAAGCTGGGGCCTGCAGTGCTGGCATCTCCTGTGGGTGTCAGTTCATGTCCTGGCTGCTCCACTTCCAATCCAGCACCCTGCTGGTGAGCCTGGGAAAGCAGCAGAGGATGCTTGAGATGCTTTAGTCCCTGTACCCATGTGGGAGACCCAAATGAAGCTCCTGACTCCTGGCTTCAGCCTAACCCAGCCCTGGTCATTGCAGCCATTTGGAGAGCGACCCAGGAACCAGCAGATGGAAGATGTCTCTCCTCTCTCTCCGGAACTCTGACTTTTAAATACATAAATAAATCTTTTTTTTTTTTAAAAAAAGAGAGAGATTAGATTATAACTAAAACTAAATTTCTACCTGCAAATAGTGGACTCTCATCTCATTCCTTGGAATTATGCGGGAAATTATAATGTATTACTTCTAATTAATGGAGAATTATTAAGAACCCCTTGAAAAGCAATTCCTACTTCCAGAAGATCCTTCCAACTAGAAAAGTATTTGATATCATTTTTTACTTTGGATTTTATACTTTAATTGTCTCTCAGAAGAAACAGTTTTCCTATAAAAATCTGTTCTGAATATTTTAGTCACTTTTAATACAATATGCCATAGATTTGATTGTCAAATATTTTTGCTAATGAACACTAGTCCTGCTTCTTTCTTGAGCTTCAGACTTACATACATTCAATCATTGCTATTTCTGTGTCTCATATTTACTGAGCATGTACAGTATGCAATACCCTGCCCTAGGCATTTATACAAATGTTTTCCAAGTCCCAAACCATCGTACCAAATACTTCATTGAGTTTGGTTTCCTAATGTCTTCAAAGAGGTCATGTTATTTTGACATTTCAGACATCTCCCGTGGCTTGGTTCTGACCAAGGGATTACAGTTAGAGTGAAAGAAATACTGAGATTATAATATATAGGATTGTGGCAACTGTCTTTCTAGAAGAATCTTTCACTTACTAGCATTGAAAGGCAACACAACTATGCAGCATGTGGCAAAGAATTTTGGGTGGCTTCTGGCCAATATACATCAAGAAACGAATGCCCTCATTCCAACAAGTTATAGGATACTGGATTCTACCAACACCTGCATGAGTTTGGAGGTGAATTTTTCTTCAATTGAGCTTTAGAAAAGATCAGTCTCAGATGACAACTTAATTTCAGCCTTGTGAAACAGCAGATTTAATTGACACTATTGCCCAAATGGATCTAACAGATATCTACAGAACTTTCAACCCTGCATCTACAGACTTCACATTCTTCTCAGCAGTGCATGGAACCTTCTCTAGGACTGATCACATACTAGGCCATAAAGCAAGTCTCAGCAAATTTAAAAGAATTAGAATCATACCATGCAGCTTCTCAGACCACAGCAGAATGAAGCTGGAAATTAGCAACTCAGGAAACCCCAGAAAGTATGCAAACACATGGAGACTGAACGACATGCTCCTGAATGAACACTGGGTCATTCAAGAAATCAAAAGAGAAATCAAAAACATTCTGGAAGTAAATGAAGACAACAACACAACATATCAAAACTTATGGGATACAGCAAAAGCAGTATTGAGAGGCAAATTTATAGCAATAGGTGCCTATATCAAGAAATTGGAAAGGTACCAAATAAATGAGCTTTCAGTGCACCTTAAGGACCTAGAAAAACTGCAGCAAACCAAACCCAAATCTAGTAGGAGAAGAGAAATAATTAAAACCAGAGAAGAAATTAACAGGATTGAATCCAAAAAAAAAAAAAAAAAACACTACAAAAAATCAGCCAAGCGAGAAGCTGGTTTTTTGAAAAAATAAACAAAATTGACACCCATTGGCCCAACTAACTAAAAAAAGAAGAGAAAAGACCCAAATCAATAAAATCAGAGATGAAAAAGGAAACGTAACAACAGACACCACAGAAATAAAAAGAATCATCAGAAATTACTACAAGGACCTGTATGCCAGCAAACAGGAAAACCTATCAGAAATGGATAGATTCCTGGACACATGCAATCTACCAAAATTGAACCATGAAGACATCGAAAACCTAAATAGACCCATAACTGAAACAGAAATTGAAACAGTAATAAAGGCCCTCCCAACAAAGAAAAGCCCAGGACCAGATGGATTCACTGCTGAATTCTACCAGACATTTAAAGAAGAACTAATCCCATTTCTTCTCAAACTATTGAGAACAATCGAAAAAGAGGGAATCCTCCCAAATTCTTTCAGTGAAGCCAGCATCACCTTAATCCCTAAGCCAGAGAAAGATGCAGCACTGAAAGAAAATTACAGACCAATATCCCTGATGAACATAGACGCAAAAATCCTCAATAAAATTCTGGGCAATAGAGTACAACAACACATCAGGAAAATCATCCACCCAGACCAAGTGGGATTCATCCCTGGTATGCAGGGATGGTTTAACATTCGCGAATCAATCAATGTGATTCACCACATTAACAGACTGCAAAAGAAAAACCATATGATTATCTCAATTGATGCAGAGAAAGCATTTGATAAAATTCAACACCCTTTCATGATGAAAACTCTAAGCAAATTGGGTATAGAAGGAACATTCCTCAATATAATCAAAGCAATTTATAAAAAACCCACAGCCAACATCCTATTGAATGGGGAAAAGTTGGAAGCATTTCCACTGAAATCTGGCACCAGGCAGGGATGCCCACTCTCACCACTGCTATTTAACATAGTTCTGGAAGTTTTAGCCAGAGCCATCAGACAAGAAAAAGAAATCAAAGGAATACAAATCAAGAAGGAAGAAGTCAAATTATCCCTCTTTGCAGACGATATGATTCTGTACTTAGAGGATCCAAAGAACTCTACTAAGAGACTATTGGAACTCATAGAGGAGTTTGGCAAAGTGGCAGGATATAAAATCAATGCACAAAAATCAACAGCCTTTGTATACACAAGCAATGCCATGACTGAGAAAGAACTGCTAAGATCAATCCCATTCACAATAGCTACAAAAACAATCAAATACCTTGGAATAAACTTAACCAAGGACGTTAAAGATCTCTATGATGAGAATTACAAAATCTTAAAAGAAAGAAATAGAAGAGGATACCAAAAAATGGAAAAATCTTCCATGCTCATGGATTGGAAGAATCAACATCATCAAAATGTCCATTTTCCCAAAAGCAATTTACAGATTCAATGCAATCCCAATCAAGATACCAAAGACATTCTTCTCAGATCTAGAAAAAATGATGCTGAAATTCATATAGAGGCACAAGAGACCTCGAATAGCTAAAGCAATCTTGTACAACAAAAACAAAGCCAGAGGCATCACAATACCAGATTTCAGGACATACTACAGGGCAGTTGTAATCAAAACAGCATGGTACTGGTACAGAAACAGATGGATAGACCAATGGAACAGAATTGAAACACCAGAAATCAATCCAAACATCTACAGCCAACTTATATTTGATCAAGGATCTAAAACTAATTCCTGGAGCAAGGACAGTCTATTCAATAAATGGTGCTGGGAAAACTGGATTTCCACGTGCAGAAGCATGAAGCAAGACCCCTACCTTACACCTTACACAAAAATCCACTCAACGTGGATTAAAGACCTAAATCTACGTCCTGACACCATTAAGTTATTAGAGAACATTGGAAAAACCCTTCAAGATATTGGCACAGGCAAAGAATTTCTGGAAAAGACCCGGGAGGCACAGACAGTCAAAGCCAAAATCAACTATTGGGATTGCATCAAATTGAGAAGTTTCTGTACTGCAAAAGAAACAGTCAGGAGAGTGAAGAGACAACCGACAGAATGGGAAAAAATATTTGCAAACTATGGAACAGATAAAGGGTTAATAACCAGAATCTACAAAGAGATCAAGAAACTCCACAAAAACAAAACCAACAACCCACTTAAGAGATGGGCCAAGGACTTCAATAGACATTTTTCAAAAGAGGAAATCCAAATGGCCAACAGGCACATGAAAAAATGTTCAAGGTCATTAGCAATCAGGGAAATGCAAATCAAAACCACAATGAGGTTTCACCTCACCCCGGTTAGAATGACTCACATACAGAAATCTACCAACAACAGATGCTGGCGAGGATGTGGGGAAAAAGGGACACTAACCCACTGTTGGTGGGAATGCAAACTGGTCAAGCCACTATGGAAGTCAGTCTGGAGATTCCTCAGAAACCTGAAGATAACCCTACCGTTCGACCCAGCCATCCCACTCCTTGGAATTTACCCAAAGGAGTTTAAATTGACAAACAAAAAAGCGGTCTGCACCCTAATGTTTATTGCAGCACAATTCACAATAGCCAAGACCTGGAACCAACCTAAATGCCCATCAATGGTAGACTGGATAAAGAAATTATGGGATATGTATTCTTTAGAATACTATACCGCAGTAAGAAACAACAAAATCCAGTCATTTGCAACAAAATGGAGGAATCTGGAACACATCATGCTGAGTGAAGTAAGCCAGTCCCAAAGGGACAAATACCATATGTTCTCCCTGATCGGTGACAACTGACTGAACACCAAAAAGGAAACCTCCTGAAGTGAAATGGACACTATGAGAAACGGTGACTTGATCAGCATAGCCCTGACTGTTAATGGACAACTTAATACATTATCCCTCTTAGTATATTTTTTTTGTCTGTTCTACTTAATATGACTGGTTTAATTCTGTAATTATCACACAGTTATTCTTAAGTGTTGAAAATTAACTGAAATGTGATCCCTGTTAAACATAAGAGTGGGAATAAGAGAGGGAAGAGATGTATAATTTGGGGCATGCTCAGGCTGACTTGCCCCAATTGGTAGAGTTGGAAACATACCAGGGGATTCCAATTCAATCCCATCAAGGTGGCATGTGCCAATGCCATCTCACTATTCCTAGTGATCAATTTCAGTTCACAATTGATCATAATGAAAGGACTAAGAGTCAAAGGGAGCACATAAACAAGTCTAGTACCTGCTAACACTAACCGATAGAATAAATAAAGGGGAGAGTGATCCAACATGGGAAGTGAGATACTCAGCAGACTCATAGAATGGCGGATGTCCTAAATAGCACTCTGGCCTCAGAATCAGCCCTAAAGGCACTCGGATCTGGCTGAAAAGCCCATGAGAGTATTTCAGGCATGGAAAGCCAAGACACTCTGGCAAAAAGATCTCTGTGAGTGAGATCCCAGTGGAAAGAACAGGTCTTCAAAGAGGGAGGTGCCTTTCTCTGAAGGGAGGAGAGAACCTCCACTTTGACTATGACCTTGTCTAAACAAGATAAGAGTCGGAGAACTCGAGGGGCTTCCATAGCCTTGGAAACTCATGACTGGTGCATAGGGAGATTACTGATGCCATAAACAGGAGTGTCAATTTGTAAAGTCAACAACAGGAGTCACTGTGCACTTACTCCTCATGTAGGATCTCTGTCCTTAATGTGCTGTACATTGAGGCTTAATGCTATAACGAGTACTCAAACAATATATTTCACTTTGTGTTTCTATGGGGGTGCAAACGGTTGAAATCTTTACTTAATGTACACTAAACTGATCTTCTGTAAAAAAAAAAAAAAAGAAAAAAAAAGAAATTATCAATTCCCAACTTGACTCTCACTGGGATTAAACATGACAATAGGTCTGATCTGATTTCATCATCATTTAAAAAAAAATCATCTATTATTTTTCACTTTATGTTTCTGTGTGGGAGCAAACTGTTGAAATCCTTACTTAATGTATACTAAGCTGATCTTCTGTATATTAAGATAATCGAAAATGAATCTTGATGTGAATGGAAGGGGAGAGGGAGTGGGAAAGGGGAGGGTTGTGGGTGGGAGGGACGGTATGGGGGGGGGAAGCCATTGTAATCCATGAGTCGTACTTTGGAAATTTATATTCATTAAATAAAAGATAAAAAAAAATTTTCAGCCTTGTGAGAACCTGAGGCATAGGACACAACTAAGTTGTGTGTACATATCTCGTATATATTATTTGTATCTTTCTTTATTTGGCTGCAATTTATGTAATATCATCATCTCCTGCTATTCCCAAACAACTTCCATCTGGATTACCTAATAACATCTTCCTTGCTGGTCCAATCTCCATCCTGTTTTCAGACTTACTACTTCAAATACCAAATTATACCATTTTCCATCTTTTACAAAGCACTTTCATTACTAACTCATTTTTTTATAAAAACCATATTACCCAGACACCAAAACCATACCAACACAGTGCAAAAAGACAGAGAAGACAATACACTAATATATCTCTTAAAAGACTTCAAAAATAATAGCAAATAAAATCCAGCAATGCAGAAAAATTGTACACCATGATCATAACTAACTGTATTTATTTCATGTTTGCAAGTATGGTCCACTATTCAAATTTCAACTAATATAATCTATATTAACAAGAAAATTCATATCATCTCAACTTACACTTGAAAAAATCCAAAATATATTCATGATAAAGACTCTCATGCATGGCTAACATTGTGGCACGGCAGATTAAGCTTCCGCCTGCAATGCCAGCCTCCCATATGAGTGTCAATTTGAGTAATTGAGTCCCAGCTGTTCCATGTCCAATTCAGTGCCCTGCTAATGTGCCTAGGAAAGCAGTGAACGTTGGCCCAAGTACTTGGGCCCCTGCCACTCAAATAGAAGGCCAGGATGGGGTTCAGCTGCATGACTTTGGCCTGACATAGCCTTAGCTGTTGTAGCTATTTAGGAAGTGAAACAATAGATGGAAAATCTCTCTGTCTCTGTCTCTGTTTCTGTCTCTGTGTGTGCGTGTGTGTGTGTTTGCACACATGTGCATCTCTCTTTACAATTCTGCCTTTTGAATAAATCACTAAATCTTTAAGACAAAGACTCTCATTATGTTAGGAATACGGGGAATTTCCTCGGTCTAATGAAAAAAACATCTAATGAGAAATTTACATATAACATCATACTAAATGGTGGGAAAGTACACATTTTCCACTTAAACTTAGGAATAAGGAAATGATATCAGCTTTCACTACTCTTACTCAACACAGCATTGAACGTTGTTGTCACTGGAATAGAGTAAGAAAAACAAATGAGTCATACAGACAATAAAGCAGAAATTCAATGATGTCTCTTTATAAGTAACATAATTAGGAACACAGAACATTCCAAGGAATTTACAAAAAAAAAAAAACTCTTAAAAGTGAATTAAAAGTAAAAACCTAACTATATCAATACAGAAAACCTAACTATATCAATACATTGAATTCAATTAAATTTCTGACAATGAACACACAGAAATTCAAATTGAAATGTAATATTCTTGAAATGTAATATTCTTGACAATGACACTTGGAAAAACATGCATAATGTCTATAAGCTGAAAATTACAACCGTTAATGAAAGAAATCAAAGAAACCTGGATAAATTGAGAGTCACACTGTGTTTTTGGTTTGTAAGAAAACACATTGACCTTTCTCCGATTTAATTATAGGCCTAATGCAATTCCTATCAAAATCAAAGCAAGCTTCTTTGTACACACACAAGCTTGTTCTAAAATTAATGTGGTAAGTGGAGCCAAGTTCGCAGCTGAGTAAGCAGCCCTGGTGACCACTTCCCCACAGAGACACCAATGTGAACAGGTATACACGCGCCAATTCACCTTCACAAAAGCTATGTAAGCCAAGTCAGAGCCCACAGGACTTCATCTTGTTATAATCATAAGAAAAGTCACACTGAACAAAAGGAGAAGGAAAGAGTCGCCTGTGTCAATTCTCCCTTAGCTCCAAGGGAGCTTGTGGAGACACGTGTCTCCCACTTGGGAGAGGAAGGGGCACTGAATCCCAGGTCATATCCACTATGGAAGAATTTAGTCAGGCTGAGTCCACTGGCAGCTGCCCCCAGGTCCTTACCTGAGATGTGAACATGTGGAGATTCCACAGCGAGGCAGGCTTTGTGACCCCTCTTCCAACTGCTAACAGAAAGTGAAACCCTAGGCTTTGGGGGAGGCCAGGATAGAGAGCTTAGGACTCCAATTTGGAGCTCAAAGCTGGGTCTACTGTACCCAAAGCTGGCACCTGATAAAAGACCTTTAACACTCAGCTGGTATGCACAGACTGCACTTCTAGATTTGCCCAGCATCAGGTGGACCAAAAAAAAAAAATCCAGAAATAATTTATCAAAAAATACACTAAATGAAAGTAAAAATAGAAGGCATCAATAATAGCACAGATAAACAGAAGAATCATTGAGCTAGACAGGCTATTTGAAAATATGCAGTCGGAAGAAGAAAGAAGAAGCAAAAAATCAAAAGGAATGAAGAATGTTTACAGGAAATACGGGCTTGCATGAAAAGAGAAAATATTCAATTTATTGGGATTCAAGAGGGAGTTGAGAATGCCAAAGGGGTAGAAAGCATATTTAAAAAGGTAAGGACATAAACTTCCCAAACCTAGATATAATTATCCAGGTAAAAGAATGTCAAAGGTCACCAGCCAGATTTAACCCAAGCGAGACACATACTCAAGCTCTCTAAGGTGAAAGATAAAGAGAGGATTCTCAAAACGACAAGAGAAAAGACACAGTAACACATGAAGAGATCCCGATTTGCCTGACATCAAACTTCTCAGCAGAAACTTGACAGGTCAGGAAGGAGTAGAATGAGACTTTTATGGTAGTAAAGGAGAAATACTGCCAGTTAAGAAAACTGTTTCCCGCAATGCTATCCTTCAGATATGAGGGAGAGATAAAGACATTTCCAGAAAAGGGTGAGAGACTTTATCACCACCAGACCTGTCTTGTAGAAAAGCTCTGCAAGCTGAAAGAAAGAGACACTAACGAGTAAGAAGAAAACAGCAGAAGGCAGAAAATTCTCTGCTGAAAGAAACTACATCAACAAATTCAGAATGCTCCAATATTGTAAACACCGTCTGTAAATCACTTATATCTTTACTGTGAAGTCTAAAAATTATAATTATTACACTAAGATGTTAAGAGACAGTCAATACGGAAAGAGGTCAGATAATAGCATCAAAAATTCAAAATGTGGGGAAGAACTGAGTACAAATGTAGAGTGTTTTATTAGGATTTCTAATCTCCTTGTTTTTGTCTCTTTTCCAATTTTCATAACCAATGTTAAATTATCATTTCAAGATACCTTGTTATAGTCAAAAGACAATTTTTAAACCTCATACTAACCACAAAGCAAAATCTAAACACAGACATACCAAAAATGATAACAAATCAGAATTTTCTAAGTACCCTCATATTAAAGTTTGATATATAAGCACAGCGATCAAGATAGTGTGGTATTCACTGTTGAATGAACACATAGATCAATGGAACTTAATGGAAAATCCAGGGGTATGTGCATCTAATTTGGGACAACGTTGCAAAAGAAATTCAACTGAAGATAAATAGCCTTCCTAATAAGTGTTGCTGGAGTAACTGGACACCAATAACAAAAGAAACCAAAATCAAGTGACCTCTATCTCACACAGTTAACAGCCTTACATGCAAAATGTTTAACTATAATACTTTCAGGAAAAATAACACATAGGAGAGAATCTTTAGGATTTAAAGAAAGACAAAGAGATTTTAGACTTGACATTGAAAGAATAATCCATAAAAATTAAACAAATTGGACCTCATAAAAATTTTTAAAAGAGCAGATTTTGCTGTCAGAAAATTGATTTGAAGAGGATGAAAACACAGGCTATAAATTGGGAGAAAAGATTTTCAAACTACATATTCAACAAAGCACTTATGTATATAATATCCATATAAAGAATTTTCAAACTTTCAACAGGAAAATATTATAAAACTTGCAAATTATATCAGCAGCTATTTCTATACAGAGGATATACAGATGTCAAATATGTACATAAAATGATGTTCAACATCATTAACTGTCAGGTAACTGCAAATTAAACCTATAAAAAGATCATGACACTCTTATCAGAATGGCTAAAAAAACAAATTGTTACAATTTCAAATGCTAGTGAGGATATAGAGAAACTAAATCAGTCATACATTGCTGGTAAAAATACAAAATTATACAGCTACCATGGAAAATAATTTGGCTGTTTCATTTAACATTAAACATTCAAGTATAATATAACTCAGAAATTGGGCACTTATCTTAGAGAAATGAACATATATTCACAAAAATATGCATATCCAGCAACTTTATTTGTAATAGCCAAACTAGGATTATTGCATATGTCCTTCAACAGATGACTGGGTAAACAAGTTGTGATACATCGATGCTATTGGAATAGCACTCAGCAATAGAAAGGAATAAACTAATTATATATACCACAACCTTGATGAAAGTCCAAGGCGATATTGCTGAGTGAATAACAAGCAATTCCGTAAAGTTAAAAACCAGGTGATGGAAGACACAGCTGACAAATTAGGGGTCACAAGTAGGTTTAGGGATAGGACCAAGGATGATGGTGAGTATGGTCCTTGTATTAGAACAATTCAATGTTTTGACTGATAGTAGATACATAGATTTACAAAGGTATTAATATAAGTGTACAGAATTTAACACACACACAAAATACAATTCACATGGGAAATATGAATTAGATACATAGATACATAAATATTTTCTTGTTTCTTTTTAATTTTCCTAAAGTTTTGCAAAATATATTCTAGTGGAAACTGCATAAAGTGTACAAGGATCTCTCTATATAACCTCATAACTATATGTGGAACCACAAGTATCTATGTAAAACATTCATTTTAAAAGAATATTTAGCAGCTCCTCATGCCCATGCAAATAATTAAAGAAAAAGTAAAGGATGTATTCTCAGTTTTGCACTGAACACATCTTCCCAGAGATAGACCTGAAAATGGGGAATAATTTAAAATAAATACTAGAAATAGTAAAAATAGTGTTTTTTCTCCAGGATATGTGCAAAAATAGTAGAAAAATTTTACAATATACCTGGCTTTGAAGATTCATTAAATCATAGATGCAGAAAAGGCTTTAGCATTACAGGGGAAGCAGCATATCAGTCATGAAATAGAAGCCACAATATACTGAGAAATAATGGCAGCTGATGTCTGTAATCTACATTGGATATTCTTGTTTGTATTTTCATTTGATTTTTAAGAAAGTGATTTTTAGTTTACACTAAATTTAATTAGAACTAAATTCACTTTTAATCCATATATGCTTTCAAAAAATAAAATGAAATTCTTCACGAGCTAAGAAGGCCTTGTTAATGCACAGCAAGAAAGTGAAACAAAAGAAAAATGAACTCGAGTTTTGTCAATCCCTCTGGTGTTTGGATTTTGCAACCTTTGGTCTTAACTTTCTTGTCCACAGCTGGATAGTTTTCTTGAACTATCATGGACATGAGCAGGGTTTTTCTGATCAGAATTTGCTCTACAGCCCCATGACAGTTTGGCAGGCTTTGGAACAAATCTACAAACACTCTGGGTTTACTGTACATGACAGTGAAATAATCAGATCTATTTTAAAATGACTGGCCTTTAAGGCTGTTTGATCAAAGTCAAAGCAAAGTTAGAAGATAATTATTCTTGGAGTGTAGTGAGAGGCCCATATTAGCATACAGGCACTCTCAAAGGACTACTGTAATTATTTTGATCATTGCTCTTTTTAACTATCACATTGTAAGGCTTTGCACAGCAGAAAACTAATATTTTCACTTTGAAGATAATGGCAAAATTTAAGCTAACTGCTTCTAGTTTACCTATTAAAAGTTTTTATACTTCTAGATGCAGTGTTAAACAAGTGATGATCTGTTTGGCATGAACAGGGCTATGGTCAGAAATTTGTTCTTCCTTCAACATGGCTTTGGGGTCTCCTTATCCACGATGCCGTCGTCTGTTCTCCCAAATCAGGGGCTAGCTAGTCTTAATTCCCTATAACTCTCAACTAAACTACTCATAGTAGAGTAATATAATGATAGTGACAACTATAATTTCTTAACTACAACTTTTGAGGCTCTAGACTCATTAAAATATTTACACAAATAATTTATTTCAAGTGTGAGGATAAAGAAAACTGAAATTTAAAGTTCTATGAGAGGGAATTAGACAGGAAGGAGCAGGATAGGTGGGAACATGGGAAGCAGAGGGGATAAGGTGGGAAGTATCATTATGTCCCTAAATATGTACACATGAAATACATAAAATGTGTTTACCCTAAAAAAGTTTTTAAAAAATCTAAAAAAAAATTTATGATAATACAGAATAGAGACAGCTAATCTAGTCTGAGAGGTCAAGGTAGGCTTCCTTAAAAAGTGATAATTAACTGAGAACCACAGGATGAACACCTGGGCAAACACAGATGGGGCTAAGGATGAATAAAATATCGATGCAGAGCAAAAATCATCTGCAAAGGTGCAAAAGTCAGAAAGAAGCATGAGGATTTAATGAATTTGATGACTCAAAGGAGAGAGGAGTAACAAAAGAATCTAAAGATGTATGGAGAGGCCAAGGGGAAAAGAAAATTAGAAGTCAATGTAAAACTCGTGGATTGTATGCAAAATAAAATGAAGCAAAATATGTGCATGTTATGAGAAAAGAAATGATAAGTATGGATAAATAAAGACCAGATAGAAGGTGACTGAAAACACACCAGAAACCGTAGCGATAGCAGTAGAGATGAACAGTGGTCCAATTCTAGCTATTTCGGAGATATCCCAGACAAGAGATTTTGATAGATATATGCGGGGATATTGGGAGGAGTGTGGACTGAAGATTATCTTTAGGTCTCTACCTCATGTAGCTGAATGAATGATGGCCATATTTGCTGCAAAGGTGGAAATATTAGTTCAAGTTTTGACATGTTTAGGTTGGAGTGTCTTAGAGGTATCAAAATATAAATATATATATATATATAAATATATATATATGTATCTTAAATATGGACCTTGAACTGACACAAAAGACTTAGCATAAAATATTTATTTGAATATTTCTTTTCCAAAATGAAGCTTCTAGGTAAGATTACCCAGGAAAAAGGCAGAATGAGAAGATGGCACAGAACAGACTTCCAAGGAACTCTCGCTTCTAACTAGCAGGGAGTAAAAGGAAAGATTATTCTGTACAGGAGAATGGCAAAAAGAAAAAAAATCCAGAAAAGGAAAAAGAAAATGAAAACAACATGGTGACCATGAACACTAAGCATTTTAAAACTGAAAAAGACACATTTTATTTAAAGGTCAATTAAGATGAGGACTGAAAAACAGTTCATAGCATTTATATACAGCATCATTTTTCTTTCAACACACAGAACACTGTACTTCTAATAATGATATATGATAAATATTGAATACTTTTCAGATTTTATCTCATTTCTTTATCACAATAGCACTGTCATTATTCCCATTTTACAGAAAAATAGATTGAGACACAGGGAGGATAAATAATTTGCCAGTCATGTAGCTAAACAAATGGTGAAATTGGAAGAGGAATCTATATATGTCTTAATTCTGTGTTTATAAACGGTGACTTCACACTAGAACACTTCTTCCTGAGGCAATAAAACAGAACATGATGAAGACAATAGTCAACAGAAGAGCAGCTGAAACCGGCTTGGCAAGAGGCTGGCATAAGATGTAGCTGTATGAAAGAGTGGGGTAAAGAAGATGGACTCAATTAACAACAGTCTACCATTCAGATTCCTTTGAATGTGGGAGAGTTTTATCCAGGCTGCAGATGAGACCTGCTTCTTGAAACATGATCTTTACAATGGAAAATTCAGTACTAGGTTTTCTAGGGATGGGACCCAGCAATTTAGAGGAGGAATATTTGGATGGGGACCCATGTGATATCTAATGTGGTGTTTAATACTTCTATATCCTCTCAGCTTCTACTGATTCAAGTAATAGGTACTATGAAAAATTTTTATAAGGACTTGACAGTGTTTTGACCTATGCACACAGTGAATCTTTTTTATTTTGTTTTACCCTGGGCCTAGAAAAGGATACACATTGAGGTAGTGGGTAAAGCTCACTGGTTGCACAAGAATGTGCACCCAGAAATTCAGAATTTGTGCACCTCCCCCAGAAGATCATGGGTGATGGAAATCTCCCTGTCAGTCCCATGGCAAGCAAGTTTGAGGCACATCTCTATTATATCTTTCTCTGGATTCCCTGCTGATCTAATGTCTTTTGCTTTTTCTTGATCTTTCACAGTGTTTTCTGTTGTCCTCAAATGTGTGATTTTTTTTTTTATTGCAAGTCCATCATTTTAAATGTAACCATATAGGACAGAGAATTCTGTGAAATGTTATCATTCAATAACACCTGGATTTGGGGAAATTCTGCAGGCCGCATGAGACAAATTTAAAAAATAAATACTTTATAATAAAAAGCAGACACAGAAGGGGAAACTGGGTGCTGGCATTGTGGCGCAGCAGACTGAGCCACTGCCTGCAACCTCAGCATGCCACATGATGACTAGTTCAAGTTCCGAATACGTATACATATCCATCTAACATCTTATGCATCATGGAGGAAGCAACAGTAGCTTTCTCCCCAAAGCCAGAAACGACGACAGCTGCCTCTACTGCTGTTGTTCTGCATCACTTTCTCCAGATTTGTGCCCACTTAATATGGTATTTAGGTATTTTTATTTCACCAAGTTTTTTTTTTAACAATTTGCTCTTTTTAATTATTTCAGGTTTTCCTTTAGGGTCCTATAATATGTATATTAGAAACGGAGATGTTTTATGCCAGAAGACAATAGCAATATGAATTTGACAAACCCAGGAATGGAAATTTGAATTTAAAAATGTGTATCAAGTCACGATGAGATAGGAGACAGCAAAGGGCTTTCTTCTGAAACAAAGAGTTCGGGTTGCTGGAGAATAGGCAAATTCTAAAATTGTTTGGAAAATATGCAGTGGCTACGTGAAAAGAGCAGCTAAACTAAAAGGGATTTTTGCCCAATCCAATTTGTGTGTAAGTGCAAGAAGCCTGTTGTCAGGTCTGAAAAGGATAAAGCCCTCTAAATCCTATGAACTCTAAAACTAACCAGCTGAATTTCTCATGAATTTTATTTTATCTTTTTCTTTACTTATTTTAAAAGTTTATCGTTTTTACATTTTACTTCCCTTAAGAAGCACCATATGTCATGGTTATTTGCTCTTGTTATTCTTCTGGGTAAATCACATCATCCCAAATATAGCGAGTTCAAATTCACATTACTTTTTCTCATTTCTTCCATTATCTTGTTCATTCCTTTTAACTTGTTTTGACATATTAGGTAACATACTTTGTTTTGGATATAGTTTTCAGTGAATGCTTTCATTGCCTGTAGTGATATTTTGCCCCTTATCCTGTTTTTTCAATATTTGTATAGAAATCTCTTATGATAACCTGCTGTTTGTTTCTATTGAAAATCTATCTTCTTAAACCTTTAGGGATGTGGGGTTGGTTGGCATAGATCTTTATGTTTCATGGCTATAAATATCCCTTTCTTTTATTTTTGCAGTATTAACAAATGATCATATATTTTATGCAGTCTCCTTTATTCCCTCACTGCTATATTAACCATATATTTCATTTGTCCCTATTGTTCCTATTTTTCTGAATTGGCATTCTGCTCCCAGGATTATTCTTCAATATAGGGCTTTGGACTGATTGCTACATTATGGCTGTGTTTATAAATTAGACCCAAAAAGATTTGTTAATTACTAACAGAAGAAAAAAAATTTAATGAAAAAAGTAAGAATACACTAAAAAATTATTTGATAAAAATGGAAAAAGAAATATTTTAATTAAAAAGAAGATTATTTGAAAACTGTAAAAAAAATCACTTACTAATCCTTAGGTGTGGGGCATCAGAGAGAGAGAGGATAATGATGACTCCAAGTTAGTTTTCCTGAGCAGAGAAAAGGAATTTCCTTTAATATATATGTGAGAGTGAGATGGAATAGTAGTTTAGAGTGGGGCAGGGTTGCAGATTGAGAGTACAAAGTGAAGCATGTTAATTTTGAGTAATACATTTGACATAAAAGCTAAGACATTAAGTCTGTAATTGAGTCTGGAATTCAGAGAAGCTGTCAAAGCTGAATATATATTTTGGCACTGTCCAGAAAACTTTTCATATAGTTTTAAAACCATGCACTAGATGAGATCACCATGGAAGAGAGTGGAGTGTATATCAAGTAAATCAGACTTCCAAGGACGAGTCTTGGGTCCCTCCAAACAAAAGAAACTGAAGAGGGTCAGTGATGCAAGGGGCGTCTAAGAGAGTGATGCCCTGGAAGGAAAGAATGTATTTCTTCCAGGAGGAAGTGATCACCATAGGACAAATGCTACTGACATCTACATCAAATATGAAAGTATTTCAAAAATCTCATGGAAAATGCACATTAGTAAAAGACTGCAAATGGGGACCAGTGCTGTGGTGCAGTGGGTTAAAGCTATGGCCTGAAGTGCCGGCATCCCATATGGGCGCCAGTTCCAGTCCCGGCTGCTCCTCATCCAATCCAGCTCTCTGCTATGGCCTGGGATAGCAGTAGAAGATGGCCCAAGTTCTTTGGCCCCTGCACCTGTGTGGCAGACCAGGAAGAAGCTCCTAGGTCCTGGCTTTGGATCAGCACAGCTCCAGCCATTGTAGCCAATTGGGGAATGAACCAGTGGATGGAAGACCTCTCTCTCTGTCTCTACCTCTCTCTGTAACTCTGTCTTTCAAATAAATAAAATAAATCTTTAAAAAAAAGACTGCAAATGGATTTCAAAAATTACACCAAAATAAACTGACCATTAAATTCCCTTTTTACCACAAAGTTTTTACAATACCCTCATAAAATATACTTGTAGGCTGAATTTGGCTCACTTTCTGCCAACTTGTGTTCTCCTATCAGTCTGCTTCTGTCAATGCATAAATGCAAAAACTTAAGTCCAGTGATGGCAAGGAACTGTTTCAAAGCCTCAGAGCTAATTAGAGGTAGAGTTGCTATTGGCATGAATGTCACCTTATACTCAGCCTACTGTGGTTTCTGTTCTCCACTAAATTTTGGCATTAAATGAACAGGCTTCCCTCCTGGAATCTGGAATGATATTAATGAGTTAACATTTCCAAAACCATGTGGGGAGCAATCCGGACTAGACTGAGTTACTGGAATTAAGACTTATTCTATGCATCTGCTCTCCCACAATATGGCGCTGGGAGAGAAGTAAACAGCTTCCGCACAGCTGCCTCCAGTTCAACCAATTAACTGTAGGACTTGCTCCTGATTGGAGAGCAGCGTGCTCGGCGTGTGGGCAGCCGAGTTGGGATTGGCGGAGGAGGACTATAAAGGAGGAGAGAGACGGCATGCACCAGGAACATCTATGGGGAACATCTAAGGGAACCCGTGCAGCCCCCGAGAAGAGCCGGCCGGCGGTGTGCCGCTCCCCTGCGGAAGTGGGGAATGTGGCCAGGGGGAACTGCCCTTCCACGGAGGTGGAAGGGATAGTAGCCAACCCGGGAAGAACCAGCAGCAAACCCGGGGAGGGCCGAGCAGACGAAAGAACAGCGCAGGGTCCTGTGTCGTTCCTCCACGAAGAGGGGGAGCGACAAAACCATACAAATTTTAGTGCATATTAAGGAATATATTTAGGCTTTTACAGAGAAAACGCTCATAAAAATTCCTCTTCATGTGTGCCAAGTACTTGGGACCCTGACTCCTTACTTTAGCCCAGCCTAGACCTGGCTGTTGCAGGCATTTGGTGAGTGAACCAGAGGATGGAAGCTCACTCTCGCTCACTCGCTCTCTTCTTCCTTCCCTCCCCCCATCTGTGTGTGAGTGAATGAGTGTGTGTGTATGTGTGTGTGTGTGTTTTCCTCTCTCTGTCACTCTGCTTTTGGAATAAATAAATCTTTAAAAAAAGAATTCCACCATAGATATTCCTAGGGATCCCAAATTATCTGGAATCTCATCAGATATATGGAAGACCAGGGTTCCAAGAATTACAATAATCAATTCCAAAAATAAGGGGGAAAGCATTAGTTAACTGCATCACTTCCTTGGTGAGAAAGGATTGTCATGGATAGAATGCCAACGTGATGGAAGTATGCCTTAGTGTCAGTTATAAGATAGTTGCTAACCCAAAGTTACCAAGGATGTAGTATCCCAACATAGATTTTGGTATACTGAGATGGAAAATAACAATGTCACTGAAAAAGCTGCCTCTAACGAAACCCTTCTTGATACAGCTGGAATTAATAGATAATGTTTCACTAATATAAAGATCTGAAAATCTCTGTGGACCCATTTGAAACACTTCACTCTTCTATTAATATATGTAGCCTTACCCTTGCATGTGATGTAGCCTTTACACAGACACATATCACTTTACTTTGATGTCCATGCAATTCACATAACCCTCTGAACTTCAGGTTTAATAATGGAAAAAGTACAGAAACAGTTACAGCAAAGACCTATGTGCCTATTGCCCACAATGTGACAAATGTTAGCATTTGTTCAATCTCATGTCATATATTTTAGATATAAGCAGATAAAGTTTTCTCATAAAATCTGTCCCTAGAATTCATTCCTTACTCTCATGCTCCTACCTTAGTTCCGCCCTAGAAGGAAACACTTAATTTTGTGTTTGTCTTATCAGTCCATATTGTTATTTATATATATATATATATATATATATACACACACACAAGGGGTTTTCAAAAATGCTCATGGAAAATGAGTATTATGAAATTACTGTGTATGAATTTAAAAATATTTTGCAATAAACTAAACAATTTTCAATTCCATTTTCCACAAATATTTTGAAATACCCTCATAGTCGTCTTCATAAATACAATAGTGGATTGTTGCGCGGATTTCTAAATTATAGAAATGGTATCTACATCATGTGCATTTTCCTAACACTTACTTGTTTACATCAAAATTAAGTTCTGGAAATCTATCATGTTGGTCAACAGAAATCCCTTCATTATTCTTTTTTTTTTTTTTTTTTTTTTTTTTATTTTTGATAGGCAGAGTGGACAGTGAGAGAGAGAGACAGAGAGAGAAAGGTCTTCCTTTGCCGTTGGTTCACCCTCCAATGGCCGCCGCTGCAGCCGGCGCACCGCGCTGATCCGATGGCAGGAGCCAGGATCCAGGTGCTTTTCCTGGTCTCCCATGGGGTGCAGGGCCCAAGCACCTGGGCCATCCTCCACTGCACTCCCTGGCCATAGCAGAGAGCTGGCCTGGAAGAGGGGCAACCGGGACAGAATCTGGCGCCCCGACCGGGACTAGAACCCGGTGTGCCGGCGCCGCAAGGTGGAGGATTAGCCTATTGAGCCACGGCGCCGGCCTTCATTATTCTTAAGTACTAAATATCATACCACATGAGTATACCAAATAGTGTCCTTTTTCATATTGATTCACACATAACTTTTCATTTCTTTACCATGAATTGTACTGCAATTGCTTTATGATACATGCATATTTGTACTCAAATAGTAGAGTCCCTTAAGAATCATATATAGAAGCAGGATTGCTAAGTTTTAGTGCATTCATATTTTACAGCTATTCCCAAATTGCCATCTGTGAAAAAGTTGGCCTAATTTACTCACTTACCAGTAAGTATACTTGCTATTGCCAGATTGTGTAGTTTTTGGCAATCTGAAGAGTATGAAATGGTACTTTACTAGTAGTTCTTTTTATATTCCCCCCAATTACTATAGAGATATAGTATCTTTTGATGTATTTTTCATTATTCATTTTTCTCTGCTCTGAGACTGCTATTTGTATTTATTGTATATTTTTCTCCTGGATTGTTTATATTCTTCTTATTAATTTGTATAAGTAATATACTCATATAATTTGATTTCTAATCCCTCTCCACTGTATTTATTGGCATATCATTTCCTAATCTATCACATGTCTTCTTTTCCTGCTATCATTTATGGTCATATGAATTATTTAAACTTTGATGTAGTCAACATTTCTTTTAAAGAACTATTTCAAAAGAAATCCTCTTTATCCAAAGGATCATGACAATTATTATTATTATTTTTTTTTTGACAGGCAGAGTTAGACAGTGAGAGAGAGAGAGAGAGAGAGAGAGAGAAAGGTCTTCCTTTTTCCGTTGGTCCCCCCAAGTGGCCGCTATGGTGCGTTGCAGCCGACGCACTGTGCTGCTCCAAAGCCTGGAACCAGGTGCTTCCTCCTGGTCTCCCATGTGGGTGCAGGGCCCAAGCACTTGGGCCATCCTCCACTGCCCTCCCGGGCCACAGCAGAGAGCTGGACTGGAAGAGGAGCAACCGGGACAGAATCTGGCGCCCCAATAGGGACTAGAACCCAGGGTGCCAGCACCGCAGGCAGAGGATTAGCCTAGTGAGTTGCGGCGCTGGCCCGACAATTATTTTCTTAAATAATATTTCAAGCATATTTAATGTTTTATGGTTCACATTTAGGTTTTAATCCATTCAGAAGTCATTTATCCATGTATGCCAAGTGTGAAGTAATCATCTGATTTTAGAGTAGTTTCTCACTTATCTGCTAATCAATTGTCCAACTACCACACTTTAAGTAATTCATCCTTTCTCTACTAATTTTACCACTGGTATATAACTAGTTTCCTTATATGAGTTGCTTGTGTATTCACTTTGAAAACTATAACCGTACAGTATTATATTTTTCTGTTATAGTGAGTTCCTGGAAGATCTGTGTATATGGGCAAGAATGAGAAACTGAAATGCTTCAGTACAGTCCTTTGGATTGTTTTCTCAGTCACCCTTTAGTTTCAAGATATTTACTAAGTTAATAAGAAATTAAATTGTAAGAGAATGACAACTGATTCCAAAATAGGCAACAATAGGTAGTGCTTATCATGTTGTGGGGAGGCCACAGAAAGGAGATAGACTGTACCTATATTATAAAATGGTCACTGAGCAGCACTGAAAATTCAGCAAGGTACTTAATATTTCAGAGTCAAATCTTGTCATCTATTCAATGGTCATAATAGGACCTCAAAGGCAAGACGGCTATGAGGAATAAATGAGAAGTGTACAAAATTCCAAGTTTAGTGCCTGGCATATAACAGGAGTTTAGTAATTGAATGTATCTTCTCTTGTGAAAAATGAACACTTACAGTTGCATTTAACACTTAATTCTGCTCAATTTCATAACTAATTCTCCATTATTTTGGCAATGTCTATTTCCTCGCTTGCTGAGCAAGTTACCAAGGGGTGGACTTACCACCAGACGTTGCCCACAGAGGTACTGTTGGATCAGACATGGAGTGGATGGTTAGGTCAGCTTTCTAGAGCCAACATCCATTCTTCATTCTCAAGAGATATAGCAGGATTCTAGCACAGAAATGGATGTCAGATGAGAGAATGCATCACAATGCCTTAAAGGGCTTGTTAAATACAAATTGCTTGACCCTAACCCCAGACTCAGGTTTGATAAACCTAAGTGGAGAGCTAGGAATTTGTATCTCAATAACAACTTCTCAGATAATACCAGTGCTACTGCTGGTGTGGAACACTGAGAAATACTACTCTATGTTGTCAGTAGATTCTTGTTATTGCCATTAAACACTTCCTTGGATTGGTCTCTTTGAAATGTGATACACTAGAAAAATTTAGTTACAATTTTTCATGCAATGATCATTCATACAAATCTGAAAAATATTTTAGAACATATTGCATGATGCTTATGTTATTACTAGTCAATTTGTGATGCTGTTTGCAAAAAGTAATTATTTAAAACTGTGGAGCAAATAAATTGTTGAATTTTCAACTGGGTAGGAAATGTAAATTACTGTAACGCTACATTTGTCCAATTCATTTGGTCGGAGAAACCACAATGGCACATTTAATGTGCAATGTATTTTATTCACAGTGATCTCATTAATACAACATCTCCAGTGGAATTATACAAGCAAAACAACTGGATCAGAAGAAATGCCTACTGGGACTAGTTTTATATAATGGAATAAAAAAGAAAATCTGCTTCTGGTTAAACATAAAATGTTGAGATTTAATCAATCTAAAATATAGCTTAGGCATAGTTACTGTTAAAATAAAATAGCACTGCCCTTGGAATCAACAATTTCCAATTTATCTAATATGCCACTAACTATACATTTAAACTATAACTATACATTTAAACTATACATTTAAACATCCTAACCAATCTGATTTCCAGTTTTCTTGTCTGTTAAGTGGGCATTATGATGCTTAATTTAGAAGGTTTTTGTAAGTCATACAAGGTATGTTCATTCATTTACTAAACTATAAAGTGCTATTAATATTTTTTTTGACAGGCAGAGTGGACAGTAAGAGAGAGAGACAGAGAGAAAGGTCTTCCTTTGCTGTTGGTTCACCCTCCAATGGCCGCTGCGGCCGGCGCACTGCGGCCGGCGCACTGCGCTGATCCGATGGCAGGAGCCAGGTACTTATCCTGGTCTCCCATGGGGTGCAGGGCCCAAGCACTTGGGCCATCCTCCACTGCACTCCCTGGCCATAGCAGAGAGCTGGCCTGGAAGAGGGGCAACCGGGACAGAATCCGGCGCCCCGACCAGGATAGAACCCGGTGTGCCAGCGCTGCAAGGTGGAGGATTAGCCTAGTGAGCTGCGGCGCCGGCCTTATAAAGTGCTATTAATGTTAAAGTAATATGGTCAATCAACAATGTCTTGAAGTATATAATAAGGAACTAATACCCAAATCTTTCTTTTCCACAGCAATGGAGAGTAGGAACAAAGTTACAACCCCAAGTCTCCCCAATATGAAAATTCTTAGATTCAGTACATGAAAATGCAGCATACAGAATAAGATATGAATTTTAGATAAACAACATAATTTTAGCATGAGTATTTCTCATGCAATATTTGGGACATACATATAATAATTATTTTATTTATTTTTACCTCAAATTCAAATTTAACTATGAGTCCTGTGTTTTACATGGTAACACTACCCAAGAAGCTTATATTCCTAGAGAACAAGGAATGATGATCCAATATTTTCACTCTCTGCAAGCCTCCAGGTCCCTCTGTAACCCTGGGCCCCTAAACTCCAGTCAGGGAATGACATTGTCTCCTGCTAAATTGAGAAAATATTCCTTAACCCTAGATCAATTGCTGCATCACACCACCTCAATGAGTGTGTCTCATTTTTGATTTCTCCATTTGCCCTTTTTGCTGCCATTAGTTTTCAGCTGTGTCACAATAAGATGACATACTAAACTCATTTGATCTTCACAGCAACAGTGTGAGGCATTCAGGCAGGTGTTATACTATGCTGGTTGGAAAAATAAAGAAGCTAAGACATTGAAAAAAAATTGAGTGAAATAGGCAATAGAGAGCAGAGCAAGAATTAATGCTTTTTTAAAATTCTTAACCAGGGCACCATCCCTTCCACTGACATTTCTACTCTGATCGCTGAGACCCTAAGCCCAGACAACACTAGAAGGAAGAGTAAAAGGAGAGTTACTGTCTGGTCACACAAGTAGAACTAAGAAGTCAGTAGGCATTAATATGTATAAATGAGAACTAATTGAATCAAAGAATTGATACTACCTGACACAATGACAAAGGTAAAACACATCCATCTATTCCAATTGCTGCATCTTGAAGATTATAGGCCACGTGAAGACTAATAATCTTTTCTAAGGCTCAGTAAGTATACCTGACTTGCTCATATGTCAAGTTCAGCTATGCATGTACAAAAGAAAACAACCAACCAAGCTTTAAGTACTCATCAGAAAAGCAGGTTTTGACAATTGCATTGCCAAAGTTTTGGTGCTATTTGCTCAGTTTGGAGTATGCAGTGGTCCTGGTCATAGAAAAATACTAAAATTAAACCCCAAAGCCATATTGATTTCAAGCTATGGCAGAGTGTTCCACAAGCAAAAATCTCAAGTACATGCTTCATTTTTGCAATTGCATTTGTTATCATTTATTTTCACATGATGATCACACGTGAGTTACATCTTCATTTAGAAGAACCAATATTGCCAGTACTTCCTAAGGCTCTACTTTTTCGTTAATTTCTCCTAAGTTCTAATAAGGCAAATACTTAAATTTTCTTCATATCTGAGTGCAAATATGTTTAAAGTACATAAAAATAATGTAGAATAGCGATTCTCAAACTTGGATTCATGTTGAAACAGATTGGTGACCTTCAATAGCACTGAATCCTGTCTTAAACTGTCCCCCTTCTCTTTTGAGATTTACTTAGTTTGGGTTATGGTCAGTCATCAAGATATTTATTCAGCTCTATGCATTATACATCATAACTAGAATACATATATGGTACACACCATGATAGCTAGTGTTTGAAAATTTTATAAAATCATTAGACATTGCCCTTGTCTTGACTGTCGATGAACAACTTAATACTTTATCCCATTTAGTATTTTTTGTTCTACTTAATACTATTGGTTGAACTCTGTAATTAACACACAATTATTCTTAGGTGTTTAAATTTAACTGAAAAGTGATCTCTGTTAAATATAAGAGTGGGAATAAGAGAGGGAGGAGATGTACAGTTTGGCACCTGCTCAATTGGACTTGCCCCAAACAGTAGAATTAGAAATGTGTCAGGGGATTCCAATTCAATCCCATCAAGGTGGCAGGTACCAATGCCATCTCACTAGTCAGTTTCAGTTCATAATTTATCATAATGATAGGATTAAGAGTCAAAGGGATCACATAAACAAGACTAGTGTCTGCTAATACTAACTGATAGAATTAAAAAGGAGAGAACGATCCAACATGGGAAGCAGGATACACAGCAGACTCATAGAATGGCAGATGTCCTAAACAGCACTCTGGCCTCAGAATTAGCCCTTAAGGCATTCGGATCTGGCTAAAAAGTCCATGAGAGTATTTTAGGCATGGAAAGCCAAGACACCCTGGAAAACAAAACAAAACAAAGAAACCCTAAATAAAAGATCTCTGTGAGTGAATCCCAGTGGAAAGAATGGGTCATCAAAGAAGGAGGTACCTTTCTCTGAAGGGAGGAGTGAACTTCCACTTTGACTATGACTTTGTCTAAATAAGATCGGAGTTGTCAAACTCAAAATGCCTCCATAGCCTTGGCAACTCATGACAAGAGCTAGGGTGATTCCTGATGCCATAAACAAGAGTGTCAATTGTTAAATCAACAACAGGAGTTACTGTGCATTTACTCTCCATGTAGGATCTCTGTCCTTAATGTGTTGTACAATGTGAATTAATGCTATAACTAGTACTTAAACAGTACTTTACACCTTGTGTTTTTGTGTGGGTGCAAACTGTTGAAATCTTTACTTAGTGTATACTAAATTGATCTTCTGTACATAAAGATAATTGAAAATGAATCTTGATGTAAATGGAATGGGAGAGGGAGTGGGAGATGGGAAGGTTGCAGGTGGGAGGGAAGTTATGGGGGAGAAATCTACTGGAATCTAAAAGCTGTACTTTGGAAATTAATATTTATTAAATAAAAATTTTAAAAAGTTCATTTAGAATGCATATTACATAAAAAATTTTGCATGGATTTCAAATATTGCACCAAAAAATCATTAGACACCTTTTTTTTTTTTTATGACAGGCAGAGTGGACAGTGAGAGAGAGAGAGAGAGAGAGAGAGAGAAAAAAAGTCTTCCTTTTCCATTGGTTCACCCTCCAATGGCCACTGCGGCTGGGGCTCTGTGGCCGGCACACCGAGCTAATCCGAAGCCAGGAGCCAGGTGCTTCTCCTGGTCTCCCATGGGGTGCAGGGCCCAAGCACTTGGGCCATCCTCCACTGCACTCGCAGGCCACAGCAGAGAACTGGCCTGGAAGAGGGGCAACCGGGACAGAATCTGGCACCCGGACTGGGACTAGAACCGGGTGTGCCGGCGCCGTAGGCGGAGGATTAGCCTATTGAGCTGCGGCGCTGGCCATGAATAAGTCTTTACATTATGAACTCAGAAATGAGTTTTAAAATATAACATCTAAGCACTTTGATAATCATTTAATATGCTTTATTAGTATTTTTACTTTTTTACTTTATATTTTAAAGATGTTTCCAAAAGCAACACTTTCCAATTGTCAGGTAAAATAAAAGATGTTCATTTAATTTAAAATTTCAAAGAAACAATGTATAGTTTTGCTTTGTTCTTTCTTTATTTTCTTAGTATAGTTTTTTTTTATTTCCCAAATATGCCATATTTATAGTCAGATCAGTTTTTTTTGTTTTTATTTTAATGGGCTTAAGTATATATTTGTACTTTTATATGCTTTCTTGTTGCTGTTTACTGTTTTTGAACCTGGAACCTTTTGAAAGCATATAAAACTATACATTTCAGAGGCAAGGATAAATATATAGTGAAACATAGATTCAGATATAATATAATAATTGTGGTAAGCATATTACCTACAATTCTGATTTTTCATAATTACAAGAAAAAGTATTAAGTATAACCATAAAAGTTTGCTGGCCAATTTTAAGTATATTTGAAATATATAGATATAGATTATATTAGTTCACTTTTTTACCTCAAGTAAAATATCTAGCTTCTTTGGAAAGAAAATTTTATTTCACTTACAATTTGGAGGATATAGTTGAAGACTGGGCGGCCCCATCATCCAGTGTCTGTTGGAGGCTGGTATTGACAGGTGAGGGAGGAATGATCACATACTAAGGAAGGAAGGAAAGAGAACAGCTAGGCAGAACTTGAAGTAAAAAAAATCTATTGTCTCAAGAAAACCACCCTCCAAGGTCATGCCCCAGTAAACTAAACCTTCCATCAGTCACACCTCTCACATATTATAATTAGATGAAGTCTCCAACCTTAATCAATCAACCATTAAGACATCAGATTTTAAACATCTACATGAATTTGAGGAAAGAAAAATTCTACTCATCCCCTAACATAAATAGGTCTAGTGATTGATCAATAGCTGTGTGGATATTTCATATTTTAAAATATCCACTGATGTGTGCGAATCAAAAGTAGAAAATACTAATTTGTTTGATAAGATATGTCCTGTGTGATCTCTCAAATCTAAATACTATGCTGGGTATATTTTGACAGGTAATGCATCCTATCCTCTTCCATCGCTAATATCTGAGAGAGAATTACTCTGTTTCTATTCGTATTCCTTTATACATTTAAGGATTCTGAGATAGTACATACTTGTATTAAAGATTCCAGAAGATTGTTAAAGGTAAGTGAATCTCTGAAAGCATGATCCAGTTTTAAAATTTTCTATTTATTTGGATAATATTTTGCCTGACAAAATTAATAAGACAAAGATTTGGAAAAGAGAGATCTGAGATTAGTCTACTACAGTTGTGTCACTGCTTCGTAAAACACCATCTCCACTTGGGAAACAGAAGATTTCGTTTACTATGTGTGCTTTATTGCTATTTACAGTAAAAAAAAAAAGCCTCTAAAGTATGCCTTAGTGTTTAGAAGTATGGATGTATGCTTTAGGTAAGAAAGCCTTAAAGCCAGGAATAAAACATTCACAAGAGATATATAATTTAAAAAATTGTTGAAAAAATACTGTCTTTGAACAATGTAAAGCAATAAGAGCTCAAAAATGTTAATGAATGTATAGGCATCTCTGCAGAATATTAATTGACTACTATAGGATTGCTCATTTATTGCTCCAATTACTTCAGGGAGTTCTCAAGCTTGAACAAATGAACACTTTTAAATGCACAACACTTTTAAAGCACCATTTTAGGTAAATATACATAGTAAAATTTTATCATTAAAGAACAATTTTTGACCATATGCAGTAGGTCACGTCAACTTAAATATGAACCATTTTTAGCCTGTGTCTATAGAATTCCATTCAGCCATGTCAGAAAAAGAAAATGTGTATGTATGTATGTATGTATATATATATGCCACTCAAATATATATTCTAGCTGATGTTATTTACTTTTACTCATGATACATGCTCACATCTTCCAAAATAATTCTAAAAACTAGCATATGTGCTTATTGTATCAACTATATGCTTAGTGCTATATTAGGTGCTATAAACACAGTGATTAATAAAACAAATTCAGTCTCTTCTTCTCTTCTGTTACAAAGCTTACATTAGATGAGAGAGACAGAGGGAAAAATTTACACATGTTAATTACAGAAATAAAAGTCCTAAGTTGAACAAAAATAGAAGGTACAATAAACCTGAACTGGATAAAGTTATACATGGAATGGTCAGGAAAGAACTGCAAGAATATTATTGTGCTGAAAAATGAGAGACAAAAAGAAGAAAAGGGCATATGGAACACACTGAAAGAAAAACAAAACAAAACAAAACAAAACAAAACAAAACGTCTTTCTAGATAAAAAAGATAATACCCAGTACAAATGAAAACTAGGGGAATACAACAGCAAACAAAGACACTGTTTTTATGCTCATGGAACACATAGTCCTGAAGGGAGTACAGATAGCAAACACATAATTGTCAGTAGTGATGAATTATGTCAGTCAACTTCTCTAAAGGACAGTTATAGGGAATATCAGGGTGTGCCTCGTTTGGACTGTGAAAATCACAAAGTATTTTTTTAACAGAAGCAATGTTTACATCTGAGACTGAGGAATCAAACTAATAAATTCTACATATTATAGAAAACTTTCCACACAGTATAATGTTCTCTGTGTAAGCCTAAGCTCTTGTTCTCTGTGTAAGCCTAAGGTCTTTGAGGAGCACAAGGAAAAAAAAACACAACTTGAAGTTAACAACTATGCCAAATTACTAGTACTTTTCTCATTAGAATCATGTTACCTACCCCACATTAATGATTATATTTTGTCATGTCATGGAAACAAGAAAGAAAATATTGATTTACATTAGTCAAACACCACCATGTGATTAAAATTCTCATTTTTTTAAAAGATTTTTATTTATTTATTTGACAGGTAGAGTTACAGACAGTGAGAGAGAGAGACAGAGACAAAGGTCTTCCCTTCCGTTGGTTCACTCCCCAAATGGCCGCAACAGCTGGAGCTGTGCCAATCTGAAGCCAGGAGCCAGGAGCCAGGTACTTCCTCCTGGTCTCCCATGCGGGTGCAGGGCCCAAGCACTTGGGCCATCCTCCACTGCCTTCCCAGGCCACAGCAGAGAGCTGGACTGGAAGAGGAGCAACCAGGACTAGAATCCAGCACCCATATGGGATGCTAGCGCCACAGGCAGAGGATTAACCTAGTGTGCCATGGCGCCGGCCCCCAAAAAATTTTCATTGTCAATCAACATAATTTCTCTTCAATTAAAAATAAAGTCCATTGAACTATAATTATTTTTCATCATGACAAGCTATGTTTATGAAAAACATTCCCTTCATATCACTAGGCTATGAAAAAGTCATTGAGAGCATTTCCCAACAATAATATTCTCTGCAAATGCTTGGGGCCATGGTTATCATGTGCATTTTTGCTTTTTGGAGGACTTGTATTCATTTTTAGTTTTTTTAATTATGTTAAAATAGAATATAAAGCTATGCAATTCAGTGATATTTACTATATACAGAATGTGTAATCATCACCATTATTTATATCAAAATGATTTTATCAGCCTAATACTATATCTATGGGGGGGTGGTATTGTGGTATAGTGGATTAAGCCTCTGCCTGTGATGCTGGCATCTCATATGGGTGTTGGTTCAAATCCCGGCTGCTCCACTTCTGAGCTAGCTCCATGTTAATGTGCCTGGGAAAGCAACAAAAGATAGCCCTACTCCTTGGGCCCCTGCACCCAGGTAGGAGACCCGGAAGAAGCTCCTGACTTCCTCTTGGCCCAGCTCCAACCTTTGTGGCCATTTGGGGAGTGAACCAGCAGATGGAGTATCTCAACCTCCCTCTCTCTCCTCCTTCCTCCCTCTCGGTAACTGCCTTTCAAGTAAACTTTTAAAAAAATATTTTAAAAAGGAAGAACTCTGCATTTCCTCCTCTCTCCAATCTCTAGTAAATATTAATTTACTTTCTATTTCTATTAATTTGTCTATTCCAAATTTGAAATGTTTTCAATTATAGCTAGTTGGGTAAATTTTTATGAATAAAAATATTGAAATAGACTTATTGATACAAGTGCTTAACATTAATTGCATACTGTTGCTCTTTGACCAAGTCTTTCAAGACTGAATTCATATAGTGATAGCATTATATTCCTAGGATAACAAATTGATATTCAATATAATACAGGAAATACAGAACAGTAAAACATATAAAATGTAACAAAAATGAGAGTTTGGGATTCAAATGATTGAGGTTTGAGATGCCTATGTTGGTTTAATGGTCACATGAGCAGCAAATAGTTATGGAATGTCTAATTAATTTCCTTCAACTAAAGGAAACTCAGCTCTTGAAAACACCTCTACACAAATGACTTTCATTATAGTTTGAGAATTAGAATTGCACAAATTATTTTCTATTTTTTCTACAAAGGAGGCAACAAGTTACTCACTGTACATAAGAGCATATTTATTCTACTAAAATTATATGAAAACTGATACACTATGGTTAAAAATCAAAGTTTCTCCAAAATAATTGCTGTTATCCTTAATATTTTTTCCACAATATTTTTACATACTTGGATTTATAGGGATGAGTAGCTGACTGGAGAAATAGAGAATTATCTCTATAAAAATCCAGAAAGGCACTGCAGAACGGAATGGAAGATGGATTTGAAGAAGAACCCATACTTTTATAACATGCTTATCAATTATCTACTCATATCCATCTGGCCCCATCAGAGGTGGAATGACAAGTGAAATAAATGATGGAAGGGAAACATGAATCATTGTAGAATGAAACACAGAGCTTAGCAATAAAGAGATTTCCTATGGATAACCAGCCATTTGAACGCTGGTGACTAAGAGAAGACATGCCACCAGGAATAAGGGATACATTTTTTTGAGACATTGCTGCAGGAAACTATGCGAAATTAAATTTACTGGCATCCTCACATCATTATCTTTGCTCCTAATTGCGAAATGTGGCTAGCTCCATTAAAACATGAATAATAGCTTCAAAGAAATAAACATCAAATTAAGCAAATTTTTAAAAGTTATTTAGATCAAAAATAAATGAAACAGGATCAAGAGGTCAATGAATAACAAACATCACAGGAAAAAATCAAAAAACAGGTACAGATGACTATTTTTGAAAAACGTTACAAACATCATGAGTTGAGTAGAAAGAACAGAATTTCAAAAACACAGAACTTCAAATATTAGATAATAAACCAGTAGCAGGAGAATCAGGAAAACAAGAGGAAAGACAGAAGTAGACAGCTGAACTAAAGATCATATTAGAACCAAAAAAAAAAAAATAATGTAAGTATTACTGATGACATAGTATGGCTTAATAGAAAAAAAATGAAGAAATTATACTAAATAAAAGCAAAGTACAAAACAGGTTTTAAAATTTTAAAATGAATACCTGAAATCCAGACAAAATATGTTCACTTCACATAGCTCCGTCTTCCTGTCTTCCCAAAGAATGAGGAACGCAGCTTGACACAGGAGGGGTAAGAAGGTCCTTAATATAGGGATGAAGTGGATAGAATGTATCTCAGGGAAAAAACAGCACAGAACATTCAGCAGAAAAGTTACTGAATTTCAAGGATAAATAGATAAATGTGGGCATTCTGGAAGGGAGAACAGGCCATTTACAAAGAAGGCTCTATTCACCATATGTTAACTGATAACAAGACTTCATCTCCTGTTTGTTAAGAAAAAAACAACCCTAGAAAATGGATAACATATAAGAAACAATTGTTTCCAGGACGTGGGAAACAAAGAGTTTGGGAATTTGATTTCTAAAATAAGGGAAATAAAGGAGCTGAGCACTAAATCAGCAAAACAAAAAAGGAGAAAAGAAGCCACTATAGTGGTCCTGTGGAGATAAGTAAGAAACTATCAGTTCTTTTGGGAAGATGAAGAATGTAAAAATAATAGAGTAGATAATTACAGGGTCAGGAAATAAGCAGGATAAGAAATGTAACTTTCTTCATAGAGATCCCTACCCTCCCTCCTGCCCACAATGCCACCCTTTCTCCTGCTTCCCTCTCTTATTCCCTCTCTTAATTTGTACAGTGATCTACTTTCAGTCTACTTCATACTCATTAACCCTACACTAAGTAAAGCGTTCAACAAATAGCAAGATGAGAAATCATAAACTGTGTGTGTATAGTATTAAACTCTAAAAGGACAGATAAATGTAAAAAAACACCAGAAACATATTGGGTTAGCAGATACTAGATGTTACACAAAACATGGACATTTTTGAATTCCATCCAGCCAGAATGGAGAGATTAAACAGTAATATGGGGGCCGGTGCTGTGGCACAGCAGGTTAACACAATGGGTTAATGCCCTGGCCTGAAGCGCCTGTATCCCATATGGGCACTGGTTCTAGTCACGGCTCCTCCTCTTCTGATCCAGCTCCCTGCTGTGGCCTGGGAAAGCAGTAGAAGATGGCTCAAGTCCCTGGGCCCCTGCACCCACGTGGGACACCCAGAAGAAGATCCTGGCTCCTGGCTTCAGATCAGTGCATTGCGGCCATCTAGGGAGTGAACCAGCAGATGGAAGACCCCCTCTCCTCCCCCCATCTCTAACTCTGACTTTCAAATTAATAAATAAATCTTAAAACAAACACTAATATTAAACATTCAAAGCATTAAGAAGAGACTCTAGAAGGATTACCATTTAACAGTAGGTATAGAAGAGTCCTAGAATTCACTCTACATTTCATATAAAATATGTGTGTATAAAGCCTATATATCAGCCACTAAAAGGTCAACTGGAACTTCAAGTAACTTAAATTATTGCACAAACTAAATCGATAAACATCAACACATTATAACATCAAAATTCAAGCGTTCAACAATGTAAAATGACAATATCTAGCACATGAGAAATTCTGACACGTGCTAAGAAGCAGAAAAATATACCAATGATCAAAAGAAAACTAAATCAGCAGAAACAGACTCAGATATTAGAAGCATGATAAAAACTCAAGAAAAATATTTAAAAAGGTGTTACAAAAATGTATCAGTATTTAGGGCAAAACATAGCTAAGTAAAGAAATAGAAGATAACAACAAATTGACTTTCTAGAGGTAGAAAATTATATTCAAATAAGTAAAGGCTGGGAGGCCGGCGCTGTGGCTCACTAGGCTAATCTTCCGCCTGCGGCACCAGCACCCCGGGGTTCTAGTCCCTGATGGGGCACCAGATTCTGTCCCAGTTGCTCCTCTTTCAGTCCAGCTCTATGCTGTGGCCTGGGAAGGCAGTGGAGGATGGCCCAAGTGCTTGGGCCCTGCACCTGCATGGGAGACCAGGAGGAAGCACCCGGCTCCTGGCTTCGGATTGGCACAGTGCGTTGGCCGCAGTGCACCAACCATGGCGGCCATTTGTGGGGTGAACCAACGGAAAAGGAAGACTTTTCTCTCTGTCTCTCTCTCTGTCTAACTCTGCCTGTCAAAACAATAAATAAATAAGTAAAGGCTGGGATACTAGCAAAAATAGTCAACAAAAATATATCAAATATTTTCCTCTATAAAATCAATGAAGAAATTGGCCAAAGGATGCTAGAATAAAGATTTGCAGAATCCTGGTAACTAATGAATGCATTAGAGCAACTCATGGAGTATTTATTCAAGGGAAATTTCTGAAATTTGTAAGCCTACTCTTCCATAAAAGCACTAACAACACCACAAACAGAAAATAATTGACAAAGTTAACCTGAAATGGCTCTCAAATTAACTAAAAGCTTACAATGATCAGAGGAGGATTATTTATTTTCAAAAACATAGTGGAGTAACAGAGCTCACTCTAGCATTTATTCTTGCTCTGTTGTGATATCTCTGTCCCAACTCTGTGGTAGCCTCCAAAACATCTCTGTAAGAAGCAGTGACCTTAAGCGGGAGCTAGCATTCTAAAAATCACTGGAGGGAACTCAGTGCATGTGAAACAAAAAGAAAGCCCTATTCTCAGATTTTGCACTATATGATGTGTCCAACCACTTTCTGAGTAACTCCATTCTCAGGACATATTTTCACTTGACCTGTTTTAGGACTCATCCAGTGCAAATAGTAGCAATCCTAGGGTATTTGTTGAAAAAAAAAGTCTGGTAATTATTTAACATTGCAAAAGCCTGAGGTATTAGTACCAGTTGGGACATTCAACAGACTTAGAAAAATAATAGAAAAAAAAGTAAAAATTGTCAAATGAGGTTTCCTGTATGGAACCTCACTTTTAAATTTTAAATTTATTTTTTAAATTTTTTAAAATTATATTTTTTATTTTTTTTTTATTTGACAGAGTTAGACAGTGAGAGAGACAGACAGAGAGAAAGGTCTTCCTCCCATCGGTTCACCCCCCAAATGGCCGCCATGGCCAGCGCTGTGCCGATCTGAAGCCAGGAGCCAGGTGCTTCCTCCTGGTCTCCCATGTGGGTGCAGGGGCCCAAGCACTTGGGCCATCCTCCACTGCCTTCCCAGGCCACAGCAGAGAGCTGGACTGGAAGAGGAGCAACCGGGACTAGAATCCAGCACCCATATGGGATGCTGGTGCCGCAGGCGGAGGATTAACCAAGTGAGCCATGGTGTCGGCCCCATACAGGGGTCATTAAAAACCTCCAAGCATCTAGGATTTGCATGGTCAATAAAGAAATAACAAAGTCCAAATTAATCACTTGTGACTGACACTGAGGTTCTTTATAGGCAGAGGTATAAACACAAAAACAGGATTTAACACACACATTGGTCCACAAGGCAAGAACATGGAAGATTTATGAGTTCAAGCTATTTTAGTATTTTTTTCTAATCAGTAACTGACCATTTAACTATCAAGTCGAGATGACAGTGCTTGTATATGATAAAGAACACCGATTTTTAAAAAATATTCATGGAATCTCACTAAAAAATCAACAGCAAAAATAGCAAATGATAACAAAAAATAAAAATTGGAAGAGGTAAAAGATTTCCAGTTTTTGTATCATATATATATATATATTTAAAGATTTATTTATTTATTTGAAAGTCAGAGTTACACAGAGAGAGGAGAGGCAAGGGGGGGTGGGTCTTCCACCTGATGGTTCACTCCCCAGATGGCCACAGCTCTCTTTTCAATTCCTCCGAATATTAGAACTTTCACATATTTTTAAGTCTCCCTCACCACCTGACTCTGGAACCATATTGTCTCTCATCTTGTCCAAGATCCATTCTAAGACGTGTTTACTGGATCCCATTCAATGTTGCCACCTTAAAAATAAATAAATAAGTAAATAAATAAACCTTCAATATCAGCTTATCCCTCTCCCCATATACACCAAAATATTCTAGACTCTGGTGTGTAAAAAATAAGGAATTTTGTAAAGTTTCTTCATTCACAATGTCTCCAGCTAGTATCCTATCTTACTCTTCTCCTTTACTGATAATTTTTCAATATTGTTTACAATAAATGTCTCTTCTTTTTTTAGAAAGCTTTTATTTAATATAAATTTCATAGGTACTGCTTTTGGAATATAGTGGTTCTTCTTCTCCTTTCCATTCATTCTTAAGCCAACTCAGTCTTTTTTCTTTCAGTACTGCAGTGTCTTTTGCTAAATAGACGAATGATCTCCATGTTGTCAGAGTAATAGAAATTTTTGATTTGTAATGATATTCAAACCTCTCAATCATCTTTCCATGTGTTAATTCAAATACTTACAGTTAATATTTTAATGAACATGTGTTTTTCATTACAAATGATATGCTTAGAGCTTCTTTCAGTACTGGATTTAAATAGAAAAATCTTATAAATACTATGTACTCATGAAAACATAATTTCAGATGAGATCAGGTACATTCAGGGTGCTATGGCTGTTCATAGCTCTTGTGTGTACTCCTGAGGAACAGTGTTTTTTTCTACTTCTAGTTGAATTCTGTTTTAGTGGAGGGTTAGGCTTGTGATTATAAAGAAAATTGAAAGTATGTCACTGTAAAAATTAAAATAAGACAAGGAGGAGGAACAAAGAGAGTGGGAGAGAGGGGGTGGAAGGGTACGTGAAATACATGAAATGTGTTCTCTTTTATGAATAAAAAAGTAAAAAGAAGCAATTTCATAAAATACATTGCTTACATTCCTTTCAGATAATGCAGATTATATTTTTGAAAATTAAAAGTTAAAAAGGTTCATGCTTTCAATCGTGCACTACAGCAACTTTCTAGATTAAATTCTATGTGCTGTAATTGGAAGCATTCTGTGTTTATATCTTTGAGCAGTAAAGTAACGGAAAAAATGAGAATTGAACATGTTTACATTCCTCTGAAGGGTCACAATGCCTCTTTTTGACCTCTTTTAGAATGGATATAACCTGGCCTAAATGAAAGATCTCCACGAGTGAGATCCCAGTGGAAAGAATAGGTCATCAAAGAAGGAGGTACCTTTCTCTGAAGGGAGGAGAAAACTTCCACTTTGACCATGGCCTTGTCTAAATATGATCAGAGTCAGTGAACTCAGGGGGCTTCCATAGCCTTGGCAGCTCATGACAAGAGCCTAGGGTGATTACTGATGCCATAAACAAGAGTGTCAATTTGTGAAGTCAACAACAGGAGTCACTGTGCACTTACTCCTCATGTAGGATCTCTGTCCTTAGTGTGCTGTACATTGAGATTTAATGCTATAACTAGTACTCATACAGTATTTTTCACTTTATGTTTCTGTGTGGGAGCAAACTGTTGAAATCTTTACTTAATGTATGCTCAACTGATCTTCTGTATATAAAGAGAATCAAAAATGAATCTTGATGTGAATGGAAGGGGAGAAGGATAAGGGGAGGGTTGCGGGTTGGAGGGACGTTATGTGGGGGAAGCCATTGTAATCAATATTCTGTACTTTGGAAATTTATATTCATTAAATAAAAGTTAAAAAAAGAATGGATATAACCTGAAGCTTTACTAAAAGTATGAATTGCTATATTCAAATTGAAACTTTTCTGTGCATATTCTATTATTGTTCATGTTATTTACAAGAATAAAATATTTAAGAATAAACCATTTCCCTGTAAAACAAGATAATGCATGTAATAAGGCTTTAAAAATAGTGGAGGTGTCTTCCTTTAGTTATCACTGTGATGATGATTATCTCTTGTAATGTTGAAGACCTTATATGATATTTTTGCTAAGTTGATGTGAAGGAGCTCCATTATGTTGTCACTCTGAAGTAGTTCAGCATGTGCAGTATAGCCATGTTTGGCAGCACACCCACTGGACTCACCCAATTCAGGTTTCTCTTCCAGAGATGTGCTGAAGTTTGTTTTGTTTGTCTTATTATTTGTTTTCCTTTTGGACAATCATAAAGATAACAAAGATTAACTGAAGATAACTGAATCCACACCCAATCATAAGAATAAAGATGAACAGGGTCAATGAAAGGAACGGTTTCTAGTCTGCAACACCAACCTCTCCATTCTTGTATGAGCAAAATCACTAGTCAGAATGAGCATAGGAAATGTTTCCATGCTGGTTCTGGTTTAATTCCTCTGTACTTTATCATATTTTAAAACCATTATCTTTCAACATGTCATTCTCATAGAGTAATCCAAAAAGACATTTTTCATCTTCCTATCATATGCAATTTAACTAGCTTAACTCCTAGAGGAAAATTTATTTCAAAGATTTGAGAAATTTCTATCATCCTAATGTAAAAAATAAATTCCCTTCCAACTCTGTAAAATTTCTCTGCTACTGCTGAAGAGAAGTTTCAAAGACCTCCCTTTCCTTTTCCAGAGAAGAAAATAATTTCAAATTTAAAAGATACATCCAAGCATTAGTTTCTATTTAGAAATAACTTACACATGATTACTCCCTATGCTGTAATATAAATAAGGCATCTACCCCCATCTCCCACTAACTAGCAGTAATTGTAATTCAAACTATTGTATGCATGGAGCTAATCATTTTGTTTCTGTTCAGCTACATATACCCTACAGTGTGTACGTGCATGAAACTTATCTTTTTATATTCTGTGTACAGACAATATTGGAATACTGACATTATATTCTATTTCTTGTCCATTTTCTTGATTATTGCTATGATCAACTGTGCCATTCTCCTTTCCTCCTGCTCTGTGTAAAAAAAAGGGGCACACCGATTCATCACCTGGGCCAGGAGTCTAATTTTTATAAACTCAATTTCTCTGCATGTAAAGGGAAAATTATTATTGATAGCCTTTTCTGGAGTAATTATGAAAAGACTGAGCAAGACTATACATTAATAATTTACTAAAATATATGGCATATAAACTCCCAATAAATAGTAATAGTTGGTGTCTTTCTGTACCACTATATAGCACTCCTTTACACACGCAATTACCAAGCCAATAATTGAAAGAGATCAAGCAATACAGAGATGGACAAAAATCTCCTTAATACTGCTAATACAAATGCTGCAGAATGTGGCATGGATGTTTGATAACAATGGACTTTTTAACACTCTACTGCAGAACTAGGCTGACTTACTGAATTAGGCATAGGCAGCACTGCACAATCATTGGCTGCTTTTTACATGAGGTATAACGTAAAATTTATGTCATGGAAGAATAAGGAGCAATTTACTATCTCTATTATCAGCCTGACTGACTCTTAGCAAGAGTAATAGGGAAGGGAAAAAAAATCTATGCACACCCTATTCTTATCCCTAAAACTCATGAATGAGATAAATTGTATTTCCTTCCTTAAGGAAGAGTGAATGAGTGGTGCGAATATATTCAGTTTTCTTCAAGTTTTAAGTAAGATGTTATCTCTTTACAAATTATTTTCTGATGCTTCTACTCTGAAATAATTTATAACCTCTTTGCATTTGTATTGATCATTACATGTACTCTCTTAAAGTACAGACTGCATTATTCAAGGTACTATCATTATACTGTATACTTACATATTATTTTCGTTAATGTTCATTCATCTATGCAGCATTTATATATTGATCACTCACAATGTGCAAAATGTAGTAAACAAAGTCCTAATCCCCTGAGGACTGAAAGTTGATGAGAGAAATGGACAATAATTTAACTGAGAACATATTCTGTATCTGCTCTATTTCTTACATTCTCTTGACTCTAAATATTCAGTTAAAAATTTTCTAAAATGAATTATTAATAGTTCAAGGGAAAACTATTTGTCTCAGTATAGGGAGACAAAAATCCAGTAAATTTTCTTTATTTGAAATGTCAAATTAGTAAATTGCTTGGCTCAGTTTATAAAATGAAGTATTTTTTTTTTAACTTTTATTTAATGAATATACGTTTCCAAAGTACGAATAATGGATTACTATGGCTTCCCCCCCATACCGTCCCTCCCACCCACAACCCTCCCCTTTCCCACTCCCTCTCCCCTTCCATTCACATCAAGATTCATTTTCGATTATCTTAATATACAGAAGATCAGCTTAGTATACATTAAGTAAGGATTTCAACAGTTTGCTCCCACACAGAAACATAAAGTGAAAAATAATAGATGATTTTTTTTAATGATGATGAAATCAGATCAGACCTATTGTCATGTTTAATCCCAGTGAGAGTCAAGTTGGGAGTTGATAGTTTCTATTCTTTTCTTTTCTTTTTTCTTTTTTTTTTTTTTTTTTTTTTTTTTTTTTTTTTTTTTTTTTTTACAGAGGATCAGTTTAGTATGCATTAAGTAAAGATTTCAACAGTTTGCACCCCCATAGAAACACAAAGTGAAATATATTATTTGAGTACTCGTTATAGCATTAAATCTCAATGCACAGCACATTAAGGATAGAGATCCTACATGAGGAGTAAGTGCACAGTGACTCCTGTTGTTGACTTTACCAATTGACACTCCTGTCTATGGCATCAGTAATCTCCCTATGCTCCAGTCATGAGTTTCCAAGGCTATGGAAGCCCCTTGAGTTCTCCGACTCTTATCTTGTTTAGACAAGGTCATAGTCAAAGTGGAGGTTCTCTCCTCCCTTCAGAGAAAGGTACCTCCTTCTTTGAAGACCTGTTCTTTTCACTGAGATCTCACTCACAGAGATCTTTTGCCAGAGTGTCTTGGCTTTCCATGCCTGAAATACTCTCATGGGCTTTTCAGCCAGATCTGAATGCCTTTAGGGCTGATTCTGAGGCCAGAGTGCTATTTAGGGCATCTGCCATTCTATGAGTCTGCTGAGTATCTCACTTCCCATGTTGGATCACTCTCCCCTTTATTTATTCTATCGGTTAGTGTTAGCAGGTACTAGACTTGCTTATGTGCTCCCTTTGACTCTTAGTCCTTTCATTATGATCAATTGCGAACTGAAATTGATCACTTGGACTAGTGAGATGGCATTGGTACATACCACCTTGATGGGATTAAATTGGAGTCCCCTGGTATGTTTCTAACTCTACCATTTGGGGCAAGTCAGCTTGAGCATGTCCCAAATTATATATCTCTTCCCTCTCTTATTCCTACTCTTATGTTTAACAGGGATCACATTTCAGTTAAATTTCAACACTTAAGAATAACTGTGTATTAATTACAGAATTAAATCAGTCATATTAAGTAGAACAGACAAAAAAACTACTAAGAGGGATAATGTATTAAGTTGTTCATTAACAGTCAGGGCTATGCTGATCAAGTCACCGTTTCCCATAGTGTCCCTTTCACTTCAACAAGTTTCCTTTTTGGTGTTCAGTCAGTTGTCACCGATCAGGGAGAACATATGGTATTTGTCCCTTTGGGACTGGCTTATTTCACTCAGCATGATGTGTTCCAGATTCCTCCATTTTGTTGCAAATGACTGGATTTCGTTGTTTCTTACTGCAGTATAGTATTCTAAAGAGTACATATCCCATAATTTCCTTATCCAGTCTACCGTTGATGGGCATTTAGGTTGGTTCCAGGTCTTAGCTATTGTGAATTGAGCTGCAATAAACATTAGGCTGCAGACCGCTTTTTTGTTTGCCAATTTAAATTCCTTTGGGTAAATTCCAAGGAGTGGGATGGCTGGGTCGAACGGTAGGGTTATCTTCAGGTTTCTGAGGAATCTCCAGACTGATTTCCATAGTGGCTTGACCAGTTTGCATTCCCACCAACAGTGGGTTAGTGTCCCTTTTTCCCCACATCCTCGCCAGCATCTGTTGTTGGTAGATTTCTGAATGTGAGCCATTCTAACCGGGGTGAGGTGGAACCTCATTGTGGTTTTGATTTGCATTTCTCTGATTGCTAATGACCTTGAACATTTTTTCATGTGCCTGTTGGCCATTTGGATTTCCTCTTTTGAAAAATGTCTATTGAGGTCCTTGGCCCATCTCTTAATTGGGTTGTTGGTTTTGTTTTTGTGGAGTTTCTTGATCTCTTTGTAGATTCTGGTTATTAACCCTTTATCTGTTGCATAGTTTGCAAATATTTTTTCCCATTCTGTCGGTTGTCTCTTCACTCTCCTGACTGTTTCTTTTGCAGTACAGAAACTTCTCAATTTGATGCAATCCCAATAGTTAATTTTGGCTTTGACTGCCTGTGCCTCCCGGGTCTTTTCCAGAAACTCTTTGCCTGTGCCAATATCTTGAAGGGTTTCTCCAATGTTCTCTAGTAACTTGATGGTGTCAGGTCGTAGATTTAGGTCTTTAATCCATGTTGAGTGGATTTTTGTGTAAGGTGTAAGGTAGGGGTCTTGCTTCATGATTCTGCACGTGGAAATCCAATTTTCCCAGCACCATTTATTGAATAGACTGTCCTTGCTCAAGGAATTAGTTTTAGATCCTTGATCAAATATAAGTTGGCTGTAGATGTTTGGGTTGATTTCTGGTATTTCAATTCTGTTCCATTGGCCTATCCTTCTGTTTCTGTACCAGTACCATGCTGTTTTGATTACAACTGCCCTGTAGTATGTCCTGAAATCTGGTATTGTGATGCCTCCGGCTTTGTTTTTGTTGTACAAGATTGCTTTAGCTATTCGAGGTCTCTTGTGCCTCCATATAAATTTCAGCACCAATTTTTCCAGATCTGAGAAGAAGGTCTTCGGTATCTTGATTGGTATTGCATTGAATCTATAAATTGCTTTTGGGAGAATGGACATTTTGATGATATTGATTCTTCCAATCCATGAGCATGGAAGATTTTTCCATTTCTTGGTATCCTCTTCTATTTCTTTCTTTAAGGTTTTGTAATTTTCATCGTAGAGATCTTTAACGTCCTTGGTTAAGTTTATTCCAAGGTATTTGATTGTTTTTGTAGCTATTGTGAATGGGATTGATCTTAGAATTTCTTCCTCAGCCATGGCATTGTCTGTGTATACAAAGGCTGTTGATTTTTGTGCATTGATTTTATACCCTGCTACTTTGCCAAACTCTTCTATGAGTTCCAATAGTCTCTTGGTAGAGTTCTTTGGGTCCCCTAAATAAAGAATCATGTCATCTGCAAAGAGGGATAGTTTGAGTTCTTCCTTCCCAATTTGTATCCCTTTAATTTCTTTTTCTTGCCTAATAGCTCTGGCTAGAACCTCCAGAACTATATTGAATAGCAGTGGTGAGAGTGGACATCCCTGTCTGGTCCCAGATCTCAGTGGAAATGCTTCCAACTTTTCCCCATTCAATAGGATGTTGGCTGTGGGTTTTTCATAGATTGCTTTGATTGTATTGAGGAATGTTCCTTCCAAACCCAGTTTGCTTAGAGTTTTCATCATGAAAGGGTGTTGTATTTTATCAAATGCTTTCTCGGCATCTATTGAGAGAATCATATGGTTTTTCTTCTGCAGTCTGTTAATGTGGTGTATCACATTGATTGTCTTGCACACATTAAACCATCCCTGCATACCAGGGATAAATCCCACTTGGTCTGGGTGGATGATCTTTCTGATGTGTTGTTGCATTCTATTGGCGAGAATTTTATTGAGGATTTTTGCATCTATGTTCATCAGGGATATTGGTCTGTAATTCTCTTTCAGTGCTGCATCTTTTCCCGGCTTAGGAATTAAGGTGATGCTGGCTTCATAGAAAGAATTTGGGAGGATTCCCTCTTCTTCAATTGTTCTGAATAGTTTGAGAAGAATTGGAGTTAGTTCTTCTTTAAATGTCTGGTAGAATTCAGCAGTGAATCCATCTGGTCCTGGGCTTTTCTTTGTTGGGAGGGCCTTTATTACTGTTTCAATTTCTGTCTCAGTTATGGGTCTGTTTAGGTTTTCGATGTCTTCCTGGTTCAATTTAGGTAGGTTGCATGTGTCCAGGAATCTATCCATTTCTGATAGGTTTCCCTGTTTGCTGGCATACAAGTCCTTGTAGTAATTTCTGATGATTCTTTTTATTTCTGTGGTGTCTGTTGTTACATTTCCTTTTTCATCTCTGATTTTATTGATTTGGGTCTTTTCTCTTCTTTTTTTAGTTTAGTTGGGCCAATGGGGTGTCAATTTTGTTTATTTTTTCAAAAAACCAGCTCCTCGTTTGGCTGATTTTTTGTAATGTTTTTCTTGATTCAATCCTGTTGATTTCTTCTCTGATTTTAATTATTTCTCTTCTCCTACTAGATTTGGGTCTGGTTTGCTGTAGGTTTTCTAGATCCTTGAGGTGAATAGAAAGCTCATCTATTTGGTGCCTTTCCAATTTCTTGATGTAGGCACCTATTGATATAAACTTTCCTCTTAACACTGCTTTTGCTGCGTCCCATAAGTTTTGGTATGTTGTGCTGTTATCCTCATTTATTTCCAGAAAGTTTTTGATTTCTCTTTTGATTTCTTCTATGACCCATTGTTCATTCAGGAGCATGTTGTTCAATCTCCATGTGTTTGCGTATGCTCTAGGGATTCCTGAGTTGTTCATTTCCAACTTCATTCCTTTATGGTCTGAGAAGCTGCATGGTATGATTCTAATTCTTTTGAATTTGCTGAGACTTGCTTTATGGCCTAGTATGTGGTCAATCCTAGAGAAGGTTCCATGTACTGCTGAGAAGAATGTATAATCTTTAGCTGTAGGATTGAAAGTTCTGTATATATCTGTTAGATCCATTTGGGCTATAGTGTCGTTTAAATCTACTGTATCCTTGTTGATCTTCTGTCCTATTGATCTGTCTATTTCTGAGAGTGGAGTATTGAAGTCCCCCAGTACTATTGTATTGGGGTCTAAGTCTCCCTTTAAGTCCGTTAACAAATCTTTTAGATAAACCGGTGCCCTGTAGTTAGGTGCATATACATTGATAATTGTTATATCTTCCTGTTGAATTGATCCCTTAATCATTATGTAGTGTCCCTCTTTGTCTCTCTTAATGGTTTTTGTGGTAAAATTTATGGTGTCTGATATTAAGATGGCTACGCCTGCTCTTTTTTCATTTCTGTTGGCATGGTATATCTTTTTCCAGCCTTTCACTTTCAGTCTGTATGGATCTTTGTTGGAAAGATGTGTTTCTTGTAAGCAGCAAATAGATGGGTTTTGTTTTTTAACCCAATCAGCCAAACGGTGTCTTTTAACTGGACAGTTCAGGCCAGTGACTAATGATAAGTGGTAACTTTGCCCTGCCATTTGCCAAAGATAAGTTCTAATATATGCTTTGAATTCCCTGTGATCTTTAGCTGTGAGCTTTCCTTCCTTGGTTTCCTTCCTTTACCTTCTTTCATATTGATGACCGTGTTTCTTTGTTTCTGTGTGTAACACATCTTTAAGCATCTTTTGCAGGGCTGGACGAGTGGCAACAAATTCTTTCAATTTCTGTTTGTTATGAAAAGTCTTTATTTCACCTTCATTCACAAATGAGAGCTTGGCAGGATATAATATTCTGGGCTGGCAGTTGTTCTCTCTTAGTACCTGGGCTATATCTTGCCATTCCCTCCTAGCTTGTAGAGTTTCTGATGAGAAGTCAGCTGTGAGTCTGATTGGAGATCCTCTGAGAGTAATCTGACGTTTCTCTCTTGCACATTTTAGGATCTTTTCTTTATGTTTCACTGTGGAGAGTTTAATTACAACGTGCCGTGGTGAGGGTCTCTTTTGGTCGTGTTTATTAGGGGTTCTGTGAGCTTCCTGTACTAGGATTTCTCTGTCCTTCTCCAAACCTGGGAAATTTTCTGCTAATATCTCACTAAAAAGGCCTTCTAATCCTTTCTCCCTCTCCATGCCTTCAGGAACTCCTAGAACCCGAATGTTGGGTTTTTTAATAGTATCCTGAAGATTCCCGACAATATGTTTTAGATTCCTAATTTCCTCTTCTTTTCTTTGGTCTGACTGTATCCTTTCCTGTTCTCTGTCTTCTAAGTCCGATATTCTCTCTTCTGCTTCTCCCATTCTGTTTGTAAGGCTCTCTATTGTGTTTTTCATTTGATCTATTGAATTCTTCACTTCAGTCACTATCCCAGTTTCCTGTTGTACTAGTTGTTTCGTTTCATTTTGATTCCTCCTTAATATTTCATTTTCACGAGAGAGATTTTCTATCTTGTCCATTAAGGATTTCTGTAGTTCAAGAATTTGTTTTTGAGAACTTCTTAATGTTCTTATCAATTTTTTGAGATCTGCTTCTTGCATTTCTTCTATGTCATCATCCTCATAATCTTGAATTGGGGTGTCTTTTTCATTTGAGGGCTTCATGGTGACTTCCTTGTTTTTATTACCTTGGTTTTTGCGTTTGTTGTTTGTCATATTGGAGATATTTGGTTTCTTCACTGTGGTGCTTTTTCTTGTTATACTACGACTCTAGATTAAGTGGACTATCTGTTTTTGAGGGAGCCTTAGGGCTTGAGATGGGTGTGGCCTGAGAGCTCTGTTTGGTGTGCCTAAGGTGACACTCCCAGGTTAGGCGTGGTAAACCTCTCTCTCTCTCTCTCTCTCTCTTTTTTTTTTGATTCAACAGGGAAGTTATTCTGCACAGCTCGCGTTCCAGCAAATTAGTAAATTGCTTGGCTCAGTTTATAAAATGAAGTATTTGAAATACCAGTGATCCCTCAGAACATGTTCATATACAAAATATTAATAAATACAACTAGATTTCATTAACATGATCACATTTATATGCAATGCTTTTGGTGTGATTATTCCTTGTCAGAATCAGCTGGCATTATCTTACAGATACAAAGATATCACTATCAAAATGGATGAGGAAATCATTGAATAAACCACTGCTTTATCTAATTGACAGGTGGGTCTAGTAACCGTAGCAGTCTCATAATTCACAACTTGCCACACAAGTCTACAAGGGAAATGTTGACATAAAAGTCTTGCCCACTGCTGTGAAAATTTAGGGTAGATATCATGCAATATAAAAACACAATTCAAGCTCATTTTGTTTCACAATAAAACATAATCTTGACCATTCCAACTTTAATGTGCATATGATTTATATGCAGAATTTATTGAAATTTTTTCTAAGCCTCAACCCCAATGATTCTGATTGTTTTAGCTTGAGATAACACCCCAAATGTCTGGAGTTTATATGTATAAATGATTCTTAGCAAGTGGTCACTGGACCATATGCTATTTAAGAAATATTGATCAAAAAATAAGAATGGTTTTCAACACATCCAGAGAGATTAACTCCCAGGTAACTTCTGAATTGAAGGCAGAATTCCCTGTCATAAAACTCCTGAGACAACTGAAAAGAAAAAAGAAAATTACAGAGAGGAATCAAAACTTGTAGCAGCACCAGACAGGATTGTGAATTTTCCTTTTCAGTTTCAATTATTTATGTCCAGCTTTGCCCTGAGAATGGACCACAGTGTAGCATATCACGAACAATTAAAATTCAGATAGAAACCTGATTATTTTTCTGGCTGAAGGAACCAAAATAAAGAGCTTGGGTAACAATGGCCAATCTCCAGAAAGAGAGAGGAAGACCGCTAACCTGAAATACAAAAATGCACATGTCTCAGGCTAGTCTCTCAATGATGTGTGTGCAAGCCTGATTTAAAACAGCACAAGGAAGCCATAAAGAATTGGTGTGACATGGTCATCATAGCCCACAGAAGACGAGACAAGCTTATTTTCAAACTAATGAAGTTAACTACTTCCTAAACTAAAAGTGTCAGCCATATGCAGTGATTCTATGCCACAGAGGATTCACAATGTCCAGGATAAAACTCAAAATTGTATATCACAAAAGTAACCAGGAAAATCCAATCCTTTTGAGAGGAAAAGGGGCAGCAGAAAGGCATCCCAAAATGTCTAATGTAAGAATTACTAGACAAGGATATTCATGTATCTATTAATAGCTATGTTTAATGAAATAAGAAATATTCAAAATGAATACAAATAAGAAAAAAAATCAGAGACAGAAATTACAGAAAGGTAACAAATAGAAATTTTAGTACAGAAGAACCAATATTGGAAACAAGACTTTCACTGGCTGAGCTCACTAACAGAATGGAGAAACAGGAAAGAGCCATCACATGTGAAGACAGATTAATAGAAATGATCCAACCCGAGCAACAGAGGAAAAAGAGATTAAACAAAAGCATGGCCTCAAGGATCTGTAGGGGCACATGACTAACATGTCTAATGTAAGAAGGACAAAAAGGGCATTTAAAGGTTCTTATAGAGATAATAACCTATATTTCCAAATTTAGTGAAAGACAAATTTACAGAGTCAAGATTAACATATTCAAACATAGTAAATTTAAAGAACACCAGACCTAACCACATCATGATTGAACAACTAAAATGTGAAAAATAAAATCTTGAAAGAAGACATGGGAAAATGACAATTTATATAGACATTAATGATTCAAATGACTGAGGACTTTTAATCACAAACGATGGAGCCTGAATATTAGTACATTTGTTGAAAAGATACAGAATGCTATATCAAATGAAATATTCTACAGAAATCATTTTAAACCATCTAAAGGAAAAACACATATTATTTTTATATATAAAGGGAACAAATCTGATGTATTTCATATAAACAGGTTTTTTTAAAGATTTATTTATTTAAAGAGTTATGCAGAGAGAGAGACAGAGTCTTCCATCTGCTGGTTCACTCCCCAGTTGGCCGCAATGGCCAGCGCTGGGCTGATCTGAAGCCAGGAGCCAGGAGCTTCTTGCAGGTCTCCTACATGAGTCCAGGGGCCCAAGTACTTGGGCCATCTTCCACTGCTTTCCCAGGCCAGAGCAGAGAGCTGGATCAGAAGTGGAGCAGCAAGATCTCAAACTGACAACCATATGGGATTCTGGCAGTGCAGGCAGCATCTTTATCTGTCACACCACAGCGCCAGCCACTCATATACAAAGTTTTAAGAGCATAATAATACTTACCACTCTACCTTCCCTCCCTTCCTCACTCCCACCCTACCTCTTCTTATTTCTAATTTTTACAATGACATATTTTCGATTTTCTTTATAATCACAAGCCTAACCCTCTACTAAATAAAGAATTCAACAAGTAGTAAATAGAAAAACAACTGTTCCTCAAGAGTATAGACAAGGACTATAAGTAATAATTAAATTGCAAAATGTCAATTTTGTTCTTATACATTACATAGTTTTTGTACTCTGTATATTAGTATATTAAATGTGTTCTTAGCACACCTGTGTTACATGCAATGCTAAAGTGCATTCTTCTGGATGGAGGAAAACACCAGAAGGGGAGAGGCTGGGAAACATAGAAATTCAAAAGTGGGAGCTGGTGTTATGGTAAAGTAGGTTAAGCCACCACCTGCAACGGCAACATCCCAGATGAGTACCACTTCAAGTCCCAGCTGCTCTGCTTCTGATCTAGCTCCTGGATAGCGCATCCGAGAAAGAAGCAGAAGATGGTCCAAGTACTTGGGCACCTGCCACCCACATGGGAGACAGATGACGTTTCTGTCTCCTGGATTCCACCTGGCCCAGCCCAGCCCAGACCCAGCTATTGCAGGCATATGGGCATATGGGAAGTGAACCAGTTGATGGAAGATCAATTTCTCTCTCTCTCTCCCTCTGTAATCCTGCCTTTCATGTAACTAAAAATAAACCTTAAAAGTAAAAACTTTTAAAAAGAATGAAGGTTGTAGGGAAAAATAAATATATGGGTAAATTTAAAATATTATATTTTATAATAAATTCATTAAATTATATTGTCTCTAAAACAATAGCATTATCTGCTGAGATTTTCAATGATTGTATATAATATATATGACAGCTATGATAAAATACATTGAAGAGGATATAGAGTAATTAATTTCCTATGAAGTTTTCTACATTTTATATGAATAGTAAAATTTAAAATACTTAAACTTACTTTTATTTAAAGATTTATTTATTTAAAGACTTATTTATTTTATTTATTTCAAAAATTTTTTGTTTCTTTTCATATAAACAGAAGTTAATGCTAATTTTTATATGGAAATGTGAAGGACTTAGAATAGCTAAGGGACTATTTTGAAAGAACCAAGTTTAAAAAATTAGTGCACGGAATCCACTGATTTTCAGACTTATTATAAAACTACAAAACTAAAAGAACTTGGGGGAAGAATACAGACAAATGGAATGGAGTAGATAATCTAGAAATAGACTAACATATTTGGCCAATTAATTTTTACAAAGATGCCAATATGACTCACTCATGGTAGAAAGGAAAATATTGACAATAAATGGTGTTCAAACAAGTAGATGAAGGTAGGGTGGTAAAATTTTCAGTCCTACATCACACCACAGCCAAAATTCAATTTGAAATGGATCATAGGCCTAAACGCAATACTTAATGTTGCAACATTTCTAGAAGAAAATACCTTGAGCACTCTCTGATTTATTATGTAGGACACAAAAAGCACAAATCAAATGAAAAAATGTGATATTTTGGCTTGATCAAAATTAAACAACCTATTCACAAATATATAGCTACACAAAAAATGTAAAACAAAAGCAAGCCACAGAGAAAAAAAAATTAACAACATATATACAAGAAATGTATCAAGAAATCTTACAACTCAATAACCAGAACAACTCAATACAACATGAATAACGGATCTGAACAAACACTTCAAACATAAGCTATACTAATGAAAAAAGCTGCACTAATGAAAAGTACATGAAAAGATGCTGAGCATCATTAATCACTGATCAAATGCAAAGCAAAGGCCCATGAGATGCCACTATATGCAGGGTACAATACTCCCATAAAGAAGCACGCATTTGACTTAGTGGTTAAGATGTCCACCTGCCACATCAGAGTACCTGGATTCAAGTCCAAGCTCTGTTCCCTATTCCAGCTTCCTGCTAATGCAGATCCAGGGGAGTAATGGTGATGGTTCCACTAGTTGAGTCATTGGATTGAGTTCCAAGCTCCTGGCTTTGGTCTCATTAAGCCCTGGCCATTGTGGCCATTTGGGGAGTTAACTACTGGATGGGAACATTCTTTATCTGTCTCTGACTTTCTCTCTCTCTCTCTCTCTCTCTCTCCCTCCCCGCCCCCCTCTCTCTCTCCATCTTTCTTTATTCAAGAGTGAATAAATAGAAAGGCATCCTTATGAGCATGACAGTTAGGAGCCAGAGAGGTCAGTGTGCATGCCTATGAAAGAAAATAGGAATTAGGAGGGATATTTGAAAAGTTCATGATGGACAGGCCTCATTAGAGTCCTGCTACTTGTTTTCTATTCCAGCTGTCTCTCATGCCTACCTAGTTAAATGTTCAACTATCAGTTCAAACTGAGGAAGTAGGAGAGTAAATATAACACTACTAACACAAGATGTTAGCGTAGAGAAATCTCAGTGTGGGGTATAGGGGAATTCTGTACTAACCCACAATTTTTGTTTGTAAATTTAAAACTATTCTGAAATAAAAAGTTAAAAAAGAAAGAATATCCATTATAACACTCAAGTTAAAAAGCTCGATGACACTCAGTTTTGACAAATAGAGCAGCTACTACTTTCATAACCACTTTGCAACTCACTCTGCACAAGAGCCCGCAAATTCACTCCTGAGGACAAAATAAAAGAGATGTCCACACAGAGGCTTGTAATTATTTTTTATTATTTATTTATCTTAAAGTCATAGTTACAGAGAGATGGAAAGAGACAGAGAGATATATTCCACCTGTTGATTCACTCCCCGGATGGCTGCAACAGCCAGGGCTGGAGCAGGCCAAAGCCAGGAGCTTCATCCTGGTCTCCCACTTGGAAGACTCTCAAATGCATTAAGCTAACTGAAAAAAAAGATTCACAATGTTTTCTACTCTATGTCTCCCTATGTGGCATTTTGGAAGGATAAAACTAAAGCACAGATCAGTGGTTTTCAAGGATTTATGGTGGGAAAACGATTGACCACAAAGAGAGAAATGGGAACATGTTTTGGTTTAAGAACCCTTATCTTCTTTGTGGGATTGATAACAGGGTTTTTTTTTTCTTGTCAAAAGTATGTAGTTTAAAAAGGTCAACTTAAATGTAAGTAATTTATGCTAAATGTAGGTTGCATTTCAAGAACCGATCTTTATAAACATATAAACCCAGCAACTTCACTGTGAAGTATACAAACAAGAAAAATGAAAATGTGTGCCCACATAAAGACTTGTTCATGAATACTGATTGCCATTTCATTTGTAATAATCCAAACTGAAAAAAAAACTAAATTCCCATCAAAGAGTTACAATATAAATAAAATGTTGAAATTGCTGCTTTTAAATGACATTAAGGAAAATTTTTACAAAAAGGAATGAACTGCTGCTATGCCATAAGGACAAGGCACAATGCAAAAGGCACAAGGAAAATTTGGGGGTGATAGATATATTCACTCTCTAGAGTATGGTGATTGTTTCACAGGTACATGGCACATGTATACCAATATTCATCAAATGTGGCATATCTCAACAGTATAAAAGAACAGACTAAAATGATCACTTTGTTCAGTATGTGTGGGGAAAGGCCCAGTTTCTTCCCTTTACACATTCCTAAGTGCTTTGCAATCTCCAAACAGACCTTCAATGCGCATGACAGCCATTCATTCCTCTTTAGTCTCCAGGTTTGATATCCTTAATAATCCTGGAAGCTGAAAACCTTAAACATATCTGTCTCTGACTATGTAGAATGTTCTTAAATATTTATAATTAGGATTATCCCATCAGCTTAAGGACCACTGTAAAATAGCAATCATTTCATGAATACTTTTGCCATTTGGAAGGAAAACTATTATTGCCTGCTCAATGTTCATTACAGGACCAAAGGACACATTTCCTCCAAGCTTAGGGCCCAAAAACAAATTTTTATACTTATAACAGGTGTGCTTATCTTTTTCATAAAATGAAAGTTCATGAAACTCATCATTCTGAAGGAACTTCATAAATAATGTGTACATAAATGTTTTCATTTCCTTTGTCAGGAAGTTGATTGTGTGTGCATGTGTATGCACACAAGTGTTGTTATGGAGTGGGGAAAAGCGAGAGAAGACAAACATCTCCCTTTGGTTTCATTTAATGTCTTGATTTTTAAACTTATTTTTCTTAAATTTGGGTTTTTAAAAATATGTTTTATTATAAAATAAGTCATAGTTTTTTGAAAATAATAAATAAATCATGCAAATAATAAATAAATCATTAAGACACTAAGATACCAGGTTTAAAATCATATCAAAATCTAAATATTTATCTCTTAGACAAGTAGAACATAAAAAGTGTTACTTATGTGCCAGTCAGATTTCAGTCACTAAACAAGTTAGAATGAGGTCACGTTGCAGCAACAGTTATATATTTAAGTGTATTGATATGGCTTTGTTGATTTCAAATTCACCCATTAGAGATTGCCAACTTATCTTTTTGTGTGTGTGGAATGTCCCATAGGTCTTCTCCTCTCACTTCGTCTACTTTACCTAGTCTATCTCATCCATGCCTAAGTCATTGAGTTACAATCTATATACAGAAGATACTATATCATTATCTCTATTCTGGAATTCTGCCTGGGCTTCCTACACACACACACAGTCACATACATACTCACATACACGCATGCACACACACCAGGCATTTCTCCATAAAAGTCTTAGATATATCTCCAATATTTCATTTTAATTTTTAAATATTTATTTTATTTATTTGAAAGTCAGAGTTACACAGAGAGAGGAGAGGCAGAGAGAGAGAAAGAGAGAGAGAGAGAGGTCTTCCATCCCATGGTTCACTCCCCAATTGGCTGCAAAGGCCAGAGCTGTGCAGATACAAAGCCAGGAGCCAGGAACTTCTTCCAGGTCTCCCACACAGGTGCAGGGGCTCAAGCACTTGAGTCATCTCCTACTGCTTTCCCAGGCTAGAGCAGAGAATGGGATCGGAAGTGGAGCAGCCGAATCTCGAACCGGCTCCCATATGGGATGCCAGCCCTTCAGGCCATGGCGTTAACCCACTGCATGCACCACAGCGCCGGCCCCTCAAATTTTTCATTTTCAAAACTAAACTTTTTATCTCGCCAAACCCTGCTCTTCATCCCGTTGTCTTCATCTCAGTACATCATACCTCTATTCATCTAGGTGATCAAGCCAAATCCTAGTACCATCCATGATTTCCCCATTGGTCAAATCACAAAACCTAGGTGACATCACTAATTTCTCAATCCCTCTTCCAAACAATTTTTCACATACTAGCCAGGATAAACTTTTAAAAATAGAGTGAATTTCATGGTTTCCTAGCTTAAGGTCCTTCCATGAGTTCCCATTATGCTCAGGATAAAATGCAATGTTCTGTGGCAGGCATTTGACATAGTGGTTAAAACACTGGGGACCGGCGCCACGCTCACTAGGCCGGCACCCCAGGTTCTAGTCCTGGTTGGGGTGCCAGATTCTGTCCAGGTTGCTCCTCTTCCAGTCCAGCTCTCTGCTATGGCCCGGGAGGGCAGTGCAAGATGGCCCAAGTGCTTGGGTCCCTGCACCCGCATGGGAGACTGGGAGGAAGCACCCAGCTCCTGGCTTCAGATCGGCACAGCGCTGGCCATGGTGGCCATTAGGGGAGTGAACCAACAGAAGGAAGACCTTTCTCTCTGTCTCTCTCTCTATAACTCTCTCTCTCTCTCACTGTCTAACTCTGCCTGTCAAAAAAAAAAAAAAAAAGGCAAACACTGGGATGCCTACATCATATAGTCAGTTGCCTAGGTTCAGGTTCCAGCTCCGCTCTGATTCTAGATTTTTGCAAATGCACATTCCAGGAAGCAGCAGGTGATGGCTCAAGTACATGGGCCCCTGTCACTCACGTGAGAGATCTAGATGGAATTCCAGTCTCCTGGCATTTGCCTGGTCCAGCTCTAGCAGTTGCAAGTATTTGAGGAATGAACCAGAGGATGGACTTCTGCTCTCCCTCTGTCTCTCTTCTACCTTCTTTTTAAATAAATTTAAATAGTTTTTAACATATTGAATGTGATTTGTAGATACAATTCTAAGAACATAATAATAAAGATGCATTTTATTTATTTGAAATGCAGAGTTATAGAGAGAATGGGAAACACAGAGACAGAAATTTCCCCCCATGGGTTCACTCCCTAAATGACAGAAACAGCAAGGGCTGTGCCAGACAGAAGCCAGGAGCCAGTAGCTTAGCTTCATCCAGGTCTCCCTCGCGGGTGCAGATGCCTAAGCATTGGGCCATCTGCTGCTGCTTTCCCAGACACATTAGCAGGGAGCTGCATCAGAAGTGGAGTAGCCAGGCCTGGAAAGAGTACATTTATGGGATGGCGGCATTGCAGAAGGTGGTTTAACCCACAATACCAGCCTTTCTCTGACTTTCAAATAAATAAGTAAATAAAAATTTGAAAATAAATGTACTTTTATTTCCATATTTAGAAAAAATAGAAAAGAACACCTAAATTCCATGGAACTTAAATTTTTCCTTTCAGAAAATGTGGAGCTATGCATTTGAAAAGGTATAAGACTTGTAGTTAAATTGATTGATTGGAGATCACTGGATAAAGCATAAAAATTAAGAGAACAGAAAAAGAGAAAGGCTTCGCTGTGGATTACTGAGAAACCCAAGCAGTCTTTTCTATTGCTTGTCACTGAAGAGTGAACAGCACAGTTTAAATCCTTGCTCTAACAATACTTCTGCAACCCTCCACAATATATTCAACCTTCTTTACCTTATTTTCTTCATGTCTAAAAGAATGTTGCTATCCATCTGACCTATCTCCCAAATTCAAGAACAAAATAGGATACCAAATATAAATATGCTATACTTGTAAATTTTAGCAAGTTATATATTAACTCAATGACTATAGGTAAGGGCATATTAATTATAAAAGCTAACATTACATTATAAATATTCAACTTTGGGGAAAGAACATAATTATATATACTATTATTATGAGTACATTTTTTTAAAAAAATATTTAAAAGCAAGGTTTATTAGTCAAAGACCTCCAGCTAGGGTGGCATGGAGGGGGGTTCCAAGAGAGGAAAAACCCAAGGGGGGGTTGGTGGTACTAGGGTCTTTAAGCACAATTTTGGGGAAGAAAAAAACTGGACATTCAGTTACAAGGCAGGGACAAAACCCATCAAAAGACCTGATTTGCAGTTTTTTATCCTGTCTGGCGTGCTCAGGATAAAGCAAAGAGCCATGAGAATGGCGGGAACATAATTACATAGACTATTATTCTGAGTACATTTTGTAAATGCGGCGTTAGCAAAGTCTAAACTGCCCTCTCCCCTCTGCTCTGTAGCTGAGAGGCTTCAGGGACTTCCCTTTCTAGAAGTGTGACTGCCAGCATAGGCACATCGCAAATAACACAGTGAAAGAAGAAAGAACAAAGCATAGCATTCCTTAGCTAGTGAGAAACAGTTTAAGTATACTTTTTTAAGTGTACATCATACATTTATTACCAACAACCCTCTCAACTCCAAAATTGGGCACAGGGATTAAAAATAAAAATTCATTTCACTACTAACTAAAGCATTACTAGTAACTTTCATACAAAATGTACAAACTTTCTTAAAAATTTATCAAGCCTTCAAATGATTTGGTTACAGATATTTATAATACATACATTTAAAACTATATGTTAACTGGCCGGCGTCACGGCTCACTTGGCTAATCCTCCACCTGCAGCACTGCTACCCTGGGTTCTAGTCCCGGTTGGGGTGCCGGGTTCTGTCCCGGTTGCTCCTCTTCCAGTCCAGCTCTCTGCTGTGTCCCAGGAGTGCAGTGGAGGATGGCCCAAGTGCTTGGGCCCTGCACCCACATGGGATACCAGGAGGAAGCACGTGGCTCCTGGCTTCAGATCGGCGCTGCACGCTGGCCATAGTGACCATTAGGGGAGTGAACCAATGGAAGGAAGACCTTTCTGCCTCTCTCTCTCTCACTGTCTAACTCTGCCTATCAAAAAAAAAAAAAAAAACCTATATGTTAACTGATGTAAGTACACTTTATATGGGGGTTTTCGTGGAATTCTAATGGGGATGCGGTGTACATTAGTTTTCTATTGTTATTGTAAGAAATTACCCTAAAATAACATCCAGCTATTATATCACAATTTGGTAGAAATTCAACACAAGTCTCATAAAACTAAAAAAAAAAAAAAAAAGAAGAAGGCATCAGCAAAACTCTGTTCATTACTTGAAGCTATAAGAAAGATTCTGCTTTCAAGTTTTTGAGGCTGTTGGCATAATTCAGCTTCTTGTGCTTATAAATTGGCATCCTCAATTCAATGCTGGCTTTGGGCTTGGAGTGATCCTCTACTTTTGAAGGCCAACCACAGTCCTTGGCATGTGTCTCCCACCTCAACCATATTCAAAATGGATCAAGTCCTTCACATGCTTAGAATCGCTCCTGCTTCTCTTGCCTCATATATGCCACCAGTGATAGAAAGTATTTTACATGTGAGGGTCCATGTGACTAATTAGAACCACTGGCTAATTTTACCTTCCTATTCTAAGGGTCACCATCTTAACAACATCGATGAAGTCACTTTTGTCACAGAAGTTAACATTTACAGGTTCTAGTGATAGGGTGTGGACATCTTTGGGTAGCCATTATTCTATCACAGAGTTTCTGTGTTATATTAACATAAATATTTTTTAAAAAGGATTTATTTATCTTAAAGTCAGAGGTAGAGAGAGACAGAGAGAGAGAGAGAGAGAGAGAGAAACAGAGAGGGAATTTTCATCTGCTGGTTCACTCCCCAGATTGTCACAATGGCCAGTGCTGGACCAGGTCAAAGCCAGGAACTGGAAGCTTCATCTGGATCTCATATGTGAGTTGCAGGAGCCCAAGCATTTGTGCTGTCTTCTGCTGCTTTCCCAAGCCATTAGTAGGGAGCTGGATTGGAAGTGGAGCAGCAGGGACACAAACTGGTGCCCACATGATATGCTGGTGCAGCAGGCATCCGCCTTACCTACTATGCCTCAACACCAGCCCCTGAACATAAAATCTCATACCAAATAGGGCATTATTTGAAGCAAGATTATCCATACATCTAAACATTAAAAAAATGGTTACAACAAGCATAATGATTCTTTTATTTATTTAGTCAATGAGAATCAGAATGACTTTTATGTATGTGTAGAAAAATGAAGGGAAATTTGAGAAGACACAGTATTAATGACTGAGTCCTTACGCCCATGTTCATAGTAGCACTATTTGCAGTAACTAAGAAAATAATCTATATGTAAGAAACAATCTGGCCGGCACCGCGGCTCACTAGGCTAATCCTCCACCTTGTGGCGCCGGCACACCGGGTTCTAGTCCCAGTTGGAGTGCCAGATTCTGTCCTGGTTGCCCCTCTTCCAGGCCAGCTCTCTGCTGTGGCCCGAGAGGACAGTGGAGGATGGCCCAAGTGCTTGGGTCCTGCACCCGCACGGGAGACTAGGAGAAGCACCTGGCTCCTGCCTTTGGTTCAGCGCAGTGCGCCGGCCACAGCGCGCCGGCCACAGCAGCCATTGGAGGGTGAACCAACGGCAAAGGAAGACCTTTCTCTCTCTCTCGCTGTCCACTCTGCCTGTCCAAAAAAAAAAAAAAAAGTGTATGTTCTGGAGAACTTTGTTCATAATTTTTAATTTGGATTTAAAACTTTATACTTCAGTATGAATGTTGGGGTACAGTGAATTTAGCTGCTACTTGATATAGTCACATTTCATTTTATAGTGTTGGTTCAAGTCCCAGCTATTCCACTTCCAATCCAGTTCCCCACTAACATACTTGTGAAGTGGCAGATGATGGTTCAAGTATTTGAGTTCCTGACCTGGATTGTGTTCCTGGCTCCTAGATTCAGCATGATACAGCCGCAGTTGTTACAGCCATTTGGTGAGTGAAACAGCAGATAGAAGACCCCCTTTTCTCTGTTTCTCTCTCAGTGTCACTCTGCCTTTCAAATAAGGTTCTCTTTAAAAATCCTTTAAAAATGATGCCTAAGGAAACAGTTTGTCCCTGTGTGTTTATACCTTCTAGTATCATTAAGAGAAACTCTTTGCCTTTCCTTTTCTCTTATAAGATTCTTAAACTATAAGACAGGCAGTTACATTCCATTGAACTATTTACATATCCAGTTTTCATCACATCACTTTAAAAAGTGATGAATGATTTATGTTTTTAATACAGAAAATATTTGTCATATTTGAAGCAGAGAAGAAAATAAAATCATGGACTTGCAGAAAATCCTTGCCTGAAAGCCTCCTGTACCAATTTTCATAATACATATTTGTCAAGAAAATAACTCTTTTACACAGAGCTTTCAAATGTATTAGCCTAGAATAAAAACATAATTATCATATTTTATTTTCCTTTCAATACTAACCTTTAAAAGTACCTAATCATACATTTCTGTTTTCATTGTTAGTGCTTATTTAGATTTGTTTATTAATTTGTCTTTCACTGATATTTTCAAAACTCAGATCCTTTTGTTTAGTGATGCTTCAATTTAATTATATTGCTACTTTAACTTCCTGAATTGTTCTCATACCTTTTTCAAATCTTACTTCCTGCTATCCTTAAGTTTATTTTTTCCAGCTTCTAAAACTGAATGCTCAATTTATTTTCAAGTCTTCTTATATCAAAATATGACAATTTAAAGCTATTGATTTTTCTGTAACTACAAAATTTGTCACATTCTCTATCATTTAAACTGCAGTGTGACTTATTCTTAAATTTCTCATGAAGTCAAAGATTAATGTTTGAATTACTGCTTTTATCTAATAGTTATATAAACAGGGTTTCAAATTTACAAATGATATTGTGTCTCTTTTACTGATTTTTCTTAGGAAATGCATTGCTAGCTGTATTTTCTCCATAAGTTCTCTATAAATAGTGTTTATTTACTGATCCATCCCTTTTTTTAAATATTTTATTTATTTATTTATTTGAGAGGTAGAGTTACAGACAGAGAGGGACAGAGCTGGGAGGATCCAAAGCCAAGAGCCAGGAGCTTCCTCCTGGTCTCCCAAGCCAGTGCAGGGGCCCAAGCACTTGGGCCATCCTCCACTGCCCTCCATTGTGGGGAGCAACTGGGAGCAACTCGGATTAGAGTGTTACTGGAATTAAGACTTATTCTATGCATCTGCTCTCCCACAATATGGCGCTGGGAGAGGAGCAAACAGCTTCTACACAGCTGCCTCCAGTTCAACCAATAAACAGCAGGACCTGCTCCTGATTGGAGGAGAGCAGCGTACTCGGCGTGTGGGTAGCAGAGTTGGGATTGGTGGAAGAGGACTATAAAGGAGGAGAGAGACAACATGCACCAGGAACATCTGAAGGAACATCTAAGAGGAACACCTGTGCAGCCCCTGAGAGAGCCGGCCTGCGGTGTGCCGCTCCCCCGCGGAAGTGGGGAAAGTGGCAGGGGGAACCGCCCTTCCACGGAGGTGGAAGGGTCGGTAGCCAACCCGGGAAGAACCAACAACAAACCCGGGAAGGGCCGAGCAGACAAAAGAACAGCGCAGGGTCCTGTGTCGTTCCTCCACGAAGAGGGGGAGCGACATAATGGTGCCGTGACTCGGATAGGAAGCCTAGGCAGGGTTTAGTGTCGTTCCTCCGCAAAGAGGGGGAGCGACATAATGGTGCCGTGACTTGGATATGAAGCCTAGGCAGGGTTTAGTGTCGTTCCTCCATGAAGAGGGGGAGCGACATAATGGTGCCGTGACTCGGATAGGAAACCTAGGAGGGAAGAAACGGGAAGAAGTGGGAAAATACCGGAGAGAGAGACTAGCAAAGAGCCTAGGGAAAAGCCGGATGGAAAAGGAGCCGGAAGAAGCTATCAAAAGCCTAGGCATAGACTCGAATACGGACTGTGGGAAAGAAGTTAGGATTGGACGTTAGGATTGAAAGCGAAAGTGGAAGCTGGGAGAAATCTCTAAGGTCGAAAGCGAAAGTGAAAGCTAGAAGGAACTTAGACTCGGATATGGACTGTGGGGAGAAGCCAGGAGAAATGAGAGGGGAATATTGTTGGAAGAAACTTAGGAAACATACCGGGTAGAGAAAAATATGTTAGGGAGGATGTAGCCGCGGGGGCAGGCTGAGGCGGAGACATAAGCTAGCTTGGGATTCTTCAAGTCAGCCCGGGGAGCAAAAGGTGAAAAGCTAAAACTAGAGGCGGACGCGTACCGTCAGATTAGCCCCGGGGAGCAAAAGACGGGAAGCCAAACCGAAAGGCGCAGACGTAAGCTAGGTTGATTTCGCCAGGTTAGCCCGGGGAACTTAGACTGAATACCGGTGGCAGAAACGTGAGCTAGGCTGTGTGACTCGCGGAAGCTGCCGCGCGAAGAGAGCGCGCGGGGCACGAACAGGGAGAGCGCACGGGGCGCTAATAGAGAGAACGCAGGGCTGGCGCGAAGGCCATGGTGCGGGCGCAAATGGTGCAGAGACCGCGGAGAGCTCGGAGCCGGGAAGCCGCCACGGGGCAAGGCGCCGAGAAGCAGCCTCGGCGCGGGCGCCGGGAAGCCGCAGGGATAAGAGAAACAGAAGTTTAGAAGTAAAATGAGAGAAATAGGAATGCTGGCAGATAGAAGTAAAATAGGAGAGATAGGAATGCCCGGAGGTAGAGAAATAGAGAAAAATAAGGCCTCCCCACAAGATGGCAATGAGAGAGCTTGGATTCGGTCTGCCTGATTAGTGAGGCGATGAGCACCTGCGGGCGGCTAGCAGCTTACCTGCTGCAGGTCACTGAAGACAGGCACGTTATCAACACCAATAAGTCTCCCCACAAGACGGCAATGAGAGGGCTTGGATTCGTTTTGCCTGATTGGTAGGGCTTGTAAGCACCTGCAGGCAGTTCTAGCAGAGCAGAGCATGCGCTGCAGGGCACCGAACACAGGCACGCATCAGCGCCTAAAAACCTCCTCACAACATGGTGAAGAGAGGACCCGGATTCGGTTTGCCTGATTGGTAGGGCTTGTAAGCACCTGTGGGCAACTCTAGCAAGCAGAGCAGAGTGTGTGCCGCGGGACACCGAAGACAGGCATGTATCAACGCCAAAAATAAAAAGAAAGGGGGATCTATGGGGAGCAACTGGGAGCAACTCGGATTAGAGTGTTACTGGAATTAAGACTTATTCTATGCATCTGCTCTCCCACAATATGGCGCTGGGAGAGGAGCAAACAGCTTCTACACAGCTGCCTCCAGTTCAACCAATAAACAGCAGGACCTGCTCCTGATTGGAGGAGAGCAGCGTACTCGGCGTGTGGGTAGCAGAGTTGGGATTGGTGGAAGAGGACTATAAAGGAGGAGAGAGACAACATGCACCAGGAACATCTGAAGGAACATCTAAGAGGAACACCTGTGCAGCCCCTGAGAGAGCCGGCCTGCGGTGTGCCGCTCCCCCGCGGAAGTGGGGAAAGTGGCAGGGGGAACCACCCTTCCACGGAGGTGGAAGGGTCGGTAGCCAACCCGGGAAGAACCAGCAACAAACCCGGGAAGGGCCGAGCAGACAAAAGAACAGCGCAGGGTCCTGTGTCGTTCCTCCATGAAGAGGGGGAAGGACACTCCATGGCCACAGCAGGGAGATGGGTAAGAAGAGAAGCAGCAGGGACATGAATCGGTGCCCACATGGGATTGTGCTGCAGGCAGAGCCCTAGCCTACTATGACATAGCACTGGAACTCATCCATCCATTTCTGTTTTAACATTTTGTTGCCATGGAAAAGAATATCTGTCTTTCCAGGGTATGAGAGTTTATAAAAACGTTTTAGGAAAATGTGTATTCTGAAAAAGATGTACATAAATTTCAATTTTTTACCAAAATAAACATCATTTGATTTTTCTTCTCCACAAAATTTCTGAAGCATTCCTGTATTTTTTTTTAAAGTGTTACCATTTGTATGTAGGAAGGATATCGCTTCTCAGCCTGTTGGCTAAGATCAAGTGTATGTAGGAAGGCTACTGATCTCAGAAACATTATTTGAGAGGCCAGGAAGGGTTGAGAGAAGGAGAGGGGGAAAGAACTAGAGTGAGAGCCAGAGAGAAAAAGAGAAAGACAAAGAGACAGAAAGCAAGAGGTTTCCCCTCCTACCGGTTCACTCTTCCAAATGCCTACAATGGCTACAAGGATCAGCATGGGGCCAAGATGGAATCTAGCAGCCAAGATCTGAATTTACTTCACCCATATGAGTGACAGGAACCCAACCACTTCTGCTATTGCCCTTAGGTCTTAGGATGTGCATTAATAGGAAGCATGATTTGGGAGTCAGAGCCAGCAACTGAACCTAGACAGTCATTGTGGGACTTGGGCATACAAACCAACATCCTAAATGCCAGGCCAAATGCCTGTCCCACCATATATTAACTTTGTAATCAACCAACACACAAAGTTCTGTCTCTCATATTTCATTATATAATCCTGAAATTTGTGCATAAGGATTTTCTGCCCTCATTTCAATGTTTACCTCTTATTCTCGTTTCTATTTGTAATTTGTATTCACTAGTATGTTTACAACCTTGAGAAAAACATGATATTTGACATCATTCACTGATTTCTGATTTTAATATTTTCAGTATTTCATAATTGAGCATGTTAAAGAAGTATTGATCTATTACTGTGTTGCCAATGATAAAAAAATTGAATCAACCTATTAATATAATGAAGTATACAAATGTGTTAATGTTTTCTCATATTGAATAATCTCTACAGGCTAAGTAAATTTTATTTGAATGTGGCAAATTAATCTCTTAGGGCAACACTGAACTGTTACTACTACAAAAAAAGCTACAAAAAGTTTATGGAAAAAATAGTAAAAGATAAGTTTACTTTGGTGCAGAAAAAACTGTTTGAAATAAATGCATAGGTTTTTCACAACATGCATTTTCCATGAACTTTTTGAAGACTCCTTATATTTTATTTAATATGTCCATATTAATATCTTCTTGGATTTTAATTTTGTTGACTTAAAATGTTAGCATGGTGTTAATTGCCTTAAAATGTTGGGTGTTCCCATTCACTTTCCATGCTTTGCAACAATTTAACCAGCATCAGAACTATTAGACGTTTAAGAATTTGAAATAATTCATTGTGAAGTCAACTCCAACAGATAATAAATTTAAGGGGAAGAAAGTATTTGTTATCACAGAGTCTATCTAGAATTTTATGAACAGTTTCTATGATATACTGGATCTAGATGAAAGGAAAAAGGGAAAAAGGAAAAATTCAATTGAGTAGAATTTCACATTGAAACATTTCTCTTTTCTGTTGGAAGTAGGAAAGGAACAACCATTTAATGCCTACAAGTATCAATGAGCTTTATCACTGAATTGAATTAAAAATTCAGTCAATAAACAAATACTTATTCAGTACCTACCAGGCACCTTGCCATACACTAGAAACAGAGTGATAGAATGAATATTACCTCTGCCATCAAGAAGCCTAGTATCTCAGAGAAGACAGCCATTTAACTATTATCTACAGAGATCATTATGAATTGCTAGAAATGTTGTAAAAGAAAGGAATATGAAATGAATGAGAACCTTGGAAATGGGGAACACACTGTCTTAGAGTATTTCTCAGTGAGTGACACTGAAGCTGAGAGTGACATGATGATTAGGAGTTTGCAAAAGAAAAGTTGATGGAAAAGCATGGGGAAGGTCCTCAGCTGGGAAACAAATTGGTATGCTCAAGAAACTCAAAGGGGTCAGAAAGGCTAATCACAGGTGGAAAATTGGTGGCAGATGAGGCCGCAGAAATTGGCAACAGCAAAAACAGGTTGTCCTCTTGAAATTAGGGTTCCTGGTGGATGTATCTAAACTTTGCTGATTGTACATAGGTAGAAGTCAAAAGGTCAAAGGAACCCACTGCAGGGAAGTGAAATTGAAGCTAAGTTCTCAGAATGAACCGTATGTACGACTTCTTTGTTGTTGGAGAACCTTTCTGTTACTTTGCATAGGGCAGCCGTCCTGCAACTCAGGACTGTTCATCTTGGGAAACCATGAGGACAGCATTAAACGCTGTCCATGTCAACAAAATGTTAAAGCTCGTGTCACATGCTCACTTCTAATGTTTGTACTAGTGCACTGATGGATTGAGATTTGAATCCCACAAACTACACAGAATGTTGCTGTCTTCCAGGCCCTGCTAAAATTGAGGCCATTTCAGGGATCTGTGTAGTATTGCATTCACTGCCCCTCCAGGCATTCTCACCAAGCAGACTCATGGGCTACATTGCTGTTCTCTTACTCTCCTATGTTCTGTACTATATCCTGAAAACAAAGTAATTAATGTTACTTATGCATAATATACCTATCTACTTTATATATCTGATATCTTTCTATAATTTATATCCTCATAAGTTTTAGCAGGGACTTGGGAGAGAAGCGTCAGTCATATTTATTCAGTTTATTCCTAACTAAAGAGCATCAAGTGTGAAACTAAATTATAAAACAGAAAAAAATAAATGTAATGTTGCTCTTGGTTCTCAGTGAAACAGGAGAAATCATGTGTTCTCTGAAGCAAGAGACAGAAATTATGGTAAGGCAACAATTTAAAATATATAGGACATTGGCTGAGATAAGCAATACATATGGAGAAATTGCAAATATGGTAAAAGAATTTAAAATTGTCTAAAATGGAGTATTAACCAAAATTATCACTGTCAAAATAACTTAGTCCTGTGAAAATAAACTTGAGGACAAAAAATGCAGAGGAAAAGGAATATGATGTCAGAGAATGGTAAGCCATATGTGGATAATTCATATCCCCAAAGGAAAAAAAGATAAAAATTACACAATGAATTTACATTGATTTCATAATACTAAAAGTTATAAAAGTATTCTATGTAACACAATAATTGGGAAATGCCAGCATGAAAGAAAGAAGAGGGAGTAGGAGGGAGGATAGAGTGAAGATAGGAAGATGGGAAGAAAGAAAAGATGTAGACTAGGTCTCCGGTTAGACTCTTACAATTAACATACTATGAAAGCAAAATCTCTATCAATTGTCACTTTTTATATTGCCTCTCTATATATTAACCTTCCACATATAAGAGAAAACATATGATATTTGTCGTTCTATATCTGATTTATTTCACTTAGCATAATAATTTCCAGCTCCATCTAGTTTGTTGCAAATGTCAGGATTTCCTTCTTTTTATTATAAGGTTTTCTCGGTTTTTCCTTTTGCCATATTTTAAAACAAAGCTTATTGTATAACATATTTTATCAGAAACTTATGAAAATTCAAATAAAATTTATACTAATGTTTTTCTGTCTCTATATATACATATATACACACATATATGACCATGTATCTTGATTGCAAATATAATTTTGCATCTGCCATGTAACATTGTTCATTTTGACATGTCATCAAAATTATTTATAATAACTACTGAATTTTCCATTATATCCATTTGCCAAATACTATTTAAATATTCCTCTAGTGCTCTGATTTTAAAGGAAAATTGATAACATTAACATTCCTCAAAACAAGATCCTGCCTTAAGGCAGCAGTTACTCTCTGTATAAGTAGAAAACAATATCTGTTAAAAAAATGCATAGTAGCATGTATAGGTAAAACTAATTATTACAGGAAAATAAAAATCTTAAACACTCGAGTCAATGACTATGGGACAGTAGAAATGTGCAATTTATTTCAGTGAAAAATGGCTAATCCTAGTGAACCAAGGAATACAGTTATGTAAAATTATTTCAAAAATTAATTTAAATTATTATATATTCAAAGTTTTGGTTTCCATACAAAATTACATCATGGGCTATGAAATGAAATGGTTACTTTTCAGCATAGAACAGGATAAGAAGCTGAGATGAAAGAATTCCGTGTAATTTACCTTTAAAACGAGCTTATTTAAATTCCAATACAACAATCCTAAAACAAAAGCCAACGTTTGTTGAAAAATTGCAACCATCCAATAATATAACACCAACGGATAATCAGGTATGTGATAATTTTGATTAGATATTTTATCTGAAATTCTTACGTAACACTAGCAGGTATGTCCAAAATAATTCAAACCTTATAATTTTAAATTTATTGTTTTCTTCCAAAAAGTGGTATTGTAATTTTTATGAGATCTGATATTGCTTCTTATCATTTATAGTATATTTACCAAATAGAACTATAAGAGTCACCAAGACATGTGGTTAGAGTCTCAACACAATTGCTTACTATCATGTACATTTTCTGAGACTCTGGCATATTGCATATAAAATTGGAGTCAGGTTTATCTGATTTGTAGCCCTATCTTCCCACCTAACTATGTAAGGAAATATTGGGAAATGTTATTAACTACTATGATTTACATTTTCCTTGTCACTAAAACAGAGATAATAACCCATCTTACAAGGGCAGTTATGTAGATCATATAATCAATTGTTAGTCTAAGGGATAAGTACTATACCTGGTACAGGATAGATGTGTATTAAATACTAACGTCAGCCTCAGTTTCTCACTCTGTAATTAGCTACACTATAAGAATTAAATAAAAGTATGTTAGTTATATTAACAACATTCTAGATGTGGGCATTTGGTGCTGTATTCAAGATATAGTGTTCCATGTTGGAGTGTTCGGGTTCAAGTCAAAGCTCTGCTCCATACTCCAGCTTCCTGCTGATGCTCACCCTGGGAGACATCAGGTGTTGACTCAAATAGCTGGGTCCCTGCCACCCACAAGGAAGACCAGGAAGTTGTTCTGAATTCCTGACTTCAATATGAAAAAAAAAACATAAAGAGCCGGCGCCGTGGCTCAATAGGCTAATCCTCCACCTTGCGGCGCCGGCACACCGGGTTCTAGTCCCGGTTGGGGCGCCGGATTCTGTCCCGGTTGCCCCTCTTCCAGGCCAGCTCTCTGCTATGGCCAGGGAGTGCAGTGGAGGATGGCCCAGGTGCTTGGGCCCTGCACCCCATGGGAGACCAGGAAAAGCACCTGGCTCCTGGCTCCTGCCAGGATCAGCGCGGTGCGCCGGCTGCAGCGGCGGCCATTGGAGGGTGAACCAACGGCAAAGGAAGACCTTTCTCTCTCTGTCTCTCTCTCACTGTCCACTCTGCCTGTCAAAAAAAAAAAAAAAAAAAAAAAACATAAAAATGTTTTTAAAACATAGATATTTGCTGTTCTACAAACATGCATGCAGAAACAAAACCTACCACTCTAAAACATTACCACTGCTATGAAAGAACACGTTTGCATGTGTGTACACATACACAGCCACGTGCACACACAAAATACACCTGTATCAGCAGCATTTTCCAGCTGAATACACAGCTATGGATACATACAACAACATAAGAAAGACAACTGAAATCCATTCAGCAAGACATTATCAGCTTTCCCTGTTACATCCATTGTAGATAGCTTCATGACGAATAGCCATGTTAAAGTAAATTATAGGTTGAGAGCAGCAAAAAGACAGTTAAATAGATACAGTCCTTCATTTACTTTCTATTCTGTTTCTTAGACACCTACGCTTTGGAATTTTTAATGTGTTATTATTTGCTGTTGTCATACAACCTTCCAAACAGGAGAGAAGGGGAAACTAAAGAATTTCAAGCAAGAGTTGGAGTTTCATGCTCTTAAAACTGTATATATGCAGACACTAGTCTTGTTTGTGTGATCCCTTTGACTCTTAGACCTATCTGTGTGATCGATTGTGAACTGAAATTGATCACTTGGACTAGTGAGATAGCATTTGTACATGCAGACTAGTGTCTGCTAATACTGACTGATAGAATAAAAAAGGGAGAGAACAATCCAACATGGGAAGCAGGATACACAGCAGACTCATAGAATGGCAGATGTCCTAAATAGCACTCTGGCCTCAGAATCAGCCCTTAAGGCATTCAGATCTGGCTGAAGAGCCCATGAGAGTATTTTAGGCATGGAAAGCCAAGACACTCTAGGAAAGAAAAAAAAAGGAAGAAGACCTAAATGAGAGATCTCTGCGAGTGAGATCCCAGTGGAAAGAACGGGGCCATCAAAGAAGGAGGTAACTTTCTCTGAAGGGAGGAGAGAACTTCCACTTTGACTATGACCCTGTTGGAATAAGATCGAAGTCGGCGAACTCAAAAGGCTTCCATAGCCTTGGCAACTCATGACTAGAGCCTAGGGAGATTACTGACGCCATAAACAAGAGTGTCAAATTGTTAAGTCAACAACAGGAGTCACTGTGTACTTACTTCTCATGTGGGATCTGTCCTTAATGTGTTGTCCAAAGTGAAATAATGCTGTAACTAGTACTGAAACAGTATTTTACACTTTGTGTTTCTGTGTGGGTGCAAACTGATGAAATCTTTACTTAATATATACTAAATCGATCTGTATATAAAGATAATTGAAAATGAATCTTGATGTGAATGGAATGGGAGAGGGAGCGGGAGATTGTATGGGTGCGAGTGGGAGGGAAGTTATGGGGGGAAGCCATTGTAATCCATAAACTGTACTTTGGAAATTTATATTTACTAAATAAAAGTTAAAAAACTGTATATATGAAATATATAAAATTTGCTCCCCTTTTATAAAGAAAAAATTTTAAAATCATCCCACAAAAAAATAAAAGTAAAACTAAAAGACTTTTGCTATACTAAATGGAAAATTTTTAAATAAATACTGATTGAGTCAAGAAGTCTAGATATGTCCATGCCTACTCAGCTTTAGTTTTACAAACTATAGTTCTTTGTTTAGTCCTTCATTAGGATTTATTTTTGTTCATAATGGTATAGGACAGAGATTTAACTGTGCTGTTTCTAGATGTATTGCACAGAATATATAGAATATCTTCATTTTTTAAAAGAAACCTAGGGAAATATAAGATGCTAATTAAAACTTCATTTCACATTTATATAAAATTTACTATGATATAAACATTTGCCTACATAATTAATCATAAATTTTGTACTTCAAAAGCTCAAAGTTTATAAGACCATTTTAATGATCTTTTCTTAGAGATTTATTTATTATTATTTGAAAGGTAGAATTACACAGAGAGGCAGAGAGAGAAATAGAGAGAGAAAGAGAGGTCTTCCATCTGCTAGTGTACTCCCCAAATGACTGCAATGGCAGGAGCTGGGCCAATCCTAAGCCAGAAGCCAGGAGCTTCTTCCAGGTCTTGCACATGGGTGCAGGGGCCCAAGCACTAGAGCCACCATCTACTGCTTTCCCAGGCCATAGCAGAGAGCTGGATCCAAAGTGGAGCAGCCAGGACTCGAACCAATAGACATTTAGGTGGCAGTTTTACCTACTACGCCACAGCGTCAGCTCCAGCATTTCAATGATCTTTACTTTGACATTTGTTCATGTTTTTTCCTCTGTCTAGGATTTTTTATTATTATTATTATTATTATTATTATTCATGTCTTGTCTTGGTTATTTCTTATGTATCCTTCAACCTTCAGATACCATGTCCCTTCATCAGGAAATGTTTTACTGACCTCCACATAAATGCTGATCCCTTTATAATACTCTTCAGCTTTGTACCACTCATGGCAATTTCTTTTTTTTTTTTTTAAGATTTTTATTTATTTATTGGACAGGTAGTTACAGACAGTGAGAGCGAGAGAGAGATAGAAAGAAAGGTCTTCCTTCCATTGGTTCACTCCCCAAATGACCGCAATGGCCGGAGCTACGCCAATCCGAAGCGAGGAGCCAGGTGCCTCCTCTTGGTCTCCCATGTGGATGCAGGGGCCCAAGCACCTGGGCCATCCACCACTGCCCTCCCGGGCCACAGCAGAGAGCTGCACTGGAAGAGGAGCAGCCGGGACTAGAACCCAGTGCCCATATGGGATGCCAGTGCTGCAGGCAGAGGATTAACCAAGTGAGCCACAGTGCCGGCCCCCACTCATGGAAATTTCATATATATTTGTTACAACGTTTCCTTGAAGCTGTTTCAAAACTAAATAGTAACTTATATTAATGCAGTGTCAATGCCTGCTTTAACTCACCACTACATCCCCAAAAACCTACACAGAATAAGAACTATGATTGGCAGTAATGCAATAAATACTTGAAGAATACAGTAATAATGAATTATTTAAATATACATATATGTTAATCTCTGTGAGATTCAATTTTTCTATTGTTAAGTGAGACTATTAATACCCACCTCAAAGGGGTTTAAAATGGTAATAGATATGGCTATAATAGTTGTGACAAAAATAGCAAAACACCTGATATCTACCAATGGTTAAATCATGACTATATTTAACTTCTATACTTGTGCGATTCAGTTTAGAGGTAAGGCAATTAAGTAGACAGGCAGGAATAAGCATTATAGTGCAGTGGGTTGAGCCCCCACTTAGGATGCCTGCATTCCATATTGGAATGGTGATTTTGAGTCCTGGCTGCTTCATGCTTCGGATCCAGCTGCCCTGGCTATTGTGGACATTTGGGGATGAAAGATTGATCTCTCTCTCTCTCTCTCTCTCCCTCTCCCTCTCTGTGACTATGCCAGTCAAAAAAATTAAAAAAAATATTTTTAAAATATAAGTAAACAGTAGTGGTAAATTGATGAGAGAGTGAAAGTAAAGAAGAATAAGATGCTATGAGGGCTTACAACAGGCATACATTATTTAAGTAGGAGTCAATATCCCTGGGAAAGGACTGAATAGATAAATGGTCAATAAATACATAAATAATTCTTGAACAAATTAAAGACTATGAACACTAAGTATATTGCTAAGTTGGAAAAATGAATATGAATTATCATAGCTCCTCCACTAAGAAGTTATAGTGTATTGATTTTATTTACTAACATTCCTTATACTGCAAATGATCCTCATAATATAAGTAGCTAATATAATATTTTCTAAGTGAAATATTACAAATAGTATAAAAAAACTTCAGAAATATAGGATTACATTGACTAGCTTATCTTAACAATCCAATGCCTTATAATGTATTTGACTGATTTATCTGCACTCTTTTGGTACTGGTTAAAAGCTTCATAAAACATTGACCTTATACTGCATTCAGACCTATTATATTGATAAGTATGTGATTCTTGGGAATAGAAAAATGGTTTACTACCAGAGCATCTCTTTATGTAAAAGTATGGGGAAAATTGACTAGTTCTTGATAAAAATGTTCCTTTATAAAATACAGCTTGTTTATATCCACTATTATTGTGGCCAAGAAAACAATAGTTTTAAAAAAAGCAAATCAATAATCTTCTTACATTGTTGAATAAATTAAACATAAATCCTTACACTTGGTGTTTTGTAAAATATATTGCATTCATGCAATTTATTTCAATCAATACATATTTATTAAATTAGAAGGGCAGACTTGTTTGGAAACTGTTTCCTTAGATTAGAAGATTCTATTATGTTACAAATTGGTATTAGGAGAGTCAGGACAGGGCTAGCATTGGGGCATAGAGGGTAAAGCTTCCACCTACGATGCCAGTATTACATATCGGCACCGGTTTGTGTCCTAGCTGCTCCACTTCTGACACAGCTCCCTACTAATGACCTGGGAAAGGCAGTAGAAAATGGTCCAAGTGTTTGTCCCTCTGCCACCCACGTGAGAAACTCAGATGAAGCTCCTGACCCCTTGCTTGAACTGCCAATGCAGCCTCCTGGGAAGTGAACCAGCAGATGGAAGATCCCTCTCCATCTCTATGTAATTCTGTCAAATAATAAACAAATAAATAAATCTTTTTAAAAAGAGAGAGAAAGATGCATTTTGGAAAGGAAGGGAGGAATGTAGATACCCATATATTTAAAATGGCTTCACTGCATTGTTCCAACATATCCTGTTCAGCAACAAAAGAAATCACATTTGCCATCTTTCCATTATATGGGAGCTAATTTGAAATTATTGATATAATTTCCAATTCTCTCAGAGGTGCAAACTTTGATCCCTGCTATCAATACTTTACCTAGGAGTTTAGATTAAGGGATGATTCATTCTATTTCAACCTATAGCATGAAAAAGTTATTTCTTAATCTATGGAAAATCAGTGAAATAATTATTATCAATACAACTCAGAAATAGAGCAAGAGTATCTGTACTCCTTATCAAATATCCTTCCCAAACTTAATAAGATAAAAAATTACCTTATTGTTAAGAAAAATAGCTACAATTCCTATTATTTTTACTTCGTTAGAGTGAGAGAGGGAAGAAGGAAGGAAGGGGGGAGGAAGGGAATATCATTATGTTCTTAAAATTGTACCTACAAACCACATTGAATCTATTAAAAACTAATTAAGAATTTTTCCAAATTTTTAAAAAGTTAAATCATTTGGCTCTTCAAAAATAAAAAAATATTAAGTAAATGTAATGGCAAGCCACCTAGAGAAGTAACAGAACTCTCTGTAAATTATATTGTATCATGTTAACACCAAAATAAAAAGATGAATGTTGGAAATCCAGGAGCCCAGAACTCAATTCAGGTCTCCCACACGGGTGGCAGGGAAATAATCACTTGAGCCATCGCCTGCTTCCTCCCAGAGTGAGCGTTAGCAGAGCTGGAATTGGGAATGGAGCCAGGACCCAAATCGACACACTCCGAAATGCAATGTGGAAGCCCCAAGTGACATCTTGACTGTTGTACCAAATATCCACCCCTCAACACTATGTAAGAATTATCCAAATTGCTGCATGCACCTCAAAGGTATTCAGTTGCATTGCTGTGTATTATCCCATTATGCAAATGCATTACAGTTGTTTATGAATGTATTCTTTATGAGCATTGAGTAATGGCCATTTTGTAGCATCCATGCACATTCTTATACATGCACTTGAAGCATATACAAGGTATATTCAAAAATTTCATGGAAAATACATATTGTAAGAAATTTTGCATGAATTTCAAGTTTTGGGTGCCAAAGTAAACTGATATTTTGACCCTATTTTTCCAAGAATGTTTTTCAGTACTCTTATATATATATATACACCTCTCTGGATCATTTATCTAAGAGTGGAATTTATAGAGATATACATATTTTCAATTTTATTGATAATGCATATTATAATCTGTGTTTACCATTTTATATAATTCCATTAGCCATATATCAGAATTCCTGTCAGTATGCATTGTTACTTATACTAGAAGTTCATGGTAATTTTAAAGAATACAGATTTGAAACAAGAATTAATAAGGTTAGATGAAAGAATATATGTAAAATGTGCCTCAAATATATTACAAAAATTGCATTTTTCTCTTATACATATAGGATATAAGATAGGTCCTAAGAAATTTCAAAGTGTCATTATACAAACCACATTATTTGACACAAGAAAACTGAGATAAACATAAAAAAAGGAGTAGTGAAAACTAAACATTAAGAAAATTTTAAATATGCCTCTAAATGCCTCATGTGTCAAAGAAGAAATTCTAACAGAAATTAGAATATCTGGAGATAAATGGAAAATACTACACACCGAATCAAAAGATTGCATTTCAAAGTTTGTAGAATGCAATGAATCTAAAGCAAATAACCAGATAGCAAACAGTGTCTTAAGTAACTGTGTGAAGAAAAATTCAGTGTTGGAAATTAATGAGCCAACTGTCTCCCTTAAGAGTTATAAAATATCAATTACATCAGCCCAAAAGCATATAAAGCAGATAAGGAAAGAGATAATGATATAGACAATAATGGTGAAATAGAATCAATCGACAAAGTCAATCTTTGAAAGCCTAATGAAACAGACAAATTTCTGTCATCAGGAAAAAACACAGCAGTGAGAATGGAATGGTGACATAAGTTTACAAAAATAGCACTACTGAAAAATAATGGGCCAATAGTATGTTTAATTCTAGGGCTATAACTGTCAAAACTTAGATAAACAGGCATTTTCCTTGAACACTATAATACAATATGAGTGAGAAAAAATATAATCTTAAATATACTTATATTAAAAATTGAATCTGTTTTTAAAATATGGCAGTTCTCTCTTCTTGCTCTCTCCCTCTCTCATACACACATGCACAAATATTCAAAGCATATTTAAATTCTATAGTATGTACCTTTTACAGAGAATTAAAAAAGAGGTAAAATATAATGAGGTTAGCATAAAATTAATATCAAAGCCTGATAAAGACAACAGGAGAAAGAAAAACCACAGGCCAATTTGTTAAATGTGGAAGCAAAATTCATAACCAAATATAGCTTAATAAATCCATTAAACTAAAATTAATTTCTAAAATCAACTAATTAGCAAACATACACCAAACACAGAAGATTGTTATGCTGTATATATTCCAAGAATAAAAGACTAATTTTAACATTAGAAAATCGTTTAATGTTGGATCATATAATAACAAGTTGAAAAAAAACACAGAAAAAGATAGGATTCTTACTTCCCACCAGGTGCTTGACTGTCTGGATTTGTAATTTGGCTCCATCACCAATGCCAAATTTTGGCTAATTATTGTTAGTCATTTAATAGTGTAATAGTTTATAAATTAAGGAATTAAACATTTTCTGAATAAAACTCACCTTGGTCTCATTGATAACACAAATGTGCTTGCATTGTGAACTACAAAAGCAGATACTTATTTGAAATTCATCATTTTTTTTTTTTGCTGACAAGATATTCTTTGCAGAGCTTCAAATTTCTAGTGATAAAAATATGTTCTTTTTTTCACTGTTGAGCCGAATGGGAGTTAATAGAAGAAAAGAAACATTTGAAAAGGATAAACATTTGTCTCCAAGTAAACTGCACTTGATAGAGGTCGCACATTATTGAAACATTTAACAAGTTTCCCAGAAAACAGAGCAGTGTACAAAGAACCAGCAGCCTGTTACTTTATTCCCACCAACTTCTCTCTCCTTTCTTGCTCAGGAGTTTGGTTTTACACTTTAAATGTAATTATAAGGATGCAAAAATTCTAAGTAAAATAAATCTGAATAATTGAAAGTAGATCACTGTAAAAATTTAAAGAAAGAATAAGAAAGGAAAGAGGAAGGAGGGTGGAAGCATGGGTGGGAGGGAGGGTGGGGTGGGAAGTATCACTATGCTCCTGAATCTGTATATATGAAATACATGCAATTTGTTCACATTATATAAATAAAAAAGAAAAAAGGGGAAAATTTAATTTTGTTCCTTATCCTAGAATTGCTGATTCTTTGCTCAAATAAAAAAATAAATTCTTTAAACCAATTTTCAAGTCAGTAATACCATGTGTAAAACAAAGAATTTGCTTCAAACATGTGCTGAAGTTTCATCTGAAACATATTCTCTAATGGTTTTGTTGTAAGAGTCATTTTCTTTGAAAGAATTTTAAAATTTCAGCTCTGCACATAGCCTGGGAGGAAACAGTCTACAATATTTTTCCTGGGACTGGTAAGGAGTGTTAGAACTAAAGAAGCAGGTGAGAAAGAGCCATTACTTTCTCACATAAGGCTTAATTTTATTTAACTGAAGTTACTCTCAGCAAACCCACATTTTGTAAATTGCTGATGTCAGAAGACAATGACAATATTTGTGATATAAGTGTTAAACATGACTATGGTCATAAGGCATAAGATCTGGGCCTATGTCTACAATGGAAAGAAATTCTCTTCTACAAAACAAAACAGTGACAGTTTAATATTTAAATTAGAGGCCATTCCTTAAGTCACAAATTAAAGCCATGGGTAAAAACAACTCTCCAGTAACCTAAGAAGGCCTAATTCATGTTACTATCTTATATATAAATGACACTTAAGAGTTTAAAAATGCTTTCCTTTCTCTGTAATATCCATATACAGTTGAGAAAAATGAGGTTTGATGAACTAAAACAATAATACCATCAGTACTACTGTAACACCTAGACAACATTTATTAAGTGAGTCCTTACTCTCTGCCAGACAAGTATTCATTAAAAAAGGCACAGTGTCAGCTTTTAGAACAACTTGCCACACTTTTGTAGGGCTAACCAGTAAGGAGATGATGAGTCCAAAAGTATTTGGTTTATTACTTACATAGAGAACAAAGGTAAAATCGACATTGGGTCACTTTCGCACGTTTCTGGATTTTGGAGATGACACTGAACCTGAGGGGCAAGATGACAAACATGAGTGGTGGGTCACTCTGTCATTCAGAAGTCAAACAATTTTCTAAACTTTTATAGCAGTCTGCAGCTCTAGTCTAAGACAGCAGGGCAAGGTAGAAAGCCCCATGCCTGTGTGGAACCAGAAACACAGGTGATAAGCTGCATCAGTGCAGCCTCCCACAAGGAGGGAGGAGGATAAGAAACTAACTGTGTTCCTGGGAGGATTACAGAACGCTCTGCCAAAACTGAGGTCAAACTTCAACTGAGCAATGACCACATGCAAGGCCACTGCCATGCTAGAGTGGAGCCATTCCTCCTTCCAATTCTCTCTCTCTCTTTCTCTCTCTCTCCTTCCTTCCTTCCCTCTTTCCTCCCTTCCTTCCTTCCATCCTTCTTTCCTTCTTTTCACCCTCTCTTTCTCCCCCTTCCTCTCCCTCTACCTCCCTCCCTCCCTCTTTTTCCCTCTCCTTCTCCCTTTCCTCTTCTTTCTCATTGTTACATAAATTAGTCTTCAGAAGGAAGATGCTATTAGGTTCTCTATTTTGCCACTAGAAAAACTGAAACAGAAAATGGTTAAATATTTGTACATATCCAGGGTACAGTTTATTCATTTGGATTTTCAGGGCTGCAAATAATAGAATACTCGATTTAAAAGACTTCATGATATAAAGCAAATAATTTTCTCACCAAGAACTCCCAGGATTGATGATTCCAGAGTTGATATGGTAGCCCAAAATGTCATTAGAAACTCAGATTCTTTCAATTATTCTGTCCATTCCCCTTTAGTATGTGAGCTTTATGCCCTAAAGCTTATCACCTCATGGTCACAATATAGCTGCTGCAGCTCCAAACACGTCATCACCGGACAATGATCAAAGCAAAAAGGCACACATAGCACAGGGAGAAGAGGAAGGTGCTGCCATAACAGTCAGACTTGTAATAGCAAGGTAGGAGGGTGAAATGGTCATTAGGCTGGCAAACACCACTGTCTTCCACAGCCAACCAATCAGCAGTGGAGTAAAAGCAAGAGCAGGAATTTTCATTTTTTATTCTAAGTTCCAGCTCCCAAGAAGAACACATTTTCCCTCACATGCCTATATGTAAGAGAAAAGTCCAAATTCCTCTATCAGTGGTACTCCCAGAATGAATAGGATATATTTTATACATATATCTCATCTTATAGGTATGCGACCTGGACTTATTTGTAAGTCTCAAGAGAGTAGAATAGAGGCAATGATCCCCTCAAGCTAAAGTCTTAAAAGCTGTTTCCTCTTCTTTTCCTCCTGCTCTTGTTCCTTCTCCTCTTCCACTGCTCCTCCTTTTCTTCCTCCTCTTTCTTCTCCTTTGGTTTTCTACAGAAGTTCATATTCAACTAATGTTGCTAAGCTCATTTATACAGGCAAAACTGAACACATAATAATTAAGCAGCTGCCAATTACTGGATATATTATGTGCTAGTCAGCTAATATACATTCTCCGCCACGCTTATGGCAACCTCATTGTGGGAAATACTAAAACTTCCATCTTCCTTTTAGGTGAGTGTTCATGTTTCTAGTCATTCAAGAATAATCATTTATTGGAAAAACGTTACTTGCACAATTCTAAACTAGGCATCATTCAAGCAATGAAATAATCATGTGAAAAAATACGTAAGGGAAAGTATGCAACTGCGTTAAGTCAGTGAATGGAGGCATCACATTATTGTTTGCCAAACCTTACTGGGGACATTTGACTTCATTAGGGAAGACTAAGTAGGTTTGCCTGAGGAAGTGATTCAGGAACTCAGAAAGGATAGTTAGAACGTAACCATTTGAAGTAGTTGCTTGCCCCCCCCTTCTTTTTTTTTAATTTTATTTAAGTGACACAAGTTTCATATATGTCACACATACAGATTTAGGAACACAGTGGCACTCCCTTCCCCCTCAACCTTCCCTAATTGGTTTCCAGCAAAAGGAAAACCATGTCAGAAGACCGTGTGGTAGCAAACTAAATGTAGGCTGGGAAGAGACTGGCATTGTGGCAGAGCGGGTTAAACCACCTGTTGCCACAGCAGCAGCCCATAACACAGTGCCAGTTCAGGTCCTGCGTGCTCTGCTGCTGATCAAGATTAAGCTTTCTGCTGAGGCTTCTGGGAAGGCAATGGACAACAGTACAAGTTCCTGCTGTGCACATGAGACAAGGATGGAAATTCTAGCTCCTGGCTTCAGCCTGGACAACTACTGGAAGTTCTCTCTCTCTCTCTCTCTTTCTCTCTCTCTCTCTCCCTCCCTCTGTGTGTGTGTGTGTGAGAGAGAGAGAGAGAGTGTGTGTGTGTGAGAGAGAGAGAGAGAGAGAGAATGCAGCTCTACCTTTCAGATATACATAAATCTTTTTTTGAAAAAAAAAAATGGGGGGATGGAAAGGATAGTGCTGAACAGAACTTCAGAAGTAGGTAGAGGGGCCAGTGCTGTGGCACAGTGGGTTAACGCCCTGGCCTGAAGCGCCGGCATCCCATATGGGTGCTGGTTCAAGTCCCAGCTGCTCCAACTCTGATCCAGCTCTCTGCTGTGGCCTGGGAAAGTAGTAGATGGCTCAAGTCCTTGGGCCCCTGAACCCTGTGTGGGAAACCTGGAGCTCCTAGCTCCTGGCTTCGGATCGGTACAGCTCCAGCTGTTGAGGCCAATTGTGGAGTGAACCATCAGTTGGAAGACCTCTCTCTCTCTGTCTCTCTGCCTCTCCTCTCTCTGTGTAACTCTGACTTTCAAATAAATAAATAAATAAATCCTAAATAAAAAAAGAAGTAGGTAGGGACAGCATGGCACAGGGCCTCATAATTCATGAAGAAGTTGTGTCATTAAATCAAGCAGTGTAAGAAAATAATTCCCAGTGTGAGTCCCTCATTCCAATCCTATTTCACATCCAGCACTATTCAAGAGACTTGGTGTGCAGTGTGAGCATGGTAAACACAGTCTCCACATGGAGCTTAGAGTCTCTCTCTTTTTTTTTTTTTTTTTTTTTGACAGGCAGAGTGGACAGAGAGAGAGAGACAGAGAGAAAGGTCTTCCTTTGCCATTGGTTCACCCTCCAATGGTCGCTGCTGCTGGCGTGCTGCGGCCAGCGCACCGCGCTGATCCGATGGCAGGAGCCAGGTACTTATCCTGGTCTCCCATGGGGTGCAGGGCCCAAGCACTTGAGCCATCCTCCACTGCACTCCCTGGCCACAGCAGAGAGCTGGCCTGGAAGAGGGGCAACCGGGACAGAATCCGGCGCCCCGACCGGGACTAGAACCCCGTGTGCTGGCGCCGCAAGGCGGAGGATTAGCCTAGTGAACCACGGCGCCGCCCGCTTAAAGTCTCTTGAGAGAGAGACATCACTGAGTAAACTGAAAGCTACCACAGAACTAGAGACTGGTGAGAACGCTGAAGAGACACAGTAAGGTGCTCCGAGGAAGGGACTGAGGCAACACTTTGCTTGAGGTGCTGAGACATGGGACCTGTGGTAACTGAAAGAGATAGGAGCCCTGCCTTCGCTCTAGGTACAGTGTGGAGTAAAACAGACTGAGGGACTTATGTATTTCTATAAAGGACCAGACAGGCAGTACTTTAGGTTGCCTCGGTCCCATAGCGTCTGTGTCACAAGTATTCCACGCTATCCTTGCAGTGTGTCAGCCACCACAGATGATATATAAATGAATGAGCAAGGTTGTTCTTGTAAAACAAATGCAGAATGGGATTTGACTTGCAGGTCAAGGGTGCTAACACCTGCTTAAAGAAATCATGAACACAATTTCAAGGTCTCTTCCTCTGGCCAGGATGAGAGCTGAGTCCATCAATCGGAGTTCCTGAGTGAGGATGATATAGAGTTCAACATGAGGTAAATTCAAGATGGCTATGTACCAAGAGTAAGAAGCTAATGTTTAAGTCACTGAGATCATTACCTTGTTTGTCACCAAAACATGAAATATCCCATCTTGGCTAATACAACATGCTCCATCCTTAATTAATTTAATTATATTCTGTTTGTAATACAGAGAAAACATCAAAGAACAGCACATTTAACAACACATTTAAGAGGAAGAAATACGAAAGCTTCTTAAGTAGCCAATATGCCACATTAAGCTTTTGAAAAATGTATTTATTTATTTTCAGCTGACATATGATATTACACATTTTGGGCGTACGATGTAATGTTTTGATAATCATAGTAGAATAGTTTAATCAAGCTAATTACCACATCGATCACCTCAATACCAGTCCTGTAAATGGATGTGATTCATTAATTAGTGTTTTAGCCTGACCTAGTTTCTCCACTTTATTGGCAACTTCTTTCTCAACTACATTATTCACACATATAACCTCATTCAATTTTTATAACTCTATGGGTAGGTCACCACATCTCTCCGCTTAGAAGGCCAGTCAATCTGTAAGAGCGAAGGGAATGTTGAAGGAACAGATCATAAAATCATATTACGGACAACAGTGGAGGTGACAGTGACAGGAGCATGGGTGGAAACATTGCTTGGCAATAAGCACAGTTGATGCTAAAAATATCACCAAGGATATTAGTGTCTATTATTCCCAATATTTTCCATCTTCTGATAATCCTCACCATGATTATGCTTTAAGTAGCCCTGTTTTAGAGATGAGGATAGCATATATCAGGTTTAGTGACATCCTGAAAATGAGGTGGCTAGTAAAATGCAGAGTCAAGATTCAAATCTGAGGCTTCTTGTTGTCAAAAAACTGGGTCATAAAATTGTTCAATTGTAAGCCCCTTGAGGACTAGGACACTTTTATTCTATACTGTATACTAGTGTCTCTCAGTCAGGAGGAAGGAGGACGGTCTTGTGCCCTAAGGGATGTATAGCAATCTCTAGGGAGCTTTTGGTCATCAAAAATCAGTGTGGAGGGGGCCAGCATTGTGGCATAGCAGGTAAAGCGGTCACCTGTGATGCCAGCATCCCGTATGGGAGCCAGTCCATGATCCCAGCTGCTCTACTTCTGATCCAGCTCCCCGTTAACAGCCTGGGGAAAGCAGCAGAAGATTGCTCAAGTGTTTGGGCCGCTGCCACCCATGTGCAAGACCAGAATGAAGCATAACACACACACACACACACCCCCCGCCAAGGTTACAGGCTTTGGCCTGGCCCAACCTCAGCTCTTTCAGCCATCTGGGGAGTGGACCAGAGGATGGAAGCTCTCTCTCTCTGTCTTTGTGTCTCTCTCTATTGCCCTTTCAAATAAATAAATAAATATTAAGCAATGTGGAGGAAGGAACATTTAGTGTAGCAGTTAAGATGTCTGTAATCCATATTGGAGTACCTAGAACTGAATGCCAGGTGTGGCTCCTGACCAACTTCCTGCCGATGCAGACTCCAGGAGGCAGTAGTGACGGATCAAGTATTTGGGTTCTTGATGTCCACAGGAGACCTGGATTGAGTTCCCAGCTCTCAACCTTGGCCCCAGTCAGGATCCAGCCATTTCAGGCATTTGGGAATTGAGCCAGTTGTCCCTCTGCCTCCCAAATAAATACAACTTTAAAGAAAATCAGTGTGGGCGGGTTGCTACTGCCATTCAAGGAGGTGAGACCAAGGATATTGCTAAACATCCTACACTGTACAGGATGGTATTCCAACAAAAAATTAACTTGGCCCTGAATGTCAGTAGTGCAAAAGCTGGGAATCCCTGCTTCACACTGAACTTCCCTTTGCAGAAATCCTTGCAGTAACAAGTGCTGATGAGTACTGATCTGAAAAGACTCTCTTATGTTTCACAGAATAATTATTTTATTAATAAAAGATTGAGAAATGCCTTTGCACACTAGATTTTTCCAAAATTATAGTCTCCAGATACGACCTGGTACCATGCCGTGCTGGATAACATTCAGTTTTCTGGTAATACCTAAACAAATAAAACATCCTGACCTAACACCCATAAATCATGTTCGGGGCATATGTTTTATTTACCATGCCTTGCCAATGCTGTCAAAGCACTTTAGCATTCAAACCATTAAGCATTTTAAGACAATTAAAGCATTGAAATGCAGCAGCAGACAAATATTTTAAACTTAATTTTAAATGTTCCAGCAAACTGGGTGTTCTGAATACCAATAGCTTGCTGATGCTGCAGCAGATGTCTGTAGATGCAGTGTGTGCTGGGCTTTTCTAAATTACAATCAGCAACTGCTGCTGAACCAGGAAATACATATAAACTTAATGAGATCAAAAAGGAAGTTTGGGGAATAGCTCTAATGAAAAAAAAAAATAGAAAAGACTACACATGCCATTGGATAAACCTTACCAGAAGCTAATATAATACAGTGTGTTAAACATTCTGAGGAGTGAAGACCTTCCTGCTTCCAGGCTCTCCATCCCGATTATTTATTTCCCGGATCCATCAACTAGTGTGTGCAAGGAGGATGGGACTGCTCTGAAGTTTTAAAGTGACAGTGTCACTGATTTGTGCAAAAGTTCTGCCTAGGTAATAGAACACAATTTTCTAAGATTAATAGTCTGCCTTGTTCCTACTTCCCTTAAAACACTTTATGCTTCAATCAAATCAAACTAGTTTGCACATCATGCATTCTTTTCTGCTTCTTTTGCCTTGCACACTTCTGCCATCCCTCGACCAGCTTTCTCTCAATTACAAGTAGTCACCTAACATCTCACATTCTGGTGCTGTTGGTGTTGATGATGTACTATTTGTTAATGATGATCTTAACAAAGTGACACATAGGTGGCACTTAAGAAATGAATATATAAATAAATACGTAAGTGAGTTACTAGAATAGAATACATGAAAGCAGAACCATTCATGGCCAAGTAACAATGTATCAAAGCCAACTATAATGAGTGAATCCATTCTGTGTATTTCAGTTCTGTAAGGATGATAAAGACAGAAACAAAGAAGACAAGAAACACACAATCCCCATCCCCTTAGCTATGGGAAAATATGGGAAAGTTCTTCCAGGGAAGAATAGAAAGCAAACAATATTTTTGAGATGTAGTTCTCTATGCAAAGAGGCAGGAACTGGGAGCTACTGAACCATGGGATAACGGATGAGTCTATGAGACACTGAAAGAAAAATAGACCTTAACAAACTGAGTTTGATTGGAGAGGAATTGTTTGTAAGTATGAGGTTTTAGAAGTTAAACATTTTGGGGGCCACTGCTGTGGTGTGGCAGGTAAATCTTCCGCCTGCAGTGCTGGCATCCCATAAGGGTGCCGGTTCAAGTCCCAGCTGCTGCACTTCTGATCCAGCTCTCTGCTATGGGCTGGGAAAGCAGAAGATGGCTCAAGTCCTTGGGCCCTGCACCTGCGTGGAAGACCTGAGGAAGTTCCCAGGATCCTGGCTTCAGATTGGCACAGCTCCGGCCATTCCAGCCAAGTGGGGAGTAAACCAGCAAATGGAAGACCTCTCTGTCTCTCTGCCTTTCCTCCTCTCTCTGTATAACTCAAATGAATAAATATAAATCTTTTAAAAAAGAAGTAAAACATTGTGTTAAAACAACAAATTTTCTTTCAGCAATAGCTAAACAAGTTAAGACCAACAGTAAGGATTTTTTTTAAAGATTTTATTTATTTATTTGAGAGGTAGAGTTACAAACAGTGAGAAAGAGAGAGAGGGAGAGAGAGAGAGAGAGAGAGAGAGAGAGAGAGATCTTCCATCTGCTGGTTCACTCCCCAAATGGCTGCAAAGGCCAGAGCTGCAATGATCTGAAGCCAGAAGCCAGGAGCTTCTTCCCAGTCTCCCATGTGGGTACAGGGGCCCAAGCACTTGGGCCATCTTCTACTGTTTTCCCAGGCTACAGCAGAGAGCTGGATCAGAAGAGGAGCATCTGGGACTAGAACTGGCATCCATTTGGGATGCTGGCACCACAGGTGGAGGGTTAACCCATGGCACCATGGCACTGACCCCAGGATTTTTTTGAGTTAAGCATATTTCCCTACACACAAAATTTTCTCCTAGCAAAAGATAAAGAAGGTAGGAAACAATGGAACATTTAACTCAAATATATTTTATCAATTACAAATAAAAATAAAACACTAAATTATAAAACCAACTTTACAATGGAAAATTCAAAGTGAACTGATTCATTTGTATGATGCCACACATTTTATGATAAACAATGATTGCCATAACTCTCATTTCTATCAATACTACCTTGGCATCCATCTTATTGTCCTGTCCTTGGTTTCTCACTTGTGACCTTCATATTTTCAGACAGTTTCTACTCAGTACCCATGTTCATGTTCTAGGCAGATAAAACCCCATGAACTCAACTGCTTGAACATCATTCTTCTGCTTTAAGCCTGGCAGACCCAATAAAAGGACCCTCAAGTTCGCATGCTTAGGCTCATACACCCTTCATATTAACCAACATAACACTGTCACAGAAAATTCACCTAGATAATGCCCTGGATCTCAAGAAAGTCCACAACTCCCTTGTTCTCTCTCTGGCTCCTCACATGCTGGTTGAGATCAAATGCCCTGGATGCCCCCAACCATTTCCTGTCAGCCTTGCAAAGAATATTTGCTCTTCCCACTGGATTTGGGAGTAATAAACTTAATCCCTTTGTCCTTCTGGTCTGAATGGCCCTCAATATGCTGCACCTGACTACACCAAACCTAAATTAAACACTTTGCTCAACAAATCACAGCATAATTTAAGCAAACCTTTGCAAGAACATAAATGAGCCTTATTGTAATTGTTGTGTTTATTCAAAAAATAATCATACCATGCAGTTGGAGTACATTTCAGCATTTCAGAGGAAGAGGCTTAAAATCAGCCCAAGAAAACATCTGAGGCTGGTATTTTCCATATTACTCTTTCTAGAGATTTGATGTATTCCAGGCAATGTTTTTTAAATGGAAACTTAAATACTGGTCTTAAATTGACAATAAACTATAAAAGGCACAGGCATTTTGAAAGTATTTTTAGATCTCTTTGGTTTTATGTTCATATCATTCTCGCCTACTAAGTATGGAGAACTGACTTTGGTTTAGATGCTCATATTCCAGCCTTCTAATTGAATAAACATTAAGATTGTTAAGTGTTACTGTTTTTAAGGTGGAAATGTTGCCACCTTTAAAAATAGGGCATTTACTGAAATGATGCATATATAATCAAAACGTGAATATAAATTTTCAAAACCTTTATTAGCCATCTACATACTCTCTACCGAATAAAATGTCTAACACTCTTAAAAAATAACATTATCAATTGATGCTGATTCCCCAAATATTAACAATCAACTTTGTTACCTGATCATTTATAGACAGGATTTGTTTCAAAATGGACAAAATGTTTACTCTGATATTTGCATTCTGTGTGAGCATGTGTTTGAGGTATAAAAGTGTTTGCACCTAGTTAATTTATCAAGTCTTTTAATTGATTTGAAAACTGCATGGGCTTTTTCCTTCCTATTGTGTACATGGGCAGAGTAGTTGTACGGCCTCTGAGACATCTACTTGATTATGCCCACCTCCCAGAATAATCACTTTAAATCTAGACGCAGCTCAAATGTTTTAAGAATCTGGAACTTTTATTAGTCTGAAGTTGTAAAAAAGTAAAACCGTTTTTTTATGGTACCCTTTGATACTTTGTTTTTTCCTGTTACTGTGACACTAATTTAAAAAGAAGAAATTCAATGTAGTTAATAGATACAAATCTAAAAATTTAATGACATTTTCTTACTCCCTTAATCTCTCTCTCTTCAGTTTTTGAGATAACAAATTTCAAATTTTCATTATAGTCAAAGGCTTACTGCTACACAAAGAAAAAGACCCTAGTTCAGTAGGAATATAAGCAACGGCTATAAAAAATAATCAGAAGAAAAGATGGCCTTTTCATTCATATACAGCAAATTTTAAAATAATCACAGATCACTAAGTGTATAGTAGTATATCATTCCTTACCATTGGTTTGACAACGATATAAAACAAAGCTTGACAAAACTACATTTGCAGCAATAGTGATATATACAGGTATTTCCTTCCTTTTTTTTAATTTTAGCCAAAAGATGTTCTTAACTCTTTATAGTAAAGAGGAAATATCACAAGATTATTTGTAAATCAGAAAAAATACCTTTGTGTAATAGATGTGCAGAATTTAAAATGAGAGAAATTACAAGTCAATGGAAAATCTATAAATGCTAAACCTTACTCGTGGAATAAAGCACTCTTATCTATATAATGGAACACTTAAAATAGGACTTAAGAAAGATGAACACTATGCACTGAATGGAAGCTACTAATCTTTCAATAAAAGTCAAACTCTATATACCATGAATGAGGTTCTGCAAATACAGGAGCAGTTAACCTAACTAATACGCCATATTTGTTACTGTCATGAGGTCTAAGTGAACAGAGTCCTTGCTGTTGTCATTTATGGAGGAAACAAAATGGAATTATCTACTGTAAAACCAGAGAGAAGGATTTATATTTGAAATGCTTTCTAGATTATTGGAAAGATTTATTTTTAAAATGCTGTCAGAGGGGCTGGCACTATGGCACAGCAGGATAAGCTGCTGCTTGCAACACCAGCATGCAGTATCAGAGTGCTCTCCAGAGACCTAGTTCCTGTGCTTCTGATACAGCTCCCTGCTAACATAAGGAGGAAGGCAGCTGGAGATGGGCCACAAACTCGGGCCTCTGCCACCCACGTGGGAGCCCAAATGGAGTTCCTGCTCCTGCCTTTGGCCTTGCTCAGACCTGACTATTGTGGTCATTTGGGGAGTGAATCAGCAGATGAACATAGTGTGCTCTCTCTTTCCCTGTGTGTGTGTAAGTGTGTGTATCTGTCTCCTTCTGTCTCTAGTATGCTGCTTTTCAAATAAATAAATACATCTTTCAAAATTGATGGCAATAACAAATAGTATATTCATGTAATTCTTAAATATTTAGTTGGTAAATATACTTTTAAATCCCCCATTAACTTCTACTCTCTGCTGCCTACTGTAATCATTCAAAATATCTAAGATATAACTTATCCATTTGTAATACATAAGATTTCCATATTTCCAGGGTAATGTATTATTATTTTCTGGATACTTCAAATCCAGTATGTGTGTGTGTTGAAAAGAGGTTGATATTTATAAAATTGCTAATGTTATATTGATTATACTAATAATTATGGATTTCACAGAGTGACCAAGTAACAGCAATAGGCAGGACCCCAGAGATCTTCAAGTCCACTTTCTTTCAAACTCAATAAACAATAGTATGGAATCTGTCACAAAAGCCTACAATTTACTAGTAATAAAACTATTTTACTGGAATTCTATCCTGTACCCTTGGGGTTCTCTGTGAGTCATTCCTTTTATAAAACAAAACTATTACACTAAACAGAGCAAATTCTCCACCTACCCTTTCCTACTTTAAAAACCCAGCAGTATATGAGTATGCAGATGCCACATTACATGCCTTTGAATGGACTATGGTTGCTGCCACCTTGAGAGAGAATTCAAATCTATACAAGGATTATACCAGCAACAGGCACGTGCACCATCAGAGGTATTAGGTACTGGTCTATCACCCTTTATGCAGAAAGGATACCCTAGAAAAAGAAGTAACATTTTCCCACATGCACACAAATACTTACACCTATAAATATATTTCTGGGTCAATTTCCCCAACACATACATACATACACATCAAACATTTTTGTATTGCAAAAAAATAAAGTGCTTTCAGGGATTCCTATTGAAATACACTTTATTTTGCTTATCCATACAATATTTACTTATTGAATACCTACTATCCATCAGAAATAGCGAAATGCATGACCCTTGATCTCAAAGATCGTGCATTCATTAAGTGCCTATTACTTGCCTTCTTTCAGAACTGCCCCCTAAATATGGCAGCATAACTTGTGATGAAGAGGTAAGCCTAGATATTCCACAGTTCCACAAGACATCCATAATCCTGCAGGAGAGAACAGGACAGAAGTATATGTTCATGGCATTGATCAGTTAGCAAAGGTTCCTCTCTGAGAAATCCTGGATGGAGTCCTCTCAGAGATTCAGATGAGAATCAAATGATAGTGGAGCTTTAACTGAAGTAACTGAAAGGAGCCATAGGAGTGGTACATATTTTGACAATATGGATGGTGATGAGGAAGCACAGAAAACAAGTATATAGAATGAAAAAACAGAAAGGATAAAGAAAAAACTGAAAACCCACAAAGCTCCAGAGATACAATGGGAGAATATTTCCAAAGTCCTGACTTTATTTGTGCTAGATTGTATTTTAATTTTGATTAAGTCAAAAGAATATAACTCGAGCAAAGGAAATAAAAGAAACATGTTAGCACTCTTGGATGGTTGACTTATGAGTGATTTTTATAATCTTCCATACAACTTCCATATTTTCAAATTTTATGCAATGATCTAATATGGCTTCTATAATTAATGAATGTTCATTCATTCAAAAATATTTCTTAGATACTACTATATATCAGGTACTATTACAGGTTATGGATATATAACAGTGGGGAAAAGTGGACAAAGTCCCTGATATCCTACAACTCATATTAGTGTTCATGATTTAACACATTCCCTCACTCCTGCCCCACTGGACAATGGCTTCAAAACATTTCTTAGGTCTAGCTTACTTAGAAGAGCTATATGTGTTTCTTCACATGGAGTTATTTGTAAGAGTGACAGCTGAAAACCAAAATTCCTCCTAAAATGTCATAAAAATCTCTTGAAACAAAATGACAATAAACATATGTACATAAAACTATAATATAGCCTTTTTTGTAGATTTCCTATTCAAGTCCATTCAATTTGTATTGCATCTTTGGATAATGAAATTGAACTTCTTTTTTGAAATATGCAGTTGAACTTCTATTGATTAAAAATATGGTTTACATTATAGTGGGAAAATGCAGTGTTTATCAGACTATTGTAGCAGAGATATTCTGAGGATTCTTAAATACACAGTGTGTTCCCTACCCACAAGCCACCCCAATCTTTTGTAATATTGTTTTATATCAACAAGATAGGCAACATTTTTCTCAAGACAGCTGTAGCTGTGTCAAATATGTTGCCAATATTTCTCTGACTCTTTGAAAAATGTAGACAAGAACAGAACAAAGACATCCTGTGAAGATCTAAAAGCCTATCTCAGGAAAGTTAACTGCCTTGGAGAGCTAGAATTTGCTTTTCTATAATAACCTATCTTCAAGGACAAAGAATTTGGACAAAAAAGAATTTGCTGAGTAAGTTGTGAAGAATGAGAAATGTAACTATACAGTTTTATAAGCAAGATAAGACAGTATTTGAATAATTATTGAAATTAACAACATGATTCCTCTCGGCCTTTTGATTCATAGTGTCCTCTAATACAAGCCGTTAACCAGTAATTGTTTATCAGTACATGTATATCTAAAGAAAAAAGACTGTGAAAGACCTCCTGTGAATGAAATACCCCCATAAATAATGTATAGCTATTTATCTTGAAATTTACCAAGAAATGGAGCTGAAGTTTTTTGTGAGGGTTTTAGAAGCAACAGACATGTCCCTTTGTAATTACAGTGAAAATGTAAATCTGATGAACTTCACTTTTATTTGTACTCAAACATAAATGCTACATCTCTCATTGATCAAGAAAGATATATTCACTCAATGTAAACTTGCTTCCTATTTCAACTTAGAACCTGTGTTTGATGGGAAAATGTTCCTCTCTACCATTTACCTAGAAGTCTTGGTTTATTAAGAAGGAGCTGGAGGAATATGCATAGGAAAAAGAAAAGAATCATTTGAGGAACATTTAGTGTATCTAAGCACTTCATGGTGCACCTTACACCCACTTTTCACTGAATTCTCTCAAAAAATGTCACCAAGCTCATACTACTGACATCCATATTGTACAGATGAGTACACAGAAATGCAGGGTGGGTTAGGACCTGAATCTGGGACAATGACAATCTAAGCCCATTCTCTGAACCACTAACTATGCTAGGCTGATTGTTTGCAGAAATGGAATACATACAAATCGAATCAATACATATTTGCTTGCTATAAATACATACTAGGCACTGGACTAGGTGCTAAAGAAATATGTGTTCTCTGCCCTGACAAAGTTCAAGTTCCTATGTGGGAACTAATATAATAATGAAAATAAAGTAAGATAAACATGATTCACAAATGCTTAAGTACTGAATGCTGTGGAAATACCAACTTGAAAACAACTAGCTGTGCTTTGTGCTTGGAGAAAGATTTCATAGTGGAGAGTAGCATTTGAACATTGACTTGAACGAAAAATGGTTGTTCAACAACTACAAGATAGTGAAGGCTGCAGAAGGGGCGGCAGGGTAGAGACGCTTTAGGCAGAGTGTTCGCCACATGTGAAAATATTTCTTTTGTTCAAGGTTTCCAAAATCATTAAGTGTGATTGGATCATCAAAAGCTTAGTGGTGCAGGTAAAGCTATAATGTTAGGAGGGATACGCCATGCAAGGACAACTTCTTTTGCGATAAAGAGACTGCCCTGTTTATCACTTGATTACAAAAATCAGTCATGGCTTTTCCTGCCATCAAAACTCACTATCAAGGCTACTGTTGTTTTGTGGACTCCATGTATTGTGTGAAAAAAAACAGAGAAAATTTTAAGAACCACTATTAGCATGTTTATGGCATTTTAGAGGTCAGTCTGAGGTTTTCAAAACAATATGCATTTAAAGATATGTATCCTGTCAGCAAGTAGAGGAAGACCCTCTACAAGGTGAGGCCGTGATTGATCGCACTGCCAACTCCAAGGCGACGCCTCAGCATTTACCACTTATATGAGCAGAAAATCAGCAGCAGCCTGTCTGCACAGAGCAGAACACTTAAAAGGAGAGATAAGGAACAGCTCTGTGGCAGTTGAAATAAGTTATTATTTTGCTAGCCAAAAGGATGCTGCTATATTTATAGTTTATACAATCATCCATCTATTCAGGATAGCAATTTAAAGTCTTGCAATTGTTAGCTACGATATATTCAGAATATCTTTTTTTTCTGTTTGCTAGGATTTAGACGCAAAATACACATGTAAATTTTAGACACTATACACAAGATACATGTGCATGCTCACATATGTGCATGAGCACACACAGACACATACACAATTTTCTTCAGAAGAGAATGGCATAATGAAACTGACCTCAATTTCTAGTTTATTTTTTATTTCTAAAGAAAAGTGAGAAGATGGCCATACATATGCGAGATCTCTGATCTGACCTTGGATAATTCCCTTCAGCCTAGTTGCCATGGTTATATAATGAGGGGATTTTAAAAATCCATTCTCATGTAGTAGTGTATAGTCAGAAAAAAAATCTTTGGGTAAAATGAATTTGGGTCTGACTATGGGATCATGAGAAGAATCTTAGGGGTTTTTTGGGTATATTTGTTATTTAAATCTATTTTTATTGTTATTTTAGTTGGCCTAGAAAGGTTCATAAGTATTATCTTGGTGTGGCTTGTTCCTCAGCTGTATACAAATAAAATTTTATAGTTTTTCATGATCAAGATGTCAGAGCGAATAGGACAGCTCAGCGTATCCTAAATAAAGATGGTCTCTGATTTACAAAAATTATGCAATGACTAAATTAGTAAATGCATTATAGAAATCTATTAATATCATAATCAAGTGATTAGGAAAAAGGGTAGTCAGTCCTTACAACAATCAAGTACCTTTCTAGGCCGTCGGAGAGTAACACAAGTTGTTTTTAAAATACAATTACATGGGACTGACATAGTTGCATAGTAGGCTAAACTGCAGCCTGGGGTGCTGGCATCCCACATGGGTGTCAATTTGAGTCCTGGCTGCTCCTTTTCTGATCCAGTTCATTGCTGATGGCCTGGGAAAGCAACGGAAGATGGCCCAAGTGCTTGGGCCCCTGCACACATGTGGGAGATTCGGAAGAAGCTCCTGGCTCCTGGCTTTGGATCAGCCCAGCTCCAGCTGTCGCGGCCATTTGGGGAGTGAACTAGCAGATTGAAGATCTTTCTCTGTCTCTCCCTCTCTCTCTCTCTCTGTGTGTCTGTAACTCTGCCTCTCAAATAAATAAATATTTTTTCAATATATGTAATTACACAATGCTGACAGTGATAGTATAATTGTAATTACACAATAGTCTGATTGGTGTACTAGTCCATTCCTGAAATAGCGTAAGTAGATTGTTGTAATAATTGCAAGATATCAGATACTGAATAAAATCCTGTGATAGTCTCCATGCAGCATGTAGTGAACACAGAACAGAGGCTTCTTCCACTGAATGACTCCACTGTCCCTTAGGCTTAATAGAAAGCCACTTTATTAAAGAACTTCAAAATGGAAATGTGAAAGTTCACAAGAGTTTTTTTGGTACCAAGTCTGAATGTGAGACCCATTACTTGTGTCTACATTTAATTTTCCATAATTTTATCAGATGCCTCTAACTGATTGTTGGGGCATGGAAAATGTTGTTTAGCTGGGGGCAGAGAATGAAAACGAAATCAATTTGATAAAGACAAACTTATTTTAATTTATATAGCAGCTTCTGCTAATTGCTTTGCTTTGGTGGTAAGTTATTAGACAATAATACAACATTTTCACTGAGCTCTTTTTTATATTCACATTTATTCTTCCTAAAGAAGAGACAGTAACAACAAAAAATTCAGCTTTTTATAATGGAAACATACCACAACATTTAGTCATTTCAATATGTGAAGAAGACCTTTCTTCTCTATCCTTCCCAGCATCAGACATTAGCACTTTGTTACAAATCAAGACATTCAATTAATAAAATTGAATAAATAAAAAGGCATAACAGAATAAAATTGTCAAGTTAATGTACCTACACTTTTACCTGCATTTCTACTTTTCAGAGATACGTCTATTTTTTCCAACAGTTTTATTAAAGTAAAATTGAAATACAAAATGCTTTGTATATTTATCAAGGCGCAGCTATTTTAGACTAGGCCTCCATCTTGTAACTCAGGCCTGACCAGGCCCTGAACCCTGAGCCAAAAGCTCCTAAAAATAAACAAACAAACAAACAAACAAACTCCCCTTGCAATAAGCTCCCCGAGCAACAGCCAATTAGCAGGTAGCAGGGAAATACCTAAAGTTCCAGGTGTCTTTTTGTGAGAGGCCAGAGCCACCAGGTTTCTCACAAGACAAAGGAACAGGCTAGGCCTAGGCCACTCCTTGTTGCAAGAAGAGGAAACCTGACACCGGGAAGTCCTTGGCCCAGCAGGGTCAGGTGGGAGAACCAATGAGGTGCGTGGACTCAATGTATGGCCATATGTGAAAAGAAGGAATGCAGGTGTAATTCTTGATTGCCCGGGAACACAGAAAGGGGGGCTTGGTCTCCCAGCACAGGGAACCAGGCCCCAGCATGCTGGACCTATAAATGAAGTCCCTTTGTTCTTTGTATTTAGGTGAGTCTCGCTGGTTCTTTCTATCTGGGCGGTCCGGGACACAACAGTGACTTGAGTTCTTGCTTTGTCATTAGACAAAGAAATATATGGAGTAGTGATATTTCTTTTTCACACACAAATTACATGGAGAATTTGATGATAGGTATACTACCTTTTCTCACAAATACATAAGTACAAATACAAACAAAATAATTGTGAAAACAATTTTAAGAGATTAGCATGTTTTCAGTTGAGATCTGCTGCTTCAGACCATCTACCAAAGCATTTTATAAAACATAATTTTGGGACGAGCCCTGTGGTGCAGAGGGTTAAAGGCCTGGCCTGCAGCACCGGCATTCCATATGGGCTTTGGTTCTAGCCCCAGCTGCTCCACTTCTGATCCAGCTCCTTGCTAATGTGCCTGAGAAAGCAGTATGGGTGTCCTAAGTCATTGGGCACCTGCACCCACGTGGGAGACCTGGAAGAAGTTCCTGGTTCCTGGCTCCTGGCTTCAGATCAGCTCAGCTCTGACCATTGTGGCCATTTGGGGAGTGAAACAGCAGATAGAAGACCTCTATCTCTCTCTGTCTCCACCTAACTCTTACAAATAAATAAAATATATCTTTGAAATTTTAATAAAAACCTTTTTTTATTTTTTACTTAAATTGACACATACTATTTTTAAAGATTATTTTAGTAGCCTTTTTACATAATTGCAGACATTTTTCTTTGCCACTATGTGAAAACTTATACAGTTTCTATTTTAAAAAAAAGATGTGTTTATTCACTTGAAAGAGTTATACAGAGAGAGAAGGAGAGACAGAGAGAGAGAGAGGTCTTCAACCCACTGGTTCACTCCTCAACTGGCCGCAATGACCGATCTGAAGGCAGGAGCCAGGAGCTTCTTCTGGGTCTCCCATGCGGGCACAGGGGCCCAAGGACCTGGGCCATCCTCTACTGCTTTCCCAGGCCATAGCGGAGAGCTGGATAGGAAGTGGAGCAGCCAGGACTCGTACTGGCGCCCATATGGGATGTTGGCACTACAGGCGGCGACTTTACCCGCTCTGCGACAGCGCCAGTCCCGACAAATACTATTTTAACATACTCTGTGTTTCTACCTCAATGGATACTGAAGATGTATACAACAAGATGCTATACACTTTATAATAGAGAGAAAACGTACTAGATAGGAAAATAGCTATCACCAAATGCAGTAAAGGATAAAAATTGTTCAGAGAATGAAGAGAAAATGAACCTAGGAAAAAAGTATGGAAAAAATATAGAGAGTAGCTAGACAGTTATGGTGGCCTGTGTCAAGCAGTTTGTAATCCTATGGATGAAAGTTAGCCAGAAAAAAAGGATGATACAGCAAAAGAACTATAAAATAGCAACTGCTTATGGGACTCGAACACAGCCTCTCTGGAGCTATGGTACCATAACACGTATGAAACATCAAAAATAAAAAATAGACCCTTGATATGGGCAGTGGTGTCACAGTAGTACTCCTGGGAGAAAAGAAACTACATAACACTTTTGGCAGAAGTATCTGTCTACAGGAAGAGCAGGACATTTAAACAAATACCTGAGGGAAAAGCTAAAAATTCTCAGGCTGATTGTGGAAGACTATAGAGTGCAGAAGACATCAAAAGTTAAAAAATAAAATAAAATAGTACATTGTCGAAGACCACTAATTTTCAACAGGAATGAGAAAGGGATGGGGTCAGAAACAATATGTCTTGTCTCAGATTCAAGGAAATTCTTCAGAAGATGATTGCAAGACACCTGGTATAAGGGGATAAATATCTGTGCACAGGTGGTGGCAATGGACAGGACAGGATATGCAGAACTTAGGGTTTTTTCAGGCATGAGCATGAGAATCATAGCAGGTCAGGCTCTTACATCCTGAATAATATCCTATATTTACTATCCTAGCAGACAAGGTACATGATTTAAATCCACTGGTCTCAATTCTTACTTGGTTCAGACACACAGGGTCACAGAAAGTTAACAAGCTTAGGTCTATAATTAAAAACTATGATCAAAGTTTGATTTATAAATGTAAACTGTGTTAATTTGAAATTGCCTCTCTGACTGATAAATCATTCAGTTTTTCTGTAAATCAGGTTCACATTCCACCACTGGGCATTGTCAAAGCTGACAAGACATAAACTAACTACCATAATTTAATAATTAAGTTTTACTACCAGCCATCAGACTTTACTTTTCTAATGAAAAAGTAACAACTGGAAATATTAGAATTTGAAGGAGAATCAAAGGAAGTATTTTCTTTCATATTTCAGTAGTTAAGTCAACCTTTGGTTGCAGTACGGCTATTACATTAAAAATTATGGAGCCAGGTTGTATTGTGCAGATTCATAAGAGAAAACCATAAAAGGATTTCACAAAGTTAGATCACAAAATCAAATTTACAAAAATGGATTGTAAAATCTTGATCGTGAATTTGGTTTATTTGCAGATCACAACTATACACTGTTTTATAATATATGTTGTCAAATTTCCAAAATAATTACTCTGTATGTAAAAAAGCATTCCACTTACTATTATTTTAATGCCTGTATTGTCATTATGTTATCTTGGCTTAGTTTCAAACTATAAAAAAGAAACATGGATAGAGAGTTTTAGTGAATTACAAAATATCAAAAAAGGAGTTATAAAGCATAGGTAAGGATAACATGTCCTCTCCCCTCCCTCAGAAAGGCATAGGTAAACCATAGTCCTTGGTGATGTGAGTATAGACACTGGATTGTTTATATAGCTCTGATTCAGCCATAATGGTAATGTTTTCATACACCATCACCATAAACACAAGTGTTAAAAGTATATTATCTTGTTTAGAGCTTCCTCAAATTCATAGCATTTTTTGCATTTCTTTTCTTAATTTTTTAAAAAATTTATTTAAGGTATACAAATTTCATGTATTTCATGTATACAGATTTAGGAACACAGTGATACGTCCCACTCTACCATCCCTCCCGCCCATGCTCCCACTATTTCTCCTCCTTCCTTTTCTATTCCTACTCTTAATTTTCACAATGATCCACTTTCAGTTCACTTTATACTCATAAGGTTAACTGTACACTAAGTAAAGAGTTCAACAGATAGTAAGAAGAAGAAAACAGTATGTGGCCAGCACTGTGGCATAGGGAATACCTGAAGTGCTGACATCCCATATGGGTGTCAGTTTAAGGCCCGGCTGCTCCACTTCTGATCCAGCTCTCTGCTGTGGCCTGGGAAAGCAGTAGAAGATGGCCCCCAAGTCTTTGGGTCCCTGTACCCACATGGGAAGACCCAGAAGAAGCTCCTGGCTCCTGGCTTCGGATTGGCGCAGCTCCAGGCACTGTGGCAATTTGGGGAGTGAACCAGCAGATGGTAGATCTCTCTCTGTCACTCTCTGTCTCTTCCTCTCCATAACTCTACCTTTCAAATAAAATAGATAAATCTAAAAAAAAAAAAACCCTAAAACTATTTGTGGCTGTAAACAATCCTTGAAGCTCAAAATGTCAATTCATAGCATTATAACTGTGAATTTCAATTACTTGAGTTTTTCCCTACCATTATATTTCCATGATTCTTAGTTTTGTTGCAGAGTATAATAGTTAATTCATTTTCAGTGTTGTGTAAAACTGTCATTGTGGAAATATATCTAATTCTATCTGACCTATACATGGCTTTGTGGTCATTTCTAGGCTTTTGCTATTTTTTCCAATTTTATTTATTTATTTTCATTATTTGAAAATTTTATTTATTTTCTTATTTGAAAAACAGACAGAAAGAAAAGTCTTCCACATGTTGGTTCACTCCTCAAATGTCTGCAACGACCAAAACTGAGCCAGGCCAAAGCAAGGAGCCCAAAACTCCATCTGAGTCTCCTATGTGGATGACAGGGATCCTAGTACTTGAATCATCATCTGCCTACTCTCTGAGGGACAAAAGCAGGAAGGTGGTATAGGAAACAAAGCCAGGACTTGAACTAGGCACCCTGACATGGGATTCAGGCAACCCAGACAGCATCTTACACACTGTGCCAAATGTGTGCCCTGTATTTTGCTATTTGAAATAATTCAGTGCTAAACATTCTTGAACATGTCTCCTGATATACTTATGCTAAAATTTGCCTTGAGTATATTCCTAGGAATAGACTTCCTGCATAGTTGAATATGCTGATGTTTAACTTTACAAGAAAATTCTAAGATGTTTCCAAAAGTAGTTATACATGTTTACATTCAAACCAGCAATGTACAAGAATTGCAATTTACGCTCATCTCCAGAAAATCTTAATGGCATCATTTAGATACGGTTTGAATGTGTCTTTCAATAGTTCCTTTGCTGGGAGCTTTGTCCTCAGTGTGGTATGAAGGTGGTGGGGTGTAGGCTCTAGTGGAAAGTAGTTAGGTAATGGGGTCACTGCCCTCAGAAGGGATTAATGCCAGTGTGGCAAGTGATTTAGTTCTCAGGAGAGAAACTGCTGTAAAAAGAGCAAGCCTGTCCCCTGAATCTCTCTGAGTTCATGTCTCACTATGTGATCTCACCCTCTTGCACATACTCCCACCATTGAATTACCATCTGCCACAAGGCCCTCACCAGAGACTGAACAGATGGGGCCACCCAGTCTTGGACCAAGCCTCCAAAACTGTGAGCTAAATAAATCTCATTTCATTATAAAGTACCCAGCCTCAAATATTTTGGTATAGCAACAGAAAATGCATTAATACACTTGACAATATGAAACCTTTTAGGAGTTTTCTGATCTGGTGGACAAAGCCTTACAACTCAATATAGTCCTACTTTTAAATTTGTGCCAATATCTTGGAACACAAATTTGAAACTTGAAATTATCTTCTTCCTAATTTACTTGCTACTGTTGAATAATATCTTGAATCTTTCCTGTTTTTAACATGAAACATGAATTAATATAACTTTAAGCTGCCTTTAAAAAAAGATTTCCACACACATTTACCATTTTATTTGCTCACCACTTAGACCATTTTTCTTTTATTTAAGGCACATAAATGTCTTTAGTAAACTGAGAAGTTATTCTTTATCTGAAAAGGTCATTATTTTTGTAAAATTTGTATTTACTTATTTATTTATATTTGAAAGAGAGAGAGAGAGAGAGAGACATCTTTAATCAGTTGGTTCATTCCCCAAATGTTCACAACTGTGAGGTATAGGTCAGGTGGAAGCAAGGGGCCTAGGACTCAGTCCAAGTGTCCCAAATGGGTGGCAGGGGCCCAACTACGTGCTGCCACACAGGATGTACATTAACAGGAAGCTGGGATGAGGCGTGGAGCTGAGTCTCAAACCCAGGCACTCTGACATCGAATGCAGGCATCCCAACAGACATCTTAACCACCGCATGAAACACACATCCCTCGCCATTAATATGTTAACATTACTGGACTAATAATGCTAAATTTATAGATATTTTCTGTCATCAATTTAAAGATGTTATTCTTTTTCTATATAGATCCAATCATTTCTTCTGAGAAGTCTACTGCTAGGTTAATTGCCATTCTTTTGGGGGTAAACTCGTTTTTTGACTATTTTTTAAAAAAATATTTATTTATTTAAAAAAGTCAGAATTACAGAGGGAGACAGAGGACTTCAATCTGCTGGTTCATTCCCCAAATAGCCACAACAGCCAGGGCTGGGCCAGACTGAAACCTAGAGTTTTATGAAGGTCTCCCACGTGGTTGCTAAAGGCCCAAGCACTTGGGCCATCTTCCACTGCTTTTCCCAGGCCATTAGCAAGGGCACGGGATAGGAAGTAGGGCAGCTGGGACATGAACCAGTGTCCATATGGGATGCTGGCATAACAGGCGGAGGCTTAACATGCTATGCCACAATACCAGACCCTATGTTTGGCCGTTTTAAGAATATATTTTTTTTTTGAGAGCATCCTATAGTTTTCACTATAGTGTGTCTAGATGTGAATTTGCCTTTGTATTTATTATTTTTGGAAACATTGGTGTATTGAGTCACATCTTTCATGATGTCTGAACAAATATTTGAATATTTCTTCTTTTCTATTCCCTTTCTTCTCTGTATTAAGATCCCAATAGAAAATGGATGTTATGCTTTCTCTCACATCAATATTTCTTAAACTCCCTCAGATTTTCCATAGCTGTCTCTCAGTGATGTAGTAGGTATAATTTCTTTTGATTGATCTATCTATCTATCTATCTCTGTCTATCTCTATATATCCCAGCTTGCTGATTCTCTCTTTGTGTGTAATCTGCTGTTTTAATTCACATGGTGCGTTTAAACTTCAACAGACTTTTTCGTTACTAAAATCTTCTTTAGTTCCTTTTCAAATTTGCTACACATTTCTATATTCTCTCATTGATTGTTAATTTTATTACATTCATTTTTATTTTTTTAAACAATAAATAACAATTTTGCATTATAAACACTTGTAAATTATTTCTGTTGGAATTTTTAATTTTTGTTTATCAGTTTTCACTCATTATCACTTGTTTCCTCATGTTTTTGGTTATGCTTTATCATGATTGAACTTACTTTTTCAGGATACTGACTATCCATGTTCCTTTCTCTCAAAGATAATTGGAGTCTCCTTATCCCAGGAAACAACAAGTACTTGCAAAACTGTAACACTGGCCTTGCTCAATGATGTGAACTTAGTGTAATGTCTCACTTTTATCTCATGCATTTTGTAGGGGCAGGAGGAAAGAAGGGTAGTCTTAGTTCGAGAAATACAATTGACTTTTGTCCACATAGCAACTTTGTCATTTCACTAACCTTGCTTGCCACTAGCCTTTAGAAGTTCATTTCCCTGAGTTTTTAAAGTGAGTCTCTTTTTTTTAAACTTTACAGGTTTTTATAGCTTTCATGAAGCACAGCAGCATTTCAAATGTTAGCATTTTATAATTTGTTCAAGTACAGTTTTATTTTGTTAGGAGAAACCATAGGCATCCAAAAATCATAAATATGAAGGTAAATTCACATCTATCTATATACATACATATATAGAAACTCCCTGAGATCTTCAATTATATGTAAATATATAATTGAAAATATATTATATATATTAAGAGAGGGGGGGATATCTCCATCCATTGGTTCACTCCCCAGAGGCCAGGACCGGGCCAAGGTGAAGCCAGGGGCCAGGAACTCCATCCATACCTCCTATTTGGATGGCAGAGGCCCAATACTTGGGCCATCATCTGCTGTTTCCCAGAATTCATTAGCAGGAAGTTGGTCTGGAAGCACTGTAGCAGAAACTCAAACCTATAATCTCATAGGGGATGTGGACATCCCAAGAAGTGGCTTAATGCCAAATTACCGCAATACTAACTCCTAAATTTAGTGTTTAAAAGAACTTGTAAATAAGCTGCACTTCTTTGGTAGATGACACACTTCATGACCATACATATTTGGGGAAAGGCTTAATGGTAAGCCCATAAACACAAACTTTAAGAGATGAGTCACACTATTTGGCCTCCATTATACCACTGATGCATGCACATAATTGTATTTAGGTCTTTCACTTTGTTAATACCATAATTCAGTGATGAAACAACCACTTTTACTTCTTTTCATTTGTATTTGAAAGGCAGAGAGACATACAGAGACAGACAGACAGAGGTCTTCTATCTACTCATGCCCTACCCAAATGACCACAGTCGCTGAAACTGGACCAGGCAAGGCCGGAAGCCTGGAACTCCATCTAGGCCTCCCACGTGGGTAATAGGCAACCATGTACTTAAGCTCCCTGCTGCCACCCAAGGTTCACATTAGCAGAAAGTGGACCAGAACCAGAGGATCCAAGATTCAAATAAGTACCCCACAACACACACACACACACACACACCAATATAACAACATCTTTAAAGGATGTATATTGGAGCTGGTATTGTGGCATAGTGGGTAAAGTTGCACCTTCAACACTGGCATCCCATTTGGTGGGCTGGTTTGTGTACTGGTGGCTCCACTTCCAAACCAACTCTGCAAATGGTTTGAGAAATGGAGCAGATGATAGCCCAAGTGACTGGGCGCCTGCCACTCATGTGGGAGACCCAAATGAAGCACAGGGCTCCTGGCTTCAGCCTGCTCCAGCGCTGGTCATTGTGGTCATGATTATAAGGAATTTAAAATCTACTAGAAAAACAAGACCATAAATGAACAGACTCAGATGAATGCATAGTAATAATAGAAAGTGTTATGAAGGAAAATTGAAGGGATATGATATGAACTATTATAGACAGTTCATAAACAGTCTAGCAGAGAATACATATACTTTAAAAGCAGTTAGAATTCTTTGTGATGAATGTTATAACAGGAGATGGATAAAGTCCTCCTGATGGAGGATAAGAGAAACTGCCCTAAGCTGCAGAGGAAGGAGTAAGGTGAGAAATTTCTCACACTGATGTTTAACCACAGCCAGGTGCAGAAGATGGAGAGGAATCATCTAGTTAAAGAAACTATTTCTGAAAAGCATGTGCGGTTAGAGAATCTGGCACATTTACGAAATGGAACAAAGCTTGACACAAAGTTTGAAAGAAGACTGAGCAGAAGGATGCAGCTGTGGCAGTGATATGAGAATATTGGTGAGAAAGTAGTTGAACTGATGATGGGTGGAATTTTCACTGAAATTAAGTTGGATGCGGATCACCCAGGGGCCTGAAAGTTGCCGTAAAATTTTATCACATGCTCCAATGCAGACAAAGGCAAGTATAGAAAGAGTTATTGAATGATAGAAATGAAAGGATAACATTATAATCAAAGAAAGAAATGGCAGAATTTATATCAAATGTTGAGAACTTAGGGGTGATAAAAATATTAGGGTGAGGCCATAAGAGTGGGCCATTAAGACTCAGGAGAAGAACAAATTATTGACAGTAAAAAGATAGACCAAGGGGTTTATGGACAACGAAGGCATCTAGGACCAATACCCAACTAGGGATGGGCAAGATTACTGTGAGCTATTGATTAGGTTTCAATGAAGGGGACACATGACTGAAAGCTCATGGATAACTGCTTAGAGCAATGCCATTAGCACTGCAGCCTCCAGCCACATGTGACCACATGTGACCACTGACTACTTGAAATGTTTCCAATACACCATGATGGGGCCAGGATTGTGGCATATCAGGTAAAGCCACTCTTATAGGTGCTGGTTGGTGCCCAGGAAGCACCAGTTCCAATCCAGCTCCCTGGTAATGCACCTGAGAAAGCAGCAGAGGACCGCCCAAGCGCTTGGGCCTCTACACCCACACTGGAGACCTGGGAGAGGCTCCGGCTCCTGGCTTTGGCCTGGCCATTGCAGCCATTTGGGGAGTGAACCAGAGGATGGAAGAGCACTATGTATCTCTCCCTCTCTAACTCTGCTTTTCAAATAAATAAAATAAATATTTAAAAATTAAAAAATAAAATGAATTTTATCAGTTTTACTTTACTTGGTTAATGTGGCTATCAGAAAATTTTAATATATGTATATATATATATATGGCTTGCATATCAACTTGCATATTTCTATTGAATAGAGCTCAATAAGGGAAAAAACAGAGAACGCTTTGCCTGAATACGGTGATGCTAAAGGAACTGGCATGTTTTATGTATTATATACTGTATAGCAATATTTCTTGATGCAATTATCAACTTTGCTTTTATTACATCATAAACATGAGTAGAAAATGGAAGTGCTGATTCAATGTTAAAACAATTGACAAAATTGACATAATTGCCTATACCAAATCAAATTAATCCCTTAACTTTAATTGGCTTCTTACCTACCAATACTTCATACGACAAAGATACAGATGACTTCCTGCCAGTCAGTAGGACAAGCTCACAGGCAGTTCCTCAGAAGAATCAAAAATTCTCTGTTGTTCTGATTCTCATTGCTTTTTCCATGGTATTGGTAAGTGAGCTTTTCTTCCTATGTAAGTATTAAGATCTATGTCTAAAACTAGGTATGAGGAAAATAGACCAAGACAACTGCTCAGTTTGGACAACAGAGTTCTCATACAGTTTAATTTTCCAAAATTCTGTGTTATCAAATGCATATTGGAGCAATATAGCTCCAACTAATGAGAAAGTATTATTTTCCCTTGATTTTTCCTCTAAAATTCTCCCAACCCTGTAAATCCCAGGATTAAGTAAAAGATTAAAAAGCAAAGATGAAAATCTACAAATAGGTAATATAAAATAGTATACAAATGCAAGGTATAGTATTGTTGGAAATTAAAACATTTAATTATCAACTGAAGATTCAGAATCATTTTTAAAATCCCACTGTCCAAATGCAGGCCACAAGTACACAAAGCTTTGATAGCTTGTTATACACCCACTAAATTAGGATCTCTGAGAGGGAGTCAATGAATCTGCATTATTTACAACCATCCCCCAGGATAACAGGATCACCAAATTCCCCTGTTTTCTCTGCTTGAGTACTTCCAATGACAGTAAGCTCACTACTTTCCAAAGCAAGAAGTTTCCAATTTTATAAAGGTCTGGACATTGAAACCATTGAGTTTTAGAATGTGTCATCCTGGAACACTCACTTCATTTTTCATATGCTCTAAATTCCCATGGAGCAAGTCACTCCCTAATCCATGACAGCCCTTGACTGTTTGAAGGTAGGTCTCAAATTCTATCACCTTTGATCCATTGATGCAAATGATGCTTCTCTTCAGAGGTCTAAAAGTTGACTTCTTCCATAACTTCACCAGCAGATGCCCCAAAGCAGGGCTCACAGAAAAATCTTGTTCTATCTGCACTGTATTAAAAACCAAATGTGTTTGGCTGGCTCCGTGGCTCACTTGGCTTATCCTCTACCTGCGGCGCTGGCACCCGGGTTCTAGTCCCGGTTGGGGCGCCGGGTTCTGTCCCGGTTGCTCCTCTTCCAGTCCAGCTCTCTGCTGTGGCCTGGGAAGGCAGTGGAGGATGGCCCAGGTGCTTGGGTCCCTGCACCCACATGGGAGACCAGGAGGAAGCACCTGGCTCCTGGCTTCGGGTTGGCGCAGCGCGCCGGCTGTAACAGCCATTTAGGGGGTGAACCAACGGAAGGAAGACCTTTCTCTCTCTCTTTCTCTCTCACTAATTCTGCCTGTCAAAAAAAAAATTTTAAAAATGTGACCTAACATTTAAAAATCAGCATATCACACATAAAAATTGAATTTGTCCCAGTTTATCTACAAAGGTAGACAATTGGGCCTGCATTCCTGAGGTAACAGTTCACCAATCCTCCCCAAAGAATGTATGTATGATCCCTCACACCTGGCATACTTCTCTCAGCTCTGCCGCTTACAAGGCCCCTGAAGGTATGTGGATTTGCTCTCCATGCTACAGGGACACTTGCTGGATCAATCTCTCTTTTAAAGTGTCATGTCAGAACTGAACTCCAAACCTCAGATAGAGTTTGGCCAGCTGGCAAACCAGCAGGAAAATTGCCTTTCCTGTTTGGGACATCTGCACACGTGTAGGCGATCTCTTACATAGACTTGGCTGTGTCATGCTAATGCAATTTCCTGAATATCCCCTCTTGCCAGTTCATAATCATCCACCAGAGAAATCTTTCAAAAATAAACTCTGGTTATGTGACTCTGCTGCTTGCAATTTGGGGGCTTATTCTAATTACTCCTTGGCCTGCCATTCAAAGTTCTTCACATTTTGTTTGCATTGTTTATAGGCCCTTCTCCCTGGTTATTTGTGATTTCTGTGACAGCAAAGAATGGATGTTATGTCCATTTTTAGATAAATTGATTTTGTTCCACGTACCTACATACATCATATATATAGATATACACACATGTACATACATACATATGTGCAATAGTCTATTGTTATTGTCTGCAATACACATCTCCATGGAAAGGAACTAAACATCCTATGCATTATTATATTGTATAAATGCAGAATTTTAAATAAGGTCTGATTTTCAACTCATACTTACCACTTCAGGGATTTTTCCTATCAAATACAAATGGAACACATTTTATGAAAAAATACCATATTCTCCTGAGATCAAAGTGTATTTGTTCTAAATTAAAAGCAATTATCTTTAAAGTGAGTTATTGGAAAATATTTCAGAAAAGAAATTATCTGTAAATTAAATGATCTACAAAAAGGTAGGAAAAACAATTATGAATGAATTTGAAAAATTAGTCAATTATGGATATGTAATGTAATTTAGCCAATAGTCTCCAAACCAAATGATATGTTCTTACATGCATAGATCATTCTTAAAAATACAAAATCACTTGTGTCTGCAAGTAATAAACTTGGCTCTCTTTAGCTAAAATTGTAGGTATTTTATCAACCCTAATAGGAGAATTTTCTTGGGTTAGGATTTTCCTTCTCTTTTCTGCATTGGTGGAAATGTATGCACATACCATTTGAAAACATAAAATATTGCATACTATAATTGACATAATTTGAATATAATCCTCTAGAACAGCACAGTGTTATCACAATTACACTAGTCTAGGAATCAGGATTTGGATTCTAGTTGCATTGCTGTCATTTTCTAATAGTGCCATAAACTTTTTTTTATAGAAAACTTTTATTTAATAAATATAAATTTCAAAAGTAAAACTTTTATATTATAGTGTTTCCCGCCCATAACTACCCTCCCACCCACAAACCATCCCATTTCCTACTCCCTTTCCCATCCCATTCTTCCTACTCCCTCTTCCATCCCATTATTCATTAAGATTCCTTTTTAATTATCTTTATATACAGAAGATCAATTCTATACTAAGTAAAGATTTCAACAGTTTTCACCTACACAGATACACAAAGTTTAAAGTACTGTTTGGAGACTAGTTTTACAGTTAATTCTCATAGTACAACACATTAAGGACAGAGGTCCTACATGGGGGCAAGTGCACAGTGACTCCTGTTGTTGATTTAACAATTGACACTCTTATTTATGATGTCAGTAATCACCCTAGGCTCGTGTCATGAGCTGCCAAGGCTATGGAAGCCTCTTGAGTTCACAAACTCTCACCTTATTTAGACAAGGTCATAATCAAAGTGGAAGTTCTCTTTTCCCTTCAGAGAAAGGTACCTCTTTCTTTGATGGTCCCTTCTTTCCACCAGCATCTCACTCACAGAGATTTTTCATTTAGGTCATTTTTGCCACAGTGTCTTGGCTTTCCATGTCTCAAATACTTTCATGGGCATTTTAGCCAGATCTGAATGCCTTAACGGCTGATTCTGAGACCAAAGTGCTGTTTAGGGCATTTGTCATTCTATGAGTCTGCTGTGTATCCCCCTTCCCATGTTGGATTGTTCTCTCCTTTTTAATTATATCAATTATTATTAGTAGACACTGGTCTTATTTATTTGATCCCTTTGATACTTAATCATATCTTTATGATCAGTTATGAACTTAAACTGATCACTTTAGTAAGATGACATTGGTACTTGCCAACTTAATGGGATTTGGAGTCCCATGGCAAGTTTTTAGCTTTACTCTTAGGGGTAAGCCCAAGGAATTATGTGCCAAACTGTACATCTCCTCCCTCTCTTATTCCCACTCTTATTTTTAACAGGGATCAATTTTCAGTTGGATTTAAATACCTAAGAATAATTCTGTGTTAATTAAAGAGTTCAACCAATGGTATTAAGTAGAAAAAGAAAATACTAAAAAGAATAAAATAATACGCTGTTCCTCGACAGTCAAGACAAGGTGCCATAAACTTTTAAAAACTGATTCTTCTCAACCCTTGGGACATTCGGATCTGACTAAAAGGTCCATGAGAGTCTCGCAGGCATGGAAAGCCATGACACGGTGGCAAAAAACAATCTAAATGAAGGATCCTGGTGAACAACACCCCAGCAGAAGGATCAGGCCATCAAGGAGAGAGGCACCTTTCTCTGAAGGGAGGAAGGAACCTCCACTGTGATATGGCCTTGACTAAACAAGTTCAGAGTTGGTGAACTCAAGGGGCTTCCATAGCCTAGACAGCTCATAGCAAGAGTCTCGGGTGATTGCTGACGTCATAAATAAGAGTGCCAATTGTTAAATCAACAACGGGAGTCACTGGGTCCATGCTCCCCACGCAGGATCTCTGTCCTTAATATGTTTATCTATGAAACTCAAAAACAACACTACTAGTCGAACAATACCCTATACCTGGTTCGGTTGTGTGAGTGCAACCTGTTGAAATCCCTGCTTAGTATATACTAAGTTGATCTTTAATATATGAAGGTAATTGAAAATGAAACGTGATGAAGGGCGGGATGGGAGAGGAAGTGGGTGAGGGGAGGGCCACGGGAGGGAGAGAGGTCGGGGGGGAAGCCACAACAATATGAAAGATGCATTTTATATTCTACTTAAAACTATTGGTTGAACTCTGTAATTAATACACAATTACTCTTAGGTGTTTAATCAATGCTATAACTAGTACTCAAATAGTATTTTACACTTTGTGTTTCTGTGTGGGAGCAAAATGTGGAAATCTTTACTTAACATACGCTAAATTGATCTTCTGTATATAAAGATAATTGAAAATTAATCGTGATGTGAAGGGGAAGGGGAGAGGGAGTGGGAGAGGGGAGCGTTGTGGATGGGAGGGAAGACACGGGGGGGGAGGAGGCTATTGTGGTCCATAAGCTGTACTTTGGAAATTTATGCTCATTAAATAAAAAAAAAACTGATTCTTCAAATGACTTCCATATGCAATATATATGTGTGTGTGTGTATATATACTCAAAACCAAGAATTCATATTGCAGTTAATAAGCTATTTCCATTATATCATAATGCCTGTGAGTTTCATATATTTATAATAAAGAGAAGTGGTCAGATTAAAACAATGGCAGCAACTCAAGAAGACACAGACCCAGAAGACCTGGGCTTAAATCCAGCTTTTCCATTTACTAACTTTCATGTCATTAGTAACCACTCAGATCCATGATTTTCTCATTTGCTAAATGGTAATAATAGCAATTATACTTTAGAGTGGTTTTGAAAACTAATAGTGGTACATCCTACTTGACTGTGTGGTTAATATTAACTCAAACTATAATAGTGGCTCTGAAAGTATAATAAACCTTAACTTGTTTCCATGTCAATCTTACTCTAAATGTCTTTCATTTTAATTATCTGGCCCTAATGAAAATTGGAAAATTTAGACTGTCACCAATTATAAATTTGAAAATTTACGGGTGAGTGAGTTGGTGCATTTTTACAGAAAGCATTTTTGTTACTGTAGAAGTTGATTCCATTCTTGACTTAGAATGTCAGGGGCATAAATTCAAAAGGCACCACTTTGTTGCATTTATCCCCAAAAAACACTTTGATTTCCAAACTATACAACTGAATACAGACAAGTATGCAATGTGATTGAAAATATTTGTGCAAATGATTGATGAGAAAATAGCTGCCAGTTATACAACCCAGAAATACTTGCACTCTCATGGGTTTTCATAGTTATTTCATTACTAGCATGAGCTCATTGAAATACTATGGCAATAATCCAGTTTCATCTGCCTATTAAGTTAGAAGCTTTAAAGGATCTGAAATTTTACCTTATCTGAAAACCAACAAGTTACACTATATATGATACAAGACTTCTGGATCAGAGACAAAAACCATTTATCACTCAGTACTGACAAGAATGTATTAGCACTGATTTATGGAGCCCCTATCCTCATCCAGTGAGGCACAATGAGAGGCAGATAGTATTTGCACATTCAATGGGTTGCATCATGGGAAAGAAGCCCAAACTCTGATCTTATATAGGGCTGCTGGTGACAGAGAGAAACTTTATCTTTACTCAGGGTAGGCAAAGTTTTTTTTTTATTTTTTTTTTGACCGGCAGAGTGGACAGTGAGAGAGAGAGACAGAGAGAAAGGTCTTCCTTTGCCGGTGGTTCACCCTCCAATGGCCGCCACGGCTGGCGCGCTGCAGCCGGCGCACCGCGCTGATCCGATGGCAGGAGCCAGGTGCTTCTCCTGGTCTCCCATGGGGTGCAGGGCCCAAGTACTTGGGCCATCCTCCTCTGCACTCCCTGGCCACAGCAGAGAGCTGGCCTGGAAGAGAGGCAACCGGGACAGAATCCGTTGCCCCGACCGGGACTAGAACCCGGTGTGCCGGCGCCGCAAGGCGGAGGATTAGCCTAGTGAGCCGCAGCGCCGGCCCAAAGTTCTCTTTATTACACTTAATTCCCTCTAGGGAGGGAGATGACTTTAAGCTTTAGAGAATTTCTAGAATTTTCCTGTAACTTCTCTTTATGTAACTATCCTTAACTTGACTGCAAATATTTAGGAGACTTGAACCATGTAGAAATGAAATATTCATAGGTAATTATTTTCCAATATATCCTTTTACCCATCCACTTGGCATCTAAAGAGAATTCAAATATTAAATGTCAAACTAGCATATCTGCATTTTTATTCCCTTTTCATGAGTTGTGCATATGTGATGTCAAAACAAAAAAGCCAAATTAGACATTAGACATTGAAAATGAGGCAACCCAGCAGTCAAAACTCAATGGCCTGGAAGGAAGCTCCAGCTCCAACTGTGATGCTATACTATTGTATGATCTGGACTAAGTTACTTCTCTGTGCCCCTCAAGTTCCCTATCTGGAGAGTCAGAATACAGAAGAGGTTCAGGGAAAATAGTTTCTAAGGTTACTTTTTGCCATCACATTCTATTCTGCTACCTGTAAATCAAGTCAGTTCACTAGCATTGTACACATTGATGTCTCAAAATCTTCTACATTAGAATCATGAGCAGATTTAATGTATCTGTTAAATAGCTTTTGCTGGCAGCTAATATGCTATCAAAACAAACTGACTTTTATGAGAAGGTCATAAATAAATATTTCTTGAATTAATTAATAAGAAATAAAATATACTGTTAAAATCTTATGACTGTGTCTATATGAAATTGACTATATGAATATCCAGAATATCTACTGTCATAGTCAGGATAGTAAAACATTATAAACAAGGACATCTACATGTCACATGCAGAGTAGTAATTTGAAAAAATAGTTAAATTTCATGAAAATACTTGACATTAAATTATGTTGAATTTATATAAAAGGTGCTTAATGAACATAATAATGAAGTCAATGATCAATATGCCATCTAACTGTTGAAATACAGAATAATATCAAGAGAAATAATTTTGTATCCACTTGCTATTAATTCATTCCATGAGGACACAGTCCAATTTATCAATCCCAACTATTCACCCCATAGTTTCACATATCCTTGTCATCATGACACTACGAGTAGCACACATTAAGCTCTCAATAAAGTAAAGCCCGAAGGCTATTTTATCCCCAATTGCATTATGGGTTTTTAGAAATAAGTACTGCCAGCGCCGTGGATTACTTGGCTAATCCTCCGCCTGCGGTGCTGGCACCCCAGGTTCTAGTCCTGGTTGGGGCGCCAGATTCTGTCCCGGTTGCTCCTCTTCCGGTCCAGCTCTCTGCTGTGGCCCAGGAGTGCAGAGGAGGATGGCCCAAGTGCTTGGGCCCTGCACCCACATGAGAGACCAGGAGGAAGCACCTGGCTCCTGGCTTCAGATCGGCACAGCACGCTGGCCGTAGCAGCCATTTGGGGGGTGAACCAATGGAAGGAAGACCTTTCTCTCTGTCTCTCTCTCTCTCTCACTGTCTAACTCTGCCTGTCAAAAAAAAAAAAAAAAAAAAAAAGAAGTACTATTATATGTACTCACTATGCAATTTATAGGGAAGGTAATAAAAACTATTTATAAAATTTCTCAGTCTAAACACAGCACACATTTACTGAATTTCTACACTTTGTTAAGTGCAAAGATGTCTAAGATGTGCTTTACAAGAGATTACAACTTACATGTAGACAGAATGATTAGCAATTTAGAGAGTTCCTACTAAAGTGCAAACATCATATGTACATATTCTGTAGTTACATGAGTCTTAAAGAAGTACCTTATTTTGACTCCTTTTCAGGTACAATAGTACATACTAAAAATTAAAACATAGATTACAATAGATACTGCTGGTGACAACATTTGAAGTCCATTAAAAGCTAGCAAAGGATGCCAGATGACTTAATACTTCAGGATAAAATTAAGATCATGAAGGCTTTTTAAATATTCCCCAATTTAGGAGCCACTACTGTGGCACAGAAGGTTAAAGCCCTGGCCTGGGACACCGGTTCAGACCCGGCTGCTCCTCTTCTGATCCAGCTTTCTGCTATGGCCTGGAAAGCGGTGGAGGATGGCCCAAGTCCTTGGGCCCCTGCACCCAAGTGGGAGACCCAGAGGAAGCTCCTGGCTCCTGGTTTCGGATAGGCACAGCTCCAGCTGTTGCGGCTGTCTGGGGGAGTAAACTAGCAGATGGAGGACTTCTCTTTCTATCTCTACCTCTCTCTGTGGCTCTGTGTTTCAAAGAAAGTGAATCTTTGAAAAAAAAATTACCCAATTTCCCATATATATGAGTTGATTGATTTTTAAAAAGAGATCATTATATGTATTTATTTGGCTGAAAATACTTCAGATAAATGCTTCTAATTCTATGACTAGCGACACAATATAAGAATAAAGCTATGGCAACAGTATTAATGATTTCACAATATTCTTTGGGAATGCATCACTAATTTTGTATTGTACATAACACTTTGGGTACTAGGTTTGTGGGATATATTCCTACTCAAATCAATGTGATGGCTTATTTGCTTTTCAGCAAATAAGGGAAATTTATTTTTCCTTTGTAAACTAGAGAAATGAAATTGGATAGGTAATTTTCTATCCTTATTCCAGATGCCTTTCTTACACCCAATTCATGAATTTGTATTTCAGTTTCATTTATGAAAGAACTAAAATTTGAAGGTTAATGCTAGGTATAGTCATTAATGCTAATACCCAAAAGATTTCAATTTTTTTATCTAAGTCTCATGCAGATATACACTATGAGTATCTTAAATTCACAGGAGATTGACATAATTTTACAGATATGAAACCTGACATAATGCAAAAGGAAGTTAATTATGTATGTTTGTAGAAGATATCTATGACGACAGTATAATAATGCCCAGAGTTGTTTTTATCTTTTCTTAACTCACTTTTGTCTACCATGGCACACCAGTACAGAAAACATTTCTTCCAATAATAATGTTGAATATAAATGGATGAAATCCCCTAATGAAAAGATATAGACTGGCTGAAAGGATTAAAACAAAAAGCAAAACACAGAACGTAACTATATGCTGCTTAAAAGAAACGCTTCACCAGTAAAGACACACAGAGACTGAAAGTGAAAGGATAGAAAACTATATTCTATGCAAATAGAAATCAAAAGAATCAGGAATAGCTACAGTTACATCAGACAAAATGCTCTTTAAGACAAAACTGTTAAAAGAGACAAAGAAAGTCACTGTGTAATAATCAAGGGATAAGTTCACCAAGAATATCTGACTACTGTAAATGTATATACACCCAATGCTACAGTATCCAGCTTTATAAAAATATGTTAATGGACAAAAAGGGAGGCATAAGCTCTAACACATTATTACTGGAGGTTTCATCATCCCACTTTTACCAATGAACAAATGAACCAGACAAAAAAATCAACAAGGAAACAGACCAAATGGACCTACTAAATATCTACAGAACATTCCATCCCACAGTTGTAAATATACATTCTTTTCATAACTGCATGGAACATTCTGTAGGAAAGGCCATATACAAATCTCAACATATTTAACAAAATTGAAATTATACCTTATATCTTTTGTGATCACAATGGAATTAAGTTTCAAATTAACAACAAAGTAAACTATAGAGATTATACAGATACATAGAGACTGAACAATTTATTCCTAAATGAATAGTGGGTCATAGACAAAATCAAAATTTGCTTGAAATTAATGGAAATGAATACACAACATATCAAAACTGATGGGATATAGAAAACATAATATTAAGAAGAAAGTTTACGGCATTGTGACTACATCAAAAAATGGAAAGGTATCAAATAAATAATTAAACAGTGAACACAAGTTCCTACAAAAACAAGAACAAAATGAACCCAAAATAATTAGGAGGAAAAAAGAATAAAAGTTAGAGACAGAGAATAAACAAATTAAAAAAACAATACAAAGAATTAATGAAATGAAGAGCTGAGGTATATTTTTAGTTAAGAAATAATAAAACATTAGCCAAATTAGCCAAGAAAAAGAGAAGTCTCAAATCCATAAAATCAAAAATGATAAAGAAGATATTGTGACTGATACCACAGAAGTACAAGAAACATTAGGAACAACAATATGTAAACAAATTGGAAATGTTAGAAGAAATAGATTTTTGAACACATATAATTTGCCAAAATTGAAGCATGAATACATAGAAAACATGAACAGACCAATAATCAACATTGAGATTGAATCAATAATCAAAACTCTCCCAACAAAGAAAAGCCCAGGATGGGATGTTTTTCTTGCTGAACTCTAGCAAACTTTTAAGAAAAAACTAATAATTCATCCCAAACTATTTTAAAATGTGAAAGAGAGTGAATCCTTCCAATTCCTTTTATGAAGCCAGCATCACTTTAATTCCAAAACCAGAAAAGCATACAACAAAAAAAAAGAACCATAGACCAATATCTCTGTTGAACACAGATGCAAAAAACCAGTGAATCAAAGCGAACAACACATCAAAAAGGTCACCCACCCTGACCAAATGGGATCTGTCCCAGGAATGCAGCGATGGTACAATATATGCCTATCAGTATGATATATCACATCAACAAAATGAAATGAAAGATATAAACCATGGGGCCAGCACTGTGGCATAGCGGGTATATCTGCTCTCTGCAGCTCTGGCATCCCATATGGGCACTGGTTCGAGTCCCGGCTGCGCCACTTCCAATCCAGCTCTTGGCTATGGCCTGGGAAAGCAGTAGAAGATGGCCCAAGTCCTTGGGCCCCTGTACCCGTGAGGGAGACCCGGAGGAACCTACTGGCTCCTGGCTTTGGATTGGCACAGCTCTGGCCATTCCAGCTAACTGGGGAATGAACCAGCAGATGGAAGATCTCTCTCTCTCTCCCTCCCTCTCTCTCTCTCTGCCTCTCTTTCTCTCTCTGTATAAAAAAATAAAAAAATAAACCATATGATTCTCAATAGATGCAGAGAAAGCATTTGATAAAATACAGCATCCTTTCATTATAAAATGCTTATAAAAATGCATGAAGAAGGAACATACAACACAATGATGTCATTATAAAAGAAAATCACAACCAACATGTTGAAGAGGGAAAATTGAAAGCATTTCCCCTAAGATAAGGAACTGGACAAGAATGTCCACTGCCATCACTTTTATATCATATAATTCTGGGTCTTTTAGCTGGGGGCATAAGGCATTGTTCTGTTTACTTTGCATTTTTCCTATGCGAAAATTTGAGTTTTTTGATAGAAGAAAGTTTCCTTTACATTATTGTTTATATCTCACATCCAATTTAACTTGAAAAATCAGTGGTCAATATGTATAAAATTTGAATCATAATACTTTTCGCTTGTAAATATAAAGGAAGTCACAAGATCTGCAATGACAGGATGGAGCCTGACCTGAAGCCCAGATTTCCTGAATTTCTCTAATAGCAGTCAGGGTGGTTCCAGTGGAATTTGGGGTGTAGAATGCTTGCTTCCCCAAAAAAGGTTATCTTTAGCAAGAACAAAATGTCCCCCCTCCTTCCTTAGGAATCGCCAAATTTACCATGAGAATAGCAAGGGAGTGATGATTGCACCCTCCTGAGCTCACAGTTTATTGTGAAAACAAGTTACCTATCCCACCCTTCTGGATGGCTTTGTCCCTCTTGGTAACTGAATGCCAATCTGATTGTCAGGTTTTTTTTTTTTCAAAATTATACTTAAAACTATGAAAATTAACTATCAAACTTGTCTTCAAAAGTACTTTATACTTTGTGTGTCTGTGTGGGTGCAAACTGTGGAAATCTTTACTTAGTATAGAGCTGGTCTTCTGTATATAAAGATAAGTAAAAATGAATCTTAATGAAGAATGGGATGGAAGAGGGAGTAGGAGGTGGGATGGGAGTGGGGGGGAAGAACCGCTATATTCCTAAAGCTGTACCTATGAAATTCATATTCATTAAATAAAAGCTTTTTTAAAAAAATTGTACTTAAATACTCCAGTGTCAAGGGTCCTTTGGGTTTTTTTGCTCTCTTGGAAGCCCCCTTCCATTCTGGTTGGAGGCCTTTAACTCCAATAGATCTTGCTTTTAAAATCTCTCTGCTTGTCTTCCATTGGAGACAAATAACTGAGGTAATAATAATTTCTCCATGGTCATTTTCCCGTAACACTATGATGTCAAATTTTGGCTTCCTAGAAGTCAGAGTTCCTAGTCATTAAATATCAACAATGAATGCAACCTTATGTTCTTTCCTTTTATTCCTCAACATAACCACTATCATCATTATCTGAGGATTTAGGGGACACAGAGAGAAAGCACCAAGCGGAATTAGGAACAGGATTCTTTCAGTTGTGTTGTAGCCTCTGATATTGGCCTCTTCTTTCAACCCTCTTGAACTTTTTCCTTAGTTTTCCACTGATTCTGTCCAGGTATTCTTTAAAACCATCAGCCGCTGAGAAAGCAATTCTCAGCTTATACCAATAACAAATTTACTGGAGAACAGACTCAAGGAAGGAGAAGGTGGTAGTGCTCAGTGGTATACACAACTTGTTTATCCCTTTGCTAAGAAGAATTGTTAATGCACATTCATTGTCATACCTGAAGGGAAAATTTATGAGGAATCACTTTTTTATTTCTAGGGTGTGTGAAATAAGCACAACTTGCTATGCCGTGTGAACAAATTGCTAACCAAAATGTCACAGAACTGCCTTCTTTGCTCCAATTTGACCAGCAGCAATTAAAATTTTTCATGGACTGCTGCAAAACTCACAACAGCCAGTTGCTTTGTCAAGATAATGACTAAGAAGCTAAGTATAGTATTATAGATAGAAAAACTTGATTTTCAATAATGAGGCATTCTTTTTTTTTTTTTTTTTTTTTTGTAGCCAGGGAGTGCAGTGGAGGATGGCCCAAGTTACTTGGGCCCTGAACCCCATGGGAGACCAGGAGAAGTACCTGGCTCCTGCCATCGGATCAGCGTGGTGCACCGGCTGCAGTGCGCCGGCCGTGGCGGCCATTGGAGAGTGAACCAACGGCAAAGGAAGACCTTTCTCTCTGTCTCTCTCTCTCACTGTCCACTCTGCCTGTCAAAAAAATAAAAAATAAATTAAAAAAAGATTTTATTTATTTATTTGAGAGGTAGAATTACATACAGATAGTGAGAGGGAGAGACAGAGAGAAAGGTCTTCCTTCTGTTGGTTCACTCCCCAAATGGCTGCAATGGCCGGAGCTGCGCCAATCCAAAGCCGGAAACCAGGAGCTTCTTCCTGGTCTCCCACGTGGGTGCAGGGGCCCAAGGACTAGACCATCTTCTACTGTTTTCCCAGGCCATAGCAGAGAGCTGGATTGGAAGTGGAGCAGCCAGGACTCGAACCAGCGCCCATATGGGATGCTGTTGTCACAGTCAGAGGATTAACCTAGTAAACCATGGTGCTGGCCCCAATAATGAGATATTCAAGCAAATCAATGTCAAATGGAAATCACTGAAAACACCCAATTTCTAAGTTACAGAAGGAGCTGTTTTCTGTATGTCATTTTGGTTTTGGGAAACGTAAAGCATAGATTCACAAAGTTGTAAAAAAATGGAAAAACCAATATTTCTCAAAGTATACACTTAGGAACCTGAGTCTAAAGTATTTACAGTTTTTTGTAGCTATTGTGAATGGGATTGTTCACATAAGTTCTTTCTCAGCCAAGTCATTGTTGGTTTTTAAGAATGCTATAGATTATTCTTTGTTAATTTTATAGCCTTCAAAAAAATTTTATAGCCTTCAACTTTGCTGAATTCTCTTGTGAGTTCTAATATTCTCTTGCTGGAATCTTTTCATTCTCCTGTATAAAGGATCATGTCATCTGCAAGTAAGGATAATTTGACTTTCCTGCTTTCCAATTTGCCTAGGGGTGATGGGCAAGTTTCTAGACTATCCTAGCTACAGAAGCATAAGATATCATTGTCATTGTCATGATTATCATAACAAATAGCAACATTTACCAACATTAAAGGTCTTTCTATCTACCAGGTAGTACACTAAGAAATACATAGGTATCATCTAATCTAATTTCTATTATCTTGTCCCTGTTTTACACTAAAACAGCACATATGTGTTAACTAATTTACATAAAGTCAAATGACTAATCCTTGGCCAAGTACGTTCAGAGCTCTGAATGTCCTACAGGAAAAAAAAATCTGCTCTGTTTTGTCTGGTGTTTTTCAACCTTTGATAACTCATAAGTAATTTGTATAAAAACAATGATTATACAGGCAAACACAAAGATAAACATTGAAAACCTATAATAAAACAAAATGAAACCTAAACAAAAATTTAATAAAACCTATAATAAATGCTTTATTATAATTGGTGTTGATCTCAGTAGAAAGAAGTTGGAAATAGATCTTCAGATAACTAGGAGGTTTAGGGCTAAACAGCCAAAAAAAAGTGTAATTCATCCATTTGTGTCAAAGTACTGGCAAATGGCACATCCTTAATAATGGGGTGAGGTGGCTCTGAAGAACTCAGAAAAGTACACCATGAATGCCAGCATTAGCTTTAAAACTTTTCCAGGGCCAGCGCTGAGGCTCACTAGGCTAATCCTCCACCTAGCGGCGCCGGCACACCGGGTTCTAGTCCTGGTCAGGGCACCGGATTCTGTCCCGGTTGCCCCTCTTCCAGGCCAGCTCTCTGCTGTGGCCCGGGAGTGCAGTGGAGGATGGCCCAAGTGCTTGGGCCCTGCACCCCATGGGACACCAGGAGAAGTACCTGGCTCCTGCCATCGGATCAGCGCGGTGCGCAGGCCGCAGTGTGCCATCCACAGCAGCCAGTGGGGGGTGAACCAACAGCAAAAGGAAGACCTTTCTCTCTCTCTCTCTCACTGTCCACTCTGCCTGTCAAAAAAAAAAAAAATTCCAGGACAATGAAGTATGAACTCCATCAAGGAAGGATTTTTCTTCTCCCCTCATTCTTCTCAGCCCATCCCAACCTTGAGGATGGAGGTGAAGAAGACAGAGAAATGTAGCTGTCTAGAATTAATTCATCTGTTTAGGTTTTAAAATCAATAAGATACAAAAAAAAGGTGAAGTTGCTTTTGTGATTTAACCCCATAATAGAGTATTTAAAATGCAATGAAATATGCACAATGCAATATATTACCCACACATTAAATATATATTATAATGTTATCTTATATATATATAGGCAGAGAGAGACAAAGAAGCTTCACAAATTCAAAAATCATAGGGCAAACCAGCAGGGTAGAAACTCAAGTAAGGGTTTATATTGAATTCTTGAGTCTGAATTCCACAGGGAAATAGCCAGGAAACTCAGGCAGGATTTCTATGTTGCATCATGGACACATAAACGCTTCTTTGGGTAATCTTAGTCTTTTTTCTCAGTGTCTTCAACTAATCATATGAGGAACACCTCCTTTACTTAAAGTCAGTTGATTTAATTGTTAATCACATATAAAAATGCCTTCATAGCAGCGTCTCTATATCTTCAGGGCTTAATATTTAACCTAGTAAAAAGTTAGCTTTTGTTTTTTTTTAATTAAAAATGAAACTATATTGAAATAGTTTCCTGGAATTTCAAAGGAAAGAAGGACTGAGTCTGGTGTTACAAATAAAGAAGTAGTAAGATTATAACATACTAAGGGAAATGTACTATAGTTATTCTGGTTCCAGAAATAATAAGAAAATGATAAATTTAGAAAGAAAAATAAACAAAAGTAAAAACAAAGGGAAATCACCAGGTGATTCTTAGAAATACCACAGTCCATAAATCTCTGTAAACCATTCTACGAAAATTCCGTTTTACTCTATTTATACTACCCTGAAATTTTTATTAAGATACAAAGAATCAAATGGCTACGTATTAGCTCCTGGAAAACATAAAACTTTCCAGCAAAACCTAAACACACGAGCCTACAAAGCTTGTGTACTGCTGTTAAAACATATCAAAGATCCTTAGGAAAAAGATAAGATAAATGGAATATTAGCCCCTGAGGAGATACACTGAGTGATGAAGATTATTGTCAACTGAAATCAATGGAGACAGTAGATCACAGAAGCCCCAAATGCCTGAGCCAAATATTCTTTCTGATCTGTTTGAGGACAGGAACTCAGGGGAGTATGTGAAAAGAATTTCAAGTAAATGTATTATTAAAAGTATTATACTGGCAGATGGCTTAAGTTAAAAAAAAATTGGCATGACTCACACAACTGCAAACATTCACAAATCAAACTTTCTCCATTTACTGGGTTCCAATTAGAAATTAGAAATTTATTGCACTTTTCTTATCCCTTGCCCATATTAATGGCACACACAAAAAAATAAATGTTGCTTTCTTGTTAATTGAGGTCAATAAAACACTGTGGCCCACTTATGTCAATGTCTACAGCATCTTAAGTCAAACCATGGAATTAGTAGCAAAGTGTTTCCTTGCATAATTATCACTACTTTCATCCTTTTATCAGACACATCTAGGAGTAAAACAAACAGATATTCTGGCTTTGTTAAAACCAAGCCATGGCAACTGTCCAAAGATACAAGATCAGATTAATGCCAGCCAAGAAGCCAGGAAGCAAATGTTCGTGTCCTGATAAGAATTACATTTATAAACTAATGGCATCTACTAATTGTGTTGCCTCCTTGAGTGCTTTATCTTCTTTCATTAAAACTTGTATTGTGGAATTAATTAGCAGAAAAGGCCTTCTTCATCTCTACTGGACACAAGGAAGTTAAGAGACAGTATTTGAATGATTAAGGAAGGAATCAGTCCTTCTGAAAGGGGCTGTTTTTCCTCCTTGTGTTCCCTTTCAGTGGTTTTATGGGGTTAACTTACATGCGTGACACTATTTCTGCCTTTATTTATAAAATTTTTACTATATTCACTTCCCCACATTGTAGAGATTGATTTTATCAGTGAGTATTTCAAGGTCTTTCTAGCTTAGGATCATATTAGAAATATCCTTAACAATATCATATGTGGGTATTTCAAACAGTTTGTGGAAAATGAAATTAAAAGGTAAGTTTGTGGCAGGTGTTTGGTGTAGTGGTTCGGTTGTCACATAGGACATCTGCATCTAATGTTGGAGTGCCTGGCTTCGAGTCCCGGCTCTGCTTCTGATCCAGCTTCCTAATAATAATACTCTAGGAGATGGCACATGATGACTTAAGTGGTTGGGTCCCTGCAACCCATGTGGATCAATTCTTTAGCTATGTTTCCAAAAACTTGTATTGCTGGGATTCCTGAGTCAAAGTAAATCTATCAGTACCCATCATCTTTGAATTACTTATTACTAAACTGCATACTTCAAAAATTATAAGAACTTTCAAACTACTAGCAAATTTCCTGTATTCAATTGATCACAGTCTCACTGAAGATTCATGTATTTTTGTTAGTTTAGTTAGTATGAAGTGGTACCTATTTGTTTTCTCAGTAGAATCCATATTCTATAAGAGAAGGAATAGTGTTGCTCTGTTATAGTGTTTGCTATTACATTCTAATTATCTGATATACAATTGGTATTCTATAAATATTTGTGAAGTAGACAAATCAGATATTGAATCTGTGTTATTTATATTGACATTCCTTTGATTATCATTAATGAACCAGTAGTATTTCAGAGGCAGCAAATGGGAAAAGTAGTAGCATAAGCATTGTTTTGACATTCTCAAATCCCATGTTGACCCCAAAGTGGATGATGCAACAAAAATAGAATAATTAGATGGCAAATGACCTCATAAGTAAATACAGATAGTATAATTATCTTTTGAAAAAGTAACTGTTAGGAATTTTTGAATCTTGCATTGTTTTCTCATTAATACTCAAAACATTTCATAATCTTTATATAAGAGAAATAAATGAGTCCCTTAACGCCCCTCAGCAAAATATGCACACTCGGAGCAAGCCATTGTGTCCTACCACATACTCGCCTTTCTCATCATGGCCTCTAGCTGACACTTGTTTGAAAATGAAGAGTATCCCAAATCAGCATGAACCTTTTCTCTGAAAGGTCCATAACAAGAGAACTCTAATACTGGATAAGCTATTTATCTCCTGTTTATCTTATTGGGGCAGGGCTGATTTTATCAGTTTAGGGTCAACCATGCCAACAGACAACCAGCCTGCAAGAAGGCATCCTAGGGACCAGAGTGAGGTTAGTAAGAAAGGTCGAATAGTTGGAAGTAAGACTCTGGGGAACGTGTACGTAGTAGAGAAGAAGGTCATCAGAACTGGGAAGAGCTGAGAGTAGTTGAGGAGACATAAGGTCCAAGGCTCACAAAACAGTGAAGTCAAACAGGCACAAAAGAAAGACAACCATTATTTCATCAAATATGTATTATGTATATACCATGTTATAAGCAATTTTCTTGGTCTGGGGATAAATTAATATATTTCACAAATGTTTATTCAATATCAAGTATATATCAAATAATCAGAATATAACAGTGAGCACAAAACAGGAACATAGACATGGACCATCATCTCATGATCTAATTGGAAAAATCATACAATAACCAAATATGCAGATAAATAAATTAAATTGATATCATTAAAAAAATAGAGTAGGATAGAAAAAGGGAAGAGGAAGAAAGGTGGGAATATAGCTGAGAAGTAGGTGGAGGGAGAATCATCATGTTTCCAAATCTGTATATATTAAATGTATGAAGTTGTATTCCTTAAACAAAATTTAAAGAATGGAAACTTACAGTGGATACTTTATACACTGAAGTACTATATTATATCACTGTGTTGCTTCCTTAGCTATAGAGTTATGTAAGAAAGAATTTTAAAAATTAAAAATTTATTTTCTCTAAAAAAAGGACTAAATGTATGCTATGCAGGAAACAAGAGTATTTATGGGAGAATAACAGAGAAGTGTCTATCTAAACATTATAATTAGACAGCTTCTCTGAGGAAGTCACAATAAAGCTGATCTAACATAAGCAGAAAAACAAGTCAGGCAAACAGTGAAAGAATGAGCAGTCCAAGAAGAAGAAATATGGTGGATCTTTAAGCAGGAAAGGGTTTGGCATATTCCAGAAACTAAAAATAAATCAGTTTAGTTATAAGCTCTATATGCAAGAGGGAAAATGGTAAAAGGTGAAGCATGGCACCAGATTATCTAGAGACCCTGGTAAAAGACAAAAGTTTATTCCATATACAATAGACAGTTATCAGAAAAATGTATTAAGAAAAATTTGAGAAGTTTAGAAACATGATGAAATTCACATCTCTCAACACCCCTGTGGTTTAATAAGTTAAGAAACTAAATGTATGGATTGAAAGCGGGCAAGAAGGGAACAAGGAAGACCAGGCAGATGGCTGTTGTGAAAGCACAAGTAAAATATGCTTTTGAACAAGGATGACAGCAATAAAAACGGAGGGAAAGAGATAGGTGTGGGGACCCATGAGCCGGCCATGGGCCCACATGCTAAGGCTTGGCTTGCTGACCATTGGCAATAGTTACTGCTGTGTGGATGTTTATGGTTTCTGTTGAGCTGCGATATCAGGACCGTTTCATAACCCCAGGCTAGAGTCAAAACAACTATGGCCTTGGGGCTTCCCGTGCTTCTTTTCCCACTGACCAAGGCTGAGAAAACACCAGGTGGAAGCTTGTTGTTAGCACCCGAGTCGCCTGCTACGTGACCAGGAGCTTGATTGGATGAAGGTGCGTGATCACCTTTATGGTTGGACAAGGAGCACATGGACTGTGCGTGATCAGGCACCTGATTGGAGCACCGCCGCATGGACTGTAGCATGGACTAAGCTTGCATTACATGCTTCTGCAATGATATACTATATAAGCCGTTCGCGAAATAGTAACAGGAGCTTCCCCTTTCTTTCGGAGCTCCCCTTGCTCAAGGGTTTCTCTTTCTATCCTGTTTAAATAAAGCCTACTGAAGGCCGATAAGCTGCGAGCAACGTCGTTCCTTTGCGGGCAAGGGAGCGGCAGATATGTTCAAAATATATTCTAGAAATTTAATTAATATGTTTCCCAATGAAGTAATTTGAGTGGTTTCAGAACAAGAAATGTGTATTAGATGGTACTTTCAATAGAGAAAGGTTACAAAATTCAGCGGTGCAGCTGATCTGATATGGAGACTCAGGGATGAAACATACAGATCTGATAAGTTTTGGATATAGCTAAGTGGACACATCAAGAATGCAACTGGATATGCAAACCTGATGGTCAAAGGAAGAATGGGAGTAAAAATATAAATTTAGACATAATCAGAGTAAAGAAATGAGGAGGGTTGTATGAGCTTCTTATAGCTGTCAAAACAAAATACTAGAGACAGCATAGCTGAAGCAACAGACATTTATTATCTCCATTCTAGAAGGCTAGAAGTCCAAGATTAAGGTGCCAGCAGGGTTAGTTTCTTCTGAGGCCTCCATCCTTGGCTTGTAAATGGCTGTCTACTTTCTGTATCTTCACATAGTCTATTCTCTGTGTATGTGCATCCCTGTTGTTGTTGTTGTTGTTGTTGTTTTGTATGTCCAAATTTTTTCTTGTCACAAACACAGCAATTATACTGGGTTAGAATTCATTCTAGCAGTCTCGTTTTAACCTAAACACCTCTCATAGACTTTATCTCCAAATACAGTCACATTCTGAGGTACTGTAGGTTAAGGCTTTAATGTAGGACTTAACAAGAGTACTTACATTCATTGGAATTGATGACTTCACTTCAGAGATGAATGACGAGAAAAAGATTCTAGAACTAAATCATGACTAACCCCAATATTTACAAGTAAAGTGCCATCAAACTAACTAATAATAAGCATCCAGTGAGACAATCAGGAAAGTATGGTATCCTAAAAGTCAAGATCAGAATATGTTTTATGTTGGGAAAGGCCAACATTGACAAACAATTCTCAAATGTTGAGTAAAATTAGCAAGTCTGATGACAAGGAAGATGTTTGTGATTTTTGACTAGTCCTGATTTAATGGAGTGCAGGGGCCATAAAATGACTATGTTGGGTTCAATATGCAATGTGAGATGAAAGTAGTCAAGAAGTTTGAAAAGCTACCTCATTTTTGTGATAATGAAAACAATCAATTTAAAGCAAAGAGTTGATTGTTGACTCAATAAGGTCTTGAGAAAGGAAGAAAGGATGGGATCCAGAGTACAAGTAGAGGTTTCACCATTTAGTAAGAGGAAACAATCTTTTTCTGTTGTAGTCAGAGGAAGGAAAGAAAGAAATGGCCATAGATTGCATTTTTGTAGGCTTGGTGATAGGAGAATGAGCAGCACTCTTGTTTCACTTCTCAGTGAGGTTTGAAATGCCATAGTCACAAAGTGTTGGGGTTGTGGGGGGAGCTATGGGTGAGTTCTGAAGAGTAAACCCAACACCTGGAAGCTTGAAATGCGTATGTGCTGAGAGCACGCACTCTCTTCACGTCTGTTTCACAATCATGTGGGCTAATTCCTTCCATGCCTGCTTGCTCCACTGAAGGGCCTTGAGTTGAAATGAAAGCTTGATTGAGAGTTTTTAAAACAAGTAAGGTAACAGAAGAAAAAAATTAACTTTTATTAGGTTCAAAAACAGTAACTCCAAAAGCTATTAAATTGAAAGCCACATTTATTGAGTTAACAAATCATGAGTTAAAAACAATTTAATTTTTAAAGACTTTCATTGAGTTCAAAAATTAGTTAAAGTACTTTATTAATTTAATTGTTTTGAAGTCAATGTTTTTGAACTCAATAAAAGTGTTTTTATTGCTTTCATTTCCCAAAGCTTTACTCCATACTCAGTCAGTGCTCTTTGCCAACAGAGATGGCCCATTTGTAAATGGGGCAGATTCTACACATAAATACAGCATTTTTCATTCTATTTGTGAAATCTAAATTTGCTGTCTAACGGTACCTCCAAAACACTTGTTATAAGTATATTTTGTCCTCTACCATATACCATTAATAAAACAATATACAGAAACTCCACCCCCCTCTGGCACTTCAAAAGTTTGTGGAAAAATGGAATTAAAAGATTAATTTGTTGGGGGCTGGTGCTGTGGCACAGCAGGTAAAGCTGCTAACTACAATGCCACACTGATATGAGGCCCAGCTGCTCAACTTCCAATCCAGCTCCCTGCTAATGCACCTAGGAAAGCAATGGAAGATGTCCCAAGTACTTGGCCCCTGCCACCCACTTAGGGACTCAGATGGAGTTCCTGTCTCCTGGCTTCAGCTTGGCCCAGTCCCCAGTCATTGTGGTCATTTGAGGAGTAAAACTGGAGGATGGAAGATCTCTCTCTTTTTCTCTCTCTCCCTCTAATTCTGACTTTCAAGAAAATAAATAATTCTTTTAAAAAAGATTAATTTTAATGCAAGAATGTTTGAAACTCATGCATAGTTTCTTCCTAATATGTACCTCCCATGAAGTAATGAAATGCCCTTATATATATACACACACACACACACACACACACACATGCATGTGTATGCTGGTATGTGTGTATGCCTGTATGTATGTATGTATATACATGTGTAGTTATGGAAGCTATTAAATGAATCAATCTGTGTCCATTCAGGAGACATACAGGAACCACATTAGTATTCGGAAATAAAAAGTATAATGCAATGTAAACAACTGTCAGTTAAACGTGGCTAACTACTAAGAGAGATGAAAAAAAGATTCCAAACTTAAGGGAGACTGAACAAAGAAGAAACTTAGAAGAGGCCCTAACCATGGCTGGGATTCAGCCCTTTGAGCAGAAGCAGACTAGCTCGGGAACACATGGTATGCCCCTGGGGAGAGACTTGCCAAAAGCTAAAGCTGAGCCTCAGGAGCAATCTAGCATTGGGTGGCAGAGAAATTTATGGGAAACCATAGGCCAGAGCTGAGCTGTGAGGACCTCCACTGCAGTGAAAAAAGCCATGCCAGAAGGAATGGGCGTCTGCCGAACAGTGAAAGCTGCCACGGTAATGCTATTAGAACTCCAGATTCTGATGGCAGTAGAAGACAGCAAGGAAAGGAACACTCCTTCCTTCTCTAGCCTTGCTGCGTCCCTCCAGCGCCCCCTGCCATTAAAGCCTAACAAGCCAGCTGGCAGTAAGACATGGCACAGCAATCCAGCTCCATTTTACAAAGGAGGGCAAAGCATGGAGTCAGTGATAATACAAAATCAATTAATAATTTTCATGTCAAGATTCTCTCTCAGTCCCAAATACATTATTCTGTACTGTTCTATATCTTTTGCAGGCTGAGGCTGGGTTACAAGATGGCATACAGATCTAAGATTCTTCTTAGGGATTTGGACTCTTCCTCTCCCCAGCAACCCCATTTAAATACACAGGTAATTGAAAGTTAGATAAAAGGGCTTGTGAAATATCTCACTGTTGGTAGAGTGGATTTTCTGGTCCCCAACATTGTGGCATTCTAGTGATGCTTTCTTCCTCCCCTTGTAAGTAAACACTTTATTTATTTATTTATTTATTTATTTATTTGAAAGGCAGAGACAGAGTAAGACAAAGAGAGAGATAATCCAACTTCTGGACCTGGAGCTGGGCCAGGCTGAAGCCAGGAGCCACGAACTCAATCCAGGTATCCCTCAAGGGTGGCAGGAACCCAACTACTTGAATTATCACCAGCTGTCTCCCAGGGTATGCATTAATAGGAAACTGAAATTAGAAGCGGGGCTAACACTAAAATCAAGGCACTGTGATATGAGATGTGGGTGCTCCAAATGATATCTTAACTTCTGTGCAAAATGCCTACACAGTCAACACTTTTCATATACCACATAACAGGTTCATGTTCCTTTGTCAACATAACATCTTTCAGTCACCTACTTGGGATAGTAAATCTGACTTTTACAAAGAGGAACAAAACACTCTTGTAAATCTTTTGGGCAATTTTCAATAGCTGCAATGAAAAGCTATCATTGTGCTTTATCCAAACATGTGTTTCAACTTCAGGAGGGAAAAAATAAACAAAGCTTCCATAAAAAGAGACTCGAAGGCTACTAGTGTAGTTAAGAGGTAATTTAAGTGGTTGAATATAAACTATTTTCAATATACCAGGAACTTCAAGAATGAGTTACAGAGCAGCTAGCAATGGTTGCTATGGTTACAAAAGTAAACTTTATCTTGGTGAATAGGAAGTAATGTTGGATGTTTGCCATTGTGTTCTTCCTATGTGGGTTTTAAACTGCTTAAATAGCTGGGAGAGAAAACAGAAGGAAAGGGGGAAAGATTCAGGGCTTCAGCAGGTCTGTCTGCAAAAAGAAACAGAATTTGCTGAGGAAAGCGACTTCTAGTGCTCATTAACAGGGAGGCAAAAGTGATACATTTCCTTGATACAACAGCTGGGATGAAAGCCTGCCTACAGGGGTTTGTGAATACCCCCAAGCAGCTGATGTGAGCCAAACTGGAAGTAGGGAAGCAAGCCAAAGTGATAGAATTTCATACTGAGGCCGCTCTGTCCCCATGAAGACCAGATCCTTGTGTCAGCTGAGAAAGATCTTTGGTTCTTCACAGTCAATGGACCCAGATGCCTGTGTGAGGTGGGCAGGGTTCCCTTTGCAGCAAGAACTAGATAAATTCAGGCAGAAAGGGAGAACCTTTGCAAAGTCCTCCGTCTCCCGAGTTCATAAGGGAATCCCATTTTTCCCAGGTATGTGTGTTCAGGAGGCCTGTGCAGAAAAAGCAAGGCTTTTGAAATTGAACAGAACCAAATTCAAATCTAGACTCTACAAATGATTTAATAAGTCAGTGTTAAAATTTGTGAATAAAATAATATTGCCTTGCCTTCTCTAGGATTATTGGGGATATTAAATAAGATATGTAAGTAAAGTACCTAGTTGCATGCCTGATCTATCAATACTTGGTAAATGGCAGTTTTTGCTCTTATTGTTATGACTACTAATATTACTGGATCATCACTAATGCTATTGAGCAGAAATAGTCCTTTTGTGAAGGAAAAATCATGACAAAGCCAACTTATGAAGCAGGCCCTTTAATATTCGCATTCTACATGTCCTACTTTGGGAACAGACTGGATTTGCCATAAACAGACACACCAATCTTACCCTCACCCTGCACCAGCCCCATGGCCATCAGTTGCCTCATTAAGCATAAAAGATAGCAGCTCTACTGTTAGTAAGACAAACAGCCTTCTACAGAAGAAAACAACAAAGAGAACAAGATAAAATTGGAAAGTTCTAAAATTATATAAAACCCCAAAACATGAACCTCTAAGAGGAATTACAGATTTAAGCTGACCTTATTCTTATAGGGTATACCAAGAGATTATATAAGAGAATACACTGAAATACAAATGAAAAAATATTCTATAAAGGGACTGACACTGTGGCATAGCAGGTAAAAGCTGCCACCTAGAGCTCCGGCATCGCATATAGTTGCTGGTTCAAGTCCTGGATGCACCACTTTCAATCCAGCTTCCTGCTAATGTGCCTGGGAAAGCAGCAGAAGATTGCCCAAGTTCTTGGACCCCTGCACCAATGTGTGAGACTCAGATGAACCTCCTGGTTGCTGGTTTCGGCCTGGCCCAGCCCTGGCCATTGTGGCCATTTGGGGAGTAAACCAGTGGATTAGAAGAACTCTTTCTCTCGCTTTCTCTTTGTGCATCTCTCTCCCTTTCTGTAACTCTGACTTTTAAATAAATTAGTAAATCTTTAAAAAAATTCTATAAACACTGCAATGTAAAAATAAAAGACCCTAGAAAGTCAAGGAGTAAATAAGTTAGGTAAAATGTAGCATTAGTGAAAAGGATGCACTAAAGAAATTGCCCAGTAAAATGAAATGGAGTTATGTATCACATAACATTTCAGCCAAGGACTCATTTCATGTACAATAGTGATTCCATAAGATTATATGGCCTAGTGACACCAAGGCCATTTAATTTGTGTAAGTATTGTCAGTAACATTTGCACAATAAGGAAGCCAACAAAGCATGCATTTCTTAGAATGTGTCCCTGTCTTTATAAGATGTATGACTGTAGTTTAAAATTCCAACAAAATGACATAGTATAAAATATTCAGAAACCAGCTTAGGATCAAATTTGTCCAGAAAAAGAAATTTTTTTCAAATTCGATAACAGAGATATATCTTTAAAAAGGACATACTACAGGGAAACAGGGTCAAGGGGCACACACATAGCCCAAAGGCAATGGTCCAGTCACTGAAGGCACAATTCTGAGCCAATGCACACTACATCTTTCTGCTTTCAGATAGCAGTGGGAATACCAGTTAGTACTGTTAGTACCTAGTAAGGTACCTAGTAAGGTATCAGTTAGTACTGTTAGTACCTAGTAAGGCTTGATTTTGTGCTCTGGAGACAGAATGACCTGAGTTCAGTTCATACCCTGACTCTATTACTTACGGATTCTCTCTCTCTCTCTCTCTCTCTCTCTCTCTCTCCTCTCTCCTCTCTCCTCTCTCCTCTCTCTCGCACTTCCACCTGCATATTGGTAGGTTAATAATCCCTCTGTGCTTCAATTTTCTCATCAACAAAACATGATTTTGAATAGTGCCTTCCTCATAAGATAGGCATGAAAATCAATTAAGATCATCCACTTAAAGAGCTTAGTTTGATCTGCCATATTACCATAAACTTAGTGAATGAGTGGCAGGTGTTTCCTCTGTTACTATTCGCTTAGGTAACAGAGATAGCGCAGTGTGTATCTCCCTCTCTCTGTGTGTGTGTGTAGTGGAACCCTTTATAACATGGCATATGGTATCCTGAGCAGCTAATCAGACTGACCAGTGATGTTAGGGAGCCATGGAGAGCAAAGAATAAAATGCCCAACATAGATATCTTCAGCATCTGAAGAAACTGACAAATGCCAAATAGAACATGAATGAAGTAATCCAAAATTATACACGAGACTCCTTCTCTAATAAGGAAAAAACACTAAAGAATAAATATGAAGGCTGTGGAGTTCCCACAGAGAGGTTGAGGAGACACCAAGAAATATATTGCGTTGTAATGTTTATCATGATCATATTTGTTCTCCCTAGCCTACTACAACCCAATGAAACATGTTGCAACAACAGGCCTGCCGAAGCCAAGGATTAACATAGAGGCAGACTCTGTAGTGAAAAGCTGCAGACCACCAGACTCTTTCCCATGTAAAATTTATTTAGTTAACTAGAGGGCAGAGTGACAGACAGAGGAGAAGACACAGAGAATGCATGTGTGAGTGCGAGTGTGAGTGCAAGTGGGAGTGAGAGACAGGGAGAGAGAGAGAGGGAGAGGGACAGGGACAGGGACAGGGAGAGGGAGAGGGAGAAGGAGAGAGAATCTTATCCACCAGTTCTCTCTTCAAATGCCCACAAGAGCCAGGGCTGGCCCAGGAAAAAGACAGGATCCAGGAACTCTATCCATGTCTCCCATGCAGGTGGCAAGGGCCCAGGTACTTGGATCCCTCTTCATATAAATGTCCCCCTAACAATACTGTTCTCTGCAGGGAGTTCTTGAGAATAAAGTCCCAAGTAGAAATTGTCCAAGATGGAAAACTTCTGACCAAAAAGCTGGTCAATTCTTACTGACATCTTTAAAGCAACAGAGAAAGCTTTCCAATTATCTACCAAAAAAATTTCAGTGAATTCCCTACAAGGCCCTAAAGGCAATCCAGGACACAGGCAGTTATCACAAGCTTATTTTATAAAAATGAGCCTAATTATATATTTATATCAAAGGAACTTTATATGACAAAGATTGTTTTATGGTAGATTAGTTATCATCTCAGGCACATGGCACCATTCCAAGGTATGATATTTTTAAACATCAGTAGTTCAAGCTATTTTTCCTTTGAGCTATTTCATGACATTGTTAGTTTTATCTTTTTTACCAAAGTACAGGTACTCACATAAAATTGCATATATTTTAAGAGTGCAATGAATTTTCACTAAGTATGATTGCAAAACCATCTCTTGGATCAAGGTATATAACATTACCAGCACCCTGCTAGCTCTATTTAGGCCCCTTCCTGGTCAAAGAGTTTCTAACAGTGTAGGTAAATTCTAGCTGTATTTATACTTTTTATTAGTGTAATCAAACAGTATGCCCTTTCTGCTTGCTGACATCTTTTGCTCGAAATTATACTTTAAAATTTCTCTGCATTTCTCTGAAAATTGTAGATCATTTGTTCTAAATGCTATTTGGTTTTCCATTATGCAACTATTGATTCATACTACAGTTGATAGATATTTAAATTCTTTTCAGGTTGGAGCTATTATAAGCAGAACTGCTAGGAACATTCCTGCAGATGTCATTCAGTAACTATATGTATGCATTTTTGTTGGTTATTTATCTAATAAAAGAATTCCCAGGTCATAGGAGTCTTTAGGTTTTTAATATCTTAAAATCTTGTAATATTGAATTATTTTCTCCATTCCAGTGTTGTACCACTATAGTTTCACCATAAGAGAGCTTATAGCAATCCTGAGGGTAAAAGCTACCTCCAAATCCACTTCAAAATTATAAGCTACCTTGAAGAAATAAGCCTCAGAGGGCTTACTTTGAGAATTCAGCCTAATTCACTCACTTCAAATGTCTTAAAGATTACTTTTTAATGTATAACTATACTACAAGTAGCTATATATTAAAAATATTGACAGACACACTGATAGACATCAACTCTATGTCCCTGAACTCAAATTATAAGAAGATTGAATCTGATATTTGATTTCTCAATTTTTTTCTAAGAGTTTTTGGATAGTATAAATACCATTCCTCGTCCTCTTTTTTTTTAAATAATGTTCAAGAAGTTTGAAAGAAAACAACATGGGAAGAAAATCATCTATTTAAGTCTTCATACTGAGACTGCTTTTCCACACTTTTTGAAATGTCCAGGCTGATTAAAAAAGAGAAGAGTTCTTAAAATTTTGAAGCTGCTAGGACTTCATGGAAATTAGCTCAATAGCATTTGTAGTAGTATAAACATTGCAGGTGGGAAACAAAGTTTTCTTATGTTCAAATTGTGATGGGCGAGGCTGACATTTTGGCACAGAGGGTTGGTTCATTCTGCCTGTGATGCCTGCATCCCAAAGGGGTGCTGGTTCCAGTCGTGGCTGCTTCACTTCTGTCCCAGCTCCCTGATAATGTGGGAGAGCAACAGAAAATGGCCCAAGTCTTTGGGCCCCTGCACCCACAAGGGAGACTCCTGACTGGCTCAGCCGTGGCTATTGCAGTTATTTCGAGAGTGAACCAATGGATGGAAGATCAAAATCAAAATCTCTGTCTCTCAACTCTGCCTTTCAAGCAAATAAATAAATCTTTATTTAAAAACACACAATTGGTTGGCTGGTGCCGCAGCTCAGTAGACTAATCCTCCACCTTGCGGTGCCGGCATACCGGGTTCTAGTCCCGGTCGGGGCACCGGATTCTGTCCCGGTTGCCCCTCTTCCAGGCCAGCTCTCTGCTGTGGCCAGGGAGTGCAGTGGAGGATGGCCCAAGTGCTTGGGCCCTGCACCCCATGGGAGACCAGGAGAAGCACCTGGCTCCTGGCTTTGGATCAGCGCAGTGTGCCGGCCGCGTCGGCCATTGGAGGGTGAACCAATGGCAAACTCTCTGTCTCTCTCATTGTCCACTCTGCCTGTCCAAAAAAAAAAAAAAACCATGGTTGGTCATGCTCATATCCTGAAGGAACACATTTGGTCTAAACAAGGAAGGATCCTAAAGATCAGGTAGCCTCATTAGTATTCATGGTTTTACCATTTTCAACAACATGAGTCACTGTGTACTTACTTCTCATGTGGGATCTGTCCTTAGTGTGTTATCCAATGTGAAGTAATGCTATAACTATAACTAATCATTTGCCTTGAGCTTCCTAGATTTAAATACCATCAGAGCACAAAGTGCCCTGTGAGACTATTTCTAACTTATTTTACTCCTCCATGTCTATTTTATAGATGAGAAAGTTGACACCCAGAGAAAGAAATGGATTTTCCCAAGTTCATTCACTACATGTTTAGAATGCCTGTTAGTAACCTGTGACTAGAGCCTAGTTCTTTTTGTGATAACGCCATTTGTATTATGTATTACTTTTCACTATAGTGAGACAACAGTACACATAATACTCAATACATACCAATGCCTGCATATAATGAAACATTCCTCAGAGCATCTGCAAAGACCTCCAAAAAACGTGAAAGTACTCATCACAATGCACCTTAGTAATGCAATCTAAGTAATTATATCAAAGGTGTTCTGCTTGGAACTTAGAAACAAAAAAAAATCACCAGTGTATTTTATCTTGAAGAGTTTACAGATTAGTTGGAGGTGACTGTCAAGAAAATAAATAATGAGAAACCGAAGAGGTGAGAGCTATAGTAAAAATACATGCAATCTTCCATAGGGTCAAAATCTGAAGAAACAGGGACTAACTTGTCTTCCAAAGATTGGAATCAAAGAAGGGTTTCACTGAGGAAGTAGTGTTTAACCTGAATACTAAAGAATGAATAGCAAGAAGCTTGCTTGTGGAAAAGAACAACAGAAAACAGAGGAAGCATGATCCTGAAAGAGGCCATATGTGTATCACAGCCCTGTGACATCACAATGTATGAAAGTGGTGAGCCGGCACCGCGGCTCCATAGGCTAATCCTCCGCCTAGCGGCGCTGGCACACCGGGTTCTAGTCCCAGTTGGGGCGCCGGAGTCTGTCCCGGTTGCCCCTCTTCCAGGCCAGCTCTCTGCTGTGGCCAGGGAGTGCAGTGGAGGATGGCCCAGGTGCTTGGGCCCTGCACCCCATGGGAGACCAGGAAAAGCACCTGGCTCCTGGCTCCTGCCATCGGATCAGCGCGGTGCGCTGGCCACAGCGCGCCAGCCGCGGCGGCCATTGGAGGGTGAACCAACGGCAAAGGAAGACCTTTCTCTCTGTCTCTCTCTCTCACTGTCCACTCTGCCTGTTAAAAAATAAAAAAAATAATAAAAAAAAGAAAGTGGCGAAACAAATGTCTTCTGGAGTATAGGGTACGCATGAGGATGTGATGTATCTCAAGGCTAGAAAATCAGTTGGGAAGGATCACAATGGGCTTTACACACACCATGTTAAGTAGTTTGGACTCCATTCCATAGATATTAAAGAACAAATGGTGTATTCTAAGAGGTAGATAGAACCTGATTTTCAATTTAAGAAGATCACTAAGGCTATAGTATATGGGTGCATTCAGAGGTAAAAACCAGACAGAGTTAGACATACCTGTTGAGGGGCACCAATTGAGATAGGCTAGTGGCTACTGAGAGTAGGAAAAAGGCACACAGAAGAAACATTTACCTATCCTGAAAGGAATAACAACTTATTAAAGATGTAACATGTATGGAATATTATTTCCCTGTTGAGAATAACTGTATAAGCATGTTTCTTAATCTCATCTTTTTCTTCTTTTTTGAAAACATACTCAACAACATGAGACCACTGCTCATTCCTTGTCCTCATCTCCATGGGAGAATATCCCAAAAGAAATATTCAAGATAGTAGTCCACTATTGATACTGATTTTTCACCTACTTCTCCTTGTAAGAACGCAGAGATGGTTTCTATACTGGATGGAGAATGGGGTATAGAATGATGTGACCAGGTTCATGTCCCTAATTTATTGTTTATGTATTTTATGATGTTAAATTATCTCTCTAAAACTGGGGCTCTGCATCCATTAAATAGAATTATCACACATTCTTACTTGATTCAGAAGACTCTTTTGAGGATCAAATAAAATTAAAAATGCACTATAACATGCTGTTCGTTAGTTATTAGCATATATATCACAGACTGCAACCTTGGACATGAAACAAATGCCCAATTTCATAGTAATTCTTGCCCTCGCTATAAACATAAGTCACAAAAGAAATCATAGAAAATCTGAGGAGATTCTCAATTCCTCTAGATTTCCCACTACCACCATATGTTTTGATTCAAAATATAAAAGTGAATCAAGGTCAGATTTTCAGTATTAGTTCATTCTACCACATACCTCAGCAGGGATGGTCATAATGGCATTCGTTCTACTTGTAATCATCATTCATAGACCAATGCAAGGAAACTCTTCTACTTAAAAGTAATGTTCTCCTCCTCGTATGTCTATAGACCACTAATATCACAAGCTGCTCGCACACATCTGAAGTCTATACCACATACACATATGCTGAAATGAAATGCCTCCACCTCTAGACATGGGCCAAAATTGTGGACAATAGCACTGAAAAAGCCCGTTTAGAAAACAACTGCTGCTCAAAGGGGAAGGGTATTTATACCATCTAAGCACCTTCTGTGCTGCTCAATGTCAAACTATCCAACAAACAATTCATCTATGCAGATTGGATTCTTCAGGTTTTTTTTTTTTTTCCAAATTGTATCCCAATAAATACAGTATGCTCTAATAAGAATAACTTCTTCCCTTTTATTCTTTCTAGGATATGTGCAATGACAGGAAATTACTTTGCATATAGTATAAAATCAAAAGATGTACATTTGTTGTTGATTGAGATCCAGGAGTACTCAGAGTCTCAATATAAGCCTAAACCAGGACAGCCAACTGTATTGACATAAACCATCCTCAGAGTTTCAGAAACTGTCTCTCAAGTGCTGAATAACGGGCACACCAGACAGCTTTGGTTTGTTGCCCAGCGCTCATTTCCTCTTCTTTATGGCAACAGAATCCTGAATTTTCTCTCCTAGATGATTTGCACAGGATTACAAATTTGTAAACCTTTGGAGGTAGGCTCCAAAGGTTTACACCAGTTGCCATCTTCCAAACACCTAAACACATCATCATCACTGGGAATATTAAGGAATGTGCACTGTCTCTCCTGAACAAAGAAGCATGTTCCTAGAGTGTTGGAGCCTCATAAATAACTGGTCTTAGGATAAGTAAACACAATGAAAGACAGAAAGACTGACATAAACCAGATCCTTGGTGATCCTCTTTGGTCACTATTATCAGACAACATAAAGCTCTCAATATCTGGACTTTTCAGTTATGTGAGTCTGTAGCTTTGTTATTTAATCATTTGGTGTTGGGATTTCCAAAAAGTTCATAGAAATATGTATTATGACACAGGTATGCATGGATTTTAAAAACTTTTGCATAAAAATAACCTTATCTTTTCATTGTATTTCCCACAAACTTATCAAGTCCTCTCAAATGCTATTTGCAAACATAAACATGCCAATTTATTTTTTTAAAGAATTTATTTGAGAGGTAGAGTTACAGACAGTGAAAAGGAGAGAGAGGGAGAGAGAGAGGTCTTCCTTCCGTTGGTTCATTCCCCAAATGGCCGCAATGGCTAGAGCTGTGCCGATCCGAAGCCAGGAGCTGGGTGATTCTTCCTGGTCTCCCATGCAGGTGCAGGGGCCCAAGGACCTGGGCCATCCTCCACTGCCTTCCCGGGCCACAGCAGAAAGCTGGATTGGAAGGAAAGCAGCTGGGACTAGAACTGGCGCCCATATGGGATGCTGGTGTCACAGGCGGAGGATTAACCACAGCGCTGGCCCCTGTACCAATTTATACATTGGTAATTGTGAAAGGAAACTGAAACTCATACTTCAACAAGCTAAGATGTATTTTCTGAATGACACAATGAGTGTGTGTTCTTGAAAGGAAAATAAGAAGATAAAGGTTTGGCATACATATTTGCAAATCCATGAAATAGTCTCTGAAACCTTATTAGATCACCACAAAGAATTGAAGTTCTTTTTTCTGCCATGGAGAGAGTTAATCTTTCAACTACTGGTTAGTGATTGATCTTACTTTCTTGTCAGAGAGCAATTGCAGGAACTTAAGACAGATTTCTTTTCCCATATCACACTGACATGAATGTACTCCATTTATAACACTAGCTTCCTTAGTATTTTACTTTACAAATGGTACCACACTGAAAACTTAGATTAGGATCAATAATAAAGATAGAAATCTACTAAGAGGAATACCTGGGCACCCAAGACTGTTAGAAAAAGCAGTATGACTCTAGGCAATTTGGAGTGAGCCTAAGGTAGAACAGAGGATTACTGCCAAGTTCCGTGGATACCTAAAGTGTAGAATCTCCAACAGAATCTTTACAAGCTCTTTATAAGCACAATTAGAGCCTCCTACATAATAAGACATAAGTCAGACTCCTGCATTTCCCTAACAAAACAATATTCTTTTTATACTAACATTTGGAATTTGGTTACTAAAGCATATGATCATGTTTCCACTGATTTACACAGACTATTTAAACTCCAGGAACACAGTCTTGATTTGACTGCTATCTAGTTCTTGCCAAAATCCCAGATAAATGGTACTGGCACAAAAACTGACAGACAGATTGATAGAACTGTGTGGTTTCACAGAAACTGAATCAAGTCTAAATAAAAATGGAGTGGGTGATAAAGAAAGCATTATAATCCAAAGAGAAAAAAATGGAAGCAGTATTCATACAATTTTGAAATACTTGTTTACATGGCAAATGAATCAAGATATATATTTAGGGACTGGCACTATGGCGTAGCAGGTAAAGCTGCCATCTGCAGTGCCAGTATCCCATATGGTCACTGGTTCGAGTCCCAGCTGCTCCACTTCTGATCCAGCTTTCTGCTATGGCCTGGAAAGCAGTAGAAGATGGCCCAAGTCCTTGGGACCCTGCACCAGTGTGCAAGACCCAGAAGAAGCTCCTGGCTCCTGAGCTTGGATCAGCTCAGCTCAGCTCCAACTGTTACAGCCATCTGGGGAGTGAACAAGTGGATGGAAGACCTCTCTCTCTCTCTCTATTTTTCTGCCTCTGCCTCTCTGTAACTTTGCCTTTCAAATAAATAAATCTTTTTTTAAAAAAAAGACATATATTTAAACTGAATTCCAAAATATATTCTAGATGGACCATACAAGCCCTTAATAATTAAAATGAATATATAAATTAATAATCAGTATAGAACAACTTTTGAAATATAAAAATAATGAAAAATTGTGCAAATCAGAAGACAAATTTGATTACCAAACATTTAGTACTTTTTTGGGCCAGGAAGGGCTTTAAGGAAAATAACAAACTAATGCCTCAAATTATTTATTACATAAAATGCTCTTAATAATTTCAGAGAAAAGATGTCTATGGAGTAACACAAAAACAGGCATAATGAGTGGGCAAATTCTCATGGTAAAAGTAAATTACTCTGAAGCATACATGTCATAATGGCCAAGTGCCAGTGAGGACTCAGTGATACCAAATCATTCATATGTTGCTCGTTGGAAGGCAAAATGTGACCATCACTCTGAAAACAGTTTATCACAAAATTAAAGATGAATGGATGGTATGAACCAGCAATTGGACTCTTCGGCATTAACTATGGAGAAGTCAAAAAAAATGAGCACATAAAAATGAGCATAAGAATATTCAAAAGCAGCTTTATTTGAAACAGTCCAAATATAGAAGCAACCAAAATATTTCTCAATAAGTGTTATCACAGAATACTACTCAGTAATGAAAAAAGAAAAAAATACTATTGTTGCTTGCAAAATATTCAATGGATCATAAAGGGATTATGATGAATGACTCAAGACAGCTAACATTAAAAGATTAGAAACTATAGAATTCCACTTGTATAACATGCTAAAATTGGCTAAAGTATAGAAATAGTAGAGAGATCAGTAGTTGAAGGTGGAAAATGCATAATAGTTTTAATTCTATTTTTTCCCCTGAACATTTTGAAGAACACGTGTGTGTGTGTGTGTTTGTAAATATTTTTACCATCAAAGTATGTTTAAAGCAAGCCTTATTTTATGACAAGTTCTTGTATTCTTGAATTAATACTAAAACTAGGTCATCTTTAAAATAACTTGTTCTGACATGAAACTCTACTTTGTAATATGATGCACTCAGAAGTGTCTGTCTTTTCCCCCAGTGTTTGTAATCACAATTTAGGGAAACCCTTGTGCCTGTCTACTCTGACTTACACTGAGGTAGTCTTTCAGGATTTTATCTCTGTGAAGGAGATTACCCAAACCTGTCTACTTTCAAAAGCGACAAGGAGTACTATTTGCAAGTGTGCAGTAACAATATGTTTAAAGAAGACTATCTCAGGCAAACTGGGGTGTATTAGCATCCTCCCCATGTCCCAGTAGCCATCAAATGGAAGCTCAAAATCAGAGATTTTGACGTATGTCCATAGACAATATTAATTAGTTTGAATACTTAATCATTTTTCTGGATTCCCAATTTCACTCATTCTCTATCCTCTATGGATTTTTACTAATTTTCTAGAGAGCTCACTGATGTAATTTAAAATGATTTAAAATATATTTTATCAAGTAATTTTAGTAGTTTTTACACAGGATAGTTCAGAGTCTTTAGTTTCTACTCTGCTATAAACAGAAATATTCTGCTATAAACAAGATGATCACCTTTTAGTGTGTATACAGACAAACTTACATATACAGGGAAATGTAATTATAAAAGAAAAAGTCTGGAAAGAAACAAAAATATTAAGAGTCACGATTTATAGGAAGCAGGAATATGTATGACTTGTTTTCCTTCAATTTTTTTTCTACTTCCAAGTGTTTTACACTAAGTTGTGTCATTTTTGTATTAAAATTTTGTATTAAAAAGAAAAGCTGAGATAGATTGTTATTTCAGAGACTCAAGGCAAGGAATTAGCTAATCCTCCATTGAGATTCAGCAAACTCTATTCTCATGTGAAATCATGCAATCAACAGCTCTATACCTGGATATTGTATTTTATTTCCCTTAAAAGCAGTTTCATTATTTATCAGTTTTCCTCTCATTTTTATCAATGATCAATATATCTTAAGTAATCATTTGAAGAACATCTCACAATTTCCTTTAGCGCTATGATCAAAGGCACTATCCAATGTGCTATTCAATGTCTTATAAAGCACTCATACCACCAACTTCTCGTAAAGAGACCAGAGAAATTCTCTTTGTATGACAATTTGGAATGGTTAATTTTAAATCACTACAAAATATACTTCTTTCTACCTAAGTGACAGTATACTAACTGTAAATTAAGAGCAATTATCTAAGGGGATTATTGTGAGAACAGCACTACAGAACAGAGACAATGAAATTAGTATAATACCTAACACAATGCTACATACTACTGCAATTCTTTCCCATTCCCATCACTTTTCTGCATTAACAATCTAATGTGGCCTGCAATTATAACAATTTCTCTTGTAATTGTTTGCTTGGCTGGGTTTCACTTGTTTTAACTTTGAGTGCTTCCTTGTAAGGCCAAATTCTTTTGCATAGTAGGTAAACATAACCTAACGAAATTAGGTACAAATTTTATTAAAGTTGTTTCAAAAGGGTCATGCATCATCATTGCCACCACTAGAGGGTTCAGCTATCTTTCAAAAATATAATTGATCCCTTCAATGCACTTACTGCATAAGCAAGTATTTACTCAATACCTACTACGTGCCACACACTGCTAGATAATGGACATTAAGCCGTGATTAAAGTAGACCCAGCATTTCTGCCCATTTGTGTGCATGAGTTAATGAAGTATGTGCAATGGTGAGATGACAGATAATAAGCAAGCTAATTACAGAATAGGATGCACAATAAGTTGATTAAGTTAAATAGGATAATGTGAATTTGATTGACTGTATGTCTATTTAGGGAGAGTAAGAGGGTTATGAACATGAAACCTGAGCTCTATAGCTAATAATTTTTGAGCACTTAATAGTATCAGGAATATTTCTAAGCACTTCATGTGTATTGATTGACTTATTTAATTTCATAACATCCTTACAAAATAAGTATTAGTGTTATCCACACTTTACATATGAGGCACCAAAAAATAAAGTAGCTTAATAAAGTTAGGATTCAAATGCAAGTATTTTGATTCCTAACATATCAAAAATATCATCTACCAGGACCAAGTGGGATTTATTTTTTTTTAACTTTTATTTAATGCATATAAATTTCCAAAGTACGACTTATGGATTACAATGGCTTTCCCCCCATACCGTCCCTCCCACCCACAACCCTCCCCTTTCCCACTCCCTCTCCCCTTCCATTCACATCAAGATTCATTTTCGATTATCTTAATATACAGAAGATCAGCTTAGTATACATTAAGTATGGATTTCAACAGTTTGCTCCCACACAGAAACATAAAGTGAAAAATAATAGATGATTTTTTTAAAATGATGATGAAATCAGAGCAGACCTATTGTCATGTTTAATCCCAGTGAGAGTCAAGTTGGGAATTGATAATTTCTTTCTTTTTTTTTTTTTTACAGAGGATCAGTTTAGTATGCATTAAGTAAGGATTTCAACAGTTTGCACCCCCATAGAAACACAAAGTGAAATATACTGTTTGAGTACTCGTTATAGCATTAAATCCCAATGCACAGCACATTAAGGATAGAGATCCTACATGAGGAGTAAGTGCACAGTGACTCCTGTTGCTGACTTTACCAATTGACACTCCTGTCTATGGCATCAGCAATCCCCCTATGCTCCAGTCATGAGTTTCCAAGGCTATGGAAGCCCTCTGAGTTCTCCGACTCTTATCTTGTTTAGACAAGGTCATAGTCAAAGTGGAGGTTCTCTCCTCCCTTCAGAGAAAGGTACCTCCTTCTTTGATGGCCTGTTCTTTCCACTGGGATCTCACTCGCAGAGATATTTTGCCAGAGTGTCTTGGCTTTCCATGCCTGAAATACTCTCATGAGCTTTTCAGCCAGCTCCGAATGCCTTTAGGGCTGATTCTGAGGCCAGAGTGCTATTTAGGACATCTGCCATTCTATGAGTCTGCTGAGTATCTCACTTCCCATGTTGGATCACCCTCCCCTTTATTTACTCCATCAGTTAGCGTTAGCAGGTACTAGACTTGTCTATGTGCTCCCTTTGACTCCCAGTCCCTTCACCATGACCAACTGTGAACTGAAACTGATCACCTGGAACAGTGAGATGGCATTGGTACATGCCACCTCGATGGGATTGAATTGGAATCCCCTGGTATGCTTCCAACTCCACCACCCAAGTGGGATTTATATATGGGATGTAGGGATAGTTCAATATGACCATATCAATAAACATAGTATGGCATTAACAAATTGAAAAATAAAAACCATATGATCATCTCAATAGACACAGAAAGAGCATTAGACAAAATATAAAATCCTTTAATGATTAAAAAAATAAGCAAATTGGGTATAGAAGGAATATACTTTAACACAAACAGGGTAATATGTGACAAACCCATAGCCAGCATCATATTGAATGGTGAAAATCTGGAAACATTTCCATTAAAATCTGGAATCAGACAAGGATGTGCACTCTCACCATTACTATTAAATATGGTTCTGGAAGTTTTATCCAGAGACATTGGAAAGAAAAATTAAATGGATACAATTGGAAAGGAGGAATTAAAATTAACTGGGATTGCAGATGACATGATCCTGTATAGATATGGGAGATGCAAAAGACTCCACTAAGATTATTGGTACTCATAAAACAGTTTGGCAAAGTTGAATGATATAAAATCAACACACAAAAATAAATAGCATTTGTATATACAAACAATGCTGTGGCTAAGAAGCAACTTGTAAGATAGGATCCATTCACAATAGCTACAAAAAACTTTAAATACCTCGGAATAAATTTCACTAAGGACATGAAAGAGCTCTACAATGGAAATTAACATTGAGGAAATAAATGGAAGAAGACACAAAAAATGGAAAAACCTTCAATATCCATGGATTGGAAGAATTAATATAGTTAAAATGTCTATACTATCTAAAGCAATTTATAGATTCAATTCAATCTCAGTAAAATGCCAAGGATATTCTTCGCAGATCTAGAAAAAATGACCCTAAAATTCATATGGAAACACAAGAAACCACAAACAGATGAAGTAGTCTTAGCAATTTTTCAGCAGTGCATGGAACTTTCTCTGGGATAGATCATATGCTATGCACAAAATCAATATTCAATGAATTAAAAAATTGAAATCATATCATGCACCTTTTCTAACCACAGTATAATGAGGCTGGAAAATAACAAATTAAGAAACTCTAGAAAATATGCAAACACATGGAGACTGAACAAAACATGCTCCTGAATGAACAATGGGTCATAGAAGAAAAGAAGGAATCAAAATGGAAATAAAACAACTCCTGGCTGGCGCCGTGGCTCAACAGGCTAATCCTCCACCTTGCGGCACCAGCACACCGGGTTCTAGTCCCGGTTGGGGCGCCGGATTCTGTCCCGGTTGCCCCTCTTCCAGGCCAGCTCTCTGCTGTGGCCCGGGAGTGCAGTGGAGGATGGCCCAAGTGCTTGGGCCCTGCACCCCATGGGAGACCAGGAGAAGCACCTGGCTCCTGGCTTCGGATCAGCGTGGTGCGCCAGCTGCAGCGCACGGGCCGCAGCAGCCATTGGAGGGTGAACCAACGGCAAAAAGGAAGACGTTTCTCTCTGTCTCTCTCTCTCACTGTCCACTCAGCCTGTCAAAAAAAAATTTCCTATAAATGAATGAAGATAACCACACAACATATAAAAACTTGGGGTATACAGCAAAAGTGGTATAAAGAGGGAACTTTATAGCAATTAGTGCATACATGAAAGCTGCAGGCATCACAATACCAGGTTTCAAGGCATAGTAGAGAGCTGTTATAATCAAAACACCCTGGTACAGGGGAACAATAAACATCTGAGCCAATGGCACAGATTAGAGACCCCAGAAATTAATCCACAAATCTAAAACCAACTAATCTTTGACACATGAGTTAAAATCATGGGGCCTGCTCTGTGGTACAGTGGGTAAAGCTGCCACCTCCAGTGTTGCTGTCCCATATGGGTGCCGGTTTGAGTCCCGGCTGCTCCACTTCCCATCCAGCTCTTTGCTATGGCCTGGGATAGCAGTAGAAGATGGCCCAGGTCCTTGGGTCCCTGCACTCACGTGGGAGACCTGGAAGAAGCTCCAGGATCCTGGCTTCGGATTGGCACAGCTACAGCTGTTGTGGCCAACCGGGAAGTGAACCAGCGGATGGAAGACCTCTCTCTCTCTCTCTGCCTCTCCTTCTCTCTCTGTGTAACTCTGACATTCAAGTAAATAAATAAATCTTTTAAAAAATCAATCCCTAAAGAAAGGACAGTCACTTCAACAAACAGTGCTAGACCCCTAACTTATACTCTATACAAAAATCAACTCACAATAGATCAAGGATATACACCTAAAACCTGAAACCATCAAATTACTAGAGGAAAACATAGGGAAATGCTGGAAGACACTCACATAGGCAAGGAATTCTTGGATAAGACCCCAGAAGTACAGACAATAAAAGCCAAAATAGACAAATAGGTTTACATCAAGCTAAGAAGCTTCTGCCCAGCAAAGGAAACAATTAACAAAGTGAAGAAGCAACTGACAGAATGGGAGAACATATTTGCTAACCATTCACCTGATAAAGGATTAATATCAAGAATATATAAGGAGCTCAAGAAATTCAACAACAAAACAAACAATCCAGTTAAGAAATGGGCTAAGGATATGAACAGGCATTTCTCAAAGGATGAAATACAAATGGCCAACACACATGAAAATACTCAGGATCACTAACCAGCAGAGAAATGCAAACAAAAACTACAATGAGGTTTCACCTCACCTCAGTTATAATGGCTATCACCCAATAATCAAAAAATAATAAATACTGGCAATGATGCAGAGAAAAAACCCTATTTCACTGTTAGTGGGAATGTTAATTTTGTACAATCATCATGGAAGACAGTATGGAATATCCTTACAAATCTGAAAATAGATATATTATAGGACTCAGTCTTCTACTCCTGAAAATTTACCCAAAGGAAATGAAATCAGCATATGAAAAAGTTATCTGTACCCCCATGTTTATTGCAGCTCAATTCACAATTGCTAAGTTATGGGATCAACCCAGATGTCCATAAACTGATGACAGGATACAGAAAATGTCGTATAAATACATGATGGAATATTACCCATGAAAATGAATGAAATCCTGTCTTTTGCAACAAAATGGATGTAACTGGAAACCGTTATGCTTAGCAAAAATAAACCAGTCTCCAAAAGACAAATACCATGTTTTCTCTTATATGTAATTGTGAATACAAAAAAATGTATCAGAATGAAATGGATGTGCCTTGATTGCACGTTTCTACCCTTATTTATACTCCTATGGACCTATGGTCTTTCTGCTTTCTGAGTGTTGAATAATATGGTTAGTTGTGTGTTAAACCTGTCATTACAGGATGGACTAAAATTATGTTTTTCCAAAAATTAAAGAGAAAAAAGAAAGGAGGATAGGTGGGGGATTGAAAGAGGGAGTGAGGGAAGGAGGGAAGTATGGATATCTTCTTAGAACTGTACCTATGGAATACATGAAATCTGTTCTCTTTATATTAACAAAAAATTTAAAAAGAAAATATATATGAAATACATGAGATTTGTTTACTTTATATACATAAAATAAAAAATCAAAAATTATATAAAAGTATAAAAAAAGTGTGAAAGGACAGGGAAAGTAAAATAATAATCCTTCCCTAGGAAATTAGAAAGGGCTTTAGGGTATTTTGAAAGTGATACTGGAGGGTCCAGCGCTGTGGCGCAGCAGGTTAATGCCCTAGCCTGAAGTGCCAGCATCCCATATTGGCACCAGTTCAAAACCCGGCTGCTCCACTTCCAACCCAGTTCTCTGCTATGGCCTGGGAATCAGTAGAAGATGGCCCAAGTGCTTAGACTCCTGCACCCACATGGGAGACCCATAAGAAACTCCTGGCTTCAGATCAGCACAGCTCCAGCTGTTGCTGCCAATTGGGGAGTGAACAATTGAATGGATGACCTCTCTCTCTCTCTCTCTCTCTCTCTGCCTCTTTTCTCTCTTTGTAACTCTGACTTTCAAATAAATAAATAAATCTTTTAAAAAAAAGAAAGTGATACTGGAGATTGTGTAAAAGTTATAATAGAATGAGAAAGTAGCTGTAGGTAGTGAATATACATTATTGCAATAAGGACAATAAAAAGCACTCATTCCTAAAAACATTTATTTATCATATAATTACTGAAAAGGAAAAAATATTATTGTTCATATAACTTTAAAAAGTTCAAACTAATATTCTTTAAAGTGGCTTATTGAAGTATTTGAAAACACAATACTTTCCTTTATACAATAATGATCAATTAGTAAAACATTAAAGAAAAAAGAGATGGAATTTATAACAGTCACAACAATCAGTAATTACAAATATCCAGGAATAATCTTAATTTGAAATGTGTAGAACTGATAACATGAGGAAAGTTTCCAAATATTACTAAGGTACAGCAAATGAAATTTATATAAATATAGACACATAACTTTCTCCTGGATAAAAAGATGAAATAATTTTAAAATGTCAGCTTCCTAAATTAGCTTATAATTTTAATTCAATTTCAGTTAAAATTCAATTGTAATATATTATAGGATTGTCCAACCAAAATGGCTTTTCAAAAGTAAAAGGAACAAAAAAGATGATTTAAAAAATAATTGATGTGAGATTCATTGCAACAGACATTAAAAAGTGAATATAAGTAAAACAACACAGTTATGGCACCATAATAGATTAGTTAAACAGAATGAAGATCCAATAAATGGACTTATAAACATTTTGGAATTTATATTTTATAAGGATTCATTTTATGTTATTGACAAAACTGGATTGCTTAATAAATGTTGGTTTTAATATCTAATAAACTAAGAAAATGTAATTTTATCCCTAACTCATTCCTTATAGTAAAATTACTTCCAGAAAGAATGGTATATAAAAAACTATAGAAATACTGAAAAAAATATTGCATCACATAACTTTCCTCATGAAAACCTACAATGGTTTTCCTTCTCATTACCAAATTAAGTAAAAATTCATTCATCTGTTCATCAAGGTATCTCATGATTTTATTTTGATGTCTTCCTAGGATTCTCCCTCCTTATTTCAATCTGTGCATCGGACAGAACTCACTGTTCCTGGCAGTAGTTATTTTCTCAACTTTTTGCTATTCATATAATTTATTCAATATGAAATGAACAACTGTGTCCCTTCTTTTTTAAAATTAATTAATTAATTCTTTAATGAATACAAATTTCATATGTACAACTTTGGAATATAGTTATTCTTCCCACCATACCAACCCTCCCATCCACACTCCCACCCTTCCTCCTCCTCCCTCTCCCTTTTTTAATATTAAATCCTAAATAATACTGAATTTTCTTTCAATGATTAAAACTAAGTTCATATTCAAATGTTCCTTCCTGTATGAGGTCTTCCTAGATTCTGGCTACTAGAATGATTCTTTTTCCTTCATGGAACTCCATATCATTTTCTTTGGAACTCTTAGAGGTTTTATTGTATTCTTACTTGTATTTCAGGCATTAGTTAATTGGTTTTCCTTCTCTACAGCCTGCATTTTTTCCCTTGGTTTCCCAAGATAGAAACTGTCATATGTAAAATGACACATAAGAACCATAACGATGGGCTATAATAAAACCAAAGGTGCCACACCAACAGGAGAGAATAATGGTAAAAAGCAATCTAGTTTCAACATCCTGGTCTGCAGCGTACTGAATAATTCAACATCTCTAAGCCTTAGGATATTTTTTAAAATGGGGTTAAAATTTGGTAGAATTGCTCACTTGTTCTATCTGGATCCTTTTCAACGAATTCCTCACTTGTCCTATCTGGGTCTTTTTCACATTTCTCCATGTTTACTGACTTGTTCAGGTGTCTGTTCCTTGAAACAATTTTGATAATGTCTTCTGTTTCATCCGGATTTTATGGCTGTTGAAAGTATTAAGTGAGTGATTTTGTGACTATGGCATTGATACCACTTATTGAATATCTGTTATGTGTCAATCACGAAGATAAGTGCTCTACATACATTATCTGTCTTTCCCATAATTATTTAAATACTAAAATATTTAGCACTAGAAATTGTAAATGAGCAAGTTGTACTAAATTGTATATGAATATACAAGTCAAGTACCAGAAAGTTGCTTATAGAGATAGTTTGAAAATGAATTGCTACATAGAAAGTTCCACATATCTGCATATAGTATGAAGAAAAGAGAAAGGAAAACAGAGAATACTCCAAACAAAACAGAACAAAAAGGATATACACAGTAAAAAGTAAGTTAATCTTATGTATTTTAAGGCAATTAGAAAAAGATCCCAGTTAAAAATAACAGGGGGGGAGGAAATGGAGGAGGTAGTCTATAACTGTAAAACAGTCTAGTTCTGCACACAGTCCTACAGACTTACACCTAAGGGTACAGCCTAAGAACTTGTCATGGGGCTCCAAACCCAAAAATCAATGGCATAAATGCCATCTTCATTGTTAAAATGATAATATAAAACGTTAAAAGCAACATATAGATCGGTCTAAGTTTAAAAGTGATTATATAAATAACATCAAGTACCCAGTAAAAATAATAGAATTAAAAAGTAGGTAATGTCCAATATGGGAGGCAGTCCACATAGCAGACTGCCAGAATGACATTCGCTGTAAATAACACTCTGACCTCAGAATCAACCCTTAAGGCTTCCTGGTCTGGCTGAAAGGCCTGTGAGAGCATTTCAGGCATGGAAAGCCAAGACTCTGTGACTAAAAAAATATCTTACACGGAGGATCTCTGTGAGAGCTCAGTGGAAAGAAAGGGTCATCAAAGAAGGAGACACTCTTCTGTGAATGGAGAAGAGAACATCCACTTTTCCTATGGCCGTGTGCAAATACCGATGGTGTCTATGGTCACAGAAGGCTTCCATAGCCTTGGCAGCCCATGACAAGAGCCTCAGATGAGCACTGATGTCATAAATAAGAGTGTTAATTGTTAAAGGAACAACAGAAGTCACTGTGCACTTGCTCCCCATGTAGGACCTCTGCCCCTAATGAATTGTAATATGAGAATCAACTGTAACTTTTCTTCACAAACTGTACTCTATATGTTGTATCTGTGCATGGGCGCAAATTGTTGAAGTCTACGCTTAACATGGAGTTGGTCTTCTGTATATAAAGTCATACTAAAAGTGAAAAAAAAGGAGAGATATGGGAAACAGAAGCAGTGCCATTCTGTGCCACCCATGCTTAAATTCTGTTTTATATTCCTTTACAAACAAATATAATTTTATGCACCATTTCTCAGTAGTATAGATGAATCTTTATTTTTCTCATTTTCCTAGACAGTTAATGTCTTGGCTAGACCTAAAACCCTAAAAGGTGATATTTATATCATTGAAGATATACATCTATATATATAGATACATAGATACACAGATATATCTATATGTCTGTATATGTATATATATACTCTTTGAATAATTCAATATAAATGTTTCTTTTAAAATATTAAAGTATCAGAAGCTCCTGAGGAAATCAGCAAATGGAACAAATAAATGCCAGTATAATTTCTCAACTCACGTCAAAGATAGAGAACTCTATGCATTCAGTGCTATATTTTAATGATTTTGTACTGTGTTCATATCAATAAATATCTTTACAATATATATGTCACATAAAAAAGAAAATGAATTGCTGAAATTATAAATTAATAATTTTGTTTCTCACACTGTTGGTGAATATCCACTGTTTCTAGTCAATCCAATCAAGAAAATTATAGGCTACAAAGATGCATAGAATGTAATGAATGAGAGAATAGACACTGATATAAAAGAGGTTTTTATGCATCATGATCGATTTTTATAAAATTTTATAAAAAGTGAAGTTGAAAATCTGGAGGAAATAGATACTTATGTATGAAAATAACATGATCAAAATTACTTCAAGGAACAATCTAGCATGGGAACAAGTCATAAAACATGGAAGAATATGAAAAGGACTTAGATGGAACTATTGAGGAATTCTGCTACATGTTAAATGAGATACTTCAAATGGTTAGAAATAGACATAATTTTTTTCATTTAATAATGTTTGCATGATCTTGATACCTGAATATTATAAAAGTGTTTTTAAAAGATTTATTTTATTCATTTGAAAGACAGAGTTACAGAGAGAGGTAGAGCCAGAGAGAGAGAGAGAGAGAGAGGTCCTCCATCCACTGGTTCACTCCCCCAGATGACCACAAAGGCCAGAGCTGAGCTGATCCAAAGCCAGGAGCCAGGAGTTTCCTCAAGGTCTCCCACACAGGCACAGGGGCCCAAGGACCTGGGCCATCTTCCACTGCTTTCCTAGGCCACAGCAGAGAGCTAGATTGGAAGTGAAGCAGCCAGGACTCGAACCGGCACCCATATGGGATGCCGGCATTGCACACTGGAGCTTGAACCCACTGCGCCACAATGCTGGCTCCATTAAAGTGTTTTAAAGGAATAAAATACAGACCAAAATACCTTCCAAATATATCTAAAAACATATTAAATCATATAAAAATTATTGAGTTCTGCTTCTGGAAATGCTATACTAAGACCTTACTGGATAATTCCCTCACAGACCGTAACTACAAAAGCTATAAATAATATAAACGCAGCAACCTGAAGACACTGGACAGTCAACAAAAGCAAGTAAATTTCCATGCAAAAGAGGAAAGGAGAAAATATGTAAGGTACATTTCTACCTTTTGGTGTTCTGTGTAGAATGAATTAAAGGTAGCACACTGTGTATAGGGGTAGAGTAGAACAAAATCTATAGCTAGCAATATATAATTGAATCTTAGGAAACAATGGCTACTGGAAAAGAATTAGAGAATCTTGAAAGAGAAGAGTTTCAAAATTCTGTACACCAACATATTTTACTGGCCTTTGAAACAAACATACATAGGACAAAAATCAAAGTGTAGAAAAATATCAAAAGGTAAAGATTGGAACTGAGGCATAGATACTGCCTAAGGAAGAGAGTTAATAGTGAATGGCCAGTTAAGATAACCTCAAGTTTAATAAAAACAGAGACAAAGAGACAAAGAGAATCCTCCATCAGAAAAAAAAAAGAAATTCAGAATGCAAAAAAATAGCATTGATAATATACAATATACATCTAAAATTACTTCAAATATGAATAAACAATGGAACACCTCAAAAGAGAGAGAGAGTCTGGTAATGTACTGCAGGTTAAAGCTCTGGCCTGCAGCACCAGTATTCCAAATGGGTGCCAATTCAAGTCCCAGCTGCTCCACTTCTTTTTCTTTTTTAACTTTAATTTAGTAAATATAATTTCCAAAGTACAGTTTATGGATTACAATGGCTTCCCCCCATAACTTCCCTCCCACCCACACCCCTCCCATCTCTCGATCCCTCTCCCATTCCATTCACATCAAGATTCATTTTCAATTATCTTTATATACAGAAGATCAGTTTAGCATATATTAAATAAAGATTTCATCAGTTTGCACCCACACAGAAACATAAAGTGTAAAATACTGTTTGAGTACTAGCTATAGCATTAATTCACATTGGACAACACATTAAGGACAGAGATCCCACATGAGGAGTAAGTACACAGTGACTCCTGTTGCTGACTTAACAAATTGACACTCTTGTTTATGGCATCAGTAATCACCCTAGGCTCTAGTCATGAGTTTTCAAGGCTATGGAAGCCTCTTGAGTTCACTGACTTCGATCTTATTTAGACAAAGTAATAGTCAAAGTGGAAGTTCTCTCCTCCCGTTCTTTCTACTGGGATCTCATTTGCAGAGATCTTTCATTTAGGTGTATTTTTTTTTTTTTTTTTTGCCAGAGTGTCTTGGCTTTCCATGCCTAAAATACTTTCATGGGCTCTTCAGCCAGATCCGAATGCCTTAAGGGTGACTCTGAGGCCAGAGTGCTGTTCAGGACATCTGCCATTCTATGAGTCTGCTGTGTATCCTGCTTCCCATGTTGGATCATTCTCTCCCTTTTTTATTCTAGTTAATACTATTGGTTGAATTCTGTAATTAACACACAATTATTCTTAGGTGTTGAAATTTCACTGAAAAGTGACCCCTGTTAAATATAAGAGTGTGAATAAGAGAGGGAGGAGATGTACAATTTGGGACATGCTCAATCGGACTTGCCCCAAATGGGGGAGTTAGAAATATGCCAGGGGATTCCAATACAATCCCATCAAGGTGGCATGTACCAATGTCATCTCACTAGTCCAAGTGATCAATTTCAGTTCACAATTGATCACATTGATAGGTCTAAGCGTCAAAGGGATCACACAAAGAAGACTAGTGTCTGCTAATACTAACTGATAGAATAAAAAAGGGAGAGACCGATTCAACATGGGAAGTGGGATCCACTTCTGATCCAGCTCCCTGCTAATGTGTCTGGGAAAGGCAGAGGATGGCCCAAGTGTTTGGGCTCCTGTACATGTGGGAGACCTGGAGAAACTCCTGGCTCCTGGCTTCAGATGGGCTCAGCTCTAGCCGTTGTGGCCATTTTAGAGAGTGAACCAGTGAATGGAAGACCTCTCTCTCTCTCTCTCTCTCTCTGCCTCTTTCTGTAACTCTTTCAAATAAATAAAATAAGTCTTTCAAAAAAAGAATCAACCAAGTCTGAACCTATGATGAAATTTTAGCTATCCCAGATTAAATAAATCAAAGTTTACTCAAATAAAATAAATGATTGTAAGTAATAGATAAATGGAAACAGTGAGAATATAAACAAATGAAGATTCTAGCACATAAAAATCACTCAGTGGATTTAATAGCAAATTGAAAATGATAAAATAGTAAGTGTACTTGAGGACAGATTCTAATGTAAGAAAACTAATGAGATGAAATGAAAATGAAAGATGAAAAATGAACACTACCAGGGATCAGGTAAAGAATATCAAATAGCCAAACATACTTGTAACTGGAATCCCTGGAGGAGAGGAGAAACACAATCAGTAAGAGAAATAATCTGAAGAATGATTAATAACTTCCAAAATGTAATGAAAAGCAGGAAAATACATATTACAAGATGTTCAATGCACAGCATGCAAAACAATACAGGAAAACACCATGCTGAGCTACATTGTTAGAATCCAAGGGAAATTCTGAAAGCAATGAGAGACAAATGACATACATCATAGAGCAAAACACATGATTCAGTTAATGGTTGACTTACTATGAGAAATCCTGGAGGGCTTAAGAGAGTGGAAATGATCCCTAAAGTACTGAAAGGAAAAAATAGTCATTTCTAAAATATTCTCTAAGAGCAAAACACAGGGCATTCATTAATATATTTTCCCTTAAAAGAAAAGTATGACAATTCATTGCATTAAATCTTAACTATAAGAAATACTAAAGTATGCTCTTCTGACTGACTGAAAGTGATTTTATATTGTTAATATGCTAATACTCTTAAATTTACATAAATATTGAATGAAATTCCCATTAAATTTTCAACTGAATTTCACTTGTTAAAATGTATAACAAGTTTTTTTTTTCTAAAATTCAATGGAGGAAGGGTAGTCTTTTCAACAAGTGGTCTAGGAGAACTAGATATCCACATGCAGGTGATCATGTACCTAAATGAAACATCCAAAACTGGAAAACTCTTAGAAAAAATAGGAGTGAAGAATTATGATTGTACATTAAGTGAAAAGCTCAATTTTTAAATGGACCAAAGATTTCGATAGACATTTTTTCTGAATAGGAAGAAGATATGCAAATGGTCAACAAGGATATGAAAAGATGGTCAACATCACTAGACATTAGAGAAATGGAAGTCAACACCAGATGGTCTCCCACTAGGGTTGCTATAATAAAAAGACAAACAATAAGAACTTTGGTAAATATGTAAAGATGAATGCAACTACAAGGATGAAATAAATAAGTCAGGTTAAAACAACTATTATAGTACTTCCTTACATAATATCTCAAGAAGACAAAAATATAAGTATGTAGAACAAATAGGTCATTATTTGGTTGTTGTAGGTGTTTGGAACATGAACCAGCAGAGAGGACATTTGCGTCTGCTTCTCTCTAAGTGACCTATATTCATCATCAGATTGCAACAAATATATTTTAATAGTATAAGTGTATTTAAAAATTGCTACTTGTTTCCATTAAAAGTATAGGGCCAATGCTGTGGCATAGCAGGTAAAGCCACTATCTGCAATGCTAACATCCCATATGAGTACCAGTTCATGTTCCAGCTGATCCACTTCTGATCCAGCTCCCTGAGCTAATGGCCTGGAAAGCTTTGGATGGTGGTCCAAGTGTTTGGGCCCCTGCTACTTATGTGGCAGACCTGGACAAAGCTCCTGGCTCTTGGCTGTGGGCTGGGCAAGCCCTGGCCATGGCGGCAATATGGTGAGTGAATCAGCAGATGAGAGATCTCTGTGTCTTTCCCTTTCTCTAATTCTGACTTCCAAATTAATAAATCAATCTTTTTTTTTTTTTTTTTTTTTTTTTTGACAGGCAGAGTGGACAGTGAGAGAGAGAGACAGAGAGAGAAAGGTCTTCCTTTGCCGCTGGTTCACCCTCCAATGGCCGCCGCTGCAGCCGGCGCACCGCGCTGATCCTGGCAGGAGCCAGGAGCCAGGTGCTTTTCCTGGTCTCCCATGGGGTGCAGGGCCCAAGCACCTGGGCCATCCTCCACTGCACTCCCTGGCCATAGCAGAGAGCTGGCCTGGAAGAGGGGCAACCGGGACAGAATCCGGCGCCCCAACCGGGACTAGAACCCGGTGTGCCGGCGCCGCAAGGTGGAGGATTAGCCTATTGAGCCACGGCGCCGGCATAAATCAATCTTTTTAAAAAAGAGTATAGGACTTTTAGGGCTTTGTATTTGAGAGAAAAATAAATATTTTAATTCAACAGGCCTAAAGCTCCGAGACAATTTGAAAAACAAATACAAGATGAATATAGAAATTTAAAAAATAAGTGAGTTGCAATAAACTATTAAATGAAATTCCATTATTGAATTCAAAGCTGAAAAATTGAATAATTTCTAAATTTTTATTTGTATATTGCATTTATTTGAGAGGCAGAGAGCTATCTCCCATCCACTGCTTCAATCCTCAAATGCCCACAACTTCTTTTCCTTTGTCAGAACATAGCCAGAAGACAGAATCTCAATCTGGGTCTCCCGTGTGGGTGGCAGGACCCAGCACTTGAACCATCACCAGCTGTCTCCCAGAGTGCACATTAGCAGGAAGCTGGGATCAGAAGCAGATCCAAGTCTCAAATCCCAGTACTCTAATATGGGATACTGTCGCTCCCCCATTCGCGGAGGAACGACACTAGACCCTGAGCTGTTCTTTCTGCCCGGCTCTTCCCGGGTTAGCTGCCGTTCCCTCACTCACAGAGGAACGACACCGTCCTGGGTTAGCTGCCGGCCCCCCCGCCTCCGCGGAGGTACGGCACCCCCGCCGCTTTCCCCACTTCTGCGGAGGAGCAGCACACCACTGGCCGGCTCTCTCGGGGGCTGCTCAGATGTTATCCGGATGTTCCTGGTGCATGTTGTCTCTCTCCTCCTTTATAGTCCTCTTCCACCAATCCCAACTCTGCTGCCCACACGCCGAGCACGCTGCTCTCCTCCAATCTGGAGCAGGATCAGCTCCTGCAGTTTATTGGTCAAACTGATGAGGCAGCTGTGTAGAAGTTGTTTGCTCTCTCTCTCAGCACCATATTGTGGGAGATCAGATGCATAGAATTAGTCTTAATTCCAGTAACTTAGTCTAGTCTCAGTTGCTACCCACAGGATACAAGTATCCCAAGCAGTGATTTCAATGCCATACCAAATACCTGCCCTGATAATTGAACATTTTAATACTATAAAGATATAAATCAATAGAACATAAAACACACAATCACAGTAAAGCTCATATAAGTATTGATTTATGATAAATTAAGCATTCCCTACCTATAGGGAAAACTGTTTACTCAACAAAATGGTTCTTGGAAAATTAAGATTAAATAAATGTGGAACAAAAATTAAAATTATGTCCTTTCCTTATACCATATGCCAAAGTGAAATTGCCATGAAGGAAATAATTTAAAAAAGAAATGACAAATTAAAATGTAGATCATTGCCATAATAGTATGTTTTCTTCTCATCTTAAATTTATTAACATTGTTATGGTCAAAATATGTTTCCCCTCTATAAAAAAAAATCCCACTTATTATGTTTTAGAACAAAGTCTGGGGGCCCGGCGCTGTGGCGCAGTGGGTTAATGCCTTGGCCTGAAGCGCTGGCATACCATATGGGCGCCAGTTCGAGACTCGGCTGCTCCACTTACAATCCAATTCTCTGCTATGGCCTGGGAAAGCAGTGGAAGATGCCCAAGTCCTTGGGCCCCTGCACCTGCATGAGAAGCCCAGAATAAGCTCCTGGCTCCTGGCTTCGGATTCGCACAGCTCAGGCCATTGTGGACCAGTGGATGGAAGATCTCTCTCTCTCTGCCTCTCCTCTCTCTGTGTAACTCTTTCAAATAAATAAATAAATATTTAAAAAAAAGTTTTATTTGACAAAAGTATTATTTTTATATAACTTCAGATGTAAAAAACTTCCTTTGAACACATACCTAATAAAGTATGCAATAATTATAAATGATGCAATAATTAATGATGTAATTTTTACCTTGGAGCTCAATTCAGTTTAGATTGCCGTTATCTGCTAGGGAAAGTCAAATTACTAGCTAGGCTCTAGTATTACATAAACAAAGCACATATCCTGTTTTTCTTTATTTTCCTTCACTTACCTTTATCTTACATGTGTAAGTTAGAGTGAAAATATGTTGGCTTGAATTACCCTTAATAACAAGTTTAATTAGAAGTATTGATGCAAGAAGAGACCAAAATAAACCTCTCTGTTATAAACAAATTTACTTAAAGTTACAATTATAGCATCACATTGAAAACACATAACAGCCTGATCCTCAAATCAATACACATATTGGGTGCTTTGATCTATTCTCTGTTGAGATTCAATTTGTTTATAATACTAAAATGATATAACAGCATTTTATATAATCTTGTATTATACATCTCTTTAACTTTAGAGAATATTTTAACTTAATCTTTCAGAAAGAAAATGAACTGATAACCTACAGAGACATGTAGAGAAATTGGACTGATCTTATAATAACTAGACCTGTCTTCTTTACTGATCATTTTGTAAAATTCTTTCTATTGTAAAAAGAAGCAAAGTACATTTTATTTCCTCCTGTGCTAAACAGTTTCATTTCATTCATTATTTTCTTTTTAAATATAGGACTATGGATCCATGAATACATTGTATTAGTATCCTAATAACTGAATGTTCTTTCTTGTTTGTCCAGTTAAGAAAGGTTTTCTTTTTTCTTTACATTCTATTTTTGACAGGAATTATATTTGCATTTGAAGGAAATTGGATCTTTCCTATCAACATATTAGACATTTTCTCTTTTGAACCTTAATATGTAAGGAGTGTTATTTTTATAAAATGTACTCATACAAATGAAATGATTCATGGGGCCAGCATTATGGTTTAACAGATTAAACCACTACCTGCTATGCCAGCATCCCATAGGAGAGCTAGTTCAAGTCCTGACTATTCCACTTCTAATCCTGCTCCCTGCTAATGCAACTTAGAAAGCAGCCAAAGATGGCCCAGCTCCTTGGGCCACTACCACCTATATGGAAGACCTGGATAAAGCTCCTGGCTTCAGTTTGGCCCAGCCCCAGGTGTTACTGCCATTTGGGGAGTGAACCAGTGGATAGAAGATCTCTTTATAAATCCTTCTCTCTCTCTGTAATGTTGTCTTTCATATAACTAAATCTGAAAAAATCCATAAATTGGGCAGCAATCTGAACCAAAAATGGCTCCAAAATCTCCTTCCCATGTTGGTATATATAAAAGATACATTTGAAAAAAAATCCAATGTCCTTTGCAATTAAAAAAAAAAAACAGCAAAATAGAAATAGAAGGGAATGTTCAAATCTAAATGGGATATCTGGAAAACCTACAATTAAGATGTTACTTAATGGTCCAAGACTGCATGCCTTCCTATGTAACGAAGATATGATAAAGATGTCTGTCCTCACTACCAATATTCAACTTTGAACTGACGTTACTACCTATTATACTAACACAAGAAACTAAGTAAGAAACTAACACACTCCTAGATACTTACAAACAGAAATAAAAGTAACTTTCCAGTCTAGGAGTTATACACAAATATTCATAGCAGCATTATTTGTAAGGGTCCAAAAATAAAAGCAACCTAAATGGCTAAATGTTAATAAGTTACTCAATACTCATGTTGCGCTATGTATCTATACAACAAATTTCTGCATTGCTTATAAGGGGAATTAACTATTAACATGGACAATGACGTGGGTAAATTTGAAGACAGCTATGCTTTCTGGCAGAAGCCAGAGACAAAGGGTATATATGCTAGATCAGAAGTCAGAAATGTAGTGTATGTGTGTGTGAGGAAGCCATGCTCTGCCCCCTGCTCTCTGCTGAGCCGCCCACCTGGCCTGCCTAGGTGTGTTCTCTCCACTCAGCCATGTGACCTTGCTCTCCCCCGGTCCTAATGACTGGGCTCTCTCTCTCTCTCCCTTCCGTTCTGACGGATGCCCTGGCCCCATAAAACCTTATCGCTTCACTCTGTCTCATCCCTGAATTCTTTCTTGCATGAAGACAAGAACCCCACAGCTTCCATGGCCTTTTCTCCAATGATATATATACAAGGGGATTTTAAAAAGTTCAAGGGAAACAAAGAATTTAAATAGAAGTTTATTTTCTTTCTGGAAGATTTAAACCCATGCAAATAAGCAGTACCAAAACAGACAGAAGAGGGTGGGCGTTATGGAGCTTCCCATTTGGGATGCCTGCATCGCATATCAGAATGCCGGCAACAGACCAAGCTATTCCACTTTTGATCAAGTGCTCTGCTAATGCCCCTGGGAACTAGCAGATAATGGCTTCTGCCAGCCCTGTGGGAGGCCCAGTTGGAAGTCTTGGCTCCTTGCTTCAGCCTGGCCCAGTTCCAGCTATTATGATCATTTGGGGAGTGAACCAGCATACAGACTATCTTCCGCTGTCTCTGTCACTCCACCTTTCAAACAAATAAATAAGTCTTTAAAAATAAACAGAAGTCATAACTTCTTGTATTCCACAGAAGAACAGAGTGACAATAGTTCACAGCAATATATACTTTATAAAGAACTGGAAGAGCAGAGCTCATAGGCAACAAATATAAAGATAATATAAGGAAATGTCAATTATAATTATACAAATTTCCTGATATGATCAGTTTTCCTATATACGTGTTAAAATATTGCACTATATTCCATAAAATGTATTAGCATGTGCCAATCAAAAATTAAAAATTCAAAAAAGCTGAACAAATTGAACATTTGAAGACAACAGCACTGAAATTATTTTTTCTATCTTGAAGAAGTTTCTGGCTCCTGTCTTTAGCCTGGCCCAGCCCCAGATGTTGTGGCCATTTGGGGAATGAATCAGGGGATGGAAGATTGAAGATCTCTCTCTGTTTCTGTTTCTGTTTCTCTCTCTCTCTCTCTCTCTCTCTCTCAATGGAAGATTGAAGATCTCTCTCTGTTTCTGTTTCTCTCTCTCTCTCTCTGTTTCTCTCTCTCTCTCTCTCTCCGCCTCTCTCTGTAACTCTGCCTTCCAAGTAAATAAAAAGTAAATCTTTTTTTAAAAAAAAGAACACATGCACCTGATTGAACAAATAGGCTAATCCTATTCTAGTCCCGGTCGGGGTGCCGGATTCTGTCCCGGTTGCCCCTCTTCCAGGCCAGCTCTCTGCTGTGGCCAGGGAGTGCAGTGGAGGATGGCCCAAGTGCTTGGGCCCTGCACCCCATGGAAGACCAGGAGAAGTACCTGGCTCCTGGCTTTGGATCAGCGCAGTGCGCCAGTCCCAGTGGCCATTGGAGGGTGAACCAACAGTAAAGGAAGACCTTTCTCTCTGTCTCTCTCTTTCTCACTGTCTACTCTGCCTGTCAAAAAAAAAATGTTTTCATGCTTGATGGAAATCCATGTGTATTCTTTGTGATAAAATGCACTTTCAGTGAAGTTTTTGGAGACCCCTCATATGTGATTCAATTTATGTGTAATAGTTAAAAATCCAAACTGGTCCATATTTGTGTAATGTAGATCAATGGTTTTCTTAAGATGTCAGAACCTTGGGACAGCAGCAGGGAGGAATTACCAAAGGACATAAGAAAATCCTTGAGGTGGATTGATATTTTGTTGTGACAGTTGCACAAGTTTGTAATTGTTCAAATTTACCAGATTGTGGGTTGAGACATCTAGTATTTATTTTGTGTCAATTATACATAAACGAAGGTATTAAAATGAATAGGTATGGTCATTAAGAAAAAATGAAGATAATGTAAATCACTTCATGCTCATAATGTTGACAACCTAGAAGAAATGAACAGTCTTTGAAAGATGAATACAATGCTCCTAAAGCTCATTCAAGAAAAAATGCAGAATTGTAATATATATAAAATATATTTAATTTACCATTACTGGAAATGGAACTTATAGTAATGGCACTGTAAAAAGGTAGTATGACATCCCTTTGCAGGAAACAGTATAAAATTTAAAAGAAAAACTTTTTAAAGTAATTAGGGTCACAGGAAATCAAACGAACACTCCCTAAAAAGTATTCAGTTTTGAAAACTCTAGCAGTAGGTTGGAATGGTACTAAGAAGTTATTGTTAGTCTATAGACTTATTTTTTCTTGGTTTACTCCATCTATACACCCGCCACTCACCTGTCAATACAGTAGCCTTAGGGATTTGAGACTAAAGACAAAAATAGCACCTTTGTAGCCAGTGGTGGTGAACTTTAACTGTGGAGGGCAGGGGTATGGCAGCGTTGCAGAAAACTGAAGGCTTTGCTGGCTTAAAAGTGGCAGTCCCGTTTCAGAACAGAAAGGAAATGCACAAAGCATTGTTAGCCCAGCCATGCTGAAATGACTCAGCGTGAATAGAAGACAAGACAGAACAACAGCTACAATAGGGTCATCCTGAAAATTAGAGGCCCATGCTTGCACACACACACACACATGCACACTGGAAATACTCAGCAGAGCCAAACAAAAAAAAATCTAGAGATAAAAACTATGGCATGAGGACTCTAATTAATTATAATATTGCATTGAAGTAGGCAGGCATACAGGTTAAAATTGATTAAGTTTGTTGAGCTGGAAGACCATGCCTTCGCCACACCCCTGTGTGACCTCACGTCCTACCTGATACCTTAGCCACACACCTGTGTGACCTCATGCCCCTACCTGGCCACTCCTGGGTGCCCACCAGCCAATCAGGTTAATTAACCACTCCCCTTTGGAAAGTGGGTTAAAAGCCTGGGACATGGTGTGTCCCGTCTTCTCTTCTTCCCAGGCCTCTTGCCAGGAGGGGGCTGGCTTTAGCTCTGTGCCCCCAGGGCACATGGCCTTCATGCCACCTGCCCTAGGCTTCCTGGCCTAGATGTTCCTCCACGTGGCTGGTTCCTGGTGCTCGGTATGAACCCAGGTTTACCTTTCTCCCTTAATAAAGCTCTCACTCTACTATGCATCTTTCTCACTAAATAAAAGCCTAAAATGTACCATGCTGCCTCGTTTATCTGTGCTGGTATTTAGAATTCTTCTCTAAATATTAGGCAAGAACCCTCTCAGGCTCACTAATATTGGGGATTTAGTAATAAGTCTATGGTGATATTGTATGGTACCCCAAATTCTGGTAGCATCTGTGGCACCCCAGATAGCACTTCTGGGGAACTTTAAAGGGCCACATTTTTCATATAATTTTTAGGGGTCATTCTCCAATTTCAGTATTATATACTAAAATTTTCTGAGAGTAGATTTTACCAGAAACAAAAAATCTATGTGAGACAATGTGTTTTAATTGATTTAATCTACCAACCACTTATTTATCTATTATCTAGATACCAAAAAAAATCATGGTGTATAACATAAATATTTATGATTTTAATAAATGACAGATAAAGGACACTTGAGAACAGGATGCCATTTTGAATGTATTCCTGAAATGACACTGCTCTAACATATGTAAGCCTAGAGGTCAAATGTCAAATGTGTAAGGGTTCAAGGTTCCTGACACAATTTTTTCTTCCAATTTAACAGCTGAATATGCAGACACAGGTGCAATCCCTATGAATCCAGATAAAAATATATTTTATATATAAAATATATAAAATAAGGATATTTTTGAAGAAAAATTAACTAAGACATCAAGGACTGCACCTGATGCTGCAGGAGACAGACTCCATGATATCCTGAGCAAGTTACTTTAAACAAACACAAATTATTTTAAAATTTTAAAAAATATAACAGAAGCCACAGATGCTATAATATTTGATATAAAATAACCTGCTTTCAACAAAACAACTACTTTATATGCAAACCAAAAGGAAAGTGTGAGCCATACTTATGAAAAAAACAGCATAAACTAACAGAACCTAGATGAGCAATTTATCAATAGTCTCAAAACATAATGTATTACAAATATGTTCACAGAACTGAAGGAACGCATTTTGAAATATATAGAGAGCAATGTGTTAATGATGAATTAAAATCTGAAACTCACAACAGAGGAAAGGAAACTATGATAAATAATCAAGTAGGGATTCTAGGTTCTAAAAGTACTATAACTTAAAAGAAAAAAAATATGTCCATTGGGTTCAACAGCAAAATTGAAATGGCAGAATACAGAAGCACCAAAGTTGATGAAAGATCAAGAAAACCATTCAATCTTTAATAGATCTTTGAAATTTCAGAGAAAATTAACAGGGTATCTAAGATTTGCAAGACAATCTAAAGCACTCTACATCTGTGTCATGGGGAGTTATAAAGAAAAATACAGAAACTAGCTGAGGCAAGCATTGTGGTACAGTAGTTGAATACCCCCTTGGCATCCCATATCTACAGTGTCTGGGTTCCAGTCTGGCTCCTTGGTTCCCAATCTAGCTTCCTGCTTATAAACAGCCTGGGAAGCACGAAGTGATGGTGCAAGCACTTGAATCCCGACCAACTATGTAGGAGAAGGAGCATGCGGTTCCTGGCTGCAGGCCCCGGCTGTTGTGGACATTTCAAGGGTGACCCAGCAGACAGAACCTCTCTCTCTCTCTTTCTTTGTTACCCTTCCTTTCAAAATAAATAAAATAAACATTTTTGAAAAGGAAGGGGAATAAAATATTATAAGAAATAGTGACCAAAGCATCTTAATTTTTAAAAATCAACAGGATATCCAAGTTTAATAAATCAATATAGAGTATTGATAGAGAAAATCACATCTATAGATATCACAGTCAAACTTCTGAAAAAGACAAATAGAAAGTCAGAATAAAACTCAGCCCTCTCCTCAAACCATAAATATTTATATAAAATGGATCTTTTTTTTTTTTTGACAGGCAGAGTGGACAGTGAGAGAGAGAGACAGAGAGAAAGGTCTTGCTTTGCCGTTGGTTCACCCTCCAATGGCCACCGCAGCCGGCACACTCTGCTGATCCGATGGCAGGAGTGAGGTACTTATCCTGGTCTCCCATGGGGTGCAGGGTCCAAGTACTTGGGCCATCCTCCACTGCACTCCCTGGCCACAGCAGAGAGCTGGCCTGGAAGAGGGGCAACCGGGACAGAATCTGGTGCCCCAACCGGGACTAGAACCCGTTGTGCCGGTGCCGCAAAGTGGAGGATTAGCCTAGTGAGCCGCGGCGCCGGCCCTAAAATGGATCTTAAATTTAACACAGCAAAAGATCACAGGGAATTCAAATCATATATTAGAAACTTATCTTTGGCAAATGGCAGGGCAAAGTTACCACTTATCATTAGTCACATTGAACGTGAATGGCCTGAACTGTCCAGTTAAAAGACACTGATTGGCTGACTGGGTTAAAGAACAAAACCCATCTATTTCCTGCTTACAAGAAACACATCTTTCCAACAAAGATCCATACAGACTGAAAGTGAAAGGCTGGAAAAAGATATACCATGCCAACAGAAATGAAAAAAGAGCAGGCGTAGCCATCTTAATTTCAGACAACATAAACTTTACCACAAAAACTGTTAAGAGAGACAAAGAGGGACACTATATAATGATTAAGGGATCAATTCAACAGGAAGATATAACAATTATCAATGTATATGCACCTAACTACAGGGCACCAGTTTATCTAAAAGATTAGTTAAGGGACTTAAAGGGAGACTTAGACCCCAATACAATAGTACTGGGGGACTTCAATACTCCACTCTCAGAAATAGACAGATCAATAGGACAGAAGATCAACAAGGATACAGTAGATTTAAACGACACTATAGCCCAAATGGATCTAACAGATATAAACAGAACTTTCAATCCTACAGCTAAAGATTTTACATTCTTCTCAGCAGTACATGGAACCTTCTCTAGGATTGACCACATACTAGGCCATAAAGCAAGTCTTAGCAAATTCAAAAGAATTAGAATCATACCATGCAGCTTCTCAGACCATAAAGGAATGAAGTTGGAAATTAGCAACTCAGGAATTCCTAGAGCATACGCAAACACATGGAGACTGAACAACATGCTCCTGAATGAACAATGGGTCATAGAAGAAATCAAAAGAGAAATCAAAAATTTTCTGGAAGTAAATGAGGATAACAGCACAACATACCAAAACTTATGGGACGCAGCAAAAGCAGTGTTAAGAGGAAAGTTTATATCAATAAGTGCCAACATCAAGAAATTGGAAAGGCACCAAATAGATGAGCTTTCAATGCATCTCAAGGATTTAGAAAACCTACAGCAAACCAGACCCAAATCTAGTAAGAGAAGAGAAATAATTAAAATCATAGAAGAAATCAACAGGATTGAATCCAAAAAAAAAAACATTACAAAAAATCAGCCAAATGAGGAGCTAGTTTTTTGAAAAAATAAACATAATTGACACCCCATTGGCCCAACTAACTAAAAAAAGAAAAGACCTAAATCAATAAAATCAGAGATGAAAAAGGAAACGTAACAACAGACACCACAGAAATAAAAAGAATCATCAGAAATTACTACAAGGACTTGTATGCCAGCAAACAGGGAAACCTATCAGAAATGGATAGATTCCTAGACACATGCAACCTACCTAAATTGAACCAGGAAGACATAGAAAACCTAAACAGACCCATAACTGAGACAGACATTGAAACAGTAATAAAGGCCCTCCCAACAAAGAAAAGCCCAGGACCAGATGGATTCACTGCTGAATTCTACCAGACATTTAAATAAGAACTGACTCCAATTCTTCTCAAACTATTCAGAACAATCGAAAAAGAGGGAGTCCTCCCAAATTCTTTCTATGAAGCCAGCATCACCTTAATTCCTAAGCCGGAAAAAGATGCAGCATTGAAAGAGAATTACAGACCAATATCCTTGATGAACATAGATACAAAAATCCTCAATAAAATTCTCGCCAATAGAATGCAACAACACATCAGAAAGATCATCTACCCAAACCAAGAGGGATTTATCCCTGGTATGCAGGGATGGTTCAACATTCGCAAATCAATCAATGTGATTCACCACATTAACAGACTGCAGAAGAAAAACCATATGATTATCTCAATAGACGCTGGGAAAGCATTTGATAAAATACAACACCCTTTCATGATGAAAACTCTAAGCAAACTGGGTTTGGAAGGAACATTCCTCAATACAATCAAAGCAATCTATGAAAAACCCACAGCCAACATCCTATTGAATGGGGAAAAGTCAGAAGCATTCCCACTGAGATCTGGTACCAGACAGGGATGCCCACTCTCACCACTGCTATTCAATATAGTTCTGGAAGTTCTAGCCAGAGCTAATAGGCAAGAAAAAGAAATTAAAGGGATACAAATTGGGAAGGAATAACTCAAACTATCCCTCTTTGCAGATGATATGATTCTGTATTTAGAGGACCCAAAGAACTCTACTAAGAGAATATTGGAACTCATAGAAGAGTTTGGCAAAGTAGCAGGGTATAAAATCAATGCACAAAAATCAACAGTCAGAGTGCTATTTAGGACATCTGCCATCTGAGTCATAGAATGGCAGAATGGCAGATGTCCTAAATAGCACTCTGGCCTCAGAATCAGCCCTAAAGGCATTCGGAGCTGGCTGAAAAGCTCATGAGAGTATTTCAGGCATGGAAAGCCAAGACACTCTGGCAAAAGATCTCTGCGAGTGAGATCCCAGTGGAAAGAACAGGCCATCAAAGAAGGAGGTACCTTTCTCTGAAGGGAGGAGAGAACCTCCACTTTGACTATGAGCTTGTCTAAACAAGATAAGAATCGGAGAACTCAGAGGGCTTCCATAGCCTTGGAAACTCATGACTGGAGCATAGGGAGATTACTGATGCCATAGACAGGAGTGTCAATTGGTAAAGTTAACAACAGGAGTCACTGTGCACTTACTCCTCATGTAGGATCTCTATCCTTAATGTGCTGTACATTGAGATTTAATGCTATAACGAGTACTCAAACAATATATTTCACTTTGTGTTTCTATGGGGGTGCAAACTGTTGAAATCCTTACTTAATGCATACTAAACTGATCCTCTATTAAAAAAAAAAAAAAAGAAATTATCAATTCCCAACTTGACTCTCACTGGGATTAAACATGACAATAGGTCTGATCTGATTTCATCATCATTTTAAAAAATCATCTACTGTTTTTCACTTTATGTTTCTGTGTGGGAGCAAACTGTTGAAATCCATACTTGATGTATACTAAGCTGATCTTCTGTATATTAAGATAATCGAAAATGAATCTTGATGTGAATGGAAGGGGAGAGGGAGTGGGAAAGGGGAGGGTTGTGGGTGGGAGGGACGGTATGGGGGGAAAGCCATTGTAATCCATAAGTCGTACTTTGGAAATTTATATGCATTAAATAAAAGTTTAAAAAAAAATCAACAGTCTTTGTATACACAGGCAATGCCATGGCTGAGGAAGAACTTCTAAGATCAATCCCATTCACAATAGCTACAAAAACAATCAAATACCTTGGAATAAACTTAACCAAGGATGTTAAAGATCTGTACAATGAAAATTACAAAACCTTAAAGAAAGAAATGGAAGAGGATACCAAGAAATGGAAAAATCTTCCATGCTCATGAATTGGAAGAATCAATATCATCAAAATGTCAATTCTCCCAAAAGCAATTTATAGATTCAATGCAATACCAATCAAGATACCAAAGACCTTCTTCTCAGATCTGGAAAAAATGGTGCTGAAATTTATATGGAGACACAGGAGACCTCGAATAGCTAAAGTAATCTTGTGCAACAAAAACAAAGCTGGAGGCATCACAATACCAGATTTCAGGACATACTACAGTGCAGTTGTAATCAAAACAGCATGGTACTGGTACAGAAACAGATGGATAGACCAATGGAACAGAACTGAAACACCAGAAATCAATCCAAACATCTACAGCCAACTCATATTTGATCAAGGATCCAAAACCAATCCCTGGAGTAAGGGCAGTCTATTCAATAAATGGTGCTGGGAAAACTGGATTTCCACGTGCAGAATCATGAGGCAAGACCCTCACTTTCACCTTACACAAAAATACACTCAACATGGATTAAAGAATTAAATGTACGACCTGACACCATCAAATTATTAGAGAGCATTGGAAAAACCCTGCAAGATATAGGTACCGGCAATGACTTCTTGGAAAACACCCCAGAAGCACAGGCAGTCAAAGCCAAAATTAACATTTGGGATTGCATCAAATTGAGAAGATTCTGTACTGCAAAAGAAACAGTCAGGAAAGTGAAGAGACAACTGACAGAATGGGAAAATATATTTGCAAACTATGCAACTGATAAAGGGTTGATAACCAGAATCTACAAAGAAATCAAGAAACTCCACAACATCAAAACAAACAACCCACTTAAGAGATGGGTCAAGGACCTCAATAGACATTTTTCAAAAGAGGAAATCCAAATGGCCAACAGACACATGAAAAAATGTTCAAGATCACTAGCAATCAGGGAAATGCAAATCAAAACCACAATGAGGTTTCACCTCACCCCAGTTAGAATGGCTCACATTCAGAAATCTACCAACAACAGATGCTGGAGAGGATGTGGGGAAAAAGGGACACTAACCCACTGTTGGTGGGAATGCAAACTGGTCAAGCCACTATGGAAGTCATTTTGGAGATTCCTCAGAAACCTGAATATAACCCTACCATTCAACCCAGCCATCCCACTCCTTGGAATTTACCCAAAGGAAATGAAATTGGCAAACAACCAAGCTGTCTGCACATTAATGTTTATTGCATCTCAATTCACAATAGCTAAGACCTGGAACCAACCCAAATGCCCAACAGTAGACTGGATAAAGAAATTATGGGACATGTACTCTATAGAATACTGTAGCAGTCAAAAACAACGAAACCCTGTCATTTGCAACAAGATGCAGGAATTTGGAAAACATCATGCTGAGTGAATTAAGCCAATCCCAGAGGGACAAATATCATATATTCTCCCTGATCAATGACAACTAACTGAGCACCAAAGGGAAACTTGTTGAAATGAAATGGACACTATGAGAAACAGTGACTTGATCAGCTCTTGTCCTGACGGTTGATGTACAATGTAATACTTTATCCATTTTAGTATTTTTTTTTGTTCTAGTAACGTTGGTTGAACTCTGTAATTAACACACAATTATTCTTAGGTGTTTAAATTTTAACTGAAAAGTGATCCCTGTTAGGAATTTGGAAAACATTATGCTGAGTGAAATAAGCCAATCCCACAGGGACAAATACCACTTGTTCTCCTAGATAGGTGACAACTAACTGAGCACCAAAAAGGAAAATGGTTAAAGTGAAATGAACACTATGAGAAACGGTGACTTGATCAGCCCTCACCCTGACTGTTGATGAGCAACTTGATATGTTATCCCTCTTAGTATTTTTTTTTGTTTGTTCTACTTAATACTTTTGGTTGAATACTGTAATCAATACACAATTCTTCTTAAGTGCTGAAACTTAACTGAAAAGTGATTGCTGTTAAATATAAGAGTGGGAATAAGAGAGGGAAGAGGTGTGCAATTCGGGACATGCTCAAGCTGACTTACCTCAAACGGTAGAGTTAGAAACATACCAGGGGATTCCAATTCAATCCCATCGAGGTGGCATGTACCAATGCCATCTCACTAGTCCCAGTGATCAATTTCTGTTCACAATTCATCATAATGATAGGACAAAGAACCAAAGGGATCACATAAACAAGAATAGTGTCTTCAAATACTAGCTCATAGAATAAAAAAGGGAGAGAATGATCCAACATGGGAAGTGAGATACACAGCAGACCCATAGAATGGCAGATGTCCTAAACAGCACTCTGGCCTCATAATCAGCCCTTAAGGCATGCGGATCCGGCTGAAATGCCCATGAGAGTATTTCAGGCATGGAAAGCCAAGACACTCTCGGGGAAAAAAAAAAAAAAAAAAAACCTAAATGAAAGATCTCCGTGAGTGAGATCCCAGTGGAAAGAACAGGTCATCTAAGAAGGAGGTACCTTTCTCTGAAGGGAGGAGAGAACTTCCACTTTGACCATGGCCTTGTCTAAATATGATCAGAATCAGTGAACTCAGGGGGCTTCCATAGCCTTGGCAGCTCATGACAAGAGCCTAGGGTGATTACTGAGGCCATAAGCAAGAGTGTCAATTTGTTAAGTCAACAACAGGAGTCACTGTGCACTTACTCCTCATGTAGGATCTTTGTCCTTAGTGTGCTGTACATTGAGATTTAATGCTATAACTAGTACTCAAACAGTATTTTTCACTTTATGTTTCTGTGTGGGAGCAAACTGTTGAAATCTTTACTTAATGTATGCTAAACTGATCTTCTGTATATAAAGAGAAACGAAAATGAATCTTGATGTGAATGGAAGGGGAGAGGGAGTGTGAAAGAGGAGGGTTGCGGGTGGGAGGGATGTTATGGGGGGGAAGCCATTGTAATCCATAAGCTGTACTTTGGAAATATATATTCATTAAATAAAAGTTTTAAAAGAATTTAAATATAAGAGATAAAATGAGACCGTCTAGATGAAACATAAAGCATTCTAACTCTGGATGAGAAGATAAGACTCAAAATGCATAAACAAGAGGACAGCACTGTGGCATAGAAGGTAAAGCCACCACGCTGCCGGTATCCCATATCGGTGCTAGTGTGAGTGCCGACTGCACCCCTTCTGATCTAGCTCTCTCTATGGCCTGGGAAAGCAGTGGAAGATGGCGCAAGTGCTTGGTCCCCTGCACACTCTTAGAAGACCCAAAAGAAACTCCTGGCTTCCCATGAGCCCACCTCTCACTGCTGAGGCAATTTGGGTACTGAACCAGCAGAAGAAAGATCTTTCTGTAACTCTGTCTCTTAAGTAAATAAGTAAATCATTTTTTAAAAAAGTGATAATTCCAAATTTCATTGAGGATATGCAGAAACAGGATACCTCCTACAAATGGAACAATCACTTGGAGTCAATTTGGCAGTTTTTTTTTTAAAAAACGTTAAAGTTATTACATGACATAGAAAAACTACTTCTAGGTGTCTATCCAAGAGAAATAAAAATGTACGTTCACACAGCAATTTGTACAAGCATGTTCATAGCAACATCATTCAGAGGCCCCAAATTTGGCAACAATCTAAATGTCATCCATCTGCTGAATGGATAACAAATCCTGTAATATCTATGCAAAGGAATATAACTACTGATATGCAGAATATGAATATAATATGAATTAAACTGACAATATTTTGTATTAGAACAAATATGAAATGCTACATATTATCTGATTCCATTTACTTAAAAATCTTCTAAAAAGTAAAAAACTACAATGATATAAAACAAATCCTTGTTATCAGGTTCAAACATGGGAAATGGGATTGATTGCAAAGGGTACAAGGAAATGCTTGGGGTGATAAATATAGTGTATGAAACTTGAAAAGGGTGGGTTTTATTTTATATTTAAAGTGACCCACTCCTCAAAAAAGTAGCCACTAGGAAGGAGAAAAAAAGAAACAAATATTTTGGTGTAAAACCTTCAGAAATTGGGCGGTCAAAAGAAATTTTATTTTCCTTTTGAGAAAATTGTATCTTTCTATCTACCAATTTAATACCAGTTTAATAATATGTTTTTCTTTTCTGTCTTTTTACAATTGTTGTCCCTTTTAAAATATGGCTTTACTTTTCAACAAATTCTCTGTAACTACCTGACACATCAATAATCAATTATTTTGTGTTCATGCTGTCAAATTGGTTTGACTGGCTATGAGAAACCACTAAATATTTCAAAATTTGTAGACACAGACTTTTCAAAGGATTTATATTCAACTGACAAAGTTGAAATCTTTGAATCTTGATTTACCATAGCTTTGTCCCTCACAGATCGGATAGCTGGAATTTATACTCTGACTTATGTATTTCTGATTAACAAAAAATTCCAAAGTTTTCTGGCTTAAAGTAACGACCATATATTATATCTGATAATTCTTCACCAAGGACAGATTAGTTGAACTATTTTTTCTATTCCACATGATTTCTGTGGGTCTGGAATGTCCAAGATGGTGCTTTAGTTTGAATGAAGCTATTCCCTCCAAAATTCATGTTGAAACTTAATCCTTAATGCAATGGTATTAAGACGTGTGGCCTTTAAGAAGTGATTGGATCATGAGGACTCTAAATGGGATTAGGTGCCTTTATTAACAGGGTTTAGAAGTGGGTGCTCACTCCTTTTTGCCCTTCTATCTCTTCCACCATATAGACACACCATTCTTACTCTGTGGATGCAGCCAAAATGGACTCTCTGAAGTACAGCGCAGTCCTCAACCAGACGGCGATCATGGATGCAAGCTGTTTTTCAAGACTACCACACATACTCTAAAAATATAGAAAAAGGAAAAACAGTATGTTAATATAGTTCAGCTTTTATACCTAACCCTGTAAACATTGTGTTTAACCGCCATGATGTGGATCACCAGGGGCATTTTATTTTTAGCACTACATTGTTGTTTTGAGTAATAATAAAAGCACAGAAAATATATTAACAAAAATAAAAAATCAGGTAAAATTATTTCATATTTCACAACATGCTTTGTCAGTATTAGCAAATATTTCTGAAAAATTATTCCAACCACACAATCTGAAGAAACTCCCTGATCTTAGCAAAAGTACCAAAACAGATTATGCTTGACAGTTGATAATCCAAATCATTACATACCACACTGTTCCACTCAACAGACTTTGTTCAACTTGATATTATGATGAAAGTAGGTATTGTGCATGATTGAAATGAAAATTAAAGTAAAACAAAATGACAGAAATGTAGTTTCCTGTAAGCCATTAAGGAGATCACTATAGGCTGGGCTTTTCATTTTACTAGATAAAAGCAAAAGTTTCGGGCTGGCAGTGTGGCGCAGCAGATTAACACCCTGGCCTGAAGCGCTGGCATCCCATATGGGCGCTGGTTTGAGACCCGGCCGCTCCACCCATCCAGCTCTCTGCTATGACCTGGGAAAGCGGTGGAAGATGGCCCAAGTCCTTGGGTCCCTGCACCCACGTGGGAGACCAGGAAGAAGATCCTGGCTCTGGGCTTTGGATGGAGTCCAGATCCATCTATTGTGGCCAATCGGGGAGAGAACCATCGGATGGAAGACCTCTTCTCTCTGTGTAACTCTGACTTTCAAATAAATAAATCTTTTAAAAAAAGCAAAAGTTTCACTTTTTAAAAATTTCTTTTGGAAGATTTATTTATTAATTTGAAAGGCAGAGATACAGAGAGAGGCAGAGAGAGAGAGAGATCTATCTTCCATCTACTGGTTTACTCTCCCAAGTGGCCACAAAGGTGAGGGCTGGGCCAGGCCAATGCCAGGAACCTGGAGCTTCTTCCAGGTCTCCCACATGGGTGGCAGGGGCCCAAGTGCTTGGGCCATCATCCATTCATTTCCCAGGTGCATTAGCAGGGAACTGGATCAGAAGTGGAGCAAGTAGAATTCTAACTGGCACCCATATGGGATGCCCGCACTGGAGGCAGAGGCTTTACTCACTATGTCACAGAATGGGCCCCCAAAGTTTCAAGTTTTATTTCTCAGCAAGCAAAACATTAAAAATCTTAACCACTAGGCTCAAAGTAAAGGTTTTAAAGACAGTCCCTTTTCCTTCCTTTAAAAATATATTTCATATGAAGTGGACAATCAAGTTTGATTTTATAATGTTATTGTAATAGTTAATGTATATGTATAGATATATATATATGTCTTTTTAAAAAGATATTTGATAATAATACTTTAGAAGAATTGATTGAACCCTCCCAAACCTCCCACCTTGCTGCCAGAAGCCCACCTTGACATGAATACCTTAAGATAAAGACTCCTCGGCGAACTCAAAAGGCTTCATAGCCTTGGCAACTCATGCATGACAAGAGCCTAGGGTGATTACTGATGCCATAAACAAGAGTGTCAATTTGTTAAGTCAACAACAGGAATCACTGTGCACTTACTCCTCATGTAGGATCTCTGTCCTTAATGTGTTTTTCAATGTGAATTAACACTATAACTAGTACTCAAACAGTATTTTACACTTTATGTTCTGTGTGGGTGCAAACTGTTGAAATCTTTGCTTAATATATACTAAATTGATCTTCTGTATATAAAGAGAATTGAAAATGAATCTTGATGTGAATGGAATGGGAGAGGGATCGGGAGATGGGAGGGTTGCAGGTGGGAGGGAAGTTATGGGGGAAAAAAGCCACTGCAATCCAAGAGCTGTACTTTGGAGATTTATATTTATTAAATAAAAGTGAAAAAAAAGATAAAGACTCCTAAACAGGCAGGTCTACTTTGCCTGAGAGGTAAGTCATAAAGAAGTAGGAACACCAAGAGCTCTCATTTCGCTCCTTCAGCTCTTCCCTACACAACATGAATAATGATGAGAAACTTCCAATTCCCAGCCTTTGATTATTCCCCACATGGGCCTGCTCGCTTCTTGCTTCCTTGGCCATGGACATTGTGCACAAGGATCATAGAGGCAGAAGCTTTTAGCATCCTGGCTCCTGGTACTTATGCTGCCAGTGCCACCATGGTTGCATCCATTGTATACCATGGATGTGGCTATGGGCCATTCCTCAGGATAGGATGATAGGGCAGGTACATTCGCTAACAAGGCGGACTCTGTCTTGTTCAGCTGGTTCTGGTTGGCTGTCAGTTGCAGGCTTGATGCTTCTGGCTGGTACCCAAATGGGCTGTCCGGCAGTCTCTGGAAAGACACAAGCATATCCTTGGCCCTTGGTTAGCAGAAGCCTTTCTAAGGGCGCTGGAATCCAGGGCCTGAATTCTGCATCTGCTCCTACATTAACGGCAAATGTGCAGGTGAGATGGGGTCTAGTAGCTGCCCTGAGAGCCTGGGGTACCTGGGGATTGCCATAAATGTGGGAATCCTCACTGGGTACAGATGGGATGACCTTGCATGGGTTATTGCCTTGAGGTCGTCTAAGTTCATCCCACGAGTATTTGGGAGGTGCTGACCAGGCATTGCTGCGTTGTCTGCTGTCATGTCATTTTCACTGTCAGAGCTATCTCTCCCTAAGTCATCAACTGTTGTCTGTGAGACAGGGACCTGGAGTGACAGGCTCTTATCACTCACAGATTCACTATCTTTGGTAATCTGTGTGGGATTCTGAGAGGGGGTATCTTTCCCATGTTTCAGCACTTAAGAGCGGCATGTCACTGGGCCGGCGCCGCGGCTCACTAGGCTAATCCTCTGCCTGCAGCGCCAGCACACCAGGTTCTAGTCCCGGTCGGGGCGCCGGATTCTGTCCCGGTTGCCCCTCTTCCAGGCCAGCTCTCCGCTGTGGCCAGGGAGTGCAGTGGAGGATGGCCCAAGTGCTTGGGCCCTGCACCCCATGGGAGACCAGGAGAAGCACCTGGCTCCTGGCTTTGGATCAGCGCAGTGCGCCGGCCGCAGCACACCGGCTGCGGCGGCCATTGGAGGGTGAACCAACGGCAAAGGAAGACCTTTCTCTCTGTCTCTCTCTCTCACTGTCCACTCTACCTGTCAAAAAACAAACAAACAAAAAAAAAAAGAGCAGCACGCCACGCCAACTCTAGCCAAAGAAAAGACACACACAGCACTGCTGCCATGACAATACAAATTCCTAGCACTCTGCAGGGGGTTCCCTACGTTAGACAAACAGACAGTGGTGTATCAGATCTTAAGTATGTCCTGTGCTTAGTGGGGGACTTCCTTGATTCGTTAGGTCAAGGCCATAAGCCCACACGGTGTCTCTGGGGCGTCACCTCTCTCGAGTGAGGGAAGATGACTTGGTTCCGAATTCTGGGATGATCAGTCCCTTATGTGAATTCGCTGGGCGAACTGAAAGTAAAAGGAAGAGCCGAGAAGCGACATACGCTTCTGGGTGGTGTGTGCCTAGCGTGGGGTCACTTAGACCGAGGACAAGGACAAGGAAAGGGGCATAGAGGGGGTTCTGTGCTCACCCTCACAGAACTGAACTGCACACAAAACACCAAGGGGCCTTCTTGCCGAAATCCAGGGGGGACCTTGTCAAGTCAACATGCTGTCTCTCTCTCAGTCATGTTGGTGCACCAGATGTTGCGGTTGATTTTTTCTGGGAGGAGGAGCGTGGTGGGGGCAAGAGGCACAGAGTCACCACACAGACCCTGGGAGTCGGGTGAAAGCAGGCCTGAGGCAAGCAGCCCGCAGAATCGTTTATTTCAGTTGCTACAACAGCTTATATAGCCAAGGCAGTCAATCTGGTCAAGGGGTGGTCTATGCCCTCACCAATCACACCCTGTTGCCAGGCAGTTTCTGAAGCCATCCAAACACAGCCTGTTGCCAGGCAGACTCTGCTGTCATGTGGTTTCCGAAACCATCCAATCACACCCTGTTGCCAGGCAGTTTCTGAAGCCATCCAATCACAGCCTGTTGCCAGGCAGTTTCTGTTGCCAGCGGCCATCGTGGAATGGCCTTCTCACTCCACCACAGTTGCCAGACTGGGCATTTCCAGTCAGTGGCATCTGGGAGTCAGGGAAAACTCAGCTACTTCTGCTCCCCACTGGAGGTAGTGACCCAGGACCACCCTCCAAAGATGCTGCAGGGCCCTGAGAAGTTTTTCAATAGATGTCATATATTCGAAAGGCTAATCAATGTGATTTTCTGTGACAATTACTGAAATTTTTTTTTAAACTTTTATTTAATGCATATAATTTTCCAAAGTACGACTTATGGATTACAATGGCTTCCCCCCCATACCGTCCCTCCCACCCACAACCCTCCCCTTTCCCACTCCCTCTCCCCTTCCATTCACATCAAGATTCATTTTCGATTATCTTAATATACAGAAGATCAGCTTAGTATACATTAAGTATGGATTTCAACAGTTTGCTCCCACACAGAAACATAAAGTGAAAAATAATAGATGATTTTTTTAAATGATGATGAAATCAGATCAGACCTATTGTCATGTTTAATCCCAGTGAGAGTCAAGTTGGGAATTGATAATTTCTTTTTTTTTTTTTTACAGAGGATCAGTTTAGTATGCATTAAGTAAAGATTTCAACAGTTTGCACCCCCATAGAAACACAAAGTGAAAAATACTGTGTGAGTACTCGTTATAGCATTAAATCTCAATGTACAGCACATTAAGGATAGAGATCCTACATGAGGAGTAAGTGCACAGTGACTCCTGTTGTTGACTTTACCAATTGACACTCCTGTCTATGGCATTATTTATTTGATAGAGTTACACAGAGAAAAGAGGAGGCAGAGAGAGAGAGAGAGAGAGAGAGAGAGAGAGGTTTTCCATCTGCTAGTTCACCCCCAATTGGCTGTGCCAATCCTAAGCCAGGAGCCAGGAGCTTCTTGCAGGTCTCCCAAGTGGGTGCAGGGGCCCAAGGACTTGGGCCATCTTCTACTGCTTTCCCAGGCCATAGCAGAGAGCTGGATTAGAAGTGGAACAGCTGGGACTCGAACTGGCACTCATATGGGATGCCGGCTACAGGCTTAATACCATAATTTTTTTCTCTTACTCACTCAAACCTAATGTAGGTGGGATAGCCTTCTACTATTTGATATTTACTTCATCTGGAAGAGGTTACCTCTGGCAAGGGAAGGTAGGATGAAAGACACAGGTTAACTTCTATCTGTGAAAGATACTATTCACACAATCCAGATCTCACCACAAGGATGGCTGGGAAAAGTAAGGGTACACAGAACACTTTGGTGAGCACTGAATGTCTCAGCTACAGTATATTAACCAAATGTCCTTGAAAACAAAATTAAGTGCGTGCATGCATACAATTAGTCCTTCACATCCACAGCTTCTACATCCACAGATTCAACTACAGGTTGAAAATATATTTTTACCTGCCTCTGTATTGAACATACACATACACTTTTTCTTGTTGTTATTTCCTAATATGAGGCAGCATACATATTTATGTAACACTCACATTTTGTTACAGTAACGGAGATGATTTAAACTATACAGGAGGGTTTATATAGGTTACATGCGAATACTATGGTATTTTATATAAGTGACTTTGGTATCCAAAGTTTGGTATCCACAGGGGGCCAGGAATCAATCCCCAATGGATACTGAGAAATAGCTGTGTGTGTGTGTGTTTGTATGTGTGTGTATGTGTGTGTATCTGTATTCAAAATTGTTGCTGTTATATTCTCAAAAAGATGTATCACTCCCAAAATATTAATAACCTCTGTTCCAAAGGCAGACATTCAAATTCCTTTGTAGCTTTGGTACTAAACACTAATTTACTCCAAAATATTTCATCTTCAGCCTTTTTTAAATATTTATTTTATTTATTTGAAACACAGAGTTACAGAGAGAGGTAGAGACAGAGAGAGAGGTCTTCCATCCGATGGTTCACTCCCCAGATGGCAGCAATGGCCGGAGCTGCACTGATCCAAAGCCAGGAGCCAGGAGCTTCTTCCTGGTCTCCCATGTGGGAGCAGGGGCTCAAGGACTTGAGCCATCCTCCACTGCTTTCTCAGGCCATAGCAGAGAGCTGGATTGGAAGAGGAGCAGCTGTGACTAGAACTGGCTCCCATATGGCCAGGGCTTTAACCTGCTGCGCCGCAGCGCCAGCCCCTCATCTTCAGTCTTAATCAGTTCGGATCGTGGGATTCCCATAACTGATGCTTATACTCAACACTTTTCTAGTGAAGAGGAACTTGAGAAAAATTCTAAGACTAAATGATATCCTATATAATAAAATAAAATTCAAGCAGCAGGGATCAAGGAAAATACAAACTACCAGACTCTAAACAATGGCTTAAATTAAAAGAACTTAAAGATATTTTTTCTTTTGATGGATGAATATACTGAATAGTGAAACTTAGCCTGAACCTAAGGGCATGTAAATCTGGCATTATGTGCTGAAGGAATGTGTTTAGTACCCTGAAAATTGTGATTAGAATACGCCAGGTAGCTTGGGTATACTTTTTTTTCTATTGCTGCATAACCAAGTAACACAACTCAGTGGCTTGAGACAACACAGACAGTTATTATTTCACAGTTTCCATTGTTCATGAGTCTAGGTGTGGGTTAGCTAGGCCATCTGGTCAGATATCAGAAGATCAAAATCAAAGAGCTTTAATTAGGCTTAGGGTTATTTATTTTCAAGAACATTCAAGTTGTTTGTAGAATCCAAGTACTTGTGGCTATAGTTATAAAGGCTTTAAGGTCTCAATTTCCTACTGGAGACCCCACCCTAGGCTTTTCATACTCTTTCCCATGAGACTCCCTCTACCATCAAACACTTTCAAACTTCTGCCACTGGTGAGAAGAAGCCCTCTCCTTTTAAAGGACTTTCATGACCGGGGTCAGGCCCACACAGATAATCTCCACACTGTTAAGAAAACAGACTTGGGACTTTAATTGTACCTGCAAAATCCCTTCACAGTAGTATCTAGATTATTGTTTGATAATATATCTAGAGGTCAAGCATCATGGGAATCACCTTTGGCATTCTGCCCATCATACTGGCTAACCATACATTTATTGGGGAGTCTAGAGGTGGTTTAAAAATATGACCTAAACTATGAAGTATTTACAAATAATGTACAGAAACAAAATACATTTGCAGCCTGAAAATTAGATCTAGAGTGATCTTAGCATTGTCTTCAAAAAACTTTCAGAAGCTTGCATTGTTTTCAAATTACAGACACAAAACTGGAGGCTCAGACAGGTGTAGTGACTTTTTCAGGGTCACATAACCAGTTAATGGCAGAGCTGGGATTAGAATCTGGACTGCCTGATTTTAGAGCTTTACCACTTAACCACCTTCTATAGGACTCCCTTAAGATGATGCTAGGTAAAAGGACAGAGAGACTGAAAGATGTCCTTTTGGTAGAAATGGTAAATGAATCAAGGTAAATGTGTGCTTACTGAGGATATGAAGGTACTACTTGAAAATACGTCTGAAAGGGGCCAGTGTTATGGTGTAGCAGGTAAAGGGGCTACCAGTGATGCCAACATCCTACATGGGTGCCAATTTATGATCCAGCTGCTCCAGTTCTGATCCAGCTCCCTACTAGTGGCCTGGGAAGGAAAGCAGAGGATGGCCCAACTGCTGTCTGCATGGGAGACCTGGATAAAACGCCTGGCTCTGGTTCCTGCCTCTGGCCTGCCACAGTGCCGGCTGTTGCGGCCACTTGAGGAGTGGACCAGCAGATGGAAGATTTCTATCTCTGTCGCCCCCTCTCTCTCTCTGTGACTCTGACTTTTGAATAAATAAATAAATCTTTAAAAAATATATATGTCTGAAAATCTTCAACAACCAGCACCTCCTATTTTTCCTAATAACTTGTCTTGCAGGTTTTTTTCTCCTTGCTGTAGGACTTCTAACCATGCTGCTTCTGAGTCTTGTTCTTTCTTAACGTCCCTGTGGTTCTCAACTCAAGTTTTGGAAATAACATATTTCATTTTACACTATAATCACTTTTGTCCCTTGTCCTGCAGCAAAGTGAAGAAAACAGAGGGATGTTTCAAAATGTCAAAGATATTATAAAAATGACAGGAACTTATGGTATGTTGAATTGAATGAAAGTGTTCTTAAGGGAATAAGAAGATAAAAGGGGGCACTAAATACAAGCTAAACGGGAAACCTCATTCATGTCTGTGACAAGAAACAGCCAGACTTGTTGATCTACCATTAAACTAGTGCTACAGAAGACACAAGGCAATTACTGATACACAAATAGAGTATTCTAGACAGCACGTTCACACACTCCAGGATACTAAAGGGGAAAGCCTTTCAAAAAGCACATTTTCATCATCAAATTTTAAGCAATTAAATGCCTTCTTAGCAGTTTTGCACATTAGCAATTTAATGCACATTTATGAATACTGAAGTCTTCAGGGAAAAGAGAGAGACTTCAAAATGAAGCATCAGGGTGGGTGTTTGTTCCAGCAGTTAAGACATGGATTGGGATGCCCACATCCCATATGGAAGTACCTGGGTAACTGTCCTGGCTCTGCTTCCAATTCCAGCTTCCTGCTAATGCACACCCTGGGAGGCAGCAGATTATGGCTGATACCCATGTGGGAGACATACACTATGTTCCAGGCTCCTGGCTTTGGCCTGGTCCAGTCCTGGATGTTGGGGACACTTGGGGAGTAAACCTGCAAACAGGAAGTCTCTCTCTCTCTTACTCCTTCCCACCTTTTCAAATAAATAAAAATTATTTATCTTATAAATACATAAATAAGCATGCCAGTGTTGTGGTGCAGCAGGTAAAGCCATTGCCATTGATGCCAGCATCCCATGTAGATGCCCGTTCATGTCCCAGCTGCTCTACTTCTGACCTAGCTCCATGATAATAGCCTAGGAAAAGCAGTAGAAGATAATGCAAGTTCTTGGGCCCCTGTCACCTACATGGGAGACCTGGATGAAGATCCTGGCCTGTCTTCACCCTGGTCCAACCGCCATCATTGCAACCATTTGGAGAGTGAACCAGCTGATGAAAGATATCTCTCTCTCTCTAACTTTGCTTGTCAAATAAATAAATAAATCCATTCATTTATCCATGCATCTGAAAGCACAGAAACAGAGAGAGAAAGAGACAGAAACAGTGAGAAATCTATTCACTAGTTCACTCCCCAGATGTTCTCTACAGCCAGGGATGGGCCAGGCTGTGGGCAGCCACAGGCAGTTGCCCCTTTTGTTTATACTTAAACATATGGATGGAGACATCCTGGCACAGACAAAAGGCTAAGGAGATTCCAGGAAGAGGCAGGAAGAACCATAGCTCACTGCTAGACTTCTCACAAGAGATGATGTAGATAATCAGTCACACCTGAAACCTGCATTTATCACCTAGGTGTTTTATTATACCCTTGTAATCAATGATTGATAACATTTTGTGATCTTCGGGAACTCTTTGTAACCCCAAAAGTCTTTTGGATATGTAAATCTTTTGTCTTGTATATAACTGGTCATATTTAAATACTACTGGATTTGTTGAATAAACGAGCCTTGATCAGGATTTGTCTTGGCTCCATTCTTTGTGTCCTTGTCCCAGCATTCCCACTCTCTGTTTCAGGAAACCTGGTTCTTTGTGCTGCAGGCCAGCACACCAGGCCAAAGCCAGGAGCCTGGAACTCCATCCGGATTTCCCATGTTGGTGGTCAGGGCCCAAGTACTTGGGCCATCTTCTGCTGCTTTCCAAGGGTGTTGAATCAGATCTGGAGCAATTAGGACTCAAACTGGTGCTCATATGGGATGCCGGCATTATAAGTAGTGGCTTAACCTGTTGCATCACAATGCCAGCCCCTATTATTAAATCTTGTAGGCAAATAAAAATGTTCTTTTTGTGTTCAAGGTAAATAAAGTTGGCATTTGTGAATGATTTACATTAGTCATCTCTGTTATCATCTACTTCTTAAGTGTACATTCAAGGTTATCATGACTGTACTCATAAAGCATGTATTATTCTAGGTAAGAGGCATATACATGAAATAAAACAATATTTAAAACTTTATGACTTATGTACATTTAGCCCAATATCTTAATAACTCCACAAACTATATTATACTGGAGGAGGGTTCCCTATGTCAGTTTCTATGTCTAAAAATATAATTTGCTATTTTTTTACTAGAAATAAATATGTTTACTAGAAATAAATATTCACAGCTCTGTGTGTGTGTGTGTGTGTGTGTTAGTGTCATACTTTCTCTTGGTACTTCCTTCCTCAGTCCAATACAACTTAGTATGTGGAGATACAGTGAAAAAGGAAGTTTTGGCACTGCTCCAGAGTATTTTATGATATATTAGGAAGGAATAATCCAGATACTGAATCATTTCAAAAATTATCATACACATCATGACAGTAGGAAATTCAAGACTGGAGCAAACAAAAGGGTCTCTATTGAGACTGGTGAAGTTTGGTGATGTGATTATTGAAGGGGAGAAGATTAGAAAACTCTTCTGAAAGCAGTGGCACCTAAAATAGATATAGAACGATGCGTATAAATTCACCATGTAAATAAGATCTTTCCAAGCAGAAGGAATTTCAGTTAGAAAATGTAGAAAGATAGAAATTAATATATTGATCAAAGGCAATAAAACAAGAATCTTAGAGCTGTTGGATGATATAGTTCAAGAAAAAATAAAAGAGGGGTGGCAGACAATATTGAAGTGAAGATTCTTTCATTCATTTGTTCTTGAATCCCTTTATTGCTTAAATTAACTTTCAACTGCATACCTCATACATGACAAAAGTGAATAAGAGTGCCTCAATCCCTGGCACTGCGATGCTTTACCACGTAGCGGAAACAACTCAAACAGGCAATTAGCATGCAGTGCAATGAAAATTTCCTACGTCTAGAAAATGTATCCCCCAACCATAACTCAGCTGGTTCCCCTTCATTATTCCCAACTCAAATACTACTTCCTTAGGAGTTTTACCTTGATCATCCACCTCCAAAGGAGACATTCTACCTCTCCTGTGTTTTCCCTTTCCATGTGTTCTTTTGCTACTTAGTAGTTTGCAAAATTTGTAAATATTAGGCAAAGTATGTTAAATTGACATTTTATAGGACTAAAATGATCAAATAACAGTAGTTTCACATAGTTCAACCTAAAATATTTTATCTCTGTGTTTTTTGTACATCTTATCTCTGTGATGGCAAAAAGTACATGTATTTTCTCTGTACTTTATTCTCACTATGAAGTACAGTGCCAAGTATAATGTAAGTATTCAATAAATGTCAGTTAATATTACTATTATAGATGTTGTTATTATCATCATTGTCAAATTATAATTACTCTCTAAGTATTATAGACATGGAAAGCCAAGACACTCTGGCAAAAAAAGACCTAAATGAAAGATCTCTGCAAGTGAGATCCCAGCAGAAAGAACGGGCCATCAAAGAAGGAGGTACCTTTCTCTGAAGGGAGGAGAGAACTTTCACTTTGACTATGACCTTGTCTGAATAAGATCGAAGTCGGCGAACTCAAAAGGCTTCCATAGCCTTGGCAACTCATGACAAGAGCCTAGGGAGATTACTGACGCCATAAACAAGAGTGTCAAATTGTTAAGTCAACAACAGGAATCACTGTGCACTTACTCCTCATGTAGGATCTCTGTCCTTAATGTGTTGTACAATGTGAATTAACGCTATAACTAGTACTGAAACAGTATTTTACACTTTGTGTTTCTGTGTGGGTCCAAACTGTTGAAATCTTTACTTAATATATGCTAAATTTATCTCCTGTATATAGAGAGAATTGAAAAAGAATCTTGATGTGAATGGAATGGGAGAGGGAACGGGAGATGGGAGGGTTGCAGTGGGAGGGAAGTTATGGGGGGGAAAAGCCATTTTAGTCCATAAGCTGTACTTTGGAAATTTTTATTTATTAAATAAAAGTGAAAAAAAATAATTACTCTCTAGCTATTTCTTGTTGAATTTGTTCTAACATGATACAATTCAATATAATGGAATCACATAGGAGGGATATCTAACTTGGAATTTTATACAGGAGCAGTAAGTTAAAGGAAAAGCAGTTATTTAAATCAAGGCCCCTGAATGATTGGTACTCCAGAAAAAGAAAAAGTTAGCATTATGCACACAGGCTCACAATGAGAGTGAGCAAGGCCTGCATTTAGAAGAATAGAGAGGCAACTGTGGCATGTGGGAAAGCTATGGAAATAGATGGTAAGGATAGTCAGCAGGTACGGACTCAATGGCTAAGGACCTTGTATGCCACAGGAAGATTTTGGGTTGTCATATAATGGTGATAGGAAGCCATCGAAGTGTTAAAAGTGTCTTAGTACATGTGTAGCTCATAAACAACAGAAATTCATTTCTTACAGGTCTGCTGACTTGAAGCCCAAGATCAAGGTACCTGCAGATTCTATATCTAAGACATGCATTCTGGTACAGATACAGCGTCTATTTACATGGTAAAAGGAACAAACGAACTCCCTTTTACTGCTTTGGGGATCCAAAAATATATGAAATAAGACTAATAAATAAATAAGACTAATAAAGACTTTGGCAAACAAATACCCATTAAAGTTTCATTGTTAAACAAAATGATGCAAATTAACAGTGTCACCATCCCAAAAAGCCTATAATTTCATAGGGTCTCAAAACCTCAGCATAGGGTTAAGAATGAAAGGGAATGAGTAAAGAATCTAGGAAACAGAGGAGACTTTACCTATATTTAAGAAGAACATTTGGGTATAGTTATTGTCACACAATACTGTCTATGAGCATATAAATTACTTATTAAGTAATAATTTTGAAAGGAAAATTTTATATATAATAAATTATATATGTAATACATTACATAAACACATGCGTGCACACACACACACACACACACACACACCTCAAAAGCTGTATCTCCCAAAGAGAGAATGTTTCCTCTGTATCCATGATAAAGGCCAGTACGGAAGAACCTTAGCAAAACTCAAAGAGTCAAAACTAGATTTTTAATTTCTACAACAAAAAAACTGAACACCATGGGGACCCTAAGGGGTCTCAACAAGAGAGAGTTAAGATGGTATGTTAGTCTGCTCAGTGCAATCACAAAGTACCACAAACTCTGTGGTCTAAACAATATTTATTTACTCAGAGTTTGGGAGACTGGAAGTCTGAGGTCAAAGCATTAGCAAGATTGGTTTCTCCCGAGCCTTCTCTCTGGCTTATGGGATAGCTGCTCTCTTGCTGTGTATTCACAAGGGCTTTATTTGATGTATAAACACCCTTGGTGTCGATGTGTCCTGATCTCTTTATAAGGACACCAGTCATACTGCGTCAGTCATATTTAGCCCTCTAAATACTTTGTTTTTAACTTAATCACCTCTTTAAAGATTTAATCACCAAATATGAGATACTGGGGGTTAGGACTTCATGTAAATGTTGGAGTAACACAACTCATCCCATAACCAATCGGAATGTTTGGGTTTGTGCTGCTTGGGGAGAATTTAAAGAAGTAGGTGCCATTATAGAGTAAATGTTATCAGGAAACAGGGAAATACTGCAATTTAGTACATTTTTTCTAGAAGGCAGGAGGAATGAAGTGAAACAAAATTGCCCTTGGTAAAGTAATTATATTAGCAGGATTGGAAGATCATTTGGTTGCTTTTTGTGAATGCTTTGTATTCCTGCTTTTCGTCTATGTTATTCATGATTACTGAGTGGTCTTGTTTTTGCCTTGTTTCATCAAGGTCATTGAGTGATCTCCTTTTAAATATTGTTGATATTATATGGAATTGTTTCTTTCAGCAGGGAACACCATGGCCTAACTATTTAGCAAGTAAACACCATGGCCTAAATTTAGTTGCCAGGCTTGCTAGCAGCTGTCAGCTGTCAGGGCTGTTTATTTCTTTCTCACCCACTTCAGATGTGGCACTGAAACATAATGAACAGTGAAGAACATCCCAGAGTTTGTAGCCAGGGGCCATGGAGAGTAATGGACAAAGGAATTCCTCCAAGAGAGCAGAATCAGGACCTACTTCTAGTGGAACTTTTTTCACTGGCATGACAGGGAAATCTACCAAATGCTGTCCAGCGGAATTCCATCATTATTATAGGTCACTGATTGCTATGAGTTTCCTAATATTCCCTCTCGGAATGGAACGTTTTTTAGTGTACACTTGTTAATTAGTTTTCACAGATTTGACATGATTTGTAGATGCAGTTCTAAGAACATATTGATATTTCCTTCCTCCTTCCTTCCCTAACACCTTTTCTCCTTCTCCCTTTCCTTTTTTATAGTTTTTGAGATAACATTTAAAATTATAGAGAAAAGGCTTAATATTTTACCAAATAAGAGGTTTAACCTGTAAAAAGCAAAAAGAACCTAATTTATTGGCAATATAAACAATGATTCTAAACAATCATTGAATGGGAAAATGACCATTTCATCCATATACAGTAAGTTTTAAAGTAATCATAGATCATTAAAACTATAGTAGTATAAGATTCTTAAACACTGGTTTGACAGAGGTATAAAACAAAGTTTACAAGACTATATTTGCAGCAATACTGATATACACAGACTGTTTTTCTTGCTTACTTTGTTTCTTTTTTTAAATTTTAGCTCTCACATAAAAGGGAGAACATATAGTATTTGTCTTTTTAGGTCTAGCTTATTTCACTCAACATGATGTCCTCCAATTGTGTCCATGTTGCTGCAAATGGTAGGATTTCATTCTTTTTTATAGCTGAATAATATTCCATTGTGTATATATACAACATTTTCATTATCCATTCATCTGATGATGGACACCTTGATTGGTTTCAAATTTTGGCTACTGGGAACTGTGCTGCAACAAACATGGTGGTTCAGGTATCTCTTTGATACATTCTGTTCCAGTCTTTGGGGTATATAGCCAGTAGTGAGATTGCTGGATCATATGGCATGTCTATTTCTACTTTTTAAAGAAATCTCCACACTGTTTTCCATAGTGGCTTCATTAATTTATATTCCCACCAATAGTGTATAAGTGTCCCCTCCTCCACATTCTCACCAGTGTTTGTTACTCTCTCTGTTTTGGATTTTAGCTATTCTGACAGGATGGGATGATATAGTGGTTTTGATTGACATTTCCCTGATGGCTAGCGATTTTGAGCATTTTCATATATTTGTTGGCCATTTGTTTTTCTTCTTTTGAGAACTGTCTGTTGAAATCCTTTGCCCATTTCTCAACTGGGCTGGTTGGGTTTTTTTGTTGTTGTTGCTGCTGAGTTTTTTTTTTTTTAAGTTACTGATATATTCAGGATATTAATCCTTTGTCAGATTGTTGGTTTACAAATATTTTTCCCATTTTGTTGGATATCTCTTCTCTCTATTGATCATTTAGTTTCCCCTCAGATCTGGAACAAGACAAGAATGGCCACTTTCTCCACTCTTACTCAATACAGTACTACAAGTTTTAGTAAGAACGATTAGGGAGGAGTAAGAAATAAGGACATCAGAATTGGAACAGAGGAAGTCAAACTATCCATGTTTGCAGATGACATGATGTTGTACATGGAAAAACCTAAACATACTATCAAAAAGCTATTAGACTTGTAAACCAATTCAGAAAAATTGCATGTTGCAAAATTTTTTAAAAATTACCTTTTTTATGCTAATGATGAACTCACAAAAAGGGAAATCAAGAAAGAAATCCCACTCACAATAGCCACAAAAATCAAATATTTAGGAATAAATTTAACCAAATAAACAAAAGATCTCTACAATTAAAATTATCAAACACTGATGAAAGAAATAATCAAAGACACAAAAAATGGAAAGATATTCCTTGCTCATGGATCAGAAGAATCAATATCATTAGAATGCCTATACTACCTAAAGCAATCTATAGATTAAATGAATTCCCTATCAAAATACCAATAGCATTTTTTACAATCCTAAAAATCATAGGGAATCACAAAAGACCCCAAATAGCAAAAGCAATCCTGAACAAGAAAAACCAAGCTGAGAGTATCACAATACCTGATTGCAAAGCATACTACAAAGCTATAGTAGTTTAAAAACCGTGGTACTGGCATAAAAACCAATACATAGATCAATAGAACAAAATAGAGAGCCCAGAAATTAATCCACATACATACAGGCAACTTATTTTTGACAAGAGTCCAGACTAAACAATGGAGAAAGGATAATCTCCTCAACAAATGGTACTGGCAAAACTGGATGCATATATGAAGCAGAATGAAATTAGATCCATAACTCTCACCATATTCAAAAATTCACTGAAGATGAATCAAAGATCTAAATTTAAGACCTGAGACTATGAAGCTGATGGAAGAAAATATATGGGAAACACTTTAAGACATTGGCATGGGGGACGGCTTCTTGGACAAGACCCCCAAAGCACAGGAAGCAAAAGCTAAACTAAACAAATGGGACTCTATCAAACTGAGTGGATTTTAGTAATGTGATTACCGTGCCCTAGTTCACCATTATATAATGAGTATGGAGGACTAGAGGCAGTGATAATTCAGATTTCTTTTTTGGTCATGCTGTAGACAAAGAAAAAAGAATCACATCAGGTTTTGTTTGAGTTGGATTCAGTGATTGCATGAGATTTAGGGGTGTCTCATGTAAAGAGATCAAATGTGTGAACAAGATACAAAGAAATATTCTTTTATTTTTTTATTTTATTTTTTTTTTTTGACAGGCAGAGTGGATAGTGAGAGAGAGAGAGACAGAGAGAAAGGTCTTCCTTTACCGTTGGTTCACCCTCCAATGGCCGCTGCGGCCGGCGCATCATGCTGATCCGAAGCCAGGAGCCAGGTGCTTCTCCTGGTCTTCCATGCAGGTGCAGGACCCAGGCACTTGGGCCATCCTCCACTGCCTTCCCGGGCAACAGTAGAGAGCTGGACTGGAAGAGGGGCAACCGGGACAGAATCCGGCACCCTGACCGGGACTAGAACCTGGTGTGCCGGCACCACAAGGAGGAGGATTAGCCTAGTGAGCCGCGGCGCCGGCCTTTTTTATTTTTTATTTTATTTTATTTTTTTTTTGACAGGCAGAGTGGACAGGGAGGGAGAGAGAGAGAGAGAGAGCGAGCGAGCGAGCAAAGAATATTCTAACCAGAAAGGGAACTATGGTAAAGAATGATAACAATTCACCTAATGGTACATTGTATTTCCTAGCCTGACTTTTACTGGGCAGTTATATGAATGAGGTCTAGTCAACAAAATGTGAGAGGAAATGATTGATGACACACATCCCTCATCCATTTTAATTCCTCAAGTGTATTTATGCTTTTTTCCACTTCCCACTGGATGGAAATTCCTATGGAGACAAGAGGCCAAGAACAAAAATAGCAAGCCTTTTTCAGCCTGACCCACGGAACGATTGTGTGGAAGAGAACAAACCGCCCAGCATCACCCAGCATGTACATTGTTTTTTATTATTTGATAGGTAGAGATACAGACAGTGAGAGAGAGAGCGAGAGCGAGAGCGAGAGAGAGAGAGAGAGAGAGAAAGGTCTTCCTTCCATTGGTTCACTCCACAAATGGCCGCCATGGCTGGCGCTGCACCGATCTGAAGCCAGGAGCCAGGTGCTTCCTCCTGGTCTCCCATGTGAGTACATGGGCCCAAGCACTTGGGCCATCTTCTACTGCCCTCCCAGGCCACAGCATAGAGCTGGAAGAAGAGCAACCGGGATCAGAACCCGGGCCCATATGGGATGCCAGCGCTGCAGGCAGAGGATTAACCTACTGTGCCACGGCGCCGGCCCCCAGCATGTACTTTTAAATGAGCAAGAAATAAGTGCTATGACTGAGATTATACACATACATTTGGGTGTATATTTGGTTTTTTTAAAGATTTATTTATTTGAAAGAGTTACACAGAGAGAGAAGAGGCAGAGAAAGAGACAGAGAGAGACAGAGGTCTTCCATCTGCTGGTTCACTCCCCAATCAGCTGCAACAGCCAGAGTGGCACTGATCTGAGCCAGGAGCTTCCTCCGGGTCTGCCACACAGGTGCAGGCGCCCAAGGACTTGGGCCATCTTCCACTGTTTTCCCAGGCCATAGCAGAAAGCTGAATCAGAAGTGGAGCAGCTGGGACTCGAACCGGTGCCCACATGGGATGCCAACCCTACAGGCAGCAGCCTTACCAGCCATACCACAGCACCAGCCCCTTGAGTGTATATTTGTTGTAGCAGCTGGTAAGACCCTAATCTAAGGCCTGTTAGCATAATGGTTTATTAATGAAGTTGTTAGTTTATTGTTATGTTATACAAATATGATACAATACCTTAGAAAAACACATTTCTTAAGAAATGCACATCTTTTGTTTGCATATTTAACCAAGTGACCAAAAAAAAGCCATAGCTAGGTTAGATCCCTCTAGCACCTAAAAAGCCACCATCACAGAAGTACAAAATACCTTTGCCCTTGCATTTCCTAAGCATCATATATGTATTGCACAAGCAGAAGTCCATCAAGGATTCTCACCACTAACACTACTCTTAGCGCTCCTCTTGACAAATTCCTCCTAAAGCTCAGGTAGGACAAATGTCACTTTACTTATGTGTATATGAATAAAGGATAACAACATTACCTCTGTGTCTCTGTTTGATGTAGTTCCTAAGAAGCTTAGATTGGTATTTTATGATAGTTATCATCAAATAGGATTTCTTGACTTATATTCTCTTCTCTCCACAGCTTTTTTTATGCATTTTATCCGGTGTTAATTTTAAGTTCCTTACTCTTGGAAAACCTATACTTCTATGTATTATCATTTTTTGGAAAGCAAACATTGGATGTTCATATATTTGCACATTTTCCCTTATCCAATTCTTCTCAACATACTGCATGATACTTAGTGCATTCAGAACGAATAAAATTTCCTCCAAAATTTCAAATATTCTTATTCCATGTTATTTGTACTCATCTTAAATCATATAAGGTAAGCAGAGGGCTTTGAGTTCACCATCAAAGCCTGAAATCAGAATGGGCTATGGAAAAAATGTGTAATTAAAAAGGTAGAAGGGCTGGCGCTGTGGCGTAATGGGCTGAGCCTCTGCCCGTGGTGCCAGAGTCACATATGGGCACCGGTTCATGTCCTGGCTGCCTCTCTTCCTATCCAGCTCTCTTCTATGGCCTGGGAAGGCAGTGGAGGATGGCACTAGTGCTTAGGCCCCTGTACCTGTGTGCAAGGCCTGGAGGAAGCTCCTGGATCCTGGCTTCAGACCAATTCAGCTCCGGCCATTGCAGCCATATGGGGCGTGAACCAGTGGATGGAAGATGTTTCTCTCTGTCTCTCCCTCTCTCTAGCTGTGACTCTAACTTTAAAATATATAAATAAATGTTTCTAACTCTACCATTTGGGGCAAGTCAGCTTGAGCATGTCCCAAATTATACATCTCTTCCCTCTCTCTAAATGGTAGAGTTAGAAACATACCAGGGGATTCCAATTCAATCCCATCAAGGTGGCATGTACCAATGCCATCTCACTACTCCAAGTGATCAATTTCAGTTCACAATTGATCATAATGAAAGGACTAAGAGTCAAAGGGAGCACATAAACAAGTCTAGTACCTGCTAACACTAACCGATAGAATAAATAAAGGGGAGAGTGATCCAACATGGGAAGTGAGATACTCAGCAGACTCATAGAATGGCAGATGTCCTAAATAGCACTCTGGCCTCAGAATCAGCCCTAAAGGCATTCAGATCTGGCTGAAAAGCCCATGAGAGTATTTCAGGCATGGAAAGCCAAGACACTCTGGCAAAAGATCTCTGTGAGTGAGATCCCAGTGGAAAGAACAGGTCTTCAAAAAGGAGGTACCTTTCTCTGAAGGGAGGAGAGAACCTCCACTTTGACTATGACCTTGTCTAAACAAGATAAGAATCGGAGAACTCAGAGGGCTCCCATAGCCTTGGAAACTCATGACTGGAGCATAGGGAGATTACTGATGCCATAGACAGGAGTGTCAATTGGTAAAGTCAACAACAGGAGTCACTGTGCACTTACTCCTCATGTAGGATCTCTATCCTTAATGTGCTGTGCATGGAGATTTAATGCTATAACGAGTACTCAAACAATATATTTCACTTTGTGTTTCTATGGGGGTGCAAACTGTTGAAATCTTTACTTAATGTATACTAAACTGATCCTCTGTAAAAAAAAAAAAAAAAAAGAAAGAAAGAAAGAAATTATCAACTCCCAACTTGACTCTCACTGGGATTAAACATGACAATAGGTCTGATCTGATTTCATCATCATTTAAAAAATCATCTATTATTTTTCACTTTATGTTTCTGTGTGGGAGCAAACTGTTGAAATCCTTACTTAATGTATACTAAGCTGATCTTCTGTATATTAAGATAATCGAAAATGAATCTTGATGTGAATGGAAGGGGAGAGGAAGTGGGAAAGGGGAGGGTTGTGGGTGGGAGGGACGGTATGGGGGGAAGCCATTGTAATCCATAAATCGTACTTTGGAAATTTATATTCATTAAATAAAAGTTTAAAAAAAAACTAATCATAAAAATATATAAATAAAATCTTTTAAAAAAGAGGTAGAAAAGTAGAGTATACAGCCACTTCCTACTGACTAGTGGAAGCAGAAGGCAGATGCTTTTACCCATACATACAACTTAGCATCTCTAATTCATCTCCTCTTTTCTCCAGCCATTCTGGGACGCTTGGCTTAGACAGTGGCAACAATGGTGATTTTCACCGAAAAATAAAAAACACTGCCTCGTAAAGAAATTTCTCTGGGTATTTTTGTTTGTTTGTTTGGAACACACTTTTAAAAAAAATTGTATTAATTTATTTTTCATTATTTAACAATTTTTATAATTTTGTCATGCTCACCATATATATAGAATATTAATATCACATACCAAGGTATTCATGATAATGATCATAAAGTGAGGAAAGTAGAATACATTATTATATAGATGGTATAATTCAGTGAAGACATTATGTATATCCATATCCAGATAATATGATTCACATGTTTATTCTGTCTGTGTGTGTGTGTGTGTGTATATATATATATATATATATATATTTCCACATATGAGATCTATCACATATAAAGGGAAAATCCAGAGCAGTGACTTGGGAAGACGATAGTCCTGGTTGTTCCCTTAGAAGTTACAGGAGGGGCCAGCATTGTGGAACAGAGAGTTAAGCTGCCACTTGCAATGTTAACATCCCATATCAGAGTACCAATTAGAGTACTGGCTGCTCTGCTTCTCATTCAGCTTCTTGTTAATGCAGCTGGGAATGCAGAAGAAAATGGCTTAAGTACCTGGGTTCCTACCACTCATGTGGGAGACCACAGTGGAGTTCCAGGCTCCTGATTTCAGTCTGTTCATTTAGGGAGTGAACCAGCAGATGGAAGGTCTCTTTATCTCTGACTCTCCCTCTCTCTGCCACTCTGCCTTTCAAATAAATGAACTAGACTTCTAACTTAACAACGCAATTTCTATATTTAAATACTTCTTTTAAAATGATCAGTACTGGGGCAACTAGTGGTACAGCAGGTTAAGCCACAGCTTGTGATGCCAGTATTCCATCTGTGAGTGCTGCTTCAAGTCCCAGATGCTCAGATTCTGATCCAGCTTCTTGCTAATGCACCTGGGAAGGCAATTGATGAAGGTCTAAGTGCTTGGACACATGCCATCTATGTGGAAAACCTTGATGGGGTTTCCTGGCTCTTGGTTTCAGCCTGGCCCAGCCCTGGTTATCAGAGCCATTTGAGGAATGGACCATCAGATAGAAGACACCTCTCTCCCTCCCTCCATTCCTCCCTGCTTCCCTCTGTCACTCATCCTTTAAAAAAATAAACGAATAAAGATAAATGAAATCCAAAAAATTATTTTAAAAAATAAAATATTCAGTACTATCTTCCTTGACTAACACCTGGTTTTCTATTGCTCTCTTGGCAACATGTAGACACACACCAAAACATTTTTCTAAAGCATTAAAAATAAATAAAAAATAACTTTTAAAGAATTGAAGAAATACAAAGCAGCTTATATACACAAGTAACTTCGACACTGTTCTTTAGTGCCAAGATTCAAGAATCTGCAGTGTTAATGAATGCATCTGTCCTGTATCTATATGCCACACCAAACACTAAGCGACTAGTAACTAACATCCTGTGAGGCCACAAAAAGAAAAGACTACATCTGCCTTCATCTTTTAATTTCTTCTGAGGCCCTTGAAAGTAACTGATAGAGTCTCAATACTACACTCAGGATATAGAGTTTCAAACTGATAAGATCTAGAAGAGGCCTTAGAAATTACCCATTTCAAAGCCGGCGCCGTGGCTCAATAGGCTAATCCTCCACCTTGCGGCGCCGGCACACCGGGTTCTAGTCCCGGTTGGGGCGCCGGATTCTGTCCCGGTTGCCCCTCTTCCAGGCCAGCTCTCTGCTATGGCCAGGGAGTGCAGTGGAGGATGGCCCAGGTGCTTGGGCCCTGCACCCCATGGGGGACCAGGAAAAGCACCTGGCTCCTGGCTCCTGCCAGGATCAGCGCGGTGCGCCGGCTGCAGCGGCGGCCATTGGAGGGTGAACCAACGGCAAAGGAAGACCTTTCTCTCTCTGTCTCTCTCTCTCACTGTCCACTCTGCCTGTCAAAAAAAAAAAAAAATTACCCATTTCAATCTATTTCTTTTATCCTTAATATTTTCTTTATTTTTTTCTTTCTTTCTTTTAAAACACATGAAATAGAACTTACTGAACCAATTAACTAATAAAGGAATCAATAAGGTTCTATGACCATTTCAAAAAGCAATTACAAAGGTAAGGTATGTATAGGAAACTTAATGGGTAAATGTTAGAATAAGATCATTCAGTCAGATATAAAACCAGTTAACCTCAGAAAGAACATAAATATTTGAGGTTATCTATTTCAATGAACAAATTTACATTTTTACTGGACAAAGATCTACAATTTAATGAAATTCACTAAAGTTAGGAGTTTAATTAAGAGTATACAATGAGATAATCTAACTTCATTACCTTACACAAACCTTGAGTGACCTTTTTACTCCAATCCAATAATAAAAGAGTATGTCCCATTTAAGTTTTCCAATTTTTTGTTCTGACAGTACCTAATTTAGTTAACATAAATAATCTCAAAAAATCACTTTTAAAAGGGTTTACCTCAATGGTTTGGTCTGTTTATATCTATAGGTTTAATAAATGTTAATTAATCACACAGGCCTCCTTGAGTTTTCTTTTTTTATGTTTTTATGTATTAATATAAAGAGAACAGATTTCATGTATTTCATAGATATGATTCTAAGAATATAACAATACTTTCTTCCTTCCCTTCCTCCCTCCTCCTTCCTTTTTTCTCGCTTAATATTTTGTGATAGCAGACTTTCAACTTACTTTATAATCACAGGTTTAATGCCCTTCTAAACAAAGAGTTCAAGTAATAAGTAGAAAAATCACTGTTCCATAGGAATATAGACAAGAGTTATAAACAATAATCAAATCACAAGATATAAATTTTGATCATACACATTAAGGATTTTTGGACTCTATTAGCTCTGAAAATAATACAATACTAAACAACTAGTGAGGTCAAAATGAACTTCTGTTCAGAAATTTATATGAGAAATCTTGAATTCAACATTGTAGTAACTTTTACTATTATTATTATTATTACTATTATTGCCATTACTAGGAAACCAAGACTAAGATATACTCTCTACATGTGGATTTCATGTGCCAAATATATAACTTTAGCTGAAATCTACTGTTCTTGAGGTCCTTCAATTTTAGTACTGTCCACGAACTCTCAGGAAGTGACCAACCTTACCATCTGTGACACTAGGATCCTTTAGTCAGATTCCAGGGAAGTTCGTGAAAAGGTTTTGTAGGTATTAACCCCATATGCTTCTATGTTTCTTAGTAGAAGACTTGGCAAACCTGACTAAAAGAAGAGTATTCTATGTATGGCTTTTCAGATGCAATGGTTAATTTTATTTGTCAATTTGACTAGGCTAAGGAATGCCCAGATGGCTAATAAAACATTATTTTGAGTGTGTCTGCGAGGATGTTTCTGGAAGAGATTAGTATTTGAATTGATGGACTGAGTGAAGAAAATCAGCCCTCACCAATATAGATAGGTATTTTCCAATCAGTTGCGCGTCCAAATAGAACAACAACAACAACAACAACAACAACAAAAAACAGGAGTTCTGGAGCTGGAAATTCCATCTTCTCTTGACCTAGAACATCGGTGCTCCTAGTCCCTGTTCCTTCAACTGACTGAATTACACCACCAGTCTGTCTAATTCTCCAACTCACAAATGACATATAGTAGATTATCTCAGTTTCCATAATCATGTGAATCAGTTTCCATAATAAATCTCTATATACAGGTATATATATATATATATATATATATATATATACATACACATGCACACACACTGAAAAAAGTACTTCAGAAAGTTTAAAACAGAATTACAAAGCAAATTATGATAGTACATTTTTAAAGTATATGCATACCTTTTTCATAACATACATTTTCCATGAACATTGTAAAGAGCCCTCAAATATATCTCTTACTGTATCTGTAACTCTGGAGAAACTTGAGTAGGGATGCTGGTTGCACAATTGAGTTGGCTGATTATAACCTGGTAGAACATAGAATGTATTCTTAATGAACCAATGTGAATAATGGTATTGTCATGAAAAGTAAGAGGACGCCAAAAATATATGTGTCTCTGAATTCTGAGAGGTCAATAAGAATCATCTACTAAAGATGATTCATTTCAGTTTACAAAAACATCATCTGCTAACTTGTGGTTAAAAAGAAGTTAAGAAAAAAAAAAGAGAGAGTGCTTCCATACATACTTAATAACATTTTAAAATAATAGCAACCATACTCCAAACAAATAACTACAGATAAATTTCCTTATCACTTTCCTCAGTCTTGTGTAATTAATTGTTTCACTGGATCTTGGGTCAACGGTTTGCTCTTTTTTTTTTTTTTTTTACAACAGTTAGCTTTAATGAAGTATGTCTGCTTGAGGTCCCCAAAATATCCTGGAAACCCCATACACAGTGCACCAGTACAAGTGGAAACTGTCTAAAAGATAGTAATCAGAATCCAAGGATCTACTCTTTGAAATTTCAAAATTCACAGAACGTGGTACATTCTTTTCACTATGCTTTTCTGAGCTTCTTCACTGAAGAGACAGATTCTAGCCTGTGGCTTGTAATAGAGGCTCCAGACAAGTGTCAGGAAAGAGAAATTCTTATCCTTACCACCCTTACTGCTCTCTGTCCCTTTGTGTAACTCTCTATTTCAATCTTTTTTTTTTTTGGCAGGCAGAGTGGACAGTGAGAGAGAGAGACAGAGAGAAAGGTCTTCCTTTGCTGTTGGTTCACCTTCCAATGGCCGCTGCGGTTGGCGCGCTGTGGCCGGCGCACCACGCTGATCCGATGGCAGGAGCCAGGTACTTCTCCTGGTCTCCCATGGGGTGCAGGGCCCAAGCACTTGGGCCATCCTCCACTGCACTCCCTGGCCACAGCAGAGAGCTGGCCTGGAAGAGGGGCAACCGGGACTAGAACCCGGTGTGCTGGCGCTGCAAGGCGGAGGATTAGCCTAGAGAACTGCGGCGCCTCTATTTCAATCTGTGTCATTTTTCCTCATCTGAAAACACTTCCTTAAGCAGTTTTTGGACTATAAGTATGTTGATGCTGAATTCTTCCACCTACTGTTTGCCTGGAAAAGTCTTATTTATATATCATCTTTAAAATATTTTGCTATGTATAGATTTCTAGATTTACAAGTTATTTTCTTAAATATGTAAAGAATATTGCTCCACCATATTCTTCCTTAAATTTTTCACACTATGAAACTTATTGTCATTTTTACTATGTTCTACTCTATATAATGTATCATTAATCCTCCAACAGATTTTAAGCTTTTTTATTACTTGTTTCAAACAATTAATTATAATTTTCCTGGGATTCATTTTCTTCATGGTTCTTATGGTTATGATTCATTAAAGCTCTTAGACCTATAGGTTTTTAATTTAATAAAATTTAGAAAAAATTGGCCATTGTTTTTCAAAACATTTTTTGTTGCTCACCTACCCCCAAACATAACCAGAAATTCCAATTACAACTTCACTAGATGTTCCTTTTTTTCAATGCTATTTCTTTTTTATACTTTAGATAGATTTGATTGCTTTCTTCACATTCATTGGTGTTTTCACTCTACCCTATAACTGGTTGATCCCATCGAGTGATTTTTAAATGCCTCAGACATTTTAGTTTGCAACTTCATTTAATTTTGGTGCACTTTATATCTTCCATGTCACTACTTTATTTTTTAAATATTTATTTATTTATTTAATATTTATTTATTTATTTATTTGAAAGTCAGAGTTACAGAGAAAAAGAGAGATTATCCATCCGCTGGTTCACTCCCTAAATGGCTGCAATGGCTGGGGCTAGGCCAGGCTGAAGCCAGGAGCCAGGAGCTTCTTCTGAGTCTCCCATGTGGGTGCAGGAGCCCAAGCACTTGAGTCATCCTCCACTGCTTTCCCAGGCACATTAGCAGGGAACTGGGTCAGAAGTGGAGCAGCCGGGACTTTAACCAGTACCCATACGGGATGCCGGCACTGCAGAAGTCAGCTTAACTCACTGCACCACAGTGCCAGCCCCACTATTTTATTTTTTAACATATTCAGTCAGTACATTTATATTAACTCCTTAAAATTCTTACTTATTTTATTTATTTGAACAGCAGAGATACATATAGAGACAAAGATAGAGAGTGATCTGCCATTTGCTGGCTCACTTCTTAAATATGTACAACAGCTGGGACTGGGCCAGATTGAAACCAGTGGTCTGAAACTCAATCCAGTTCTCTCATGTGAATGACAAGGACCCAACTACTTGAACTATCAGCTGCTGCCTCCCAGGGTGCATATTAGCAGGAAGCTAGAACTGGGAGCAAAGCTGGCACTCAAATCCAAGCACTCCAATAAGAGATGTGGGTATCCCAGAGTCTTAAGCACTATCCCAAAGTCTAACTCATAGAACAACTCTTTTAATATCTTTCTCTGTTAGTCTTAACATGTCAGTTCTCCTCAATGCAGATCATACTTTCTTGATTTTTGATATACCCATAAAAGATTTTTGGGTTACTAGTCATTGCTACTTTTAACCTTGTCTGGTGTTAGATATGTTCAAATTCCCATAAATATTTTTGAACCTGTTCTCAAATGCAATTGAGTTGCTTGGAAACCATTTGATTCTTTTGAGTCTTACTTTAAAGACTTGTTAATCGGGAAAGGAATGACATTTACTCTATGGTTATTTATTCCCCTTTGCTCAGGCAATGCCCTTCTGTATATGCTACCCACTGCCCTGTGAATCTTAGGGTACTCCTATCCAGATGGTGAGAACAAGAACTATGACCACCATCTGAGCTTCAGGAAATGTTATAGCTGATTGGATGGTTCTTTCCTTGGACTCAGGTAACCTCACATCCAGCTACCCATCAGTACTATTCTGAATACTCAGGGGATAGTCTCTGCAGAGCTCCAAAGTTCTCTGTCTGCATAGCTTGGAGAACATCTAATGATATGATTTCTTTACGCCTATATGAATGTGGCCTATGGTTTAAAACCACTTGCTACTGAAGTGAGTTCTGAGCACTATGTCAGAGAAAATAAGCTCCTTTTTAAAAAATTAAGTAGTATTACCTCACATACACATGGGGAACAAAGTAAATGTTTCCTTAAGTGCTCACACCCTGAGCATGGAAATGATTATGCCATAGATATTAATCCAATAAATACATACTTAATTCTCATGGTATTTTAATATTTCTACAAAATGCTCTACTCATATTTATTATGTTCATCATTTCCTACACTAGTGATCTGAAAAAAAGGACCTGTACGTTTTCACTTTGGCTAAAACTCTTATAGAGAGAGGGAAAACTCAAGCAGTAGTGAGTTTATGTATTTCTTTAAGTAACCATAGGGGTTAGGCTGCACGGTGTGCGCATGTGTATGTAGGTATGTGTGTATCACACTTGCATATATGTGATACCATAGCATGACCATGTCTGATGAGCCTTTTATTTAGTTATAAGCCCAGGGAAATGAGATTTAGTATGACTTAGTATTAAAAGGGTCTTCTGTGTGATTATGTCTTATGCAAAGGGACTACGTTTCTGGAATTAAGTGAGCTAGCACGTTAGGCTGTGATGAGGTTGCTGTATGGAAATAGCAGATGAAGAGGGGTATATTAGGCAGCATGGTAAAATGACCAAGCAGGGCTTCAGATTATAAACAGCCATAGCTATGAGATTTTGTTCTACCTAATTTGAATTCAATGGCCATGTCCTCAAAGCCTTCATTCTAGGACAAATTCTGAAAAATAAATGAATACCACAGAACATATCTACCAAAAACTCATATTTCAAAATGCTTAATGTTTCAAATTTTATTTTGAAGTAGTCTTTATGCTGAAGAAGCATTTAAATAAAATGTGGATGACCTCTAAAAGCACTCTGCAAAACAAATGAAGTATTATGAGCAAAGAGCTAAGAAGTCAGAATCTATTTGTTTAAATACAATTTGGCTGAAGAAAATGGCTTTGCTTGCCAAATTGGAGAGAACCTATCTTAGTAGCTGCTTTGCTGTCAGATGCAGGACTTCCATGGATAAATATAAAAGCAAAACTAATAGGCATAGAAAGGGTCATTTTAAAAAGATCTCATCACTTCTATTATTTCCCTAAGGCTCATGGAAAGTAGTCCAAATAAAATTTATGAGCCCATAGGCAATTCAGGTACTGCTATTCTTTGAGAGGGAAGATCCTGGAAGATATTAGAAGAGGGCCTAGCCAATGCCGCACAGCCTTTATGTGTGAGAGCATTTTACCAAACATTCCTGAACACCTCTTCTCAGTGTGTCTAGTAAAGTGCCAGGAGCAGAATAAATAGAAACGGGCTATAATAGGACTCAACTTGATGATCAAGTGAAGAAACATTTTGAAAACAGATGAGGCAGTGTCTTACTCTGAATGATGTGCCACGTTGCTGGTAACATTACCCACTGAAGTCTCAACACTATGCTATACTAGGTACAGGCAGGACAGCATCAACATGGAACTATGGCATGATCGGTGCTCCATGTATGCATTCAGTTTTTATATTAAGACACTTCTCTTCAATGATATATGAGGAATTTCCGATTAACCTTGAATTTTATTCAGAGTTTATATAATAGTTATTGGGTGACTATTGTGTCCTAGAGATATTTTAGGACCTTAAGATACAATAATAAACAAAATATAACAAGATCCTGCCCAGTCCATCTTTTAGCTTGGGAGAGAAACAATAGACAATGTGCTCAGTAAGGCAGCTCCCTAATAATGTAGAAGACCATGAGTGTCATTTGCAAGGGGAGGGGGTGTCAGACTTCCGAACAAGTCTTGAAAGTAACAAGGAGGCAGGTGAAAGATTTAATAAGGAAAGAGCAATCCTCATTAGGTGGTGACATATGAATGGGGACATGAAGGAGGCTATGGAATTGGCCAAGTAGTGAGGTGAAGAAAGACAACTGGGCAAAGGGCATTGCCAGCAGAGAAAATAAGCACAGCAAGATTCGGAGGGGGAAACACACACAGTTACCATGCCCTCCTCCTCCTCTGACACATCACCCGGGCTTCTTTTCTTGGTGGCATGTATCATATTAGAAATGGTTGTATGCTCTTGCAGTTTTTTGTTTGTTTGTTTATGCTACCTCTTTCTCTCCTCATAAGAAATATTTCTCCATAAGGGCAAAAGTCTCTGTCTTCCATTATCACAGCCCCACTGTATTATAAAACCTAGCTCAAGGCCAGGCACAAACTTGACCCTCCATATTGTGAACAAAATGACTGAAGAAACCATAATAAAAGAAAACTTCACAGAGCGGGGGAAATTTAAGCTATATTTCCACATTTAAATAGAGCGTTCAGTAGCTAAGACAAGGTGTGATAGGTCATTTTCAGATATGGGAACCAGCACATGCAAAGGCAGAGGGTATGTTTAGAATGAGTTATGCATCTACAATACAGGGAGGTAATACTTCTGCTCTCATAAAATGATTATGAGCATTCAAAAAGATTGTGCCTCTTCGTGGTGTGGTGTGGCTCCCCATAGTTTCTATTGGAGTCAAGCAGAGAATATTTGTTATAGAGAGTTGTCTCTACATGGTGCCAAAAGAGCTCTTTGATGGAACTGTTACACAATTGTCTAGATGTCACAGCGCCATTTAATAAGAGTGTTGTGTCAGCAAGAAGAATTTATGAGCATGTTGTTGCTATCTTTCAAACTCTCCAAATGGTTCTCTAAGCCCTAATTCTACCTTTGTAGTCTCTTATTATCTCAGCACCACTGGAATAAAGTTGTAATAAATAATCAACATTTCTTTTCTCTAGAGAAATGCCACTCTTGCAGTCCATGAAAGATAAATGTTGCTATAGTCTTCGGAAGAAGTCACCTTTATGAAAGATCTATTAAATCAATATGGGAGATCTTCTGGGTGAGAAAAAGAATGCCAACAAGAGATTTTGGTAGATTTACACAGACAAATCCAGAAAAGTTGTAAAAGAGCATGGGGTAACCTGTTCAGAAGCCAAGGAGTCAGCACTTACAATGCATTTGGAATGCAGCCCTGTGACATGCTCGTATCATTCACATGATGTTGATTTTGGTTTAAATAAAAACTGACAATTGAAAATATTTCTCAGAAATATATGCCCACAAAAATCTCTTTAGCTTTTCACTGCATCTAGTGCTGAAATAATGAGATAGGGAAAAATGTAGGCACCAGAAGATTGGTAGGGGATTTTTAAATTCCCTAGAAGTTGGATACTATGGAAAAATAGTAGAGATCTAGAGTGACAGAATGTTTGGGATCAAATTCTTGCTTGACTATTTAAAGCTGTGTGCCCATCAGCAAGTCACTCAATCTCTAAGCTTCACCCCTAAAATTGAAACACTAACAATACATACCCTCATGAGATTGACCAAAAGAACAAATGAGGTATTGCAAAACTGATTATTTGCAGTGTGAAACTATACACAAGTGTTATTTATTGTATTATGGAAGTTATTTTGCTTTCTACAAATGATAACTAGTACTAGAACAGGTTTCCAGCAGTTCTAATTTCTACCAGTAATAACTGCTAGTAGCTTTGCAATACTTTTTTTCTGCAAAGCTATGATCATGTAGTGGTAATAATACTGTTGATAATTCCCCTGGCTATTGACTATCTAAACTCTTTATTTAACATACAAAGTATTTCTCAGCATTATATGAGATTTAAGAATGTCATGTCCTTTATTCCATCACCAACGTCTAGATCAGCCTATTGAATGTAGTTGGTACCCACTAAATATTTGTTAATGGATTTGTTAACAAACCTACATTTTACTCCATTCACTGTTACTCTTCTTGATACACATCCCAGAGTTTAACCTCATTGAATTGCATTCTCATATGGATTCTATTCTTCCCCAGACTCAAGCCTTTGTTGATAAATATTCCTTCCCTGGAATGCCCTCCTACCACTCATTTCCATGTGTTCTTACCCTCACCCAAAAAGGTTTTGTCTTTGTACCAAGTAAAAGTAATGTATTTCTCACCTGGAACTCCAAAATATTTTATTTGTACTCATTGTATGATACTTCTAACATTCAATTTTGCCTCACACAAATTGAAGTACGTATTATATTTATCCCAATAAGCTATATTCTTAATGGATTCAGGATCCTTAATGGATTTATTGCTGCATTTAACACGACACCTATCATAGTACCCTTTCACAAAATGCATGCTCAGTTGGTGTTTGTGGAACATGTGAATGAAAGTTAAATAGAAGGCTGAAAGAATTATGAGTTTCCTCCTGACTAGTTAAAAATTATAGAAGTGTTCCAAATCTACTTAAATCAGAATGTGCTTTCTTGATAAAATAAGCCCACACTTTGCTACCGAAAAATTAACACAAGAGAACATTTCCAATTCAACAGTCATATTAAAATGTCTTGGGAGCTTATATTTTCTAATTTAATGATTCAGTAGAGATGAAGGAAATGTATCTGATGCAAATTTGTTAAAAATTGAACAAGTTGTATTAACTAAAACTCAATCTGCAAGTGTGAACTCTTCCCTATGATAATATTCTATTCAATGACCTTTTATATTCATCCTTTGAAAACTATGCTTAGACTTAATAACCATAGTTTCTCATTACCATTTATTTTGACCTCAAGACTAATTTTTGCAGCCTGCAGGGGAAAACTTTCCCTGCTAATTAGTTCTTCTTGGTTGTATTCCAAGAGAAATGACAAATTTCACCTTGTTTAAGATGCCTCTTGATACTGGTTTAAGCCAACTGAAGGTACTATGTATAATTTTTAAGCTCATGCATTTTTCCCCGTGAGAAAGAAACCTACATTTTATCTGAACATTCCTCCCTCATTAACACCATTTATAAACACACAAATTGGAACCCTTGCATTCCATTGTTAACATAATGAAATATAGAAGTAGTAAAATGATTTGGAAATCACATATAAATATTTCAATAAATTAAAAGTTAAATTTCATTAATGTATTTGTATTGCTAGTGGAAATCCTCAAGGTTTGTTTATCCTTCTACAAGCAAACAAAGAGGCATCATTAGTGATTTTGTTTTAATTCCAACTTTGTTGTTTCAAAAATGTTGGAGATGATTCAGCTTTTTAGAATCACCCATTTACAATAGTGACATATATATTGTACTAATGACAAGATACATATTTTTGTGTTGCCAACACCAACTACCCTTCCACATGCCCTTTGACTGTTAATTCTATTAAATATCTCAAGTCGATGAAATACACCTTAGCTATTGCCCTTGTAGCGATGCTTTAATCTGGGTTCCAATTTTTGCTTTGTCACCAACTAATGGGTCTTGATTTTGTCGATTTTTCTCTTTATATCCCCTTGCTAGAATAAGATATTTAACATCCTTGTGTACATCTCACATTTATAAAATGACTACAACCAACCAATGTACTACCTCCAATATACACCTAAATTTTTATACAACAAAAATTTATCCATGTTATATCTCTTTAAAATCCTCCAATGGCTTCCTGCTATCTACAGAATGCAGACCTAGCTTGGTAAACTAAGTCCTCCTTGATCAGACTATTATTGATCTCTGCAGGTCTTCTGTCATCATAATTAGTTGCTGCAGTTCATTCATACTACTTACTCCAAGCCAATTGTCAACACTTGTTCTCCACTACACATTCAGTAATGTGGAATCAAGACATAAGCACCCAGAGGGGGGGTTCTTAAACATTTAGCAACATACTATTGGGGTAGGCACTTCAATCAGAGAAGATATGAGTATATCACTCCAATAATACAACATTCAACACAAAGGAGTGGCCAGTATCTTTATGATGGGTTAGAGAGTTTTTTATTTTTCTTAATTTTTTTTTGACAGGCAGAGTGGACAGAGAGACAGAGAGAAAGGTCTTCCGTTACCATTGGTTCACCCTCCAATGGCCGCTGCGGCTGGCGCACTGCGGCCAGCTCACGGTGCTGATCCGAAGCCAGGAGCCAGGTGCTTCTCCTGGTCTCCCATGCGGGTGCAGGGCCCAAGAACTTGGGCCATCCTCCACTGCACTCCTGGGCCACAGCAGAGAGCTGTGGAAGAGGGGGCAACCGGGACAAGAACCCGGTGTGCCGGCACCACAAGGTGGAGGATTAGCCTATTGAGCCGCGGCGCCAGCTGAGAGTTTTATGCACTGTGGACCTCATTACTTTTCTAACATTATCTCTACCTTTTCCTCCTCCCTTCCTATATGCTATTCCAACCATACTAGTCTGTTCTTCCTCAAATATGCCATGCCTACTCCCAAGTAAAGGAAAACCAGACTACTGCTTGTCATTCTATCTTAAGTGCAGATCTACACATGAACTACTTCCCATCCTTAAAGTCAAATCTCAAATGTAACCTCTCCAGAAAGATATTCCCTGACAAGTGCTGGAGTTTTGTTATGGATCCCCATTGTGCACGTTAGAATAAATCCCCTCTCAGCTGGATTCATCCCTGCAGGCAGTATCCTTGAAGGGGAAGAAAAAGGTGACCCTAACTCAGAACAAATACAGTTTGAGCCCTCGCTTGTCCCCTCAGCTGAGCATCTTTGCTCAGTACCAGAGTGAACTGCTATACATAGGGCCCTGTCTCTTACCACCCTATATAATTGCCACTACTTTAGGCATTCTCTATCATGTTACCTTCTTTGTATCCTTTGTAACATCAATCACGGTATATAATTACTGGGTTAAACCAATGCATGAAACCATGTGATATCTTTAAAATATTTTACCTCATGAGCAACAAATCAACCTTTTATCTAAACACTCCTGACTATTTAACACCAATTAGCAACAAACAATTCAAAATAATAGGATTTAATTACTAACATATGAAATACAGGATCAATAAAATAATGTGGAAATCACTAGTTAATTTACTTAAATTAACTAGGGTTTGGCTTTCACCCCTGTGTTATTTGAAATGATTGGTTTATTACAAAAGTCTACCTCTGTTTCCTCTATCAGGTTACATTGTTTGCTCTATGATTAGTTGCTGAATATCTCCCTTCTCTACACACAACAGAATGTAACCTTCATGACAGTAAAGACCTTGACTTGTTCACCAGTGTGTCTGCAGAGCTTAGAACAATGCCCCACAAATAGGCTTTCATGTAATATTTCATTTGTTGAAAGGGTTTTTACTTCCTAAACATATTAAAACTTTTGAATTGCATTGTCTCTATATTCTTCCAATTCCCATTTTGTAGAATTTGACTTTATTAACAATTAGAAAAGCTCCTGCCATAAGAGACAGGGTAATAAAAGTTGAGTGGGAGATATTAATACATTAATTTTCCACGGTTGGAGGTTATGTATTTTACTGTCTGTAGATCAGAGAGAGAAGTAAAGGGTCATGAATGAATCCTAGTTTTCCTGCTTTCATGACTGGATAGACCAGCTGGTACTAACGGCTGAGATAAGGAACGCAGGAGAAGGAGATGGTCAATATATAAGAAAGTGAGTTTAGTTCAGACACTTCTACTGAAAATTTTCTGTGGAACATTGAAATGATGTATTACATCTAAAAATATAGGCATACAGATATTTTCAGGAAACTTTTGTTTAAAATTCTCTGTTTTGACTGTGATGGTAAAAAAAAAAATCATACAAATCAGGTCTGATTTTAATGGTGCAGCATGTTAAGCCACTGCCTGCAATGCTGGCATCCCATATTAGCACTGGTTCAAGTCCTTGCTTCTCCACTTACAATCCAGCTCCCTGATAATGTATCTGGAAGATGGTCCAAATACTGGTGCCCTGCCTCCTACATGGGAGACTCAGATAGAGTACCAGGATCGTGGTTTCAGCCTGGCCCAGCTCTAGCCACTGTGATCATTTGGGGGAGTGAACCATCTGATGGAAGATCTCTCTTTCTCTCTCACTCTGTGTGTCTCTCCCTCTCTCTGTAACTCTGTCTTTCAAATAAATATTTTAAAATTATCGACATGAATAAGCATTTTATGATAACATAGTTGATTTAATTAAGTAACAAATGATGCATCAAGCCAAGTGAAGGCCAAATGATGTCGTGGCAGTTTTACAGTTTCACAATGATTTAAAAGGAGACATGTGGTGGCAGAAACAAGTCATCCTAGGACACACAGTGCAGGCATGCTGAATGCTAAAGTATCTGTCCTTAATAGCAGTCAGCATCATATCCACAATTAACAAAGTGATTTAGTTTTAACAAAGCGACATTATCTGTCACATTATGCTGTGATTTTAGAGTTTATTGTATTAAATTTTAAATGCTATTTTCAGACTAATAATAAGGAACACACATGTGTGTATACATGCATGTGCATATGATTTATATCTTTAAAGCACCTTTTAAGAATAATGCAAGAATGATTAAAGTCAACACACATAGGCATCTATATAAATTTTTTTTTCTTCAAAAAGTATTGCTACATTACTCACAATTTCAAGCCAAGTGAAAGAAAGGTTGGGTGAAAGCACAAGAGTTAGATTTGAATTGAAAACACATAACACACACACATAGTCTTCAAAAAAGTTCATGGAAAATATGCATTATGAAAAACCACGCATGGCTTTCAAAAATTTTTGCACCAAAGTAAACTCACCTTTGGATTCTATTTTCCATGAACTTTCTGAAATACTCAAGTGTGGGGTGTGTGTGTATGTGTGTGTGCACTTGTGAATATGAACAAGTGCAACATACATTTAGGATGCACTATCTGTAGATGATACTAAAGCCATGCCAGTAGGACAGAGGTTGAGTAGAAAAAAAGAAAGAGCCCACATACAGAGCCTTGAGAATCATTATCATTGAGAATTCAAAGAGAGGTGCATGATAAGCCAATGAAGGAGATGGAGAAAGAACTGCTGGACAGGTAAGAGGACAATGAAAAATGTATGGGAGAATAAAAGCCAATAATAGGGGGCAATTCAAGAAGCAGGTACGGTGAATGGTACAAATTCTTCTGATAGGATACATCAGAAATAGACTCAGAATTGGCCATCAGCTCCAGCTGAATTTTTCAATTTCACAGATATGAGACCACTTATTGTTCATCTGCAGCCCATTCCTACTCATGGCATATAGAGAACAGCTTATCAGCTAAATATCAAGTAGGTCAGTAATAATCTCCACTCTAGTACTGTATCTTTTATAACCAAACTTCAGTACGGCCTGTCAACTATGGCATCAGCTTAATACTGACTCTGTTTATATTCAGCCTGTTTTCCAAAACATTTACTATTTCTGAGATTTTACCTGCTCTGCATCAATGTATCAGTCTGGTTTGTAGGATTTAGCTCTTATCCTTGCCCATTTTTCTAGTATCTACCAGGAATCAACTCCAAAATGGACAAGTTTGTGTGGCTTCATTTGATTTTCATCTATCTGTTCATGACTTTCTTTCCAGTCAAGATATTTCCATTTTTATATGAACTGATTCTACTGTTTAGTCATTTGTCCTTTTTACTGACATGCTGCTATGGTAATAAAATAATGACAGTAACCAAACATGCTCATCAATATTCAAAATGAAATACTAAGTCCCATAGATTTTCTTATTAATTCCTGCATAGAATATACTATTTATAGTTTACTCTGTGCCTTTAAAACTACTTTATTCCAATGCAGTAGCAAAGAGGTGACTATCAGCTAAATTGTAATTTCCATTAAAAAAATTAAGTAGCTTTTAAAAGAGAGCAAGATGACATATTTCAGCCCAGTCAGTGCATTTACTGCAGAGTTTGTTTTAAAAGCTCACTGTAGAATTTTAAGACTATGCATGCCTTGTTCATGGGTCATTAGGGCACACTCTACAGGCTTTAGCAAGGTGATTTTGTAAAAATCCACACAAGTTAATGAATCCAAGTTTCATTAAACCGTTAATTGCATTCGGTGAGAAACTATGTGGTGTTACTTTCTACAATTACTGGAAATCACAGCACAGGAAATGATTGGAAATTAGAAGGGCAAGTATATATAAATTACCAAAGTCCATTCCTTTTGATTTAACCTCTTTTTAAACTTGGACATTTCCCCCATGGGATTCTGAGGCAGTCTTGGGAACATCACTTGCTGTATAATTTCCCTTGAGTGAATTACCAACTACAGAAAAATCATGCAGAGCAATCCTCATTTAGATCTGACATTCTTCAGATTGCTCCAAACTTGGCCATAGCCTTGAATTCCTAATTGTGACTTACACTTATCATTTTAAGTACAAAAAAATTATATACAGAAGTTCAAAACCCGTATTCAAATCTTACTTTTTCATAGGCTAGAAAAGGAAAAGTCAATTATCAGGAGACATTTTCTATTTTGTAAAGTGAAACATAAATCCATATTCTGCCTACCTGCTCGTGTTTGTTAGAGTCAAGCGAAACACATCCATTTAAGAAGAGGCAGTCCACCATGGGCCCTGAGCATCCCTGCAAGTCCTTGCTGACTGTGCCCAACTGCAAGGTTTATCGGTCTCCTGATACTAAGTTGTTTCTGTGGCTAGTCACATAAGCAACTAAGTAGGTCAAGGCAGCCACAGCACAACTACTGTGTAGATGCTCACTCCCTGGGAAATGGCACTAGCTTGGCTTATTTGCTGCTTGAAACAATGTTTGCTTCTTGCTCAGAATGAGCTGAGGCTTTGGCCTTGGAGTCCTCAACCCACCATGTACCTTAGTATCTGTCTGGGTCTATCACATTGTCCCATGGAATTTGGGGGCATGGGAACCAGTACAATGCTGATGTTTGCTTTATTTGCTCTTCTGTAAGACACAAACTGTCTTGCTCTAATCCATTAAGTTTCATTGTCTACTATCAACATTTCTGGGAGGGTTTTTAACAGGTTTAGTCTTGGCCATCTTCCATGAAACTGAAGTGCTTCCCTTATAAACTGCTCAACCCCAAATCTTATTTCTCATATGGTACCACAGCACCAGTTAACAGCTACATGCTAAATACCACAAATTTATGTCATTGGCCTATTTAAGTTTCTAGACTTCATACTCATTAGCATAGTGAATGGTTCCCCTGGATTTCCCATAGACAAATCCAAGTTCAACTATCTAAAATCAAGCTCAATATCTCTTTCACTCCATATTTAGATTTGTTATTCTTCCCATTTTGTCTATCTTGTTCATGGAGCCACTGTTTACCTACCATCCCCAGGTAGAAACTTGCATCGTGCTCATTTAGTCCTCTTCCCTTATCAAGCCTCCAAAACATTCTCTCTCTCTCTCTCTCTCTTTTTTTTATTTTTTGACAGGCAGAGTGGACAGTGAGAGAGAGAGACAGAGAGAAAGGTCTTCCTTTGCCGTTGGTTCACCCTCCAATGGCCGCCGCGGCCGGCGTGCTGCGGCCGGCACACTATGCTGATCTGATGGCAGGAGCCAGGTACTTCTCCTGGTCTCCCATGGGGTACAGGCCCAAGTACTTGGGCCATCCTCCACTGCACTCCCTGGCCACAGCAGAGAGCTGGCCTGGAAGAGGGGCAACCAGGACAGAATCTGGCGCCCCAACTGGGACTAGAACCCAGTGTGCCGGCGCCGCTAGGTGGAGGATTAGCCTAGTGAGCCGTGGCACCGGCCACTCTCTCTCTCTCTCTTATTCGAAAGGCAGAGTTACAGACAGAGAGAAACACACACACACACACACACACACACACACTGAGATGAGAGAGATCTTCCATCTGCTGTTTTACTCCCCAAATGGCCACAATCGCCGGAGCTGGGCTGTTCCGAAGCCAGGAGCCAGAAGCTTCTTCCAGGTTTCCCAGGTGGGCGCAGGGGCCCAAGGACTTGGGTAATATTCCACTACTTTCCCAGGCCATTTCCAGAAAGTTGGATCAGAGGTGGTGCAGGCAGGACTTGAACAATGTACATATGGGGTGCCAGCTCCGTAGGTGATAGTTTTACCAGCTACACCATCAGCACTTGCCCAAAACATACACTCTCAATGAGTCAGCATAGCTCTTTATTTCTATCCAGTTGCAATGCCTTGATTCCATTACTTTTCCTTCGTTATCATTGCCTCTGCTTAATATCATCACCTTTTGCATGGACACTCCTTTTTCCCCCGTAGCACATGGAAAGTTCACCCTGTCTTGGGAATTCACACTTGTGTATCGCTCTGTATAAGCTGCAATGCATATCATCAGTAACTGGCTTCTCCTGATCTCCACAGAAGCATCCTTTGCTGTAAGACTAACACAATCATTTCATGCTCCAGACGTAAAAGTTGCTTAGTGGTCACTAACTTCGGAAAGCTCATTTATTCTACCTTGCTGTCCGTAATACACTACCCCAACTTCACTTGAAGGAAGGGCATGGTGCCCAACTGCCAGCAGTGCTAGCAGCAGTAGATGGCCTTCCTCATGCACCTCTTGCAAGGTCACTTCCCTTCCCAGTGCCAATTCAACGTAACAACCAGTGCAGGATTGTAAAGACCTGAATATCTTGGCCTAAATGGAGAAAGGTCATTCCAGCTTCAAAGCTCCTGCTGTCATCCTCCTCTACCTATAGCACAACCTGACTACTCCTTCTCACTAGTCCTGCTTCTTCATCCTGCCTTTCAGAAGTACTGGAAGTAAACACAAGGGAATTCATTGTCTGGTTCCCAGGATACTAACCTGGGACACCATAACCCTGGCTGCTTCCATTTGATAGCCTGGTCCTCTACCTATATCCATGCTGAATATCTAGTGGTTCTTTAGGGATCACAGCAAGAGCTGGCGCCGCGGCTCACTAGGCTAATCCTCCACCTGAGGTGCTGGCACCCCGGGTTCTAGTCCCGGTCCGGGCTCCGGATTCTGTCCCGGTTGCCCCTCTTCCAGGCCAGCTCTCTGCTGTGGCCAGGGAGTGCAGTGGAGGATGGCCCAAGTCCTTGGGCCCTGCACCCACATGGGAGACCAGGGGAAGCACCTGGCTCCTGCCATCGGATCAGCGCCGTGTGCCGGCCGCAGCGCGCCGGCCGCAGCGCGCCGGCCGTGGCGGCCATTGGAGGGTGAACCAACGGCAAAGGAAGACCTTTCTCTCTGTCTCTCTCTCTCACTGTCCACTCTGCCTGTCAAAAAAAAAAAAAAAAAAAAAAGGATTCAAAGCAGGAACTTCTTCTGTTATGACTTCATTGAACTCTCTCCTCCACAACACCCCTACCACTGAAGTTCAGAACTACATAATCTTTTTATTTGTACTGCCATCATACTTTGTAGGAAATTTTATAAACATACTCATCATAGATTATTATTCATGTACCTGCCTGTATCTCTTCACTAGACTTTGTGATCTCTCATGTGAGCACCTACAACTTCTGTGCCTTTATATCTGTCCTCCTCCCCTCTGCAAATCCAGCACATTTACAGGCAAAGGCACAATTTAAAGGCACAATAACTTCTTACAGGATTACAAATTTCAGTGAAGAATGGAGTAATTACATTTCAGGTAGAATGAATAACACATAAAAAGGCACAACTCATGGTAGAGCATATGTGTTCATTTAACAGTTAACAGTCATTCATCCAGCCAATATTTGTGAATACCTTCTATGTGCCAATCACCATATTTTGTGCAATGATATGGAGATAAAAATAGAAATATTGTTGGTGCTTAGAGTTTAGCAAAGACAGACATTGAATAGGTAACTTTAAAGAAATCATGATTGTTAAGAAAGACAAGTGATGGACATTACAAGATTTATATAGCAGGATGTTCTGATCTAGCACATGGGGATTAAAAAGGCTTAACAGACAATTATTTTTTAAGCTGAGCCATTAATAGAAAGTACCAGTAGGTAAAATAGCATCTGTGAGGACTCTGAGACAACAAAGAGTATGACATGCTCAAAGACAGGAAAGAAGTTGGGAAAGAAATGCTAAGAGCTGTCATTGGAAAGGCAGTTTAGAGGCATACTATTAAAAAATCTTAATGATATCATGTTACAATTCTATTTGGTAAAAATCACTATCTATTGAAAAATAATGCAATTAAATCTCAGCATTATTATCTACTTCCTTGGTGATAGATTAGAAGGAAGATGGCTTGCAGACAGAGGACTCATTATAATGCTTCTTATTCTTTTATATTTTCAAAAATATACCTAGGTGTGAAATCATGATGGCCTGAACTAAGACAGTGGCAAATGGAATGGACAGCAGGTTTTGCATGCTGGGGATTTTTCTGAGACTTGGTGACTTGTTAAGTATAGGATGCAAAGAAAAAAAGTAAACTGCGAAATGACTTAGATTGCCATGCAAACTATCTGAGGAGGAAAAATTAAAGCACTTCTTGGCCAAGATGAAGAAATGAGTGAAGATGTAAGAGTCAATCAGATTTTTACTGCTGATAAGCGTGATGAATTCTTTATAAAATGCCTCATGTTTTTCCTCGCCAGGTCTGGGTTATCTGTTCATTCAGCTAACACATATTTATTGAACCCTGACTTCTATGTGTCAGACATCAAGGACAGAGTATTCAAAAAGAGATTCAACTCCTATCTGCATAGAGATTAATTGAATCAAATTAACAATCTGTTAAATTTGTATTCCGATGGATCCTCATTCAGTCTTATTTTTAATTTTGAGAAATTTCTTTCATGGGATAGACTGTAGATATTTGTCATCTTCTAAGTTGTAAAGATTCTGGAAGAGATGTATGCATTGCCAGTATCCATTTCTATACTCATTCTTCTTTAAAGTACCAAAATCTCTTCTTAAAAGACCTCTGCAAACTGATTCCAAGCATACAACCAAATTATTGAGATTAAATAAAAACTAAGCACTATTCACATGGGGGTTTCTTTTTCACTTAGAATCAGTGATGGCTATTTTAGTAATCATTCCTCTTTGGGGAGAGTCTTCAAATACAACATATGCTTCTAGATGAAGTGCATCTTGTTGCTGAGTTGAGATAATGTTGAGAATATAGGAAAGGGAAAACATTCTATTCAGGTTTAGGAAAAGGGCACAGCAAGTCTAGAATATTATTGGGCTTAAGGGAACTTTTTATTGTGACTTCAAGAAAGGACTATGGTGAGAACATATCAGGCCTATCTCTTAGGAGGAATTTGCAACCCTGAGGCTTCTGCAGGCCCTTTTTTAAGGAGTGAGTTCCCCATACATGCTTTAACTATTCAACCTGAAAAGGTGCTACCAGAAAAAGAAGACACAATATTCTCTCCTGGTCATAATCAGAGATAAAACTAGAAATTGATATATAAATGGTTTTGTTGTGGATTTGCTTGTGAATTTTAAAATTGTGGATTGACCTTTAACAAATATCCATAAAAGTAATCGCTATAATTTCTAAAATTTATAAATTATAAATTATATATAATTATATATATAATTTATAAATTTATAAATTATATAAATTATAAATTAGTATGTTATTAATTTTTTGACACTTACAACATAACATTCCTTCCAGTTGGAGAATTGATTTTACTAAGCCCATTATGTTCCCCACCAATCACCTTGGATTATAAACTATGTGATTATCATTTATTTTCTAAACTCCAAGAAATTGTCTATTCTTAGGCTATTCCCATATCCATTTGTAAAAAGATGGAAGCAACATGGTTCCTGGAACTTCTGTACAAGGTTTAGTGTGACTACCTTAAGATTATTATGTGAGGAAAAAAAACTCCCCATCTGATGGTTCACTCCGAAATGCCCACAATAACCAGAACTGGTCCAAGCCAAATCCAGACACTGGGAACTCAATCTAAATCTACCACGTGGGTGGCAGGGACCTAAGTATTTAAGCCATGACTTGCTGCCTTCTAGGGCAAGTATTAGTAAGAAGCTGGAAACTAGAGCAGAGCTAGAAAATTAACTCTTTCTGTCTACCTCATAGATAAATAAAAATAAATTTTAAAAAAGTAAATGTGATATTTTAGCATTGTAACATAAAAAGAATTGAAGGCCTTTGTCAAAGGAGGCATTCATTGGGTCTATGAGACATTTCCATGATGTTCTGCTTATTGAAAATTTTTATAATTTCCAAATCATAATATATATGGAAATATTTATCAACAAGTTATACTGAGTTAGAATTATATCATTTATTGTCTCCCTCCTGCCTCAACTGCAGATACACACACACACACACACACACATATACACAGGAAAACACAAATGAACATCAGCATGGACATACTCATATAAACATGCATATATTATACAATGCTCACATGCAGCCATGAACACACACTCAAATGCATGCATTGCCCATGTGAGCATGTATGTGCTTATGTACCCTGACATAAATGTGTGTCAGTGTACACACAGAGATACACAAATGCACATATACAGGTGCTCACCTGCTTACATGTTTGCACAGTCACACATGTACAGACACACACATGTACACATATACAGATACTCATACATTCATTCTTGTAACAAAGTATAATGAAAAAGACCAGTGCCTTAGTTAGATCTAGGCCTGAATCCAGACTGCCCATTACTAGCTGTAGAACATTTCTGACCATTAATTTGCTCATAATATATAGTGTGAAAAAACTATGGAGGTATTAGAAAATGCTTAGCTGCAAAATAAATGTATACTGTTAATTCCATTTTTCCATGCACTTTTTGATCTACTCTCTTACTATCTTCATATCTTATACAGCACTGGGCTCAGGGTTGTTAGTTAGGCCATTGTGCCATCACTAGAGCAGTGAGAATAAATATGTGAAGGTGTCCTATAAGCATTCTGCAGCCTGAAAACTTCTACTCAATCAACTATTCTTTTATTTATACAAGAAATTTGTTTTTATTTAAATAACCATTAAGTGTGATTTGGACATCTTTTTATGGCTGAAAAACCCAAGACATGGAGAATTTCAACTAAACCTGTGAAGCAAGCAAGGTAGAATTTGCGTTCAACCCCGGGTCTCCTCCCTCTGGAAGCCTTGCTATGAGCCTCTGTGGTGTTCCACTGCACCTTCTGGATCTATACACTGCTGCTGTAAAGGTTACTGCACTCTGAAGGCAATGTAAGCATAACCAGTTTTAGGTTTTAGAAATTTGGCTTACACAGTGAGTCGAAATATTTACTATAAATGTGACTCAGAGGACTACAGAGCTCGCTACTACACTTGTGTTTCTTCTGAAGGCCAAAGAGCTTTAATTAAAGAAGGACATGAATATGAAAAATGCATTGTTGGAAAATAGACAATTGTACTGCCCACATGTTTGAATTTGAAGGTATGCAACCTTGTGAAGCTTGGAGTTGCAAAAGCATGAGAAATTTACTGCTTGGCTCCCTTGCCCAGAATAGCATTCATTTCATTTTAAATGTCACTGAAGTGCATTTATGTCAAAAGAAAGATACCTCATCAAACTGACAATGACTCAGTGATCAGCACTGGGTTGAAATTATTCTATGAAATATCTGCCATGCAAATTGACAAGGAACTTAACAAAGATGATATTTCATCTTTTTAGACACTGCAGCCATTTCTCAAAGGCAAAATGTATTGCAGTAAAAAGCATTTGAGTCAAATGAATGATCCCAGCACTTAGAACAGAATTTATTCACAATCTGTAAAAGTGTTGTGGCATAGCGAGTAAAAAACGTCATCCCATATGGACACCAATTGAGTCCTGGCTGCTCCACTGCAGATCTACCCAATGGCCTGTGAATGTCCTGGGAAATGCAGCAGAAGATGGCCCAAGTGCTCGAGCCCCTGCCACCACATGAGAGACCCAAATGAAGCTTCCAGTTCTTGGCTTTGGCCTCCCTAGTGCTGACTGTTGCTGCCATCTGGGGAGTGAACCAGTGAATGGAAGTTCTCTTTTTCTTTGTCTCTCCCTTATTGTCCATAATTCTTTCAAAATAAATAAATAACTCTATTTTAAAAATTAAAAATTTCATATTTTGGATCAATGCAAAGCTCTCATCACCATTCAAGAAGAAAGAAAACAGAAGTGTTTTCAGATGTTCAAGAGTATCAAAACAAAGTTAACTGAAAATCCAGGACAAGTTTAAGTTTCTCCTTCTGTGGGAGCCAATTCACTTACCAAAGAAAACAAAAAAGAAAAACAAAAACAAAATACACACAGAAAGAAAGAATGGGTCCAGTCTGACCTAGCTGTTAAAACACTCACATCCTACATCAGAATGCCTGGGTTTGATTTCCATCTCTGGCTCCTGCTAATATAGATGCTGTGAGGCAGTTGTGATGGCTCAAGTGGTTGGAACACTGCCACTCACATGAGATACCGAGACTGGGTTCAGAGCCCTGGTTTTGGCTTGGTGCAACCCTGGCTGCTCTGGGCATTTGGCAAGTGAACCAGTGGATGAAGGTTCTTTCTCTCTGTTCAACTGTATGCCTCTCTCTCTCTGCTTTCAAACAAGCTCTGGTAAGAGAAGGAACAAATATTTTATAGCACTTTAGAGTTCACAGATTACTTTTGCCTATATCACATCATTTAATCCTCAGAACAACCCTGTAAAATAAGCGAAACAAGCAGAAGTGTACTTCAAAGAGTTCATGTAAAGTTGGAATTAACAATTTTTAATTGGTACAAAAATGTTTTTCATAATAAGTGGAAATACATATTATGAAAAACTATGCACTTCAAAAATTGTCACCAAAATAAACTTATAATTTAAATTCTATTTTTCTACGAACAATTTGAAGTACCTCTGTATTATCTCTATTTTTCATATGGCAACTGGACACAGAGACGTCATCTAGTTCATGATGTCAAAGAATTTTAAAAGCAAGCAAATGGAGCAGGGCAGTTTACAAAAGTTATGTGAAACAAAGCATGTTCTCTAGAACACTTTACTAGTATAAGGTCATATTTAGCAATCTATGGAGCACTTAATTTTAAACGTGGCTGTACAATGGAGCCACCTGTGGAGTTGCAAAAGCAAATCTGATACCTGAGTTAACGCTCCTAGAGGTTTTGATTTAAGGAGCCAAGCTGCAGCCCGGGCATCAGAATTTTTAAAGTAACCTAGATGACTATAATATGCAGTGGTTTAGGACCCACTGATATGGAAACCATGCTTGATCTTGGAATTAAGATTTTTCTCATCTCTGTCATTGGGTTAAATCTTAATGCTCAAGGAAAATCTACAAAAGAAGTTTTCTTTCATTCAAGAGATGCTATGTGCTTAACATAAAGGGAAAACCCACCTGAAGCCTCCCTCAAAGGATTCAGAACCACATGCCAAGTAAGTACACATGTCGTAGCTTGCACCAAATGCTATCGTTTCAGATGGCAAATAGTTGATTTGGATACTAAGAGAGGATAGTGAAAAACCCACAGTGAAAGTGGTTGCTGAACTGTCTTATAAAAGCCAAGTCAGAGTTCACTGTGAAGGGTAGAATGGATTTGAGATGTCAGGGCTTGGGGTTTGTAAACCAGGCAGAGAAGAAAATGAGATTCGGACACAAAGCAGCCATATCTGATAAGGCGAAGTCCCAGGCAGGTTCCAGGAAACGAGAAAAGATTGTGCTAGAGAGGTAGGTTTGACTATTTAGTTATTATATTAAGTAATGAGTTCATATGATAAACGCATACCATTCAAATGTCTATTTAATAAAAAGAGCTCAATTTCTGGTTTCCAATCCCCAAATCACTGTTGACAGTTTCTGCTATATCATTGCCACAGCTTTTTTATTCACATGCATAATTAGTGCATCCAACGCTGAGTGTACAAGACAGATGTCCCAAATATGAAATTGCAGTATATCTAAAAGTTTACCTCATCCTTATGCAAGCCTCCATTCTGTCAGGGAGAGGCAATTCAGCCTCACCTAAATCAACAGTCTCTCCAACATACATGTGAAATACATGAACATGCACATAGTTTTCCTAGATAGAACCTAAGTTCTAGAATTTAAATTTGCTTGGTCTCAAGAGAGAGGAGGCTGTGGGATTTGGTCTGTGTTATCACCATCCCTGCTAGCAGTTACCAAAAATTCTTCAGCCATCTCAGCTTGAGTCCTCTCTCCCTGCAGGTTTCTGCTACAATGTTCCTCACTTCTGATCCCACGTTCATATTTTCATATTCATTCAGTCTCATCTACTCTCACATTCATATTTCTCCCTCTCTCTCACTCTCTCTCCCTCTCCCTCTCCCTCTCCTTCTCTTTCCCTTCCTCCCTCTCTGTCCCTCTTCCCAAGGCCTCAGACACTTCCATACAATAGGATCAGAAACTGGGTGCTCCTGCACCTTGCTAATCACTCAGGAAATTCCAAGAGGTCCAATCCTTTTAGCACTTCTGTGCTGCTTTGTGTGTGGATAAAGAAATCACATCTCCCATTCCCTTCCTACAATTCAGGAAGAATACCATGTAGCCAGCTCAGGTCCACATCAAAATTACAAAGTGGTGACATGCAAATGTTCTTCATTGCTTGTCTGTTCCCTGTTAAATGTGAAGTAGCTGACAACATATAAAGATCAGACTATTGCAAATAATACCAACATTTCTAGATTCTCTTGAAAAATCAGATCTGGCAACAGCAGGTCTATATTCCTACATGACAAAAACTAGCAGGAGCTGGCAACCACAGCATGAATCATTTAATTGGAGTGTTCCCAAAGGGCCCACGGTATTAATTTATATTCCTGGCCTGTTACCTGTGGGAATTTGTTTTTAATTTCTTTCAGTAGCATATCTCATAATTTTTCAATTCTATTCTTCTTCTTCCACAAATTCTATTTAGAAAATTATATGCATATCCCCTATCACTTGTCACTTCTCACAGGATTCACAGATCTTTCCCCTCAGAGGTTCCTTTATAATAACCACTTACAATTACCCTAGTACAGGGAATCAAGTGCTTTTTAAGATTGATTTATGTATTTGAAAGGGGGAAAGAGGGAGAAGGAGAGAGAAAGAGTGAGAGAGAATGATAAAGTAAGTTATTTTCCATCTACTGGTTTACTCCCCAAATGCCTGCAACAGCCAGAACTTGACCAGACCTAAGTCAGGGGCCAGGAACTCCATTTAGCTCTTCGGCATTGGCAGCAGGGATCCAAGTATATGGGCCATCATTGGTTGTCTTTCCAGATATACCAGCAGGAAATTGAATCAGTAGCAAGGATTTGAACCAGCACTCAGATATAGGATGTGGGTGACCCACACAATGGCTTAACCTTTTATGCTAACATGCCTGCCCCAGAAATTGTATTCTGAACAGATTAGAGGTACCACTCACACATCATCTGAATTTACATCATGCTATGGTCTCTATAACAATATTCATCCTTTGTGTTTCCTCCACAAGGACCTAGGCTTTTGAAGCTCAATGGCCAGGAATTTGATTGTGTTCAGCTCCTCCTGCAAGATCCCTTCTTTCAGGTAGGAAATATAAAATGCCTTGGCTGTTGGATGAATGAGAAGAAGAGAAATAAGGTAAAAGGAAGCATAGAAAATATGTGAGCATATCATATGACTTTGATTGACATATACATGTATGTATCATGTATATATGAGTAGGTATACCTTTTATACAAACAGAAGCATTTCAATGCATATATACATATTTTTGAAGTTTATGTTTATTTAACAATTTTAGATATTATTCCATATTTACATATATATTATGTTTACCAAATTTTAATATTCCAACATGTAAATATGTTTATAATTCACTTAACCAGGATCCTATTAGTAGACAATACAATTTCCCATCTCTTCTACTAAATATTATATTGCATTCAGCATTCTAAACTGGCTCCTGGCTTTGGTCTGGCCCCGCCCTGGCCATTGTAGCCACTTAGGGAGTGAACCAGTGGATGAAACATTCTCTCTCTAACTCTGTCTTTCAAATGAATAATTTTTTTAAAAAGAAAGAAAATTAAGGAACATAGGAAAAAAGAGAGGCAATCTGCATTTAAAATCTTAAAATATAATTTCCAGAAATTCAGAAGAAGTTCTATATTCAGCTGTTTTGATTTAAAGATAAAATAGAAGTATTGAAGAAAGATAAAATGCCTAAGGGGATTATACTGAACTAGAATCAAATAGGCTTATGCATTTTTTTTTTACAGGCAGAGTGGACAGTGAGAGAGAGAGAGAGAGAGAAAGGTCTTCCTTTTGCCGATGGTTCACCCTACAATGGCCGCCGCGGCTGGCGCGCTGCGGCCGGTGCACCGCACCTATCCGAAGGCAGGAGCCAGGAGCCAGGAGCCAGGAGCCAGGTGCTTCTCCTGGTCTCCCATGGGGTGCAGGGCCCAAGCACTTGGGCCATCCTCCACTGTACTCCCTGGCCACAGCAGAGAGCTGGCCTGGAAGAGGAGCAACCGGGACAGAATCCGGTGCCCGGACCAGGACTAGAACCTGGTGTGCCGACGCCGCTAGGCGGAGGATTAGCCTAGTGAGCCGTGGTGCCGGCCTGCATTTTTGTTTAAAATTTATTTATTTACTTGAAAGTCAGAGTTACACAGAGAGAAGAGAGGCAGAGAGAGAGAGAGAGGTCTTCCATCCAATGGTTCACTCCCCAATTGGCCGCAACAGCCAGAACTGCACCGATCCAAAGCAAGGAGCCAGGAGCTTCTTCCGGGCTTCCCATGTGGGTGCAGGGGCCCAAGGACTTGGGCCATCTTCTACTGCTTTCCCAGACCATAGCAGAGAGCTGGATTGCAAATGGAGCAGCCAGGTTTAGAACCGGCGCCCATATGGGATGCCTGTGCTTCAGGCCAGGGCATTAACCCACTGCAGCCACAGAGCTGGTGGCCCCAGGCTTTTGCATTGTTATTAAAAGACTTAAAATTTTCCATTTTGCAGAATGGGAGAGGGAGCGGGAGATGGGAAGGGTGTGAGTGGGAGGGAAATTATGGGGGGGGAGCCATTGTAATACATTAACTGAAAATTTATATTTACTAAATAAAAAAATTATAATGTAAAAAAAATAAATAATATGGAATGACAAAAAAATTTTCATTTTGCAAATGTATCTATAAAACAAGGACAATAAAGGAAGCTATTACTTTGGTAAACACAATTTTAAAATGTTTTTATACAAAGACTCCCACAATCACAAAGTAAGCAAGAATATCTAATCTCTTTCTCCCACATGCTCCACCAAAAAAATAAAGACAATAGCTACATTTGCATAGACTTCTGGAAGTGAGGAAAACACATTTAAGCAGAAACCAAAGTAAAAAAATATTAAAGAAAAAAATTAACTACCTAGAAGTGTAAAGTTTCTGTGTGACCAAAAGAAAGCATCAAAATATTGTGAGCAAATGATAAAATGGAGAAATACTTGCAAATCAACTAGAAAAAATAACTCCCCTCAACAGCCCAGGTAATCAAACAGAAAACTCACAAAACTATCAGTTCAATCACTCAATAAACATGGTAGAAACTTTTCTATTTCACCAATTATCTGAGAAAATAGTAGTCAGAACACTAGTGTTCCTTTTCTAATTCTATTATAAACTTACTAAATGATTCTATGTCAGGACCTTCTACACAATGAGTCCAGTCATCCTGGGCTTCAATAGATATTCAAAATCCTGGTCTAGAATATGTGGCATAGTAAAATATGACTAATTTAGTAGTTAGAACACTAGTGTTCTTATTCCAATTTTGTTATAAACTTACTCATTCTGGGTGAGAAACTTTTCCAATAGGCATGATTAGATAACTTAATTGATGCATTTCCAGCTTCTCAATGTAGGCACAAAAGAAAAATAGAAAAATCTTCCGTGTTCATGGGTTGGAAGAATTAATATCATAAAATGCTCATACTATCCAAACAAATTTACAGATTCAATGCAATCCTAATCAAAGTACCAAAGATAATCTCAGATTTGGAAAAACAAATACCCTAAAATTCATATGAAATCACACGAGACCCTGAATAGCCAAAGCAATCCTAAGCAATAAAAATAATGTTGGAGGCAACACTATACCAGATTTCATGACATATAACACAGCTTTCATAATTAAAACAGCTATGTACTGGTATAACAATAGATATATCGACCAATAGAACAGACTAGAGAACCCAGAAATTAATTCATGCATCTGTAGCCAGCTAATCTTTGACAGACTAGCTAACATCTCTCCCTGGAGAAAGGACAGCCTCTTCAATACATGGTGTCAGGAAAATTGAATCTCTATATGCAGAAGGATGAAGCAAGACCCCTACCTTACTCCTATACAAAAAATCACCTCACAGTAGATCAAGAATCTAAATCTAAGACCTGACAACATCAAATTGCAAGAGGAAAACATAGGAGAAACACTAGAAGACATTGGCCTAGGAAAAGACTTCTTGAGTAAGATCCCAGAAGCACAAACAATAAAGGCAAAAATACACAAATAGGATTACATCAAGCTAAGAAGTTTCTGAGTAGCAAAGGAACACTCAACAGAGTAAAGAGGCAACCAACAGAATGGAAGAAAATATTTGCAAACCATACCTCTGATAAAAGATTAATATCCAGAAAATATAAGGAGCTCAAGGAACTAAATAACATCAAAACAAGCAATTCATTTAAGAAATGGGCAAAGGACACGATCGTTTTTCAAAGGATGAGCTGCAAATGGCCAATCAACACATGAAACGATGCTCAGGATCACTAGCCATTAGGGAAGTGCAGATAAAAACCATAATGAGGTTTCACGTCACTGCAGTTAGAACTGTCATCCAAAAATAAAAAAAAATAAATAAATTCTGGTAAGGAAGTTGGGGGAAAGGTACCTTAAGCCATTGTTGGTGGGAATGTGAACTCATACATCCATTATGGAAGACTGCATGGAGATTCCTCAGAAATCTGAAACTAGATCTACATGTGACCCAGCCATTCTACTCCTGGGAATTTACCCAAAGGAAATGAAATCATCAGATGAAAGAGCTATCTGTATCCCCATGTTTATTAGCAGTTCAACTCACAAGAGCTAAGAAAGACATGGAATCAACCCAAATGTCCATCAACGGATGACTGGATAAAGGAAGTGTGGTATATATACACTATGGACTACTAAGCTATAAAATAGATTGAAATTTTATCACAACTAAATGGATGCAACTGGAGACCATTATGCTCAGTGAAATAAGCCAGTCCCTGAAATACAAATATTGTATGTTTTCTCTGATTTGTGGTAACTGATATACACAGTACAAAGGAATATAATGTATATGAGTGAAATTGACATTTTGAGATTTGATTATTGTTTATAACCCTTGTCTATACTCTTCAGGAACATTAGTTTTTCTACTCACTACTTGTAGAATTATTTATTTAGTGGAGAGTCAAGCTTGTGATTATCAAGTAAATTGAAAGTATGTCATTTTATTCGCTGTAAATAACGCTCTGACATCAGAATCAAGTGGGGCTGCCACTGTGGCATAGTGGGTAAAGTCGCCGCCTGCAGAGCCGGCATCCCATATGGGCACTGGTTCAAGTCCCGGCTGCTCCACTTCTGATCCAGCTCTCTGCTATGGCCTGGGAAAGCAGTAAAAGATGGCCTAAGTCCTTGTGCCCCTGTAACCCATGTGGGAGGCCCCGAGGAAGCTCTTGGCTCCTGGCTTTGGATCGGCGCAGCTCCGGTGGTTGCAGCCAATTGGGGAGTGAACCATGGGATGGAAGACCTCTCTCTCTCTCTTTCTCTGCTTCTCCTTCTCTCTGTGTAACTGTGACTTTCAAATAAATAAATAAATCTTAAAAAGGAAGGAAGGGAGGGAGGGAGGAAGGGAGGGAAGGGAATCAACCTTTGAGGCTTCCTGGTCTGGCTGAAAGGCCTGTGAGAGCATTTCAGGCACAGAAAGCCAAGATTTGTGGGAAAAAAAAATCCTACATGAAGGATCTCTGTGAGACCCCAGTGGAAAGAAAGAATCTTCAAAGAAGGAGATACTCTTCTCTGAAGGCAGGAAAGAACATCCACTTTGCTTATGGCCGTGTCCAAATACCGATGGAGTCTGTGGTCACAGAAGGCTTCCATAGCCTTGGCAGCCCATGGCAAGAGCCTCAGGTGATCACTGACATCATAAATAAGAGTGTTAATTGTAAAAAGAACAACAGAAATCACTGTGAACTTGCTGCCCATATAGGACCTCCATCCCGAATGAGTTGTACTATAAGAATCGACTGCAAATTTTGTTCCCAAACTGAACTCTATATGTTGTGTGTGTGTGTGAGTGCTAATTGTTGAAGTCTATGCTTAGCATGGAGTTGGTCCTCTGTATATAAAGTCAAATTAAAATGAACCATAATGAAGAAGGGGATGGGAGAGGGAGATGGAGGTGGGATGGGAGTTGGGCTGGCAGGAGGGTGGGTATGGGGGATAAAACCACTGTATTCCTAAAGTTGTATCTATAAAAAATGCACTTATTAAATAAAAACTTTAAAAAGAGAAATATGAGAAACATGGAATGAAAAGCTTTCTCTAAAGTAAATCATCTGAATGTTATGATGCTACAGAGTAATCTTTATTTTGCAGCAATATAGCAAAGTCCACTTATAATGAGATTTCTGAGTAAAGCTCTAATCCATATAAATGTATATTTAACAAGAAAAAGTTGTATTAAACATTATGATACCACTCTTAAAGCCTCTAACAAAGAAAGTATGTCATTTTAAAAATTAAAAGAAAAATAAGAAAGAAAGGAACAGGGGGGGTAGGATTAGGGAAGGAGGGAGGATAGGGTCAGAGTATCATTATGCTGTTAAAACTGTATATATGAAATACATGAAATTTGTTTCTTTTATATAAATAAAATTTCCTATAAAAAGTAATTACACTATTTCTGTTTCTCCAGCTTACTTCAATATTCACAATATAACACATTTCCCCTACCTCATGTTTAGAATGCTGTGTTGTGTGCTATAAAAACAGGGAAAGAAATAATATCCGACCACTACCTTTGACAGGTTTTTACTCTGGTGCAGATAGCAGACATGTAAAGAACCCATGAAAGGCAGAATGGAACAAAAAGTATGGGAACATAGGCAAGGGGTCCATTAATTCTATTTACCTAAGGCTATTCCATGCATTGAATTCTATGACATCATTGATTCTTAAGCATATAAGGTTCTTGATTGTTGGTCTTAAATAGTTGCTATTGTTTCATGGTACTCTCCATCTCAAGATGCATGGAAAATCAATTGTAGAATTCTCAGAATGAGAATTGAGTGCACATCTATCCATCACATCTCTTTCCCCAACAACACATTGGTCACATTCTCTGGGATTATCTTCATGAAATGGATTCCCCATTCTATCTACCCTCTTTAATTCATTGTATTTTATGAGGGTTAAGAAGTCATGAGTTTATATTGTGTCTTACCTACTTAGCTATTTGTGCAAATAATTTATATTTATGCAATAAATAAATAAAAGTGATCCAATACAGAGAAAAAGTCTGCATAAAGAAAGAAGACGTCAAAGTACATGCACAGCTCTTCAGTTCTCCCCAGCATCCCACTGAATATCCTCTTTCCCTGAAACAGGCTATTTAGAATTTCTTCACTTTTATTCTTTTCCCTTACCACTGAATCTGAAATCCTAACACTGGAAATCTTCCAGGTACTTAATGTATAATATACGAATAAAACTTTTCTGCTTTGCGCCAGGCCCTTACATAGCACGTGGCAGACAGAGCACTGGTTTGAGAGTCACCAAAAACTTGTGATTGGTCCAGCTTATCCTCTTAGTCTGTAATTGTATCCCTTATAAGTCTTTGTTTTTATAAAAATGAGAATAATGGTTCTTATCTCCTGCCTCATTTTCCCTGCATTTGCTTTACACAAACCTGGAGTCACAACTGCACCCTATATGTTCATACTTAAAAACACATCAATTTCTGTCCTAATGTAAGTGAAAACCAATGTGCTGGCAGCCTCAATTCCATCCACTGGTGAATCCTGGGAAGTGCTCCCTCCATTCATTAAGTGTTCAATTATCCAGGGATAACTTTAATTCTGTATTTAGGAACAAGTTTCTGTCTTACTTTCTGTCAAGCAACCAGAGTGATGATGATCCTGTGAATCTACCCATTCTACTATGGCTCTGACCATTAATTCTCTTCCCCATACTTCTCCAAGCCCCCTTCCTGTTAACTCAGGACCATACAGACATCTACTGGAATCTGCCTAATACCAAAGTTCCTAAAACTACGGCATGTCAACCAGATATGGTTCCCATAGCATGCATTGACACTAGACGCAGACACTAACAATATCCCAAGTTTGCCATGACATTTGAGCGACTCTGCATCTGAATTACAATGCTCTCCCAGCCCATATCCCAACTCATACAAACATCCTCTATTTCCTCACCATCCAAAGGTGCTGACGTGACAACATGCCTCTTAAGACTATTATAGGAAACATTAAATGAAACAGCAGATCGGAAAATGCTTTGAAAATTTTAGAGCCGGTGCTGTAGAATAGCGGGTAAAGCTGCCTCCTGCAGTGCCAGGATCCCAAATGGGCACCGGTTCAAGTCCCAGCTGCTCCACTTCTGATCCAGCTCTCTGCTATGGCCTGGGAAAGCAGTAGAAGATGGTCCAAGTCCTTGGGCCCCTGCACCTGCGTGGGAGACTCGGAAGAAGCTCCTGGCATCTGGTTTCAGATCTGCGCAGCTCCAGTCATTTTGGCCACCTTGGCCATCTGAGGAGTGAACCAGCGGATGGAAGACCTCTCTCTCTCTCTCTCTCTCTGTCTCTCCATCTTTTTCTGTGTACCTCTGACTTTCAAGTAAATAATAAATAAATCTTAAAAAAAAGAAAAATTTAAAGCATTCTTTAAATGTTCTTGGTCTCACTGTTTACCAACAATTGTTAAATGTACTATCTTCTCCAGTCCCTTCAAAGAGAAGCTTGGTCCTTGGAGGATTGTGAACTTTGCCACTTTTTTTAGCACCTTGCTGCTCTGTCATATCTTTCAGGAAAAGATTTAATTGACCTGCCTTTTTCTGCTAAGATTGGCACATAATTTGAGGAAAGACTGTGTAAACATGTTTTCTCAGACTCCACTGGAAGATGTCAGCATACTCTGCCTCTCCATCAAGAAGAAAACCTGAATAATCAAAAGCCAGAGTGTTGAAAAGGTCACCATAGTGGTACTCACTTTCCTGATTTATATTCATTCATCCAATTTATGAAATATTGGCAGCAAGTAGAAAAGCAGAAGAACATCAACACTGCCTCAGTCAGAGGGCATTTTGCAAACAGGTAAACAGATGTCAAGCTATCTATCTCCGTGCTAGAATCTTATGAGGCTCCTCAGGTGCTATAGTCAGTATGAAACTCAAACAGTTTCCTTATTTGAAATGTCTCTTTCATGACTGTATCGTTAAAGTTTACAACCCAAATAATGAATTTTTATCATTTTTTGGACCAATGTATCTCAATGCTAGAGAAGGGATTTATTTCCAAAAGAATAAGAGGACATTATGAAAACAATAAACATGTATCCCCTAACAACAAAAAAATTCACCTGAAAGACAAGGAAAGATGGTTTCAATATACATGTCTTTCTACATTTCACATGAGAGAACTAAGGTAAAATTTTGATCATAGCCAACTGTCTTCACAAGTGATGATGTATTACAGATACTACAAGAAGGTACACCATTGAAGAAATACACTAGTCTTATCCTGTCCCTTTCATCCTCATTTTCAGCCCATAGCAAAAAATTAATGTTTCAGGTCCACAGATCATTTATTTGGACTCACAATAGAGAAATGTGAAGGCAGCAATGTAAAAGAATATGTCTCAGAAATAATGTTCAAGTATGTAGCTTGTGTAGGCATGTGCAGCTGCTCTCTGTGTTGATTCTGCATTCACAAGATTCTTTCTTCCTCAACTTGAAGGACCCCAATTTCCCCCTACTCTCCATACTAAAACATTACACATTCAAGCCAATGTGTAACTTCAGCCTTGACGCCTCTGGGTTAGAGAGACTAAAGAATTAGTCCTCCATAAAATAATATTCCAGATGAAGTAAAGATTTGGGGACCTAAATTCCTTACCCAAGCTCCAGAATAACACCATTTCCTGTAAATTTCTTCTACCTGTGTGTATGGCTTGAAGAGAATTCATACCCCATGGGCAGGAATTTATCATAGTAGTTACACATCTGGTATCAGAGTACCTTGGTTTGAGTCACAGCTCTGTTCTTGATTTCAGCTTCCTGCTAGTATGCACCCTAGGAGGCATCAGATGATGGCCCACTTAGTTGGGCCCCTGACACTCATGTGGGACACCTGTTGAGTTTTTCCAGTCATTGGTAACCAACCAATGAATGGAAGATATCTCTTTCTCTCTCTATCTCTGTCTGCCTTTCTGTTTTGAAAATAAATAAATTTAAAATAAAAAGAATTCATATCCAGGTGCTTCAACTTGGTACCAGTGTGCTTTCGGATACATCATCTTCAATGAGCTGTACTTCCCTCAACTGTAAAATGGAGTAGTAATAGCACCTATTTATAAGTATGTTCCTAGATTTAAATGTGATAGCCCTTGTAAAACATCTTTTTTTTTTTGTACATGGTATGTGTTTTATAAAGAATTTATAATTGTTATGCTTTGAATTACTCTTCTTCAAATTCATTCTTCATCCCTAGTACCTCAGAATGTGGCCTTATTTGGAGATATAAACCATTACTTTGTCTTTACAGAAGTAATTAAGTTAAAATAATGTTATCAGAGTGCCCCGGTATAGTACAATTGGCATTCTTACTTTGTCTTTAATTTATATAAGGTGAACAAATTTTATGTATTTTATATATGCAGATTTATGGGCTTGCAAAGGGATAATGTACTCAGAAAGAACACCATGTGAGCACACAGGGCAAAGATGACCATCTATAAACCAGGAACAGATCATTCCCTTGCAGGTCTCTGAAACAGAACAATGCTTCTGGCACATAATGTCTCAAACTTGCAGCTTCTGGAATTGTGAAACAATAAACTCCTATGATTTAAGACACTCAGTCTACGGTATTTTGCTTATAAGCCTTAGTAAATTAGTATAATATTCACTTATAATAAAGCTAACTGTACACGTATATCTTTTTTTTTTGATCAGCATGTTGGCATGAGGTTCCCAGAAAGAGGGAAAAAAATAACTACAGTCTATTTGGAAAGTCAAGATATGCCTATCCATTTCAAGTTACAGCCAGGTAAAACAGAAATAAGAAAAAAAGGTATCCATACAATTTATCAAACAAACCAGAGTAATTTTGAGGATGAAAAGGGACATAACTAATGAATAGATGGATAATCAGCAAAGAACAAAAAAGAATTGTACACAAAAATGTGTGGTCTCCTTAGCAATGGAGGGCAAGGTTATCCCTCCTTCTCCACCACCCAAATTTGCTAATGCAAGATTCACTAGTTCCACTAGAGCAATCTGGTTAATGTAACTACAGCTATCAATTAGCTTGCAAAAATATGAGTTAAGGTCAGAAGAAAATAAGCCGGAGTTAATTATCTCCGTGTCATTGGCTTTGACATTTTGTTCATTTTCAAAATGTCCTGAGGCTGACAGAGCTTAAGTGCAGAGGTTTGCACACGTTTCAGTGTAGAGATAAGTGGCTTCTTGTTGATAATCTATTACATTCTGATCCTTTAACCAAGACAAGTAAAACAAGACAGGAAAGCACTCAATATAAAAACATGTTTTTCATCTCAGAATCAGATTATGAGCAAACTGAAGGAACACATCAAGGGCATTCATTACTCAGTGAGCAAGGTTGCACAGAGAAAATACCCTCCCACGCTTGGGCAAAGAACAGTCAGTATGCTTCAGGGGTGGTTAACCTGTCTTAGGTTCCTCCCTGATCATTTTGATTGCTATGCAGCCACCTCTGTACAAAGTGGACTACTCTAAACTGGAAGCTGTTGTGAGTAAAATATTTGCTCTCCATGCTAATTGATTTTTTAAATTAATCACTTCATTTAGAATCCATTCAACCTAGTAGATATGAACATCCATCATACAGGGAAGACCCTCAGCTCAGAGAGAACATCCACAGCTAGTGATTAGTCTATGAACTGGCTCAGGAGTATTTAAATGAGATTGAAGTCATTCTTATAAAGCTCAAATATCATGCCACATTAAAAAGTTAAATAACCTTGTGAGCATTTTTAAAGGGAGGGCTATATGTAAAGTGAATCTATTTGAAAAACCCTTGAGTCAGTTGATTTTAATATTGATAAGAAAGGGATTAGTAAATGGGACTTTCCCAAACTCACAATTCCTCTCTTCTTATGGAGGAACAATGTACTGGAAATATCATGGGTACTATAGCACATAAACCAGCACTATGTCATTTATTAGCATGGTCTTGGATCTGAGCCTTAGTTTCTACATCTCTAAAGTGAGACAACTAATAAATCCCATTCCTATTTTTAGGGTTCTTATGAAGATCCAATGAGATAATATATATTAAAACCATATGTGGGCTTGCACAGTGGTATAGTGGGTAAAGCCGCTACCTGTAGTGCTGGCGTCCCACGTGGGCACCGGTTTGAGTCCCAGCTGCTCCACTTGTGATCCATCTCTCTGCTATGGCCTGGGAAAGTAGTGGAAGATGGCTCAAGTCCTTGGGTCCCTGCACCCACGTGGGAGACCTGGAAGAAGCTCCTGGCTCCTGGCTTCAGATTGGTGCAGCTCTGGCTGTTGCAGCCATATGGGTAGTGAATCATCAGATGGAAGACCTCTCTCCCTCTCTCTCTCTCTCTCTGTATAATTCTGATTTTCAAATAAATAAATAAATACATCTTTAAAAAAAAGAACTGGATTTTTAAAAAACCATATGTATGTATATGTGTATGTGTATGTGTGTGCATCACAGATAATGCATTTTTTAACCTTGAAACCTTTTATTTAAGGTATACAAACTTCATGCATTTCATAAATACAAATTTAGAAACATAGTGATTTTTTCCACCCTTCTCTCTCCCACCCACATTCCCACCCTCTTCATCCTCCCTCTTCTATTCCCATTCTTACAGTTAATGCATTTTTGTATTTTTGACACAATTGCAGCAGCTGAGAGCCAGAGAAAGCGTCAGCTTTGGAGAGTGAGGTGAGATTAGACTATAGCAGCTCCTGCCACAGGTGAAATAGCCAGAGGGAGAGCTTGGTGTGAATCTAGCCTGGAGCCCTAAAAGGTAGAAGGTACCCACTAACTCAACAGAAAATAAAGGGGCACATTCCTCTGTTACCACCCCCTACACGTAACAGCAGCCAGCAACTGGCTGAGAAAGCGTAGGCACCATTGTGGACATCAGTAGTAACTGTGGCAGCTCTTGGGCATGTGCACAGCAACTGTCCAGGACATGACACCATCAAGTCAGCAGTAGCGGAGGCAGCAGCTCCAGTGTGCATCTGGCAACCAGCAGGGAGAAGGCACAACAAATACGGGCCGTGGCCAGCAGCTCATGCACATGCGTGAGATTCAGGGATTTAACCCGAGGGAAAAATCCCTGTTCCCCTCTGACTTTGAGTTTGGTTGGGAGAATTGACAGAGGACTGAGCACCCATGTACGTCTGTGAGGTGCTCCGGGCCTCTCAACATATCATAGGCTCCAGGGCTCAAACCACCTAGGAGGAGCACCCAGAGCCAGCTGGCTTTGGGAACCTCTCTGCCTCTCTGTGGATTTGACAGCTAGTGGGTGGAGCAGATCCTCTGAATCCTGTAACCTGGAGTCTTGCGTGCTGGACTCTGGGAACTCTGGGAATGTACGAGGGGGCGCAAGGTGTAGCTGGGTTTCTGGGCAATCACTGTCAGACGCTCCACACACTCAGAGCTCCCTGATTCCCTGGGGCGTGTCATTCCTAATATCAAACAAAATAGACTTTAACGCAAAAACTGTTAGAGAAACAGAAAGACACTACGTAATGATTAAGTGATCAATTCACCAGGAACCTGTGACTATAACAAATGTATAGGCACCCAATGACAGGGCACCTGGATATTTAAAACAAATGTTGGGGCCTATGGCGCAGTAGGTTAATCATCTGCCTGCGACACCAGCATCCCATATGGACGCCAGTTCTAGTCCTGGTTGCTCTACTTCTGCTATGACCTTGGAAAGCAGTAGAAGATGGCCCAAGTCCTTGGGCCCCTGCACCCATTTGGGAGACCAGGAAGAAGCTCCTGGATCCTGGCTTCGGACTGGCTCAGCTCTGGCTGTTGCAGCCATGTGGGGAATGAACCAACGGAAGGAAGACCTTTCTATCTGTCTCTCCCTCTCACTGTCTGTAACTCTACCTCTCAAATAAATAAATAAAATCTTTAAAAAATGTTAATGCATCTAAAGGGAAACATAGAACTCCAATATAATAGTAAAAGGGGACTTCAACACCCCACAGATAGATCAACTAGATAAAGTCAGCAAGGAAACAGATTTAATCAATACTTGAACCAAATGTGCCTAACTGGTATCTACAGAACATTTCACCCCACATTTGCAGAATACATATTCTTGATATCAGCCCATGGAACTTTCCCTAGGGTAGACCATATTGTAGGGCATAAGGCAAATCACAGCAAATTAAAAAAAATGAAATCATATCATGCATCTTCTCTGAGTACAATGGAATAAGGCTAGAAATCCACAATGGAATAAGAGAGAGAAGAGATGTGCAATTCGGGACATGCTCAAGCTGAGTTACCTCAAACGGTAGAGTTAGAAACATACCAGGGGATTCCAATTCAATCCCATCAAGGTGGCATGTACCAATGCCATCTCACTAGTCCCAGTGATCAGTTTCTGTTCACAATTGATCATAATGATAGGACTAAGAACCAAAGGGATCACATAAACAAGAATAGTGTCTGCAAATACTAGCTGACAGAATAAAAAAGGGAGGGCCGGCGCCGCGGCTCAATAGGCTAATCCTATCGGGGCGCCGGATTCTGTCCTGGTTGCCCCTCTTCCAGGCCAGCTCTCTGCTGTGGCCAGGGAGTGCAGTGGAGGATGGCCCAAGTACTTGGGCCCTGCACCCCATGGGAGACCAGGAGAAGCACCTGGCTCCTGCCATCGGTGCCAACCGCGGCGGCCATTGGAGGGTGAACCAACGGCAAAGGAAGACCTCTCTCTCTGTCTCTCTCTCTCACTGTCCACTCTGCCTGTCAAAAAAAAAAAAAAAGAATAAAAAAGGGAGAGAACGATCCAACATAGGAAGTGAGATACACAGCAGACCCATAGAATGGCAGATGTCCTAAACAGCACTCTGGCCTCAGAATCAGCCCTTAAGGCATGCGCATCTGGCTGAAAAGCCCATGAGACTATTTCAGGCATGGAAAGCCAAGACACTCTGGGGAAAAAAAAAACCTAAATGAAAGATCTCCGTGAGTGAGATCCCAGTGGAAAGAATGGGTCATCAAAGAAGGAGGTACCTTTCTCTGAAGGGAGGAGAGAACTTCCACTTTGACCATGGCCTTGTCTAAATATGATCAGAGTCGGTGAACTCAGGGGGCTTCCATAGCCTTGGCAACTCATGACAAGAGCCTAGGGTGATTACTGAGGCCATAAACAAGAGTGTCAATTTGTTAAGTCAACAACAGGAGTCACTGTGCAGTTACTCCTCATGTAGGATCTCTGTCCTTAATGTGCTGTACATTGAAATTTAATGCTATAACTAGTACTCAAACAGTATTTTTCACTTTATGTTTCTGTGTGGGAGCAAACTGTTGAAATCTTTACTTAATGTATGCTAAACTGATCTTCTGTATATAAAGAGAATCGAAAATGAATCTTGATGTGAATGGAAGGGGAGAGGGAGTGGGAAAGGGGAGGGTTGTGGGTGGGAGGGACGTTATGGGGGGGGAAGCCATTGTAATCCATAAGCTGTACTTTGGAAATTTATATTCATTAAATAAAAGTTAAAAAAAAAGAAATCCACAAATCAAGAATCTCTAGGACATATGCAAACACATGGAGACTGAACAACATACTCCTGGATGAACAATGGGATATGTAGAGCAATTCATGCCTACATCAAGGAATTGGAAAGGTACCTAATAAATGAGCTACCAGTACATATGAAGGACCTAGTAAAACAATAAAAAACCAAACCTAAAATTAGTAGGGGGAAATAAATGTTAGAGAAGAAAAAAGCAAAAAACAAAATTGAATCTAAACAATACAAAAGATTAGGGAAATGAAGAGCTGTTTTTTTTTTTTTTTGAAAAAACAGACAAATTGATACATCATTGGCCGAACTAACCAAAAAAACAGGGAGAAGACACAAATCAATAAAATCTGAGGTACAAAAGGATATCTAACAACCGATGCCACAGAAATAAAGAGAATCATCAGGGGTGCCAGCACTGTGGTGTAGCAGGTAAAGCCGCCACCTCCAGTGCTGGCATCCCATATGGCCACCAGTTCTAGTCCCAGCTCTTCTACTTCCGATCCAGCTCTCTGCTATGGCCTGGGAAAGCAGTAGAAGATGGCCCAAGTCCTTGGGCCCCTGCACCCACGTGTGAGATTCGGAAGCAGCTCCTGGCTCGTGGCTCCTGGCTTCAGATCAGCACCACTCCAGCCATTGTGGCCATCTGGACACTGAACCAGTGGATGGAAGACCTTTCTCTTTCTCTCTCTCTCTTTTTCTCCATCCCTCCCTCCCTTCCTCTCTCTGCCTCTCTGTAACTCTGCCTTTCAAATAAATAAATAAACCTTAAAAAATAATCAGGAATTACCAGAAAGAGGTATATACCAACAAATTGGAAAATCTAGAACATATGGATAGATTTGTGGACACATATAATCTACCTAAATTGAGACATAGAAAACCTAAACATACCCATAACCAAGATGGAGACTGAATCAGTAATAAAGACCTTCACAACAAGGAAAAGCCCAGGAATGGATGGCTTCACTGCTGAATTCTACCAGATTATTTCAGAACTAACTCTAATTCTTTTCAAGCTATTCAAAACGATTGAAAGGGAGGCAATTCTCCCAAACTCCTTCTCTGAAGCCAGAATCACCTTAATCCTAAACCAGAAAAAGAAACATATTTTTAAAAGCACAACGGACATGTGTTAGTCTTATTAAATAACTGTTGAGGTATAGAAATAAATGTAATGTTTCCATCCTAATAAACAATAGAGTAAAACACCACAGAATTTCACTTCTCTCTGTCCTTACCAAAACATACTAAATGTCATACTATTGATGAATGCCACATCACATGAAATGGTACTTTAGCAAAAGTCATGTGTGACTGAGTCGCACTGCCAACAGCTGCCAAGGCAGCAGCCATGTACAACAAAAAAGGATGCTTATAATATGGCAAAGAATATTTGAAACATTAGTAAAAATGAAATATTAAAGCTTTAATAAAAGAATATTTGGATTCAAGCTTGGTACATATGCTGCAAATGGTTAAATAAGTGGTGAAACTAGAAGATAACAAAATTTAAACCAGTTATAGAAATAACCAGCTATAATTCAATTAGTTTAACCAAATAACTGATTGCAAAAGCCCAGATTCCAGTTCACTGAGTTTAGATTGCTTATTAAATTTTTTTGATTAAAGCAGAGAGCAAAATTGTTTTTCTCAGTGACTTAAAAACAATACATGAGTACATTTTCCTCCATTCCAAAAGAAATATTCTCTTGCCATTTCTTTCTTATTCATTGCATTCTTATCACATTGAAACAACACTTTATAACTCAGTCAGAGCTTAAATTTTAGTACCAAATTTATCTTCTGTTCCAATGAATATCATTAATACTAACAACATAATAATTGCTTATTATCAGAATAATAATTCCATTAGCAGCTTTTAATAGGATGGTACTAATTCTAAGTGTTATTCTAATATAAATTATTCCAAAACAAATGCCATTTTCATATGATCACTCCCTTAGAATATAGCAAAATAATAATCTTAGTTCCCATCTCCTGAATTTATGTTAAGTTCCCTTTGGCAACTTTGCTGTTTCTGACCAACCAAAAATATTGGGGATGGAAATTTCCTCAGAGATCATCCAGTCCATCTTCCTCATTGTGTAGGGCAGAGATGCCGTGCAAGTTCAAACAGATCCTCAAGCAAAAGCCACTCTTCTAATGTTCAAAGTGATGTGGTCTGAGACTCTGCAAAAACGACCAGCATTTCACAACCATGTGTTTTCAGTGATGAGCAGAATTTATATTGGTATCCATTCCTTGCATGACCTAATCGCGAGTGATGAATTGAAAGATAGAATATTCTAGATGGACAAATAGTGAACAAAGAGATGCATCATGTTGTCATGAAAAAAGCTTTCACCATAATGTAGGAAGACTTAGATTCACATCCTTGCACTGCCACTTGGATGCTGTATATTGTTAGTTATGTTACTTAGGCTCTATGAGTGTCAGTCTTCCTATCACTAAATTGGGGATACTTGCACCTTTTTTGGAGACTAACACATGGGTCCAAGGGAACACTAGAAGTGAAATGTTTTCTAAAGTGCAAATTGCTGTCTAAATGCTTCTTTTAAAATACTTCCTTGAAAAATTTAATTCACAATGAAATTAAAATCTTAAAGAGTTTGCCTATAAATATAAACAAAGTTGTTAGCAATATTTTAAGACCGGTAGCCAATCAGATGTACATACGGGTTGGAAGGTCAAAAAGAAACAAAGTGCATCAGGGCTGTGGCTAACATCACAGCAAGTAGATGTGGATTGATCAAAGAAATTAAAAATTAAAAAGAGGCTGAGAATTCAACTGCAAGATAAGAAACAAGGAGAGTACAAGTGCTCCTTTATGACTACACATTCAAGGGACCTTGAAAAAGTTCATGGAAAATATGTATTATGAAAAAACTATATGTGGATGCACAAGTATTTTTATACCAAAATAAACCTATTTGAATTCAACTTTCCCTCAAATTTTTGATGCACTCTAGGATGACTCCGTGTGTTTATTCATTTATTTCCTTATTTGTTCCTGGTAAGAAGACTTTATACTGTAGAGAGACAACTGGGTGAGGATATTAAGAATCCTGCTCAATGATATAAAACTAATGGGCACAAGACATGTTTGGAGGCAGCATTCTTTCCACCCAGACCTGCTGCCTGGCTCACTGCCAAGAGTCCCTGCAAATACATCTCCTTTGTGCCACTTTATTTTCACTTTTGTCCTTCACTGCGTATCCCTATTGTCATTCAATTTTGTATGTGTCTTTTGATACATACACTTGGAAATAAATATACATGAAGCAAGAGGTCCCTCAAACACATAAATTCAAAATAAAAAGTCTGTTTCCATGTTGATCCCAAGCTTCTCTAATCAATATTTGCTTTGCTGGACACTGCTGCATACTGCTTCACCTATGAAGCTTTCCCCCACTATGCAGTCAGCGAAGCAGATTTGAAACTAAGAAAATATATAATAAAATATATAAATATATAATTTATCTTCGAATATATGAATATCAAGATATAAAAATAAAAATTTATAATATAAAAAAGCCTGTCTCTCCTCAAAGGATCTGTCTCAAGGAGCAGGACTCAGCAGTGGGCAGGGGCCTTGTAACACAAATCTCAACTTTGACACTTAAAAGTTCTATGACTGTGGACAAGAATCCTCTAGGCCTTAGCAACCTCATGAAGTTAAATGAGGATTATAGGGGCTAATATCTGTTACTGAGAGTTGTCCCTTGATTACAGGGAGTGTTCTATGTGTGTTGGTTGATGTGTGTGTACACACACGTATTCTTCCTCCCTGCCTCTCTGCTTCCATTTTTATACAATACTATCAATTTCACATTGATTTTATGGAGAAATAAATGCCTTAAGTATGTCAAATTGTGTCTACCTATCCATTCATATCATATTCCAGATAAATATTCTTTAAAAGTAACAGAATAACAAAACCCCACTCATGTGTACCGGTCCTGAAATCTTGTGGCATAGGTAACTAAAAGTAAAATCTGGCTCTACTGGGATATTAGGTGTTTAGCTTCCATACAGCCAAAATTAAGTTCAGCACTCCTGTGGGAAACTAAGAATTCACTGTTAACCAACTATATAGGAAGAGATCAATCAAACCATTGGGAAAAGTAAGGACACTTGAGCAGGCATGTGACCTAGCTGCTAAAATGCCCATGTCCTATTTTGGAGTGCCTGGATTTGAAAACAGGCTGTGGTTCCTAACTCCAGCTTCCTGCTAATGAATACCGAGTGAGATAGTGGTGACAGTTCAAGCAAATGGGTTCCTCCAACCCATATGGGAGACCTAGATTGAGTTCTAATTTCCCAACTTGGGCCTGACCCAGCACCAGCCATTGCAGGTATTTCAGGAGTGAACCAGCAGATCGAACCACTCCCTCTCCCTCTCTCTCTCCATCTCTCGTATCTCAAACAAAGAAATAAAAAAATAAAAGGACCCTGAAGATTAATAGAATCATAGATTCAATTAATTTCAAGTATCCTTAGGGAACAAGAAACATAGTCCTTTCCTTAGTAAAAGGGGGTATTTATATATCAGAAAAGTCACAAAACTATTTTTCCCAAGCCCTAGAATCAATCAATCAGTTGCAGTGTTCACACAAAGACTCAATTCAGGGTTCTTTCAACTATATCATGCACATACCTAAATTCTCAAGTATTAGAAGTACATGCATCTGACTTCTTTCAAATCATGCAAAGTTGATAAATTAGGGAAGATTATTCATTTTGAAATAAAAGACTTTGCTTTAAAAAAGATCTCACAGCATGGTTCTTTAAATAGCAGCTCTCTTCCTGCATTTGAAATTAAACCTGACTCCCAGTGAAAACAATGTGCTCCTGTAGTAGTGGGAGTCCTAGTCTCTCAAACACTAAATAAAGCCTTTGATGAAGTTTGAAATTAATTTCATTTGCATAAATAATCATAGTCATGACTTCATAAGCATATAAATCAGATACAATGTGGAGAGAAGCATTTGTTATTTTTATAGATACAGAAAAATTACAAAGTCAGAGGAGCTTAGAGGAAGGGCACATTTGGGATTGACTTGGTGAGTGGTCATTTTCTGTTTTGTTATGAACAAACCCATCAGATCAGTGATGTTTGTTTCTCTCATGGCCAGGCCATGTGTCACTCCCTCTAGGACAGCTGGTCTTGTAGATCTCCCTGATTAGACTGTAATCTTGTCAAGGTCAAGGACTAAGATCTCGGTGTCCTCATCTTTGTGTGCCTATTCTTTAGCACAAGGTCTGGCACAGAAACTAATGTATGCAATGACTGTTGTTGAACAAAAAAGGTGAAGGAATCAACTAATATTTTGTATATATAAATCTCTAAGCAAAAGGACACATGATAGTTTGAGGCTAGAAATTGACAATAAAAAATGAACTGTATAGTTTATCAGATGGTTATAAATTTTGAAGACAAACAAAGAGTAGGGGTAAAGGAAATGCTAAGGAGGTAGAGGGTTTGAAATAAAAGAAGGAAGATGAGGAAGAGCATCAACATAGAGTGATATTTGAACCAAGAGCTCAAGGATGTAAGAGACTAAACTATGCTGTCAACTGGGAGAAAAGCATTCTAGGCAGAAGAAAAGACAAGGGCGAAGACCTTAAATGTGAGATCCTGCCTGTTTGAAAACAACCACCGAGGCCTGTGCGATTAGAGTGAGTAGGAGGAAATGTGACTGGACACAGAGCAGGACAACTGGAGTCTAATATTATGAAGGCTCTGGATCACATGGATCTTCCTTATAAGGGAAACCTGTGGAAGTTTCAAAGCGGGGAACTAACATTATGTGATTCATATTTTAAAAACCAACCTGGCTTCTGTAATTGGTATATGTTACAGAGGGCAAAGAATGAAGTAAGGAAACCTACCAAGAGACCACCGTTAATACTTTAGGTTGAAGAGGGGCCAGCATTGTAGCATAGGCTAAGCTGCCACTTGTGAAACCTATATCCCATATCAAAGCAACAGTTCCAGTCCCAGTGGCTCTGTTTTTGATCAAGCTCCCTGCTAATATGTCTAGGAAGGAAGCAGAAGCTGTCCTAAGTACTTGGGCCTCTGCCACCACATTAGAGGGGTTCCTGGTCCCTGCCTTCAGCCTGGGCCAGGCCTGGATGTTGCGGCCACTTGGCAAGTGAAATAGAGGTGGAAGATGTCCTTCTGTGTGTGTGTGTGTGTGTTTGTGACCTTCAAATAAATAAATAATCTTTAAAAATAATGTAGATGGAAAAGGATGTTTGGTAGAAAAGGATGTAGAGGAAAGTGGTCAGATTCTAAATAAATTTTGAATATAGAACAGTGATTACTGAAGGATTAGATGTTGTGTATGAGACAGAGTTAAAGTTGACACCAATACCTATGGCCTACAAAACTAGAAGGATGAAGCTTCCACTTATTGTAATGAGAAAGGCTAAGGAGGGGCAAAAGGGTTTTCTTTTCTTTTTTGTCTGCTATTTTTAGGGGGATGCATAGAGATCAAGAGTTCATTATGTGCATATTAAATCTAAAATGTCTATGAGATATCCAGAGGAGTCATCCATAGGCAGCTGGTATTCACAGCAGGGGCCCAGGCTGGACATAATTTGGGTACCCATCAGCATATTAGTGATGTTCAAAACCAAGTTATTCAAGGAAATCATGCTATAGATTAATTGAATCATTTTCCACAAAATTCATATCTGAAGTTCTAAACTCCAGTACCTTATTTATAGAAAAGGTCTTTACAGAGCTAATGGAGTTTAAAATGAAGTATTAGATTGACCCTATATGATCAGTATCTTGAGAAAAATGGAAAATGTGGACACACACACACGCACACACAGAAAATGCAATAGAACATAAAGATGTTCATTACTACATTAAGGAGAGAGTTTTGGAACAGACCTTCCCTCGTTGCCCGGAGAAGAAATCAACTCTGTCAAAACCTTGACTTCAGACTTTCAGCCTCCAGTATTATGATGCTTTGCTATAGCAGCCCTAAACAACCAATTCATTGGCCAGCACCACAGCTCACTAGGCTAATCCTCTGCCTGCGGCACCGGCACCCTGGGTTCCAGTCCCGGTTGGGGCACCAGATTCTGTCCTGGTTGCAAGTCTAATGATCTTGTTGCATTTGTTATCAGTCACAAAGGTTATCTTAGTGAACAGTCCTAAAGGCCTAAAAGAGATAAATGTTTTATGAAGTCCTACAGGTACTTTCTAAAAACTATGTAAACAAGTGCCTTTTGTCAATAATGTTCCTTTTTAAAAAAAGGTTTACTTAGGGGCTAGCACCATGGTTCACTTGGTTAATCCTCTGCCTGCGGCACCAGTATCCCATATGGACGCTGGGTTCTAGTCCTGGATGCTCCACTTCCTGTCCAGCTCTCTGCTGTGGCCCAGGAAGGCAGTGGAGGATGGCCCAAGTCCTTGGGTTCTGCACCCACATGGGAGACCAGGAGGAAGCACCTGGCTCCTGGCTTTGGATCAGTGCAGCACGCTGGCCATAGTGGCCATTTGGGGGGTAAACCAACGGAAGGAAGACCTTTCTCTCTGTCTCTCTCTCTCTCTCTCACTGTGTAACTCTGCTTGTCAAAAAAAAAAATTCATTAACCTTACGAGTAAGTGAGTAAGTGTAGTTGGACAAATATGTCCAAGAACTGAACTGAGACCTAGGGCACTACAATCTTTAAAGGTCATGAACTGGAAGAGTAATTAGGAAAGGAAACTTGGATGGAACAGCCAGTGATAGGAAGAAACTCAGAGAAATACTAAAAATCAAGTCATGGAATGGTTATAATGAACAGGGAAGGATAAGCTTCATCAGCTACTGCTTACAGGTCAAGTGAGGTGAGGACTGATCATTGATCACTAGATTTAGCAATGGGGATTTTATTGCTGACCTTGAAAAGAACACTTTTACCAAATTGGAGACATGAAAGCCTCAGCAGAGTGAATTCAAGAGAGAAAGGGAGAAGATGACTTAGAAATAGCAAACGCAAACCAATTCTTTTTAAATGGCTTGCTGAAAGAGAGCAAAGGAATGATGTGGCAACACAAAGGATTGTAGAGAGTGTTCTGTTGTTAAGACAGAATAATTTGTAGCATGCTGATATTAAAAAATGGTCCATCAGATCAAAATTGGCAGTGTAATGACAGGGCAGAATTGGAAATACAATGTTTCTGCGGATGGGTTAGGATCCAGTATAAAACAAGAGAGAGGTTCAAGTATAGTGCAGGATAGTAAAGTATTGCATAGTATGTGGTTATTGTGATTAACAAAGATTAAAGGGGCTTAGTAGTCTGCTCTCATCCTTTAGGGTAGAAGGAAAAGTAGGAGTAAATGGCCAGAGCTTAGTAAATTCCATTGTAGTCTACATCAAGATCACATTAAGGGAGTAAAGTCCAGAAATTTCATATGATGTTATTTGGATTTTTAAACTACCAATACTTTCCTCTCTGAAATATCAGAAGTTTACACTTTGCCACTTCAATCACATTAATCTAATGTAACTGTTCATAAAAACACATATCATGTTTGAGGACAACCTGTCCTCAAATTTTAGCTAGCATTTATAATGTTCATTTCTATTAATGAAGATTATGTCACGTGCTGACAGAAGTTTCCAAATATGCAAACACATCAATTCTGGAAAACTTGACAGACTTTTTGGGTTATGCTTTTCAAAACTAACATAGTTCAAGAAGCTATTTTCAAATATTTCATCGTTAGAGTTAAATCTTTATCACCTCTACAGAGTTTTATTCTCTATTTTTACTTTTTAAAAAAATTTAAGAAAAAATTGCTCATTGTGTCATGTCCAATCAGTGCAAATATACTTACTCTTTCAAGTATTTAGCAATTATTAATAATTATTCAATTATTTGAAAGCATTCAAAATCCTTTCTCATGTTTTTTTAAAGTAAACATACAATACATTAACATTATCTAGAGTCTCTCTACTGTCAATAGAACCTCAGAACTTCTACTCCTAACTATCTATAACCTAGTACTGTCATAAAGTAAGCATTTAATTCCACACACAGAGTTAAGTTTGTATTATACAGATCAGCAACAATTAATTTCCTAAATTATTTTCATAAAATGAAGATGCCGTTTTCTGGAAGGCTTAAACACTGATCTCAGGCCACTTTCATCAGAATCTCTTCCTCCACCAGCATCTCTGAGGGTAGACTTTAGGAATCTGAATTTCTAAAAGGATCTTAAGTAATTTGTCAGCACAGTAAGATTTGAGAACCATGGGCTAGCATTGTGGTACATTGGGTAAAGCAATACCACTAACCCATATTGGAGTGCCATTTCTAGTCCTGGCTGCTCCACTTCCAATCCAGCTCCCTGTTTGTTAATGAGCCTAGGAAGGCAGCAGGTGATATCCCAAGTATTTCAGTCCCTGCAACCCTTTTGGGGACTCGGATGGAATTTCTGGCTCCTAGCTTTGGTCTGGCCAAGCCCCAGGCCATGTAGCCTTTTGGGGAGCAAACAAATGCTTGAAAGCTTGATCTCTCTCTCTCTCTCCATATATATAATTTAATTTGATCTATATATATTATAATATATATAGATTAAATTAAAATTATTTGAGAAAAATATCTTTAATTTTAATTTTAATTACATAGTGAACCACAGAAGAAAGGAATCTTGGGGTTGCTCACTGTGGCTAGAGGGATTAAGTTCCAAGGGATGAGGTATACTACCATAGTTTTAATGATCCATGATTACTTTAAAATTTACTGTGTATGGGTGAAATGCTCATTTTTCATTCAATTATTGTTTATAGACATTGTCTCATTGTCTATATTGCCACTAAACTAGGTCTTTTTTTTTTTTTTTTTGCTTTTTACTTGTTAAATGTCTTATTTGGTGAAGTATTAAGCTTTTTTACTATAATGCAATTTTAAAATATGTTATCTCAAACTAAAAAAAGAAAGGGAGAGAGCAAGAGGGTAGGAGGGAGAGAGGGGGGAAGAGAAAGAGAGGGAGGTGATAGCTTTGGGATCCACAGGAGAGTCCCAAAGGGGACTGGTGGCAATTGACTTTAAGTACAATTTCCAGGCTGGGACAAAAAAAAATCAAAAAACCTCATTTACAATTCATTTACAATTCTCCATCCTGAGTGGGTAAACTTGGAGATTCCAAAGGAAGGAGGGTGGCCTGTTTGTTCCTGCTAAAGATAAGCTTTTGAGGAAGGAAGCAAATATTTTGTACCCCGATTTCCATTCGTATTCCCTGACTATCTATTAACCTATCTGACTCCTCACATGACCACTTTGGAAGTAAATTGGTAGATTAAAGATATCTCTGTGTGTGTGTGTGTCTCTTCCTGTTTCTAACTCTGCCTTTCAATTAAATAAGTCTTTTTTAAAAAAATAAGATGATTAGTGGGAAAATAAAATATTTTTATGAAAAGGCATAATTTAAAAGTGCTTTTTAAAAGGCAGATAACAGAGAAATATGTCTGCAATACATATAACCAACAAAAGCTTCATATTCAAAATAGGTACTGTGTGCTCTAAATCAATAAGAAAATAGATAACACAAAAAAAAGAAAGCAAAGGACATTAATAAACACCAAGCATAATCAGGAAAATGAATGACCAATAAGCACATGAAAAGATGCTTAACCTACTTGTTTTAGAAAATGACAATTAAAAGGAAATGGAAATTAAAAGTACAATGAGACATTTCATTAAGTACTCATTGTAGTAAGCAAAATGATTTAAATTATCATGTGTTTTCTTGTGGCATATAAACTGATGCAAATGAAGTAGGCAGATATACAAGTCAAAATAGATTAGTTTTGTGAGCTGGAAGACCACACCTTCACCATGCCCCTGTGAGACCTCATCCCCTACCTGGTACCTTTGCCACACCCCAGTGTGACCTCATGCCCCTACCTGGCCACACCTGGGTGCTCACCAGCCAATCAGGTTAATTAAAATTAACCACTCCCCTTTGGAAGTGGGTTAAAAGTCCTAACACAGTGTGTCTGCCCTCTTCTTTGCCCTGGACTCCAGCCAGGAGGGGGCTGGCTGTAGCCTTGTACCTCTAGGGCGGGTGGCCTGGAGTGTGTACCCTATAATGCAGCAAGTTAATTTTTAAGTATATTGTATAGAAGAAAATCCCTGGAATATTGGCATGAAAAGATATACACAAGAATATTTTCTTTAGTCATAAACAATTTTCTTCAATATTACTATAAAAGTAAAACAGAATAGGCAAGCATATTAATGTCTATTGATAGGAAAAATCATAAATTGTTATATAGTAGTGGAATGATATATTAATTATAATAATTTATAACAGCTGTACATATCAAGATATGTAAGGTAAATCTACAGTATGGTAGTATTTGAATATACATGTAAAAATGATTAAGACTGTAATAAGATATGTTGTTTATTATTTGTATATATAATTAACAAAGAAAGACATGCTTGGGGAAGAAAATATTCACATCTTAGATAATATTAATATTTAGTGTAGAACAGACTGGGTTTTGATGTCTAGGAATATTTCCTTTCTTAAAATAACATATTTGAAGCAAAAAAAAAGGCAAAGGACTTAAGGGTTTGATAAAGCTGCAATGCATAGCTACTTTGGTATTGGCTGTATCTTTCTCAGGTGAATACCTGTGGCTTTGGTGGTTAGGCTGGAGCAGAGGAAATGATATTTTAAAATGATAGAAGCAGTAGAGCTTAGTAGTCAATGGACTACTATGAACGTGGATGAGGTCAGAGTGAGAGGTACCTCCTAGTTTTCAGGCTTGGGTAAACAAGTAGTTTCATTCACTGAGATATTCATGCAAAAGGAGAAAATTTAAAGTGAGGTCATTAGTTTAGTTTGGAGTGAATAGAGGCAAAAAGATGAAAAGATTGTAAGCTTACTACTTATTTCTGAATAATGCTTTCCATGGTTTCACTTACCAGAAGTCAACTGTAGTCCAAAAATATTAAATGGAGAATTCCAGGAATAAAAAATTTGTGAGCTTTAAATTATGTGCTATTCTGAATGGTATGATGAAATCCTTCCCACTCCTCCCTGCCTTGGGTGTGAACGATCCCTTTGTTCAGCATTTCATGCTGTCTGCCTGTTAGTTGCTTAGTAGCTGTCTCCATTGTGGTATTGTATGCATGTATTGAAATAATACTTACTTTACTCAATAATGGCACCGAAGCACAAGAGTAGTGATGCTGGCGATTTGCATATGCCAAAGAAAGCTCTAAAGTCTGCTTTAAATGAAAAATTAAAAGTTCTGAACTTAATAAGGAAAGAAAAAAATCACACTCTGAAGTTGCTAAGGTCTACGGTTGGAATGAATATTCTATCTGTGAAATTTTGAAGCTGGAAAAAATTGTGCTATTTTTACTGTTGCACCTCCAACTTCAAAAGGGCCTCAGTGCAACATAAGTGCTTAGTTGGTATGGAAAAGGTATTAAATTTGTATATATATGGATAAGAAAAACAGAGCATAGATAAGGTTGGATACTATCCCATGGTTTCAGATATCTACAGGGAGTCTTGAAACCTGTCTCCTTCCAATAATGTGGTGTTACTATATTTACAAGTTTTACATGACATACATTTAAAATACATACATTTAAAATGTCTCAGAACTGTGATTTTTTCCCCAACTATGAGGAGTCAGGTGGGTTAATAGATAGTTAGGGTGGTCCCAACAGAATTTGGAGTGTAAAATATTTGCTTCCTTCCCCAAAACCTTATCTTTAGCAGAACAAACAGGCCAATATCCTTCCTTCAGAATCTCCAAATTTACCATAGCAAGGGAGCTCTTCCTGAGATCACAGCTTATTGTGAAAACAAGTTACTTATCCCATCCTTAGCTCCCAAGAAAGAATGGAGAACTGTAAATCAGATTTTTGATTGGTTTTGTCCCTGTCTGGTAACTGAATGCCAATCTGATTGTCAATTATTTTTTCCTTTGAAGTTGTACTTGAGGCCAGCACCACAGCTCACTAGGCTAATCCTCCACCTGCAGTGCCAGTACCCTGGGTTCTAGTCCTGGTTGGGGTGCCGGATTCTATCCTGGTTGCTCCTCTTCCAGTCCAGGTCTCTGCTGTGGCCCAGGAGTGCAGTGGAGGATGGCCCAAGTGCTTGGGCCCTGCACCCACATGGGAAACCAGGAGGAAGCACCTGGCTCCTGGCTTCGGATCGACGCAGCACACTGGCCGTAGCAGCCATTTGGGGGGTGAACCAATGGAAGGAAGACCTTTCTCTCTGTCTCTCTCACTGTCTAACTCTGCCTGTCAAAAAAATTTCAAAAATTAAAAAAAAAAGAAATGGTACTTAAAAAGCCCACTATCACCAGCCCCTTTGGGTTTTTTGGAAGCCTCCCTCCATGCCACTCTTGTTGGAGATCTTTAACTCTAATAAATCTTTTTAAATCTCTCTGCTTGTCTGCTTGGAAATTTTTCTTCTATGTGAGACAAAGAACCGAGGTAATAATAATAATAAGAATTTCTATGCCACTGTTTTCCTGAAACACAACTAGTACAAATTTGATGATCTGTATTTGTCTTTAAATATTCTGAAAATAATTACTATTCAGTGAAATAAAATTATGGACTCAGTGTTGTGCACTGTGCATAACATAAAAAATAAAGATCCTGGGTTTTGAAGAAGTCTGAATTTCTCTCTGGAACAGGATGCAGCACCATCTGCAGGGGTATTTTGAAATCAATCACCTGCCTGGGTTAGAAATGAGGAATGGCCCTAACTACAGTGATTTTCAAAAGTAGAATAGACTTTTTCAAGTATATTATTAAGTTGAACTTTGATATAAAAACTATATAAAAGAAGTACTTTATTACAACTAGTTTATTTCAGAGAAACAAATTTTTAACCAATCATTGACTACAGTTAAATAAGGCTATTTCAATGAACATAATTCAATATCATGTTTATGAATGATAATTTCCTATAAACTCAGCAACCAATTTATTTCAAGATTTTGTTATGATTTCACAGTATGAGGAAAAATCCTTAAAAAAAAAAAAGAGGACAAATCCTATTCACAAAAGAAAGTACTTGCAAATAGGCATTTGGCATAGCAGTTAAGACCTGCATCCCATGGCAAAATGCCTGGGTTTGAGTCCTAGCTCTGTTTTCCATTTCAGCTTCCTGCTTATGCACACCCCAATGGATCAAGTGGTTGAGTCCCTGCTGACCACATTGGAGACCAGGATTGAGGTCTGTGCTGATGGTTTTGTACTAGTCCAGCCCTGGTTGTCATGTGCATTTGAGGAGTGAAGCAACAGACAAAAGATCTCATTTTTTCCTATTTCACTCTGTCACTTTACCAGTCAAATGAATAAACTAAAAGAACTTAAAAAAATAAGTGCTTGCAAATTACAGTAGTTTTCAAATAGTATAACTCTATTTTCAGTATTTTTAAAAAATTATTATGTTCCAAAAGGGACCATTTATGCATAAGCACTTTAATAAAGGTTAAAATAAAATAAACAACAAAGATTCATCATGTAAATGCCAGAAAATATAAAGTAAGTTTGACAGGATTAAATTCAGACCCAAAACACTCAAATCAAATGGCATTAAATTGTGAAAGAAGAGTCATATTTCATTGGGAAAAAGAACAATCACAAAAACTAACACAAAGAAATTGAAGCATAAGGAAAACATGTTAATCATAGTGTTATTTACAATGATGATAAACTGAAAATAAATAAATTCATGGGAATACATAATTCTAAATAAAGTTTGGAAAAATAATTAAAATGTGACAAATGTCATCAGTGATAATCCAAGGAATAATATGGTCAGATTTTAATTTAATAAAATATAATATTCTACTCACAGTGCCAAAATTAGAACATAAAATCCATATAAAAATATAAATAAATTTTACTGACAGCTTAAAGGATTTGAATAAGGGAAAGTTATATGATATTCTTAGATTAGTAAAATACTACAGAAGTTTCTATTCTCTTAAATAGAAGTTCTTATGCAAGACTAAAATTCAGGTGAATACTAGAGGCTAATTTAAGGAAATTTTGAAAAGAGAAATAATAATCTCAGAATCGGCCGGCGCCGCAGCTCATTAGGCTAATCCTCCACCTGCGGCACCAGCACACCAGGTTCTAGTCCCATTTGGGATGCCGGATTCTGTACCGTTGCCCCTCTTCCAGTCCAGCTCTCTGCTGTGGCCCGGGAGTGCAGTGGAGGATGGCCCAGGTGCTTGGGCCCTGCACCCGCATGGGAGACCTGGAGAAGCACCTGGCTCCTGGCTTCAGATCAGCGCGGTGCGCCAGCCACAGCGCGCCAGCAGCAGCGACCATTGGAGGGTGAACCAACGGTAAAGAAGACCTTTCTCTCTGTCTCTCTCTCTCTCACTGTCCACTCTGCCTGTCAAAAACAAAATAATCTCAGAATGGTTTTCTAAAGCCAGTATGTTTTGATGACTGCATTTAAGAACTGATCATCAGAGGAATGCAAATCAAAACCACAATGAGATTTCACCTCAACCCACTTAGAATGGCTCTTATATAGAAATCAACAAACAATAAATGCTGCTGAGGTTGTAGGGACAAAGGTTCTTTAATGCAGTGTTTGTGGGAATGTAAGCTAGTACAACCATTTTAGAACACAGTTATTGTGATTCCTCTGAAAGCTGAATATAGACCTACCATATGATGCAACCATCCCACTCCTGGGAATTTACCCTAAGGAAATGAAGTCAGCATATGAAAGAGTTATCTGTACCCCATGTTTATTGCACCTCAATTCACAATAGCTAAGATAGGGGAACCAACCAAGATGCCTATCAACTGATGACTGGATAAAAAAATGTGAGATATGTATATATATATGTGTGTGTGTGTGTATACACACACACACACACACACACACACACACATACATACTATGGAATACTACCCAGGCCTAACAAAGAATGAAATCTTGTCTTTCACAACAAAATGGATGCAACTGGAAACATTATATTTAGTGAAATTAAGTCAGCCCCAGAAAGACAGATACCATGCTTTCCCTGACCTGTAGTAACTAATAGAGTGCAAAAAAGTAATGTAATGTATAATAATTTGCATTGCAATTTGCATAAAATTATTCTTGTGCATAAACTGTTGAGAGGCAATGGCTTAATTATTATCTTGTAACCACACAGAAAATATTTAGATGTTACATTGTCATTAGTTCTATTTCATTGAAAAAAATTATGACTGACCAAAAAAAAAAACTGTATATGGGTGAAATGGTCATTTTTTATTCAATTGTTGGTTATAGATATTGTCTATATTCCTGTTAGGTAGGAAGTCAGATATGAGCTCATGTGTGTGTGACAAAGGCCTAAAGAAAAGACATCTATGTCCAGCATATGTATCTGCATCTCAAAGTCATCCCAATAACATTTCAGGGGCAGCCCAGTATTCGCATCCTGCCCTGCCTCCTCCTACCAGATAATCTGCCAGGTGGGGGTCCCCGCCCCTTCTGCCTGACAATCTTCCACAATCTTCCAGATGCAGCCCAGTATCTGCATTTCAAATACCCTGCTCCTAGGCTTCCTCCTGTCTGATACCTTCAGGGGAAAACTCAGATAGCAGCTTCTTAATATTTAATCCTTTGTTTCAGGAGGAGATGTGTGAAGACAAAGACCCATGCCCTTAAAAACCCCGGGCCTCAACCGGACTATGCGCTAAGCCCTCTGCCTCTATGCTGAGTTGCCTGCCTGCCTCCCCAGGTGTAATCTCTCCACTCAACCATGTAACATCACTCTTCCCCCTAGTCCAAGCGACTGAGCACTCTCTTTCAGGTTCTGTCTGGAGAGGTGCCTCATCTGTTCTTACGGATGTCTCTACTTTACTTTCCACTACTCTGTCTCATGCCTGAATTCTTTCTTGTGCGAAGACAAGAACCCTGCTATTCACTGGTAACATTCCCACTAAACTAGGGTCTTTTTACTTTATGCTTGTTAAAATTCTTATTTGGTAAAGTATTAAGCCTTTTTACTGCAATGTAAATTTAAAACATGTTATCTCAAAAACTAAAAAAAAAAAAAAAAAAAAAAAAAAAAAAAAAAAAAAAAAAAAACCAGGAAGAAAGGTAGAGGGAAGGAGTGGGGGAAGGAGGAAGGGAATATCATTATGTTCTTAGACTTGTATCTACAATCATACTGAATCTGTTAAAATTAATTAAAATTAAAATAAAAATAAAGTTAAAAAAAGAACTGGCTGATCAATACAACAGATGGGACACTAAAATGAATCCTATGAATTTAGAGTTACCAGATTGAGCAACCAAATGAACCATGTATGATGGTAAAGACAGCAAACTCCTCACCAACTGCAAGTCCAATTTAAAAAGGAAAAAAGCAATTTGGACAAATACTGCCACATATATGGTAGGTAAGACAATGCAATTTTTAATGCCTTATTATTATCTTTCAAAAAATTGGGAGAAAAAAAGGTGAACACTAAAGAAGAATGATAAAGGTCACAAACCAGGACTGGCGCTGTGGCATATCAGGTAAAGCTGTCACCTGTAGTGCTGGCATCCCATATGTGCCGGTTCAAGATCTAGCTGCTCCTCTTGTGATCCAGCTCTCTGCTATGGCCTGGGAAAGCAGTGGAGGATGGCCCAAGTCCTTGGGCCCCTGCACCCACGTGGGAGACCTGGAAAAAGCTCCTGGCTCCTGGCTTCAGATTGGCCCAGCTCTGCCTATTGCAGCCATTTAGGGAGTGAATCAGAGAATGGAAAATCTTTCTCTCTCTCTCTCTCTCTCTCTCTCTCTCTCTCTGCCTCTCTGTAACTCTGCCTTTCAAATAAATGAATAAGTCACAAGCCTAAATTTTACTGAGGAAGAAATGTAAATAGCCAATAAATATGACACCACATTCAACCTTACAAGAAATAAAAAATAATAAACACACACACACACACACACACACACACACTTTTGGCTATGGCATTTCCTGGATTTCTTTTCCTCCTGTTCTTTGCAGGAGTGAGATTTCTTTATTTTTTAACATCCTGTTTGAATGTCACCTTCTCAGAGAGGACTTCCCTAGCTGCCTTATTAAATGGTCACACATATCTCCAAGAGGCATACTTGTTTTTATGTGACACAGTATGCTTCATAGCATACATTTTAAGAGTAGATAAGTTTTTTTCATTGTCTGTCTAACCCAGTAGTCTACAAGTTTCCCAAGGCTAAGTAATATGATTTATTTAGCAACACATTTCCAATTCTTGGTGTCTGGCACACTGTAGGCACTCAATTAATTTTTGTCAAGTGGATGAATAAATGAAGTTTCCTTTACTCAATTTTGTTTGGGATTCATTTTGTTATGACAATATCTGGTGTTAGCAAGGACTGTCAAGTTCTCTTATACATTGCTAGTGGGAAATAGAAAAATAGCATAATTGTTTTGGAGGTCAATTGTTCCACAGCTTAAACTACAAGTCAGATATCTTCTCTGCTGAAAAATTTCCAATGACCTTCATCTCCCTAAGAGTCAAAGCCAACAAAGGCAAATGGACTGTGTAAGATCTAGTTCTCCCAACCTTGCTCCTTTTATACTCTGGTGTTCACACAGTCTCCTCTACACCCAGTTGCTCTGGTTCAGTCATAATGACTTCCTCTTGGTTTCTTCTTTCCCTAGACACACACCTAGCTCAGGATCTGTACGTATTTGCCATTCTCTCTGCCTGGGATTCTCTCCAACTGATGCAGAAGGAGCTCCTTCCCTCCAGATTTTACTTTACCTATCAACTTTAGTTAGGGAAACCTTCCCTGACCATCTTATATGGCCACTCTACCCCATGCAAAACAAACACTCCTCATCCTGTTACTTTGCATTATTTTTCTCCATAATACACATCACTACCTGACATACAAGTGTACTTCAAAAAGTTCATGGGGAAATGGAATTGAAAGGTGTCTATTTTGGCATAAAATTTATGAAATTCTTACATAATTTTTATTATGCACATTTTCTATGAACTTTTTGAAATCATTTTATATATTTCACTTTTATATAATTATCTATTTTCCCTAAGCATTCATGTAGAAATAAAACAAAAAAATTAAGCTTATTTTGGCACAAAAAGGATTTTGAAATCTATCCATAGTTTTTTTTATAATATACATACTATAATATACATCTTCCATAAACTTTTTGGAGATTCCCCAAGATGTTTTCTTTATTAATTATCCATTTTGGTTCGCTAAAACTCAGCTTCGTAAGGACAGAATTTTTTTTTCTTGTCTAGTGCTACAAATATGATCCTTACAAAAGAGTCTGAAATATAGTAGATTCTCCATAAATATATATTGAATGAAATAATTAACACCAAGATCCTGAAAATATACATGTCATTTCATCTACTCATTCTATTGCCAGGAATCTATTATCAATAAATCAGATGTCAATTTGTACTATTGAAGGTTTTCCTTCATAACATTACTTATAAGGGCAGCAAATTAGGGGGCTGGCACTATGGTGAAGCTGCTGCCTGCAGTACTGGCATCCCATATGGGCACCAGTTCGGGTCCTGGCTTCTCCACTTCCAATCCAGATCCCTACTGATGGAGCTGATAAGGCAGCAGAGGATGGCCCAAGTGCTTGGGTCCCTGAGCCAGTAGGAGACCCGGAAGAAGCTCCTGGCTCCTGGCTTCAGATTGGCCCAGCTGCAGCCATTGTGGCCATTTGGGGAGTGAACCAGCAGATGGAAGACCTCTCTCTCTCTGCTTCTGCCTCTCTGTAACTCTGCCTTTCAAATGAATAAATACATCTTTAAAAAAAGGTAGCAAATTAGAAAAAATCTTCATGTTTTTCTGCTATAGGAGGAATTGAATAAACTACTATACAAAATTAAAATGCAGTACTATGCAATCCCTTAATACATCATTATAGAATTATATTAATGGCATTGGGAAATGTTCACAATGGAATATTCTATTACTAAATCATTATTCCCTGATTTATCTATAGTATGATTTTGCATATTTACAAAACTAAAAATAGATCCAATATGATAATTTATATGTTCATTATAATTACAGAAACATAGAATTATGTGTGTGTGGGGGGGAGAGAGAGAGAAAGAGAAAATGGGGACTAGAAAGTCTTAAAATATCCACAACTGTTATTTGAAATAATAGGATTATGGGAGCAGTAGGTGATTTTTCCTATTTTTTGGACTTTTCCTGTACTTTTCAATTCCCTATAAAGGAAAGATTTGAAGAGAATATAATGTTATAAAAAGAATAAAAATAAATATCATTCTTGTAAGTCATCTAGTCCTGATTGCTTCTCTAGGAGAAAATGGCAAAAATGCATCAATGGAACTGTACAAATAGACATGAAACATCATGAAATTGAGGGTTTAAATGATTTGTTTTATTCAAGTTCATATTAAGTAGTAGCTATGAAAACACAGATAACATTGCCATTTGTTTCTTATACCTGGTTCATTATGAATAAATGGGCTTGTCCTTAGATATTTTTAGGTCATGGAAAATCATATCCAATTTATGAGAAATGAAGCAAAGCCACAAAATTTAGCCTACTTGGGAATAACTGTGTTGTAATATACACACAGTAGACATGCAACAGTTAAATACTGGGCCAGATGGTTCCTTTGATGTTATATTTGCTATGGGAGTATTTGCCCTAATAGCCAGGAGAGGATGTACCCAAAGAATGGGTAATGAATGAACCTGTTCCAGGAAGCTTCAGCATAGGGATGCTCTTTGTTCTTACCTAAAACCATGACGTTCTGTCTATAAAACCTCACCCCATGCAAGAGCAGTAGACATTTCAGCACATTCACAGGAGGCATTCCAGAGCCTTATAAGGAAGCTAACACAGCAGAGAAGCACCACATGCTTGTGTGCACTTGCAATGAAGAATAAAAACAAGCAAGAACAGAGCACTAGAAATGCAATTATCAAACTCTGTGAAATGGAGATTAGAGACTTATACACTCTAAGGACACAACTTTGCAAATGCAAACAGAGTCTGAGACTGTCTTGTCTGACTGGGCCTGGGTATGACGCATAGACAGGTTCCACAGATTAGAGACAGGATCATGCAGGGATAAAACCCAAATTGAGAGAATGGTACAGGCAGGGTCACAAATGAAGAGTACCACTTCAGTTGCTCATAATACCTTAAACATAGGTTGGCTCTTACTAATAATGATAACTACAATGACAATAACAGCATGTTTAGCATGTATCACATGGAAAGCATTGTACTAGATATCTCTCATATTTATCAGCTCTTTTCAAAGTTTTATTTGTCAGCAGAATATTTCATTTAAAGTACACTCCCCCGAGGTAAAATTGCCATCTGGACATCCTCAGCTACTATAGCAGTCTCTGTTCTGGGACCTCTCAGGGATATCCTATGAAAAAGGGCACATGGACTCAGAGCCTGAAGAGGGACAGCTCTTCCTAAATGAGCTTCTCCATTGTATGCTTACACAGCATTTCTCCTCAGTTACCACTACCAGTAGTGGTGACCTCCAAACTGCTCTTCACTGGACAAGCGTTTGAAAAGTCCACTCAGAATATGTTCAGATTCATGTATACCTTCTGAAAATGTGGCTCCTGACTTTCTACACATGGGGCCCTTGGGTGGGAATCTGGTTGAAAACAATGGCTCTAGCCAGCAACACCATATTTGCATAGCATTTTATGGAAGACAGAAATTGCTAAGTCTCCAAAACAAAACTTAATGTGAAAAATGTGGGGAGAAGGGGGTGCTGAAAGTTATGAAGATTATAGGAGGAAACAAAACAGGCCACTGCTGGACCTGTGTATCAATCAGCCTTGTTTGTTGTTAGAAAAAGATATCCGTGGTAACTAACTTCTAAAGAGCAAGGGTTATTTAGCTACCACCTTCAGAAGAAGGATCACATAGTGAGTCAGAGAGCAGAGAAAGCAGATGGGCCCACACAGCTTTTTATAACATTGCTGTCACAAGAACCACCTTGCAAGGGCATACCACCAATGGAAGAACTCTCATTATGGACTACCTACTTCATATTCCACCAATTCTCAACAGCACTGGAGACCAGTAATTTAACACATGAGCTTTTGGGGGACATTCAACATACAAAGCATAGAAGCCCAGTTACATGCAGGACTCAAGCAGAAGATCCAATGTGCATAATCAATGTTAATGTTACTGTTCCAGATTTTACACTTCGCTTACCATAGCTGAGATTAACTCTTACTGAATTTATGATCAATTTAAATTCTCATTTTAAAGTCTATCTCTCCTTTCACGTTTGTTTGTGAAGACATAGGCATAATATATACTTTCCTTTTATTATTTTATTTGAATTGACCACTCCTCCTAAGTTGTTAAGAATTTTTTGGATCCTAATACATTAGCTGTCTCTAAAGCTTTAGCAATCTCTCCTAGTTTCATACCATTTGCAAATTTGCACTGCAGAGTCATTTACTTAGAATACACATATGCGCTTGTGCAGTGAAACTAAATAAATGTGGCTAGTTTTCACTTCTAGCATTCCATTCAGTTTTCTTACATATCTAATAAGGCAATAGCTGTCTTAATGATTCAATCACTTCATGCTATTTGGAGCAAACACATGGACTTTAATGCTAAAGTTACTAGAAGTTAAGCATTCAAGTCTGAAACTAAAAAACAGGCTCTGTAAAACTTGCTTCAGAGACAAGCACAGTTTCCAACACCCTAGAAAATAAAAAATAATCTCTAACCTGAGAAAAGCAAAGAGGAAGATGAGTTTTCACATGTGGGAAATATTAAGTGATGGTTTCATATTCAAGGCCAGCTAAAAGCAAATGTCACCCAGGACGGGGAGCGGTACAAGAAAAAGCCCTCTCCCTCTGGACAGGCATCTACCAGACTTGTGCACATGAGGCACACTTATGCATAGGCTCACTCAGAGGGAATCCATGAGTTAGCATTATCTACCTCCTGCTGCAATGGCCTCCTCTATGCTATAATACCTTTACACATAAAGATAAACACACCAAGCAATTTAGGAGACTTGTTAGTGGACATTTAGAAATTACAAATTATGTGGACAAAACAATAACCTGGAATCCAGTCTTGAGAGCTTAATGAAGTACTTCCCTGACAGTGAAGTGACTGGGGTTTTATTTTTTTTTAAGATTTCCAAATTTAATATCTAATTGTACATATCTATGGTTTATAGTATGATAATTGAATACATATGTATGATGTGTAGTGATCAAATCAGGTTAGTTAACATTTCCATCTCCTTAAAGATTTTTGTGATTTTTTTTTGTAGTTTAGCACATGCCACTGACTAGTTCTGTTCCCTTGAGAAAGTTGAATTTCTGTAAAATAATGTGTTGGATGAGATGAATAATTTTCCAACTTTTTTTTTGAACAGGCAGAGTTAGACAGAGAGAGAGAGAGAGAGAGAAAGAGAGAGAGAGAAAGGTCTTCCTTTTCTATTGGTTCACCCCCCAAATGGCCGCTACGGCTGGCGCGCTGCGCCAATCGGAAGCCAGGAGCCAGATACTTCCTCCTGGTCTCCCATGCGGGTGCAGGGCCCAAGCACTTGGGCCACCCTCCACTGCCTTCCCGGGCCACAACAGAGAGCTGGACTGGAAGAGGAGCAACCAACCGGGACAGAATCTGGCGCCCCAACAGGGAATAGAACCTGGAGTGCCGGCGCCAAAGGTGGAGGATTAACCTAGTGAGCCATGGCGCCGGCTCCAATTTTCCAACTTTTTTTTTTAAACTTTTATTTAATGAATATAAATTTCCAAAGTATGACTTATGGATTACAATGGCTTCCCCCTCATACCGTCCTTCCCACCCGCAACCCTCCCCTTTCCCACTCCCTCTCCCCTTCCATTCACATCAAGATTCATTTTCGATTATCTTAATATACAGAAGATCAGCTTAGTATACATCAAGTATGGATTTCAACAGTTTGCTCCCACACAGAAACATAAAGTGAAAAATAATAGATGATTTTTTTAAATGATGATGAAATCAGAGCAGACCTATTGTCATGTTTAATCCCAGTGAGAGTCAAGTTGGGAATTGATAATTTCTTTTTTTTTTTTTTTACAGAGGATCAGTTTAGTATGCATTAAGTAAGGATTTCAACAGTTTGCACCCCCATAGAAACACAAAGTGAAATATATTGTTTGAGTACTCGTTATAGCATTAAATCTCAATGTACAGCACATTAAGGATAGAGATCCTACATGAGGAGTAAGTGCACAGTGACTCCTGTTGTTGACTTTACCAATTGACACTCCTGTCTATGGCATCAGTAATCTCCCCATGCTCCAGTCATGAGTTTCCAAGGCTATGGAAGCCCTCTGAGTTCTCCGACTCTTATCTTGTTTAGACAAGGTCATAGTCAAAGTGGAGGTTCTCTCCTCCCTTCAGAGAAAGGTACCTCCTTCTTTGATGACCTGTTCTTTCCACTGGGATCTCACTCGCAGAGATCTTTTGCCAGAGTGTCTTGGCTTTCCATGCCTGAAATACTCTCATGAGCTTTTCAGCCTGCTCCGAATGCCTTTAGGGCTGATTCTGAGGCCAGAGTGCTATTTAGGACATCTGCCATTCTATGAGTCTGCTGAGTATCTCACTTCCCATGTTGGATCACTCTCCCCTTTATTTACTCCATCGGTTAGCGTTAGCAGGTACTAGACTTGTCTATGTGCTCCCTTTGACTCCCAGTCCCTCCACCATGACCAACTGTGAACTGAAATTGATCACCTGGAACAGTGAGATGGCATTGGTACATGCCACCTCGATGGGATTGAATTGGAATCCCCTGGTATGCTTCCAACTCCACCACTTGGGGCAAGTCAGCCTGAGCATGTCCCAAATTATACCTCTCTTCCCTCTCCCATTCCCACTCCCATGTTCAACAGGGATCACATTTCAGTTAATTTTCAACACTTAAGAATAACTGTGCATCAATTACAGAACTAAACCAGTCATATTAAGTAGAACAGATAAAAAAAAACTACTAAGAGGGATAATGTATTAAGTTGTTCATTAACAGTCAGGGCTATGCTGATCAAGCCACCGTTTCCCATAGTGTCCACCTCACTCCAACAGGTTTCCCTCTTGGTGGTCAGTCAACTTTCAAAAGCGGTTGAAAGATTTTAAAGTGCAAAGAAAATGTTATGAAAACTTAGTAAATAAATGAGTATAAAGATATATAAGGATGGGGATGGGCATTTGGCACAGTGCTTAAGGTCCCTCTTGAGACACCCCCATCCCATTTTAGAATGCCTGGGTTCAAGTTTCGGATTTGCTTCTAGATCCAGCATCCTGCTAAGACACACTCTGAGGCAACAGGTGATGACTCAAGTACTTGGGTCCCTGCAATGCTCATGGGAAACCTGAACTGAGTTCCAGACTCTCTTCTCTTTGGCCTGGCATGGCCCTGGCAGTAGCTAGTATTTGGAGAGTAAACCAGCAAATGGACAATCTCTCTCTCTCCCCCCCCCTCCCCGCTTTTCAAATACATTTGTTAAATTTCAATACAAAATACATACAAACAGATGTTCTGGGTGAAGTAAGGTGGTAGCACACATACATGCCAATTAAACCTAGAATCTCCTCTGAGAGACACCTAAAACCTCAATAATTTTTTTCTGCCTCTGCTATTGGCATGGCAACCATGAAAAAGCTTGCAGCAAAGAGGGGCAAAAAAAAAGCCATGGGTTCTGAAGTTCACATTTAACTCACCCACCAATGGATGCTGCCAATTCTGAGCAGTTTCTCCAAGAGAGAATCAAAATGAATAAAAAAGCTGCGCATCTCAGAGTAAGGGTTGTGACCATCAAAAGGAGCAAGAGTAAGAGCACTGTGACTTCTGAAGTGTTTTTTTCCAAACAGTATTTGAAAGCTCTCACCAAAACATATTTGAAGAAGGATAATGTACATGATTAGTTGTGTGTAGTTGCTAAAAGCAGAGTTATGAATTATGATACTTCTGGATTAACAAGGACCAACAAAAGGAGGCGGATGATTAAAACTCATGCATCTGGAGTATTTTGTGTGTGTTCTTGAATACAACTTGGGAACAGTGGCCTATCTTTGTATCTCTGCAGTACAGATTAAACAGAAAATTGGAAACCATAGTGGCTTTTCTTTGGCTGCTACTCATTTATTTGAAAGTAAGCTCTTTTCCTGCTTGAAATGTTCAGTTCTGTTAATGGTAATATCAAAACAAAAGAAGGCTCCTGTAAAGAAACTGACAGAGGCTTGCCACTAAGCAAGTAGATGATGTGAACTTCAGTTTGTCACTCTTAAAAAGTCTGACAGCCAATTGTGTCTGGTGCTTTTTTCAAAGAAATACAGGAATACAAATGAGGGGCATTTCATCAAAAGCAAGACCCAGTGACTTCCTGAAGAGACCCTCATGGGAAGATGGCATTGTCAGGAAGATGGGCATTTGTCTTAGTTTCCTTTGTTGATAGCAACATACTAGTGCACACAAGTATGTCTGCTGATCCTCTCTCCTATAGAAATGCAATGTGCTCCTTTAGCTGCTGCAGCTCTGCTGCCCTTATCAAAGTGTGGAGAGTGTTGTGAAAATCCCAGATTTTAATTAAGTTAATGTGTAAAAAAAAGTGAACTTATAAACAATAGATTTCTACAAGTCTTTACAACCACCTGTCACTTTGGCCTCCAGTGTGGGGAGCTGGGGGCAGGCACAGAGCTTGCAGATGTGGCTCCCAGTGAGGGGACCCCTTTGATGAGCCCTGGAGGCTTGTGTGGAGAGCTTATAGGCAAACGGTTTATGCTGAGGCCATGGGACCTGCCCGGAAGGCGGCTGCTGCGCTGCCTCTTAGGCCATGATTGGATCTCCCAGCAGAAGTCCATTAGGAAAGCGGTGCTGGCAAGACAGGCAGAAGATGAGGCCTTGTTCTGGGATCTTGTGCAGATGTGAGCAGAGTCTAGAGAGCTGTGGGAGCTCGCTGCCGAGGTGGGGAGGGTGTCACTGCTGCTGAGCCCCTTGAGAGCCTTGCTGTGCCCTTCTGAAGTCCAAACAATTCTGCAGAACTGTCTGCCTCTTCATCTAATTACAGTGCATAAAATTCGTGTGTGAAAAATCTGTCTGGCCTATAGCCGGTTGCTGGACCTGACATCTATGTGCTCTGTGAGTTGCAGAGCCGGGAATTAATGTTCAAATCCTACCTTGGCTGCAATTTAACATTGGGTACACCTTGCGTTGAATTGAACATACTGAGGCTGTGCAATTTCATTTTTGGTAAAGCCTCTGGCATTATCTATTTCTATGCAAATTTCCTGCAGCAGAATTGTTTGCACATTTCTCCTCTGCCCTCACAGGAGGGAGGTGGAGTTCTTTGCAACTTGACTGAGGCATGAGTTACACCTGGGCTGTGTCCCTTACCATGGTGATACACTCTACAAATCTGTGACTTGGGTTTGCAAAGTTTACTTGTTTGTTGCATAAATGTTCCCATGTTGTAGTTTTCAGTTTAGTTGTAGAAAAAAAATTAACATTAATCCTGTACTCAAGATAGCATGTAAGCTGTTTTTTTTTTTTATTTGACTATTGATATTGGGAATGACCCCCTAAAATATATACAGAAATGTGGCTCTTTAAAGTTCCCCAGAAGCACCATCTGGGCTGCCACATATGTTACCAGAATTTGGGGTGCCATATGATATCACCTTACGCTTATTAATAAATTGCCAATATTAATAAGCCCGAGAGGGTTCTTGCCTAATATTTAGAGAAGAATTCTAAATACCGGCACAAATAAACGAGGCAGCATGGTACATTTTAAGCCTTTATTTAGTGAGAATGATGCATAGAAGAGAGAGAGCTTTATCTAAAAGAGAGAGGGGTAAATCTGGGTTCATACTGAGCACCGGGAATCAGCCACGTGCCCGAGCATCTAGGCCAGGAAGCCTAGGGTGAGTGGCCCAAAGGCCATGCACCCTGGAAACACAGGGCTACAGCCAGCCCCCTCCTGGCAAGAAGCCAGGGAAGCAGAAAAGGGTGGGACACAGTCTGCCCCAGGCTTTTAACCCACTTCCAAAGGGGAGTGGTTAATTAACCTGATTGGCTGGTGGGCACCCAGGTGTGGCCAGGTAGGGGCATGAGGTCACACAGGGGCATGGCGAAGGCGTGGTTTTCCAGCTGACAAATCTAATTGATTTTAACCTATATGCCTGCCTACTTCATAATCACAGATTCAAAAACTTGTAATAAAACTGAAACTCATTGGATTTTCTATACCTTTTTGAATTCTAGTAATTGAGTTTTGATATTTTATATTAAAATGGCTAAAACATGACTACTAAAAAAAATGTTCTGTAAGCACATTGACATCCATTAAACAAGGACGCGTCTAGTTTTATACAATTCTCTTCTGACTTATGATGGAAGCAATGTGAGTTCCTGCTCAGCTACTAGATCTTATGAATATGTGAAACATTGGCCTGACAATTGTAAACCATTATCAATATTAGTGGTAATCATAATATGTAATATTTGTCAAGGTACCACTCCACTTGACTTTACTGTTAAGGAAGCTGATCATCACAAAGGTGAAGTGCAAAGCCAGGTTTTAAACATAAGTCTGATATGACAATCCATCAATTACACTGAAGTGCAATAAGTGCTAAAATTGCTAAGCTACTAAATATAGTAGGGTCTCAAAAGAGGGTGAAATCAGTTCTATCTAAGGAGGTAAAAGAAACTTTCCTTTGCTCTGAGTCTTGAAGAATTAATAGCAGTTTAGCAGGAGCCAAACAGGGGAAAGGAACTGAAGACCATGGGCACAATATGTGCAATGGCAAGGAGGTACACAACATCATGCAACATGGAAGACTGCCTGGAGACAAGGATGCAGACATAGGCCAGCAGGAGTCCAATCACGAAGACATCTGTGCTACACTAAGTAATCTAAACTCTTTTTTTTGTTGTTATGGGCTGACATCATTTCAATGTTTCAAACAATAATGTGAGAAAATTCATCTTTCAGGAACACTCTAATTTTCTACTGTTTTCTTCTTATAGATGTCAGCTTAAATATCACTGTAAAATAATTTTGCTCTTTGTGTAAAGAGAACCTACTTTCTCAATCTTCATAATCTAAATTCCAGGAAATGTAGGGCCTTGCCCATTGGGTTCACTTTTATGTTGTATCCTCAGAACTTAAGAGAGTGCCAGGCACATAGTAAGTGCACAAGACATATGGGCTGCATGAATTAAGAAATAAAAGTCTGATTGCAAAGCTTGGTTTCATAAGTGCCTTTACAATACCACTGTAACTGTCCCTGCTTTGCTGGTGAAGCAACCTTAAAAGAATATTTTAGGAGATATTGTCTTGGAAACGACAAGGAGTACAACAAAAGGTAAGAAGGAATACTTATTTTAATCTAGAAGGTTCCTTAATATCCTTAAATTGCTGATGTCTCTCCACAATATGCATATAGCACTAATGAGAGACCCTGGTTCTGTGAGGAGTCAGATGGGTTAACAGGCAGGCAGTGGAAATTGGGTGCATTTCCTTAGGAATTCCCAATTTTACCTTGTGAACAGCAAGGGAGTGGTGATTCCACCCTCCTGAACTCATATTTCCTTGTGAAAACAAGTTACTTATCCCAGCTTTCTGGGTGGCTTTTTTGTTTTATCCTCAGCAAGCCAGACAGGGTAAAGGATTGCAAATCAGGTCTTTTGATGGGTTTTTCACTACCTTACTACTTTGTAACTGAATGCCAATCTGATTGCCAAGTTGTTGTTGTTTTCCCAGAATTGTGCTTAAAAACTCCACTACCAAGGATCACTTCAAGCCTTCCTCCCTTGCAGCTCCCTTGTTTGCCACTTCTGCAGAAGGTTTCCAACTTGAATAAATCCTACTTTACTTTCATTGCCATGTCTGCATGATATTCTCTTCTTTGAGACAAAGAAAGGAGATCTTTACCCCTAGTAGTTCCAGGGAAAATCTGTCCTTAGTGAAGTAGGCAGGCATATAGGTTCAAATTGATTAGGTTTATGAGCTGGAAGACCACGCCTTCGCCATGCCCCTGTGTGACCTCATGCCCCTACCTGGCCACACCTGGGTGCCCACCAGCCAATCAGGTTAATTAACCACTCCCCTTTGGAAGTGGGTTAAAAGCCTGGGGCAGACTGTGTCCCACCCTTTTCTGCTTCCCTGGCCTCTTGCCAGGAGGGGGCTGGCTGTAGCCCTGTGTTTCCAGGGTGCATGGCCTTTGGGCCACTCACCCTAGGCTTCCTGGCCTAGATGCTCGGGCACATGGCTGGTTCCCGGTGCTTGGTATGAACCCGTATTTACCTCTCTCTCTTAAATAAATCTCTCACTCTTCTATGCATCATTCTCACTAAATAAAAGTCTAAAATGTACCATGCTGCCTCGTTTATTTGTGCCGGTATTTAGAATTCTTCTCTAAATATTAGGCAAGAACCCTCTCGGATTTATTAATATTGGGGATTTATTAGTAAGCATATAGTGAAATTGTATGGCACCCCAAATTCTGGTAGCATCTGTGGCATCCCAGATGGCGCTTCTGGGGAACTTTAAAGGGCCACATTTTTGTCTAAATTTTAGGGGGTCATGGCCAATTTCACTTAGTATCTTGAATGTGCAGCAAGTATGAATTTTTTGAAGGACTTCATTTTATACATTAAAGTCATAATCAGATCTTTCTAAATATAAAATGAATTCTATCTTTCTAACAAAAATAAAGTACAATGGACTCACTGGGCTATAAGGAATCTTATTATCTCTGGCAAGTTACTTTGCCCCAGTTTCCTAAACTGTAAAATGGAAATTTTAGCAGTCCTTCTCTCAGAGTTGCAGGGAATATCAAGTCCAATAATGCACATAACGAACTTAGCACAGTTCTTGACACATGGGAAATGCTGTCAGCAGGCACTTTTGCAAGCATTACTGGGAGTGTTATTTACATATAGTTAAGGCACATGTGAGAAATAGTGACACATCTGTATGAAGGAGGCTAAATGCCCTTTTCATCAACCCGTTGCACCTATATGACAGGTTCTAAGTCCTGATCACAAAGTTCACAGATTTTATATGTGTACTTCCCAGATAATACCCTTGAATCTCTCTTTCATTTGTCTTTTCCCCCAATAAACCATTCACCACTAATTACTTATAATCATATTCTGCTATAAAGGTTTATATTTGTTTATTATGTTCACAGCTGTCCTGACTAGCAAGGAGAGAAATCTATTACCTCATTATTATACCCAGTCTACTGAGCACAGTGCCCTTGCATTGATTTAGTTTCCTCCAGAAGTGGTTTTGTCTGGTCAAGTTTTTCCTTCCCATTTACTCATTGTTTTCTTTTCCCCACACACCTTGCAGGGAAAGTGGGACTTTGGCTACATAAATGACATGGCATATAAATAAAACCTGTTGGGGTGTGTGTTTGACACAGTGGTTAAAATGCTATTTCTTGTGCCTACAACCCATATCAGAGTACCTACACTTGAGTCACAGATCCACAGTTGATTATAGCATCCTGCTAATGTGTACCCTGGAAGGCATCAAGTGATGGCACACGTTCTTGGGTCCCTGCTACTCATGTAGGAGATCTGAATTGAGTTCCAGGTCCCTGATTTGGCCTGGCCACAGTCCTGGCTGTGGATATTTGGGGAGTTAAACAACAGATGGGAGATTTCTTTGTCTATGTCTGTATCTATCTACCTTTAAAATAAATAAAAATACAAATTTTTGAAAAATAAAAATAAAATAAAGATTTATTTATTTAAAAAGAAACAAAACAATGAGATACACTAATTCATAATAGATGGTCAAACATGGGATTGCCTTGTGGAGAGTCCACTCTAAATAGCACATTTATTAATTCAAAAATATTTAATCAGCATATGGCATGTTCAAGGTTCTGGGAATTTGGCTGTGAACAAAAACAAAGTACTCTCCTTTCATGAGAAGGATATTCTAGTAAGGGAGAGACAGATAAAAAATACATATATAACCCAGAGAGTGATCAATTTTGAGAAAAATAAAACAAGATAGAGGGTAGAACTTCCTACTTTACACATAATGAGCATAAAATCAATCAGAGACCTAATATGCAACAAAAAATTATAAGAAAATATAGAAGAAAACTCTTAGATACAGCAAAAGTTCTTCTATATGCCACCAATAGCATGATCCATAAAAGACTTTTTAAAGTGAATTTAAACTAGATTTAATCAGTTAAAAACATTTTCTCTCAAAAGATCCTATTAAAAGGATGAAAATGCAAGTTACAGACTAGGAAAAATATTTGCATGCCACACATATAGATTTAATACTTTTCTGATAGGGAGAACTCTTAACACTTGAGAATAAAAAATTATTTAGAGAATGAATGAAATACAGGAACTGACATTTCATTTCAGAAGATATAGAGATGGCAAACAAGCAAATGAAAAGGTTTCAACATCATTGGAAAGATGAACATTAAAAACCCGATGAAATATTGTTGTAAATCTTCAGAATGGCTAGAAAAAAAGGAATAACACCAAATCCTGGGAACTATGTGAAGAAGCCTCATCACTATCACGTGGCTAGTGGGAATGTAAAAATGGTACAGCTACTTCCAAAAATAGTTTAGCAGTCTCATATAACACTAAACATGTGCTTACTATATGACCTAGCAATTGCATTCTTCGTATCTATCCCAGAGAAATGAAAACTCACAGAACAGGTGTTGTAGTGTGGCAGGTTAAGCTACCATGTGGGATGACAGCATATAATATCGGAATGTGTGGGATGGGGTCCTGCCTCCACTCAGATTCAGCTTCATGATAATTTGCACTTTGGGAAGCAGCATATGATGGTTCAAGTACTTGTTTGTGTCCCTGCCACCCAATTGGGAAGCCCAGATTGACTTGCTGGCTCATGGCTTTGGCCTGGCCCAGCCCTAGCTGTTGAGGGCATTTAGGAAGTGGACTAGAAGAGAGAAAATCGATCGCTCCCTCTCTCTCTCTCCCTCTCTTTCTCCTCTCTCTCTCTCTCTCCCTGTCGCTCCCCCTCTTCGTGGAGGAACGACACAGGACCCTGCGCTGTTCTTTCGTCTGCTCGGCCCTCCCCGGGTTTGCTGCTGGTTCTTCCCGGGTTGGCTACTATCCCTTCCACCTCCGTGGAAGGGCAGTTCCCCCTGGCCGCATTCCCCACTTCCGCAGGGGAGCGGCACACCGCCGGCCGGCTCTTCTCGGGGGCTGCACGGGTTCCCTTAGATGTTCCCCATAGATGTTCCCGGTGCATGCCGTCTCTCTCCTCCTTTATAGTCCTCCTCCGCCAATCCCAACTCGGCTGCCCACACGCCGAGTACGCTGCTCTCCTCCAATCAGTAGCAAGTCCTACAGTTTATTGGTTGAACTGGAGGCAGCTGTGCGGAAGTTGTTTACTTCTCTCCCAGCGCCATATTGTGGGAGAGCAGATGCATAGAACAAGTCTTAATTCCAGTAACTCAGTCTAGTCCGGGTTGCTCCCCACATCTCCCCTCTCTGTTTTGCCTTTCAAACAAATAAAAAACATTAAAAATGAAAACTCCTGCTCACATAAAATGTTTTTAAAATGATTTTATAAAATTTATGTTGATTTGTAACCCCAAAACTAGAAACAAAGCCCAGATACCCTTCAAATGGTGAATGGTTAAACAAAATGTGATATGTGCATGTATGCTTGAGTAAGTGTGAGGGGGAGGAAATAGGACATTTGTGTCCTTGTAAACAGCATTTCTTCCATGATGAAACATTCTAGAGAACAAAACAATACACAACAACACGGCTTGGTAGGAAAAAATGCAAAGCCAGGAATGAGAATACCTTGAATCATTGTTTAACCTCTGCAATTTATATAGGTTAGTCCTCTCTGTATCCCTGATCTTTCCTTCAATAAAAAATATGAACCCCATACCTTACAGTGAGCATTCCTCAATAAGGTATAAGAATATGCAAGAAAAAAAGCCAATAAGAACTACAACAGGAGCTTGGGATGGAGCAAAAAAAAAAAAAAATCAAGGAGCATAGAGTGTCCAGTTCCTTCATGAGTCTCTGGGTTCACTAGATCCTGAGGCCAGATCTGCCTATCCCTCCCAGGCACTGAAACCAGTAAGTTTCTTAACAGTACCTACAAGTATTGTTGGATTTGCAAGTAAAAGTGTTCTGAAGAGTATGATTTATTTTTACCTTTTTACATTTTAACAAATAAAAATTATCCATATTTACAAAGTAATATGTGATATTTCATTGCATGTATATATTGTACAATGTCCAATCTCAGTCAATATATCTACTCTTTCTCAAATATTTATCATGCATTTATGGTGAAAACATCCAAAATCCTATCTTCTAGTACTTTTATAGAGAATTTATACAATGTATTAATGTTATGTCTATAGAAACATTACTGTGCAATAAATTCCTGGAATTTTTTACTCCCATCTAGCTATAGGGCAGTGTGATCTCTTAGTATCTCAAAATTTCCTCATTTATAAAAAGAGAATACATGAAAAATTGAAATTTTACAGTGATGAACAAGGAGAGAATGCATGAATGTTCCTTACAATATTCTACAAATGAAAGTTACTGGTGTATATGATCACAAACAAAAGGAAAATTTTTTAAGCAAGTCCATTTCTTAAGGATTTTGATAAGAACTGTATTTCAGCAATTTCAAAAGCAACATTGAGAATAAGAAGCAAACACAAAATACCACCATAAATAGAAAATAAACAAAATATGATTCATGTTCACTGACTCGTTAATGAGTCAGAAAAACAACAAGAAGCCAGCATTATATACAAGAATATATACAAAAATCTCCTCTAGAAAATAAAGAATAAAGAATGTTTTCTAGATTCATGCAGAGAAAAAGTTCAATTGTCAGAAATATCATGTTTAAACTGATGTATATTACGACTTGTACATGCTACATATTATGACCAGATTCTCTCTTAAGATAACTAAAACCTCAACAAGTCATTTGTTTCTTTTACTCTTTGATAAGTAAGAATTCAACTGAATTCAAGATGATTATGTTTTGCTAAGAAACAAAAAGCCCAACCATGTTCTTCTATGACATTAAATTTTCTTTAAAGCTAGGCATTTTCTTGTCATCAATAAGCCCATCAGATAGTGGTAGCCTATAACCTTGTAAAGGTGCAGCAGGTGGGAAGAATTTACCCTCAGCACTTAGGAATCTAACTGGATCCCAAGATCTAAATGAGGCACAGACAAGCAGGTGGTTATTCCTGTGAACCACATCTAGCTTATCCGTGGGGATATTTGTACTGGATGAGAATGAGAAATCAAGAGCACCAAATACTAGACAGAAAAAGAAAGAGAGAATGGGTGTCAAGTATCCTGCAAGCTTCTTGAAGTGTCGAGATTCATAAAGCCTTTAGCAGCCACTATGAGGCAAAGTAGTACTTGAAAGTGTGAGAGGAAAAGGAACCAATGAAAAGGATGGTTTCTGCGCCATGAGAGCTCTTGGTAGATTTACTCCTAGCAGGTGGTTTATTTACCTTCTAGCAATTGCCACTCTGTAACAAAGTCTTGGTTATCAACTCTACTTTGGACACTTCCTATAATGGAAAGGAATAGCTACACATTTTGTCCACTATCAAGCATTCACACTGATCAAGGCAATGCCCATCTTACATTGGAGAGCCAAAGCAGTGATTGTAAGGCTTCTATTTACTGCATTCTCTTTCCCTCAAAAGGCAATATAGAATGGTGGGTAAACACACAGACATCCACACTACCCCCAATTCTGCCATCTCCTAGCTATGACATCCATTGACAAGTCACTTACTTCGTCCACTTCCTTGCCGTGAGGTGACAGGGACTCTGTCTGCTCTCCCTTCAAATTCAGAAATGCTGTCACCTTCCTGATTCTGTGGGTGTCTCTTCTATAAGAGATAAAGAACAGAGCAGACTCTTCTGTGTTACATAATTTCGTTCTGTCCTTGCAAGCAAATCCAGAGTCTTTTAGTTTTGAGTGATATACTCTTCCTGTACCCTCTGTAAGAACAGAGAGCATCAGTGCACAAGAACCAGGGGAAACAGGTAGACACAAAAGAGCACCAGATGTCTGAGGGGATTATGACTCCAGATCAGAAAGAAAATTATACAAATTTTGAAAATGTAAAAATAAAGCCATATGGGGTCATCTTACAGGCTACCTATCACAAATGTAATTTTTTAAAAAAATAAGAATTCCAGTCACTCCTTGTTTGTCATGCCATTTTACTTAAGATAGATGTGGCAGAATCTAATATACCTTTTGGGTAAGCAATATTTATTTGAAGTTTAGAGATTATTTAATTTATATTATGCCTTTTTATTTTTTTCTGTATTAAGTAGGACTTAAAACGATGCCTATTATTAAAAAGAGCCATCATAGTAAGATTCCAATATGCAGTTATATTGCTCTCTATTTATCTAGCTGTATAGATGCATATAGATCAACACAAGTAATTATATTAGCAAGTGTGACAAAATGAACCAAATAATCGTTTTTAAATAAACAATGCAAAGCTAAGGACATTGCAGAAAAAGCTCAAGAAAGGAAAACACAGGCAGTCATTTCAACTCCAAAACTTTTAGTTCTTAGTAATTAAAAAAACAGCTGTTGGCTATTGGCCTTGGTTTTACAGAGTAAGATCCTGAAAAAGAACTCATTTACCATTCTCCCATTTGGCTAAAATAAAGAGGAATTAATTGGTAACCAGTCATTTCCAACAAAATAGTCAATTCAAAAATGCAGTGTTTCAGAGAGAGTGATGTGCACTGGACTAGGAGTAGGGACTAGCTGAGTTCTAGTTATATTTCCACTGGTAAATTGCTGTATGATCATAGGAAAGTCTAGATCTCTCTAGAATGAAGATCTTAGACAAAATCACACACAGAGCACGAGATGCTCAAGATGATTCAGGAGAAAAATTTCATCATGATCAACAGATTTTAGAAAATACTGAATACTATATTCCTCTTTTCTAGTTTCCCAATGAACATTACACTAAGGATTTCAGTATGTCTGAAAGTGAAGAAGCGAGTTTAAAACTTTTTATTCTGTTTCCCTGTTTAGAAAGCTTTTTATGTCATATATACTGTCTATAGGTTATAAACTTATAAGGACATATTGCTACTTTACAAATGAGAAAATGTTTACTATTAACAAGATTACTTTAAGCAAAGTAGAAAAATTATATCTAATTGAGATTCTGTTTCCATTTTAGAAAACAAGTAACTGGCATTTGAGTTCTAACTCCACCAACATAAACATGCACTAACCATACTTCAAAATATGTGACTGTAAAATACAGTATGCTTACTTATATCAAAATGACCATGTTCTGCCAAAACAGGGCAGTGACTGGCTCTCACATGAAACTACAGTAAGAAATCAAATCAGGCTTTGTACAAGTGTTTCGTTTTTCATTCTGCTAAATCCCTCCACTGATCATAAAGCCATTTTCAGAAGCAATTATATTTTAAATCATTTAATTTTAATGATAACATTTTTCATCTGTTGCTTCATGAATTCTGTTAGTTTTTCATAGTGCAAATAAAAGTGAAAGAATTAAAGTTCGAAAATGCCTATAAACTTATTAAGGACAACTTATCAAATAATTACAAAATGCAATCATAAAGGGTGCCTTATTTTGCTATGAGGAAATAGTAAAATGTCTACATTATTTTTATAGGGAGGGAACACCTTTTGTTTAATTTCAAACAATTACAGAGAAACAAGAAATAACAGCCATAGTAGCATTTTACTGAATATTGACTATGCGTCAGGCAATGACTTTAGTGCCTTCCATACTTCATTTTATCCTTACAACCACTATACTATTACCAGCCAAATGTAGCAATGAAGGACAAACAATTAATGTTAAAAAAGTGAAGTGATTTACCTGAGGTCACACAGCAAGGAAGTGGTGGAGCCAGCACAAGAACTAACATTCTTAACTTCTACAATATACTTGCTATTCCCAATCTATCTGCTTTTCCATGTGTACCTTTTTCAAAACGTATTGCTACTATTTAAAACAAACAAAAAGATATAACATGAGACATTTACTGTCCGAGAAAAAAAAAAACCTTAAAATCCAAAGTACTTTGTGCACTGTGTTTGCCTGGAAATATATAGTGATGTCTGATAACACTAGGTCAGTTGATGCACCTTAAATTTAAAACTTAAAGAACCCTAGGTAGCCATCTGGTCTTACTTCCCATAAGATACTTTCAACAGCCTTTGCAAATATCATAGGGTTTTAATTTATCTGCCCTTAATGACATGAAAGTCATTACTTCACAAGGTAAGACCTTCTACCTTTGCACATCTTTACATGTATTAGACTATAAAGTATTATTTTGAGCAAAAATTGTTATTTAAACATGAATCTATTGATTTTTTCCCAACTGACATTGATAAATGACCTTCTATAGGAATACACATCTATGCAATCTCCTTATCTGATGTCACTCAACTTTTCCTAGCTGAAAGCAAAGTCTCCCTCCATCCATTTTACTCTCATTTGGGAGCATCCTAATGTGGTATTGCCCCCTTTCAATTTCAAAACAATATTCCTGCCCTGTGTGAATAAAAATAACATCAGTTAGGCTATTCTGTGATCTGGACACAGCAGAGAGCTTGCCTGGAAGAGGGGCAACCAGGACAGAATCTGGCACCCCGACTGGGACTAGAACCTGGTGTGCCGGGGCCACAAGGCGGAGGATTAGCTTAGTGAGCCATGGCGCCGGCCCGTACTGAAGGATTTTGACTTATCCTGATTTATTTCCCAGGTTGAAGCCTCTGAACTTATACTCAATCCATTGCAGTAAATTCAAATAATACCTTGATTATTTCTACATTTGAACTCTTAACTAATATTAAATCCAACACAGAGGATATTGTCCAAATTCAGTATTTGACTTCTCAGATAAAAATATGGATATAAAGATACCTGGAAGAAAAGTATGTTTAGAAGTTCATTTAACTACCTGTTCTATTTATAATTTTTTTCCCCTTCACAGCAATTTTAAGAATCCTAAAACTATATTCTCTGCACAAGTGCACTTTTAATCAACCATGACATCTTAGTCTGGGACACACAAGTTTAATTATTAACAATATATAAAAGTTTCAAATTTCTCAGATTAACGAGTAGCAGTAAAATTATTGTAATATTAAACCATAACAGAAGTACTTAAAAATAGGCCTGTAAATTCATACTTAGTGCTTGCTCCATCATGGTGAGTTTTTAGTACATTTCTTTTATAGATTTTTTTTAAAAAGATTTATTTGACTCTCTCTCACTGTCCACTCTGCCTGTCAAAAAAAAAATAAGATAAAAACAATATTTATTTGAAAGGTCCAGTGACAAAAAGACAGACAGACAGACAGAGATAGACAGATCCTCCATCTGCTGGTTCACTCCCATAAATGCCCACAACAGCCAGGTCTGAGCCAGGCTAAAGCCAGGAATCAGGAACTCCACTTGGTTCTCCCACATGGGTGGCAGGGATCTAAGTACATGAGCCATTATCCACTGCCTACCAGGTGTGTTAGCAGGACACTGGATTGGAAAAGCAAAGTAGCTAGAACTCAAACCAGGTATTCCAATATTGGCTGCAGGCACCCAAGTGGCAGTTTAACTCTCTGTACTACAATATACTACAATATACTACAATATACCTCCCCCTTAAAAATGTTATATTCCAATCCCATATTCAGTCATATAAAAGGGAGAAACATCCTCATGCCTGTATACCATGAGGGGGACCCGTGGAACAACAACATGGCAAGTACTGCGTTGCGTGTTAAAGAGCAAGCCTGAATGAATGCACTCCCTGAATCCAAGCAGCTCATGGTGTGCTGGGAGATGTGAGACAGCGATAACTCAGTAGGTAAGAAGTGGGGAAGGAAGAACATCTTTAAAGGGTACAAAGGATGTGAAGAGTGCATTTATGTTGGAAACTAGTGTGCTTAGAGACTAGAGTACATATGAAGAGAGCAGTCATAGAGAAAACAGGAAAGAAATGTAGATCAGAGTCCTGCTGCCCATGTGGGAGACCCAAAAGAAGCTCCTGTCTCCTGGCTTTGGATCAGCCCAGCTCTGGCTGTTGTATCCAACTGTGGAGTGACCCAGTGAATGGAAGCTCATTCTCTTTCTCTCTCTCTGTAACTCTGCCTTCAAATAAACAAATAAATAAATCTTAAAAATAGAAGAAACTGCAGTCAGGAGCTGGAGCCGGTTATTCAACCCAGGTCCTTTAATGTGGCATGTGAACATCGTTTTTTAAAGAATTATTTATTTATTTGAGAGGCAGTGTAACAGAGAGATTTTCCATCTAATGGTTCACTCCCCGAATGGCTGCAGTGATCTAGGTTGGGCCACTGAGCCAAAGCCAGGAGCCAGGAATTCAGTCTAGGTCTCCCACGTGAGTGCAGGAACCCAGTTGCTTGTGCTTTCACCGCTGCCTCCCAGGCTCTGTCAGTAGGAAGCTAGAATCAAGAACTGAGCCAGGTATTGAGCCCAAGCATTCTTTTTTTTTGACAGGCAGAGTGGACAGTGAGAGAGAGAGACAGAGAGAAAGGTCTTCCTTTACCGTTGGTTCACCCTCCAATGGCAGCTGCGGCCGGCGCACTGCGGCCAAGACCAGGCATTCTAATATTGACTGTGGGAGTCTTCACTGGTAAGCTAAGTGCCACTACTGAGTGATTTTTTTTTAAAAGTAACGATTGAGGGGTCGACATTGTGGTGCAACAGGTTAAGCTACTGCTCTGCAACAACTTAATCCAATACCAGAGTGTCTGTTCTAGTCCTGGCTACTCACTTCCAATTCAGCTTTCTGCTAATGCACCTAAGGAGGCAGTGGATGATAGCCCAAGTGCTTGGGACCCTACCAGCCATGTGGGAGAACTGCCTCCTTAGATCAGCCTGGTCATACCTGGCTCATGGGGAGTGAACCAGCAGATGGAAATGCTCTCTCTCTCTCTCTCTCTCTCTCTCTCGCTAGTAATAAAATAAATAAATAAATAAATAAAATTTCCAAAAGTAGTAATTAAGATACTGGTCATCCAAATCTGGTAGATTAACAATAAACCTCTATCTTTTTCTCTCTGGTTATATCTCTTCCCCAGGTCTGCATTCTTAGCAATATGAGAATTATTTGTTCAAATCCAATGAATTGCTTAGAAAGAGGAGATTAAATTTGTTTAATCAAATCTATGTAAATGTCATTCTGAATAAGTTACATATTTTCAGAAATAGCACATGTCAGAACACCTTATGCATTAGAATAGATTTGTTGAGCAAATGAATTAACTAGACATTGACAAGAAATAAAGGAAATGGACTAACAGTGGGGGAAGCTGGTTATGCCAAAGATTTCTAGACTTGTGAAGTATGAGGGCACTTTAAGAAGTTAGTGGAAAATGTATTTAAAAGTATGAGTTATTTTGGTACAAATTTTTATTCATCTGTGGAAAATGTGTCTCATGAAATAACAAACTATGCGGCATTTTAATTTTTACACTCATTCTTCTACTTCAGTTTTCCACTAATTTGTGCAGTACCCTCGTATATATGTGTAAAAACTGAGAATCCCAGCACTGTAATGAAAGAGTCCCTCATTCTGGAATCCAGCCCTCAAACCTTTCACCATCCAATACCACAACCACCAGCCACATGTGACTACATAAACTAAAGTAAATTAAAAGGATTTATTCCCTCAATTCCACTCATCACATTTCAAGTACTCAGTAGTTACATGCAGTTAATGGCTTCCATGCTGCATAGCCCAGATACAGGATTTTTACTTGCATGTTTGCAGAAATCTACATTGGATGCTACCACCCAAGTTTTTTCCTCTGAAATTAACATAATTATACAAATACCTCCAACAAAGCTTCACCTCACCTTGCTTTCTTATTTTTCTTTGTGTGAGTGTTGGTGGGGGGAGGAGTAAATTTGTCATGATTCAGAAGTAAACTGAATTCATTTTCAATAACATCCCTACAGGCCACCATCTCTGATACAGCCTCACGGAGGTGTCATCCCAGTATCAGTTCCACTGTTCACGTGGACTCAAAAAAAGAATATACTGTGTGTGTGCCATGGGTTGCATGTGATTTTCCCACCAAGGAACTTACTCCTCAGCCTGATAATGTTGGGAGGTGGGGCATTTAAGAAGTGAAACTTAATGGGAGTTCCTTAGGTCCTTAGGCACACTGCCCTCAGAACAGACCAGACAAGTTCTCAGGGCATCCATGTGCTGTTTCTCATGAGGGGTTCGTTATAAAAAGAACACGACTGGCACTCTCCAGTGTCTGTGGCTTCTTGTCTGGTGATGTGATGTCTCCTTCTCTACATTGTGATGCCATCTGATCTGCGGTCCTCAACAGAGGTGAACCAATACTAGTACTATGTCGTTGAACTTCCAGAATTGTGAGATAAATAAAACTCCTTCCTTTATAAAGTTATCTAGCCTTGGGTATTTCGTTATGGCAACAGATAAATGGCTAATATCGTATACAGCAGATGGCAAGATACAACATGAAGTTATGGGTCTCTAGCCATTTATATATTACTTGAATGGAAATGACTTGTAGGGTTATTTTAAATAGAAAAACAGCACTGGGCAGTTCTTGGTGATGTTCTGTTCCAGCATATTTGCTCCGGCCCCAGATGCCCGCTCTTGCTGTAAGTCTCTAAATGAAAAGTAGCTTTAATAACAAGGAGATTAAAACACAATAGTCATAACATTGCACATTTTCCTTATTTAGCATCCAGAAGACAACATTTTTGGTATTTTACTAAATATAAGGGCACATAAAAACATACTACAATCTATGAGACCTATAAATGAAACACAGTTTAAGAATAAAAACCACATAGATCAAAGAGAAAAATAGCTGAGGAAAGATTTATGTTCATACCCAATGTCAACATTTCCAAATGCCAGAGCTGAGATAATAAATAGACTAACTTGGTGGCAGCACCTAGAAACAAAACAGGTTCAATTTTGTCAAGGTATAGGCTAACACTTCAGTGCCCATGCCTGTAGGAAGTAGGGACATTGGAACAAATGGCCATCCCAAGAGCTGAAAGTTAAATCAAAAGATCTAAACTTAACAGAAGAATGAAGGACTGAAATGGTCTGACTTGATATACAAGGTGTCTTATATGTGAAATGAGTATAGCAAGCTCAAGATGGTAAGTCTAGGGGTTCTAGGTAAAAGATTATCCCAAATAAACCAAGCCTCCCCAGAATAAAGCAGATGCCAGAGAAATAGTCTAGCTTACCGGCACCAATACAGCTGGCAGAGTGAGGAACGGTGAACAGGCAGAGACATAGATGAATAAGACACAAAGGAACCAGATCCTTGCTGCTATTGTTGCAGCAAGCTCTGTCATAATATAGGCAATAGCCAATTCTGCATTTTTTATTCAGGTGATGAGTGGGAACTAAGGCAGGGGATTCGCAAAACAGTCTTTGCTCAGACATCCCACGGCAGGGAACATATCTACATACCGCAGTATACCAGCCAGAAGGCCAGAGTGGAGAAGGCAGGATCCATTCCTCAGAAAAAGGATGGCCAAAAATCAGTGTAGCCTGACATAGGAAAAAGCCATAGTATGTATGGTTCTTGATTCAGAGGTTTTCATGCCCCAAATCAGTTTGGAAGCAAAGGCAACTATAGCAGGGAGTGAGAAAGCAGTTGAAAATATACTACTGATTGGATCTCTAACCCTACTTTTGGGAAATCACTTTTATTTCTAGACCTTGTACGTGGACAATGTGAGGAGTTGGAGGTAATTGAGATGTATAACTTCCTTGCTTGTTAGGATCTCTGATGGGTCTAATGGCACTGAGGAAGACAGAGAATAGAGTACAAACACATGTGTTGTTATGTGTCTATGTGTGACGTTGATGTCGTGATGTAGCTACTGAATAACAAGGACACAAGGCCTGGTTGATACCCTACAACTGCAATAAAGTCTTTTCATAAGACACCCCCTTTGTTTTGCTGATCTTGCTGTTCACCTTGCATGAGTCTTGCCTTCTGTCTTCTTTCGCCTTACTGCCCAGAACATTCTGATCAATAGAAAATTTCATCAAGGATCCTGTCAGACACTTTCCAAGCATAACATGGGAAAGACTTGGTGAAAACCATGAGGTTTCCAGGGCCTGTGATTGAGTCCCACTTTTCTCATGGACTAATTAATATAAAAAATAAAACCAATCCTAAGTTTCTAAACAAACAAACAAAAAATGAACAAGAAGATACAAGGCTGTGACATACTGAGATTTCAACTGTCATAAAGTCTTCAGACATCCCCAGGGGAGTTTCCTTTTCAAAACCAAACTCAAAACATTTGGGAAATAGCAACATATGATGTTCATCCAGACAAGCAGTTTTTCTGAATTCCATGCCACTCCTACCTGACTACTACTGTTTTTGTGATTGGAATCAAAAGCAGAAAAATGGAAAAGATTCAGCTAGTTCATTAAAATCCTGTGTGAATTTAGGAAGACAGTAATGGAATTGCAGTAGCTTCGAGGGAGATTCCCTGCTGAGACCTTTACCCTCTTCATGCTACCCAGCCTTGTAACCCATAGAAAACTAGTCAACTGATGCAGCTCCTGGAAGCTCATACTACTTAATCCAGCCCACAGGAGTTCCATCTCATTTGCACATGAGAATCATCTATAAGCTTGATGTAAAAATCATATCCTTTCCTTCACACCCGAAATAATCGAATCAGAATCTCCAACAGTGAGGTACAGACATTAATCATTTAAAAAGAACAGGAAAGAGAAAAATAAAGGAAAGAAGTAAAAAAGGAGGAAAGGGAAGAAGCAGGGGCAGGGGCCGGTGTGGGGAAAAAACTCCCAGTGGAGTCATGTGCATTTAGAGTTCAGAACCATGGAGTAGGACTCTACTTAGTTAGTTGATTTATTTCATTTGTTCTGATGAAAGATGAATTTTTTATCTTTGATGAAGTTAATGAATCCAAAGTAATAATTATACCTGATGATACTCTGCTCAGGTATATTAGAATTACTTGAAACTATCTCATGTTGAGTAAAATAAGAGTGTTAATAGCAAGTAAGGGAGCTGGCGCCATGGCGCAGTAGGTTAATCCTCTGCCTGCGGGGCTGGCATCCCATATGGGTGTCGATACTAGTCCTGGCTGCTCCTCTTCCAATATAGCTCTCTGCTGTGGCCTGGGAAAGCAGTAGAAGATGGCCGAAGTCCTTGGGCCCCTGTACCGGCGTGGGAGACCCGGAAGAAGCTCCTGGCTCCTGGCTTCAGATTAGTGCAGTTCCAGCCGTTGTAGCCATTTGGGGAGTGAACCAGCAGATGGAAGACCTCTCTCTCTCTCTGCCTCTATCTGTAACTCTACCTCTCAAATAAATAAAATCTTTAAAAAAAATAGCAAGTGAGAATTTACCGCTCATCTAGTCACTTAAACACTCTTTAAGTTCCTATAGCTATTCTTCTCTTATTGGTGACTAGGAGATAATATGATTAATTCTTAATTGAGGGCTGAAAAAATTATTCTCAACTAGGTGAACAATATCATTAACTGTTAAGGCATGCCTTACCAACCACAAAGGACAAGATTTTTTTATGACCCCAAACTCCATTTGGACCATGAGAACCTGACTTCAGTTCAGGTTCCTTAACCCTATTTATTTCAATTCACCTTTCCTAGGAGTGTAAAAGAAGAAAATAGGACTTCTTCATTCCTCACATTGTACTCAGGTATAAGATCTCTAAGTATCAGATTTTGATGTTCCAAGATATGTGAAGTCTAAGCCTTGCTGTTTACCACATAGGTGCTTAAATATGGTGTTCATGTAAATTATCTAACACTTGTCATTAAGAGAAGACTAAAAATTCATTCTAGAGTAAGTTATCGCTACTTAAAGATATATTGTCCTGGATATAACAGCCATATATACATAAAAAAGCTATACAGTTTTCCTAGGTTTGGGAGCTGGCATTGTGGCATAGCAGGTAAAGCTATCACCTTTTATGCCAGCACCGCTTGTGGGTACCAGTTCATATCCTGGCTGCTCCACTTACAAGCCAGCTCCCTGGTAATGGCCTCAGAAAAGCAGAAGATGGCCCAAGTGTTTGGGCCCCTACCACCCCTGAGGAAGGCCCAGATGAAGTTCCTGAAACCAGTGGATGAAAGATCTCTGTCTCTCCTTCTCTTTCTCTGTAAACTCTGACTTTCAAATAAATAAATCAATCTTTTTTAAAAAACAAAATTATCCTAGGTTCTATGATGGTAAATAAAATATATTAATATTCTACAAGAAAATAAAATGTGCTATTTATTTTGTATTACAATATGGACAAAACATAGCTTATTACATCAGCTAAAGTATAAAGGGCATTACACTAACAGCATAATTTGGTTGATGGAGTAAATTATGTATATCATCATAAGGGGTCTTCAAACTCTCATGAAAAATGTACATAATCTTATTTCATTTTTAGAAAGCTTTTATTTAATAAATATAAATTTCATAGATACAGCTTTTACAGCTTTTGGAATAGTGGTTCTTCCCCCCATACCCGCCTTCCCACCCCCACTCCCATCCCACCTCCTACTCCCTCTCCCATCCTATTCTTAAGATTCATTTTTAATTATCTTTATATACAGAAGATCAACTCTATATTAAGTAAAGATTTCAATAGCTTAATTAATTAATTAATTTAATTCTAAAGCTTATTTGGAAAAGCAAAGAACCTGGAATAGTCACAATATTGAAGTAAAGGGATAAAGTTAGAGAACACTTCTCAATTTAAAGTCTTATTGCAAAGTTACAGTAATTAAGACAGTGTGGTATCAGTGAATGAATAGACACATAGATCAATAGAACAGAGCAGACTGATGGAACAGAATAGAGCATAGAAATAAACCAATAAATCCACACAAAGTCAATTAATTTTTTTAAAATTTTTTTTGGACAGGCAGAGTGGACAGTGAGAGAGAGAGACAGAGAGAAAGGTCTTCCTTTGCCGTTGGTTCACCCTCCAATGGCCGCCGCGGCCAGTGCACTGTGGCCGGCGCACCGCGCTGATCCGATGGCAGGAGCCAGGAGCCAGGTGCTTTTCCTGGTCTCTCATGCGGTGCAGGGCCCAAGCACCTGGGCCATCCTCCACTGCACTCCCTGGCCACAGCACAGAGCTGGCCTGGAAGAGGGGCAACCGGGACAGAATCCGGCGCCCCAACCGGGACTAGAACTCAGTGTGCCGGCGCCGCTAGGCGGAGGATTAGCCTAGTGAGCCGTGGCGCCGGCCAAAAGTCAATTAATTTTTAAATTATTTGTTTTCATTTAATTAGAAAGGCAGAGAGACATACACAGAAAGACAGAGACAGAGAGGGATCTTCTATCAGCTGGTTCAATCCCCAATCGCTTAGACACATCTGGGCCAGACTCAAGCCAGAAGCCTGAAGTCAATCCAGATCTCCCTCTTAGGTAGCAGGTACCCAGATACTTGAGCCATGACCTGCTTTCTCCGAGGGTGTACATTAGCAGAAAGATGGATCAGAAGTAGAGTCACTACTCAAACCCAGGTGCTCCATACGGGATGTGGGTATCTCAAGCATCATCTTTTTTTTTTGACAGAGTTATACAGTGAGAGAGAGAGAGACAGAGAGAAAGGTCTTCCTTCCGTTGGTTCACCCCCCGAAACGGCCGCTATGGCTGGCGCACTGCGCCAATCTGAAGCCAAGAGCCAGGGCAAGCATCATCTTAACTGCTGCAACAAATGTTCACCCCTCAGATGATCTTTGATTATGGAAGAAAGGCCATTTACTATAGAAAGGATAGTCTTTTTATTATATGCTGCTGGTGTAGTTGGACATCCACATAAAAAAAGAGTTAATCTAGACACGGACCTTTTGTCTTTCGCAAAATTAACTGAAACGTGAGTGATGAATCTAAATGCAAAGTACAAAATTACAAAAATCCTACACATAGGAGAAAATCTAGATGAATTTTGAGAATAAGTTTTCAGATACAACCTCAAATTTATATTCATGAGACAAAATGTTGATAACTTCATTAAAATTAAAAATCTCTACAAAAAAACAATGAACTTGGTAGGCAGGTGAGGTTACAACACTTACTGTAAACCAAAGGAAAACTTTCAATGGTTTTCAAACCACTCTGGCTACTAGGGTGGAAAACTGATAATAGTGGGTCAAGAGTGGCAGCAGGAAAAACTCTTGGAACACTAGACTAGAGGTGGTTGAGATAGATTAGAGATATTTTCAATAAACACATTTTTACAATGAATTTGTTGACAGAATAATATATGAGGAGTGAAAATTGGAGAAATAACACGTATGAGATTAGAGTTGGCATTCTAATTTTGGACATATTAAGATACATTTTAAATACACAAGCAGAGACATGGAGCATTTCACCGTAGGCAATATTGAATTTGAGGACATGAATATTGATGTTAAATATTGGTGTCATGAATACTGACCTTGACATTGTGCATCCTCATATTGTCACAGAAGTCAAGTTTCAGTGATTTGAAAAGTGAATCGAAGTTAAGAAAGCAGTATCTCAGAAGTTAACTACTCTTTCAAGACATTCTTAACCACATACAAAAAATACACTTTCAAAACAGTTTATTGAGGTACTATTAACATACAAAGCTCTACATTTCAATACACACACTTTTAGGAGTTTGGAAATAAATGCACATCCATGAAATTGTCACAATTTGTGCCATCACCTCTAAAACTTCACTGTCTCTTTGTTATTCTTTTGTGTATTGGTAAGATCACTTAACATAATACATACATTCTTTCTTTTATTTTATAAATATAAATTTCCAAAGTACAGTTTATGGATTACAATGGCTTTCCTCCCCATAACTTCCCCCCCACCTGCAACCCTCCCATCTCCTGCTCCCTCTCCCATTCCATTCACATCAAGATCCATTTTCAATTATCTTTATATACAGAAGATCAATTTAGTATAAATTAAGTAAAGACTTAAACAGTTTGGACCCACACAGAAACACAAAGTGAAAAATACTGTTTGAGACTAGTTATAGCATTAATTCACATTGTACAACACATTAAGGACAGAGATCCTACATGGGGAGTAAGTGCACAGTGACTCCTGTTGTTGACTTAGCAAATTGACACTCTTGTTTATGACGTCAGTAATCACCCTAGGCTCTTATCATGAGCCGCCAAGGCTATGGAAGCCTCTTGAGTTCGCAGACTCTGATCTTATTTAAACATAGTCAAAGAGGAAGTTCTCTCCTCCCTTCAGAGAAAGGTTCCTCCTTCTTTGATGGCCCGTTTTTTCTGCTGGGATCTCACTCACAGAGATCTTTCATTTAGGTCATTTTTTTATTTTTTGCCAGAGTGTCTTGGCTTTCCATGCCTGAAATACTCTCATGGGCTCCTCAGCCAGATCCAAATGCCTTAAGGGCTGATTCTGAGGCTAGAGTGCTATTTAGGACATGTGCCATTCTATGAGTCTGCTGTGTATCCCGCTTCCCAAGATGGATCGTTCACTCCTTCTTAATTCTATCAGTTAGTATTAGCAGACACTAGTCTTGTTTATGTGATCCCTTGACACTTAATCCTATCATTATGACCAATTGTGAACTGAAATTGATCACTTGGACTAGTGAGATGGCATTGCTACATGCCACCTTGATGGGATTGAATTGGAATCCCCTGGTACATTTCTAACTCTACCATTTGGGGCAAGTCAGATTGAGCATGTCTCAAATTGTATTAAGATATACCTTCTTGGGGCCAGCACTACGGTATAGTAGTCTAAGCCTTCCCCTATGGTGCCCACATCCCATACAGGTGTTGGTTTGTATTCTGGCTTCTCTTCTTCCGAACCAGCTTTCTGCATATGGTGCAGAAAGTAGTGGAAGATGACCCAAGTACTTGGGCCCCTGTACCCTCTTGGGAGACCTGGAAGAAGCTCCTGGCTTCTGGCTTTGGATTTGCTCAGCTCCAGCCATTGCTGCCATTTGGGGAGTGAACCAGTGGATCGAAGACCTTTCTATCTCTTTCTCTCTGTAACTCTACCTCTCAAGTAAATAAGTAAAATCTTTAACAAGAAAAGATATACCTCCTTAACAGCCTCTGGTTTCACAATATTGATTTTTTTAAAGATTTTTTTATTTATTTGAAAAACAGAGTTACAGCGAGAGGTAGAGACAGAGAGAGAGCTCTTCCATCTTCTGGTTCACTCTCCAGATGGCCGCAATGGCTGGAGCTGTGCTGATCTGAAGTCGGGAGCCAGGAGCTTCTTCTGGGTCTCTCATATGGGTACAGGGGCCCAAGGACTTGGGCCATATTCTACTGCTTTCCCAGGCCATAGCAGAGAGTTGGATGGGAAGAGGAGCAGCCGGGATTAGAATTGGCACCCATATGGGATGCTGGCACTTCAGACCAGGGCTTTAACCCGCTGCACCACAGTGCCGGCCCCAGTACAGTATTGTTAACTGTAGGAGCTATGCTGTACATCTCTAGGAATTATTCACCTTTCATAACTGAAGCCTTGTACCCTTGACCAACACATTCCCATTTTGGCTGATGCCCAGCCCTAGCAACCAACATTCTTTTCTGTTTCTATGTCTGCTTTAGATTCACCATGTAAGGGAGATCATGTACTTACCATTCAGCTTTTAAAGACATATTTATTTATTGTAAAGCCAGAGTTAGAAGAGAGAAAGAGAAAGGAGAAAGGAGAAAGAGAGGGGAGGGGAGGGGAGGGGAGGGAGACAGATCTTCCAACCACTGTTCCACTCACCAGAGAGCCGCAATGAGCAGTGTTGGGCCAGGCTGAAGCCAGGAGCCAAGATCGTCATTCATTATCTCCCATGTGGGTGGCATGGGCCCAAGCACTTGGGTCACTTTCCACTGATTTTCTCAGGCCATTATCAGGAAGCTGGATCAGAAGTGGAGCAGCTTGGGGCTGCTGCTGGGGCTCACTTGGTTAATCCTCCGCCTGTGGCGCCGGCATCCCATGTGGGCGCCGGGTTCTAGTTCCGGTTGCTCCTCTTCCAGGCCAGCTCTCTGCTGTGGCCCGGGAAGGCAGTGGAGGATGGCCCAAGTGCTTGGGCCCCTGCACCCACTTGGGAGACCAGGAGGAAGCACCTGGTGGCTCCTGGTTTCGGATCCACATAGCTCCGTAGCTCCGGCCATGGCGGCCATTTGGGGGGTGAACCAACAGAGGGAAGACCTTTCTCTCTGTCTCTCTCTCTCACTGTCTAACTCTATCTGTGAAATAAAAAATAAAGTGGAGCAGCTGGGACACAAACCAGCACCCATATGGGATGCTGGTGTGACAGGCAAAGGCTTATCCACTGCGCCTCGACACTTCCCCAAGTATTGTCTTTCTGTGTTCACCTTATGTCACATAAGATAATGTCCTCTGGTTCATCCATGTCATCAAAAATGACGGGATTTTCTTCTTAAGGTTGAATAATAAGCCATTGTACATCTATCTATCTATCTATCTATCTATCTATCTATCTATCTATCTATCTTCTTTATCTATTTGTCCACCAGTAGACTTTAGGTTTCTTCCATATCTTGACTATTGAGAATAATGCTTCAATGAACATGAGGGTGCAGATATCTCTTCTAAACTTTGATTTTAAATCCTTTGGGTATATACCAAGAAATGGAAATGCTGGACCACATGAGTTCCATTTTAAAATTTTTGAGGAAATTCCATACCGTATTCCATAGTGGTTATGCAAATTTTCTTTATCAGTGACAGTATACAAGGATTCCCTTTCCTCAGTATCCTTAAAAACACGTGTTATCTCGTGTTTTTTTTTTTCATATTAACTACGATAACCAGTCATGAGATGATATCTCCTTGTGGTTTTTATTTGCATTTCCTTGATGATTAGCAATATTGAGCATCTTTATACACATATATAAATATATATATATACACACACATATATATGTTGGCCATTTGTGTGTCTTCTTTTGAGAAATGCCTGTTCAAGTCCTTTGTCCATTTTATCATTGGGTCATTTGCATTTCTATTGAGTTATATCACTTCTTTACATATATTAGATATTATTCTTTTATCATATACAGGATATACAAATATTTGCTCCTTTTATGTAGGCTGCCTTTCCATTATATTAATTGTTCCTTTGGCTGAGCCAAAGCTTTGTTTTTTAACATAGAAGGCCACATCAAGGCATTCTTATGTGAAGTACAGGCTAGAAATGACATGTAAGGAGATAAGTGATCAAGATAAGATTTTGTTGTTGGTTTTAGGATGGAAAATAGTACATGTTCTGTATACTGATGGGATGTTCCAATCGAAAGACATAAAGTAATGACACAGGGAGAGCAGGAAAAATTGATGGAGTGATGTCCTTTGTAAATGGAGGAGAAGCAGATTCAGAGCATAAGAGAAAGTTCCTATTAGTTCTCTCTAGCTTTTTAAAATAAGTCTGAAGTGTGGTTATCAGCTAAGAGTTAATGAAAGGGGAGGTTTGAGGAGTATAGTCACCAAAGTGAAGAAAGGAGAGTGGTGATACTGAGAAAGTGGTGAGCTTAAAGGACTAGAGGTTTCAATTAGAGAAGTGGACTTGAAATTAAAGTTTCAGACTTAGCACAAAGGAATTGAGAGAAATTCTATAAGAATGATTATCTTGTAACTAATATTAAAGCAGTTTGATGAGGTCAAGACATTTGTTTTCCTCAACAAATCATCCCATACTGTCATACAACAGTTGTTCAATTACGATTTCTTAAATGAATGAACATAAAGGTGGGTCGTAAAATATAATTAAATCTAAGAGTGTTAAATATAAGAGTGGGAATAAGAGAGGGAAGAGACGTACAGTTCGACACATGCTCACTTGGACTTACCCCTAATGGTAGAGTTAGAAATGTACCAGGGGATTCCAATTCAATCCCATCAAAGTGGCATGTAGCAATGCCATCTCATTAGTCCAAGTGATCAGTTTCACTTAATAATTGGTCATAATGATAGGATTAAGTGTCAAGGGATCACATAAATAAGACTAGTGTCTACTAATACTAACTGATAGAATTAAAGAGGAGAGAATGATCCAACATGGGATACACAGCAGACTCATAGAATGGCAGATGTCCTAAACAGCACTCTGGCCTCAGAATCAGCCCTTAAAGCATTCAGATCTGGCTGAAGAGTGCATGAGAGTATTTTAGGCATGGAAAGCCAAGACACTCTGGCAAAAAACAAACAAACAAAATGACCTAAATGAAAGATCTCTGTGAGTGAGATCCCAGCAGAAAAAACGGGCCATCAAAGAAGGAGGAACCTTTCTCTGAAGGGAGGAGAGAACTTCCACTTTGACTATTGCCTTGTCTAAATAAGATCAGAGTCTGAGAACTCAAGAGGCTTCCATAGCCTTGGCAATTCATGACAGGAGCCTTGAGTGATTACTGACGTCATAAATAAGAGTGTGAATTGTTAAATCAACAACAGGAGTCACTGTGCACTTACTCCAGATGTAGGATCTCTGTCCTTAATGTGTTGTACTATGTGAATTAATGTTAAAACTAGTACTCCAACAGTACTTTACACTTTGTGTTTCTGTGTGGGTGCAAACTGTTGAAATCTTTACTTAATTTATACTAAATTGATCTTCTGTATATAAAGATAATTGAAAATGAATCTTGATGTGAATGGGATGGGAGAGGGAGTGGGAGATGGGATGGTTGTGGGTGGGATGGAGGTTATGGGGGGGAAAGCCGCTATAATCCAAAAGTTGTACTTTGGAAATTTATACTTATTAAATAAAAGTTTTAAAAAAAGACTTCTTAAACGAATGAACATAAAGTTGGTTCATAAAATATAATGGGTAAAGAGAAACATAAGGCCAGGATGGGAAGATTTAATAAGAGAAATAGTAAATTTAATGCATCATTACAAGTTTCACAGGATAAAAAGTGATTAGAGGGAGACATTTTTAGAATCGGAATTTCAGAATTATAAACAAAGAGTTCTGTGGTTAATTTAGGCTAGAGGAAAATGACCAATGACAATAAGGAGATCATCCAACTGGAAAGCAAATTGTTGGCCAGTTTATGTTAGTTAAAATGATGATAGGAATAAAGCAGAACAGAAGGAACCAGGTATTCCAGTCTTAAATTAATAGAGAGGAGTGGTGATCAGCATATCGGAAGATGACATCAACCAGAAGATATAGTGGACAGTCAGGTTTTATTACATGTTTCATAGAAGTAGGGAAGTTTAAAGGAAAAATGAAAAGTCTGAATAAATGTTTGGAAGAGATATATTGCTAGTGATTTTAATTCAATTGGTTGATGAGCTGAAGCAAGATTGGCATGGTGACAAATTATTTTTGTGTTGTTGCTATAGCAGGGATATCCAAAAATTTCTCCAAAAATGTGTATCTTGTAAAACCTCTGCATGGATTTAAAAATAATTTTGCACAAAAACAAACTTGTCTTTTAATTCCATAAGCTTTTTGAAGTACCCTCATACATATCCATACTTGTCTCATGGCTGTAGTCCCTGGAGTGAGCAGAATAATGACTTTCAATGATTACCATGTTATAATCCTTGAACTCTAGATGTTACTTTGAAGGAAAAAGGAGACTTTGCAAATGTGATGAAATTAAGGACCTTGAAATGGGGACATTTTCTTAGATTTTATGTATGAGTTCTGTGTAATAATGAAGTGCCTTATAAGAGGAAGGCAGGGGGGCTGGCGCCGTGGCTCACTTGGTTAATCCTCCACCTGCAGTGCTGGCATCCCATATGGGCACCGGGTTCTAGCCCTGGTTGCTCCTCTTCCAGTCTAGCTCTTTGCTGTGGCCTGGGAAGGCAGTGGAGGATGGCCCAAGTGCTTAGGCGCCTGCACCCGCGTCAGAGACCAGGAAGAAGTACCTGGCTCCTGGCTTCAGATCGGCATAGCTCCGGCCGTGGAGGCCATTTGCGGGGTGAACCAAGGATGGAAGACCTTTCTCTCTGTCTCTCTCCCTCACTGTCTAACTCTATCTGTCAAATAAATAAAAAAAGAGGAAGACAGGAAGTTTATAATAGTAGGAGATGTTATGACAAAAGCAAAAGGTAGGAGGTATTTGTGGAAGTGATCACAAGTCTTCTCATCTCTAAAACTATGAAATAATAAATGTATGTTGTTTTATCCTACCATATGTGTAGGGCTATTTGTTACTCTTACCATAGGGAAAGAGTACAGTCTCTGAATACCATCATGAACTATAGAAAAAAGTGTCACTTCTAGGTGACATGGGAGGCTTCAGGTACCAGCCCTTCACTTCAGTTCAAGATTATATAGCACCTTACCTTCTACTGGTTCCTGTATCAATCTTTTACAGAACACGTATCTACTGGGGTATGGAGTCCTCAGGGAATGTAGGCCTTTCCTGTGGTCTCCCTCCTTTGAATCTTATATATACATGGATTGTTGCACTACTCACAATATTTATGGTAATTATTTAAGCATCTATCCAACTTTGCCATTAGTTGCAACTTCCCTATTATTTTCTTATATATCTATACTCTTCCTAATCTCAGTGCTTAACAAAAGACTTGTCATTGTACTCAACCAAAATGAATTAAAGAGCATTGAATTAATAAGACATACAAGGTGAAACCTACCTGCAGGGTCCAGGGGTGTATCTTAACAAGTAAGACATGATGTGGTTTCTGAAGAGGATAAAAACATATGACCAAGGCCACAGGTCAAAGCTGGATAGCAGCAAAAAAGCCTTACAGCTGAGATCTTGTTTCTCCATCGATACTTCTTGCCTGTGGTCAGGTAGGGTCCTAGGGTCTGGCTCAGCTAGTAAAGTAAAAACTCAACTCAAAGCATATGTATATATGGTCGATATGTATAATATTTCAATAGATGCTTCACTGTTTTAACCCAACAGGGGCTGGCCACTGTGGTGTAGTGGACTGAGCCTCAGCCTGTGGCTCTGGCATTGAATATGAGCAGCAGTTTGTGTCCACGCTGTTCCTCTTATGATCCAGCTCTCAGTTATGGCCTGGGAAAGCAGTAGAAGATGGCCCAAGTCCTTGGGCCCCTGCACCCACACAGGAGACCTAGAAGTTGTTCCTGGCTTCAGATTGGCCCAGTGCTGGCAATTGTGGCCATTTGGAGAGTTAAACTGCAGATGGAAGATCTCTCTCTCTGTCTCTCCCTCTCTGTGTCTGTAACTCTACATCTCAAAAATTAAATAAAACCTTTTTTTAAAAAAAGTAATTCAATAAGTCTGGGTTGTACGAAGACTTCAAAATCAGGTAAAATAAAATGTCTAGGCCTTTCATTAACTATGTAACTTTTGGAATTGCTTGCTGAGTCAATTTATGAATCACACAAGAAAATTGGTCATATTGTTTACTAGCTACACCTTATTTCTGAGAAAAAAAGAATTTTCTGAATGAATCAATGAGTGAATTGAATGCTTCTAAATAACTTTTAACAATTTTTAAAATACTAACTCAGAAAACAAAAATGCAGCCCATAAGGAAAGTCATCTTCTGAAAGAGACTATTTGGATAAAATGGCAGACACATATTATATAGTGTAACCTTTTAATTTCATGCTAAAAATCAGTCACATTCCATATACTAGTTCATGAGGCACTCAGTGACACATTAAAACTGGACACTGCCAGTTCCCAAGGATGCTTTTCTTAAAGCAGTCTTTTGAATCAATCCAGACTAGTGTTTTTTTTTTTTTTAATCACTCAAGCTGTTTGTAATTCATTCACTGATCCATTCATTTCATATTTTAGTGTCTACTCTAAGATAGTTACTGGAAATACCAGGGTAAATAAGAAAAATTCCTGACATCATTGAACTCATAGTCTAGTCTAAGAGAGATGGTCATTGAACAGGCAATCTCAATTATCATGAGTTTCCTATGATGTGGCAATGGGGTGCTATTAGATTCTCACCTAATGGGGGTTTATGGAAAGTTGTTTTGAGCAAATGATCTTGAGTTTAGACCAAAACCCTAAATATGAGTTAACAGGGTGGAAATGACAGCAAGGAGGGAAACACTGGACTAGATTTAAGAAAAAGAAATCAGCACGTGCAAAGGCCCCAAAGCAATAAAGAGCAATTGTTTGAGAATTTAAAATTCTTTTAATAAGGCTAGAGAAAAGAGATTAAGAGAGGAAAACTAGGTGATTTCTACTAATTTAATTCTGCCACCAACCCCCACACCCACCCCAATTCCCCCTGCAAATTATATGTTGAAGTCTGAATACCAAATGAGATGGTATTTGGAAGTGAGGCCTTTGGGAGGTAATTAGGTTTTGATGAGGTCATGAAGGTGGGGCCATCATGATGAAATTTCTTTTCTTCTCTATCACCATAGGTCATGCCAGAAAGAGCATCCATGACCTCACTGTAATATAAGCAACACCCTGTAGAAGCTATACCAAATTACATGTGCTACCTCTCATATCAGTGGTTACTTCCTCAAAGCCATGTTCAAACAGTAACAGTGCCTTCTGGTACTGAGAGAGTCCGTTCCCAGAGGCTAAAACACAGGTGAATTGATTTATCTAGAGGAGCATTTGTCATTAACTTACTGTTCTATCTTATGTTGCATATTTGCATTAGAATGTAGAACACAGGCATCTCTGTGCTCTTTCATAGGGCCTCAGTATATGGACAGACATGCTCTCCACACAGCCAGACAATTGCATGTGCTTCCAGATGCATGCACATCTATTCTCGCATTATCTACAAATGTTTTCTCTGTGTTGCGAGCACCTGACAGGTGAGGGACACTGTATGGAAATTAAAAATAAACAACAAAAAAACCCAAGATATTCAATCCTTTTGCATCATAAACACCTTAATCCAGTCAAGTACTACATTCATTTAGATATATACCACCTTGAAATTTAAAGGTTCATGTTGCTTTAAGATTAAATAGATTCAGAGTGAGAAATTATTGCTATAGTAACAGATGATCTGTGGTTCTTTTAAAAATAAACTCTCGTGTCAAAGCAAGAATCCTTTGAAACTGTATTAATAATAAACAAGCAAACTAAGGAGAAAGGTGGTATTTAAAAGCACCAAATGTTTTCCATTTTTATTTTCTTTTAAAAGCCACGTAATCATACCTAGAATAGAAATGTTAGATTGAATTACAGGATTCCCATTTTCTCAACAAGAAGGAAAAGCTTGTTTTTTTTAAACTATAAACATTTCTTGATTTTTATGCCTAGAACTTTAATAAAGGGCAAAACATTTAGAAATGTACTTGCTTCTATTTGTAAGAACAAAGGTTCCTTTTTTAAGGGGATTAGCTCTTTAAACAGAAAGAGGTTTGTTATAAACATGAACAGAAGTTAGATTGACTTCTTTATTTCTTCAATTTTCTCTTTATGTGATTCTTTATGTGACCATAGGCAACTCATTTCCCCCTTCTCTGTGCTGTAGGGCAAATGCCTGAAAAATAGGCAAATTCTTCAACACAACTTAGCCAGTTAACTCTAATACCCATCATCAGTCAAGCGAGTCCCCAGTGACACCATACCCACAGAGACCTGGGCTCACATGTTCAAACACCAAGTAATTTTGTAACCTTGAGCTAGGCCCTTGACCTTTATAAACCTCACACACTGCATGTATAAAACACAGACTTTAGTGATAATATGTCTTATTCAACAAGATATTTGTTAACTGAAAACCTTTGTTAACTAAAGGATCAAATGAAGTAGGATAAATGAGCACACTTTGGAAACTTCAAAAGTAAGTGATTATAATTATATAAATCTCTTCTTACAAAAAAAGTGTGTGTGCATGGATTTGGATTTCTACAATCTGAATGTATGGTTATAGATATTAGTTTTGTTGAAAACAAACACTATATTCTGTTTCTTAGCCATAGAGAATGAAGTACTTCTGGAACCACTGCTGGTTTATAACCAGCCTGGAGGGGAAAAAAAAAAAAAACACCTCTATCAGCATAGTGTTTGAATTGATGGTAATGAGTAAAGATCTGCTGCCAGTAATTTATGATTTTTTTTCTTTTACAGAGTAGAAAAAGGGAGGCTCAAATACTGCTTCAATGCCAAGGACACACAAAATCCTATATATAAAGGCATCATATTATATATCTGTTATATATGTACTCCTTGTAAATTAAATATTTTAAACAAAAATACATAAAAATTCCAGAGAAAATCTTGATGAAACTTGAATGATGAAGATGGGAGACTTAAACTTCCAGGTTAGGTATAAAATCAGGCCGGCGCTGCGGCTCACTAGGCTAATCCTCTGTCTGTGGCGCCGGCACTCAGGGTTCTAGTCCTGGTTAGGGCACCGGATTCTGTCCCGGTTGCTCTTCTTCCAGTCCAGCTCTCTGCTGTGGCCAGAGAAGGCAGTGGAGGATGGCCCAAGTGCTTGGGCCCTGCACCCACATGGGAAACCAGGAAGAAGCACCTGGCTCCTGGCTTCAGATCAGCACAGCGTCAGCTGTAGCAGCCATTTAGGAGGTGAACCAATGGAAGCAAGACCTTTCTCTGTCTCTCTCTCTCACTGTCTAACTCTGCCCTAACTATGCCTGTCAAAAAAAAAAAAAAGTAAAATCAGTGGTTGGTTTAACTACAGATGATGAACTGTGAAATGAAAATGCATGCCTATCTCTTGGACCAGTTGAGGTTCAATAAGGAAATCTAATAAAGTTGAAACTGACCATGAAGCAAAGAGGATGCCAGAGGCCTTCTTTTTTTGTTTAAAAAAAGAGGAATGAGCATTCCTACAAAGGAAAAAGATGAACATTAGCTGAAGCAAAGAAATCAAGGTTTGGTTTTTCTGGCTTTAAGAGACATTTCATCAAGGACATTTTTATCTTCACGGAAGAAGGTAACTAACTTGATATCATACAACTGAACTAAGGCAGAGAAAAACCACCTCCCATTACAGATTAGACATGGATCCCTAGTCTCAATGGCAAAAGAGACTAAGGATGAATTTCTTCTTCATCTTCCTGCTCAGAAGAATGAATACATAATGATAAACTGCAGCTCCTCTTGGATTAAAGTAGAATTATTCATTTGGATAAAAATCACTACATTGGGCTTGCAGAATTCAACAAGTGGTCATAATAGAATTCATTTTATAGATAATAAATGCACTTTTAAAATATTTATTTGCAAGGCAGAGAGACAGAGGAAGCTCTCATCTGTTAGTTAACTCCCCAAATCCCTCTAATGGCCGTGGCTGGGCTCAGCCAAAGCTAGTAGCAAGGAATTCAATCCAGGTCTCCCACAGGGGTGGCAGGGACCTAACTATTCCAGCCACCACCTGGTATCTCCCAAAGTACACATTAGCAGGAAGCTGGAAGCAGAAGCAGAGCCAGGACAAGAACCCAGGTACTCAAATATGGGATGTAGGCATCTTAACCACTAGGCCAAATGTCTGTCCTCTGATTGGTTTATCAGAACTGAATGCTGATGAATTATTTGAGAAATCTTTGTGCACAAGAAGTAACTAGATTTGGGGGCCAAAAAATACCAGGAGAAAAAGCTAACCTCAAGGCAGGGGAAATGGCCTGAGTGCCATCTAGTGTAAATGCTCTTGGAGTAAATGGTCTTGAAATGAACAAGTGCCATCTAGTGACAAAGGGAAACATTACTACAGGACCAGAGAATTCAGCTGAAGAATTTTGTTAACTAAAGCTAATTAGGTGAATTATCAAATAGGCTACATTGCAATCTCCAGTAGATAGGACTTATATCACAACCCAAATTATATAGTATTAAAATGCATCCCTTTGGGGTTGATAAGTGAGAAAACTTGTTTCACTGTGATCTTCTCTCCAAATACACATTCCCTGAACTGTCACTTATAGTTCCTCAGTATTTTTGCCCATAAACTCCCACTTTCAACATAGAGAACAACTAGATTATTTCAAATATTTAATCCAGTCCATGTTTTTTTGTCTCACTCAAAATCTCCCCATAGTTCCACTTTTAATTAGTATTTAAAATCCATATATAATCTGACCCCCAATTATCTCTCTGCACACATCTCCTAGACCTCTATTCCTGGCTTATTTTATTCTAGCCATATTGGTCCTCTTACAGTATCTCAAACACATAGGCATGTTCCTGCCTTAGATGTTTTGATCTTTTTCCTTGTTGCTGGCTGAATATATTTTCTCTGTGATGTAAATTTGCATTTGGGGTGGGGAGTAAGCAATGGATCTAGCAGTTAAGATGCTCAAATCCTACTTCAGAATACTTGGGTTCACTATCTGGTTCACTTTCCAACCCGACCTTCCAGTTTATGCATACCCTGGGAGACAGCAAGTGATTTCTCCAATAGTTGAGACCCTGCCTCACATATAGGCAATCTGGATTGAGTTCTCCACTCCTGGCTTCAGCTCCTTGGCTGAGTTCTGACCATTGCAGACATTTAGGGAGTGGGTCATAGATGGCAGATCTCTCTCTCTCTGTGCCTCTACCTTTCCAAAAAAATATTTAAAAATGAATTTTTCTCTTTTTTTAAAGATTTATTTATTTATTTGAAAATCAGAGTTACAGAGTGTGTGAGAGAGAGAGGGATAGACAGGAAGAGAGAAAGAGAGGTCTTCCATCTGCTGGTTCACTCCTCAGATAGCAGCTTTGGCCAGGACTGCGCCAGGCCGAAGCTGGGAGTCACAAGCTATATCCTGGTCTCCCATGTGGGTTGCAAGGGCCCAGGCATTGGGCCATCTTCCACTGCTTTTTCCCAGGCCATTATCAGGGAGGTGGATTGGACATAAAGCATCCAAGACTCAAACTAGCAGTCACATGGGATGCTGGTGTCACAAGTGGCCACTTTACTGCTGTACCAAAATGTTGGGGGGAAAACCAGTTTTTCAACAGATGGAAATGGTGTAATATAGTGGTTAGAAGCATGAAAATTAGTGTCCAACACACATTAGTTGAATCTTGTGTCCCCACTACTCTCTAGCTGTGTGAATTTAAACACATATTCCATCTCCCCAATTCTCAGTTTTCTCATCTGAAAATTTGGTACTATAATGAAACCTACATTATAGGGTTATAACAAGAATTGACTGATAAAAGTCTTGAAACTTGTTCTTAATAGACACTAAGCACATAGTACAAATTCTATAATTATAGCCTTAGCCTTATTGAGGTGGAGAAATGCAGACTAATGAAGGTTAGGTCAGATGATTTTCTGTCTGGCTGAAGGGCTATACCAAAACTATACAATTAAGAATGTAGCTATAGCAGCTCAACCCTATGTACTACTTATTACCAGAGATTGATATGATATTTAAAATTGAAGAGCTAATGGCAAAGCTTCCAATCCCCAGAGTTCATGTTTTCTGACTAAAGGAGAGAGATACAGAGATGCAGTGAGAAAAATCAGTGAAGTTTAACATGTAAGGAGTTTGTTGCTGCTCAGAGTAAGAGACAAGATATAATAAGCCATGACTGAGTCTTTAAATTGCCTCTTTGCTACAAAGGCTTAGGGCCTCAAGGTGAATCTCATGTCTCAAGCAGATACTCTGAGTCAGTTTTCTCTGTTGTATATCCACTCCACTTATGAGTCAGCAAATTCATAAGATATGCTCCTGTTTTAGTCTCTAATCATTCCCAAACTCTAGAAAATTGACAATGGCCTCTGCCATCTTACCTGGTTCATGCCACAGTTTATCACTTGGCCTGGACCTTGACCCTGATTTTCAGCTAATAGATATATTCCTACCACCCAAGGGATAGAACTAGGTGAAGTTAAAGAGAGATCACAGATAGATTTCTATTACATACATGTGTTTAGACAATGATTGCTTTCAGAATACAATAAAGGAAATATTGGGTCTATAATGTATTATAAGGGAAATTTGTGGCTATTATCTATGTCTTGTCAAATAGAGAATTGGGGAGAGATTAAACCTCATTGTGCTTTTTATTTATTTGCATTTCCCTTATGGCTAGTTATCCTGAGCATTATTTCATGTGTGTGTTGGCCATTTGTATATCATCCTTTGAAAAATGCTTGTTCATATCCTTTGGCAATTTCTTAAGTATAATGTTTGTTAACCCCAGAAATCAATCCATGCATTTACAACCAACTAATCTTTGATGGACAAGGTAAAATCAATCCGTGGAGAAAGGACAGTCTCTTTCACATATGGTGTTGGGAAAATTGGATCTCCATGTGCAGAAGAATGAAACAAGACCCCTACTTTACACCTTACACAAAAATCAACTAACAATGGATCAAGAATCTAAATCTACAACCAGATACAATCAAATTACTAGAGGAAAACATTGGGGAAACTCTGCAGACACTGGCATAAGCAAAGACTTCTTGGAAAAGTCTCCAGAATCACAGGCAATAAAAGCAAAATATAGACAAATGACATTATATCAAGCAAAGAAGCTTCTGCCCTGCAAAGGAAACACTCAACAAAGTGAAGAGGCAACTGACAGAATGGGAGAAACTGTTTGCAAACTATGTAATTGATAAAAGATTAATATCCAGGGTCTATAAATATCTAAAGAAGTTTTTGTTTTAATGAAATTCCAATAAGCAACTGTTTTACTTTACTTTCATGGATAGTGCTCTTCGTATTCTATGTAAAAAGTGATGACCAAACCTAAGATCATCTAGATTTCTTCTCTCTGTTGAAGCTAATATTATGAATATCAGTCAAAGCATACATGGCCAAAAATTTAGGAAAATATTTATAAAGATAAATTTATTGAAATTAAATAATTAGGAGACTCTGAAATAACAATATTTTATTTTTCTGGTTTTCTTTGTTTTGTAAACACATAATTTGGTATAATTAACTGTCTCATTCTAAATCAGTATCATGATCATTTCTAATTTTATAATCTTACTGTTAAGAAGAATCCTGGGGCCAATGTTGTGGTATAAAGAGACAAGTTGTCACCTGCAATGTCAGTATCCCATATTGGGATACCAGTTCTAACTCTGGTTTTTCCACTTCCAATCCAGCTCCCTGCTAATGCTCTGGGAAAGGCAGAGGAGGATGGCTCAAGTGTTTGTTTCCCTCCCACCCATGTGGGAAACCTGAGAGGAATTCCAGGCTTCTAGGCTTTTATCTTGCTCTCTCTCTCTCTTTCATTTCAAATATAATAAATAAACCTTAAGAAATTGCTAAGAGGGAAATGTTGCCTGCCTACCTTCTCTCTCCTTCTTCCTCTCCCTCTATTTATTTTGAGAGAATGTCACATGGGCCTTTTTCCAACCTCAAGGAGGCCAAATAACCTTAGACTCCAAAGGCTAGATTTCAAGGCTGGCTGAAATAAGTATGCAGTAACCAAAAGACAAATCTAAGTATGAAATCATTGCCAAAGGATGGATTTCAGATTAAGCAAGTAAGTCTGCAGAAATCCAAGTCTTGCCCTATTTCTTCCCTGTATTCATTGTCTAAAACAGAAAAAAAATTGCCTTGAAATCAGTTTCTCCATGTTCCTCTCACTCAACTGCTCAAGTCAGAAGGATCACCTTGGAAGCCCTCTTCCTTCTTTCATACCTAATTAATCAGGGAATTCTGTCAGTTTTGCACTGAAACATATATTGATGTCAAATTCTCTCTCTTCTCAGTTACTATACAAATTCTTTCCTGTGCCTTAGAATACCCTCCATCTCATCTTTCTGGAGTACTCCTACTTAAGCTTCATATGTCATCGATAACTTCTGTCAGTGCAATAAAATGAGGTTATGCACCTCTCACTTGATCCCTCACAGTACCCAATTGATCTATAATTGCTAAATTTCAAAATTACTTATTTTATCTGTAGATTTTTTATTTTATCTGTAGATTTTTAATTACAAAAAATAATTGCTCATTATATAAGTCAAAAAGTACAGAAATGTACAAAGAAAAACTAATGTTCTTCCCCTAGATCTCCCTAGCTCTATACAGACTTAATGCATTGCTATTAATAGTTCCATTACACAAGATCAAAGACTGACTGTACTTTATTCAGCCATTCCCATTGACAGACATTCGAGGTGGTTGTAAATTTTGTTTTTTGCTTCAGTCCACATCCTTACACTTATTGAGTGTTTAATGTAAATTATATTTACAGAAAATGAAAGGAGGTACACATATTAATTTTTAACAGATATTCCCATATTCTTTTCTAAAAAAGGCAGCAGTTCATCCTCCAATAGTAAGGCATGAGGAATGCCTCAGCCCTGCAGCCTCCTCAAAATTGTTCTATCCCTAATTTTATATGTGATGAGGAAAGTAGGATTTTATTGCTTTAATCAGTATTTCCCTGATTATATAACTTTTTTTCATATATTTGTTGGCAACATATATTCTCTCTTCTAGAATTGATAGTTCATATCCTGGGCCCATATTTTCCTACTGGTTTCTTTTGTATGATTTTTAATTTATTCATTCAAAAGACAGAGCAATGACAGAGAGAGGGGAAGAAACAGGGAAAAATAGATCTTCCATTTACTGGTTCACTCCCCACATGCAAAAGCCAGGGCTGAGCAATGCCAAAGCCAGGAATTCCATTCTGGTCTCCAAAATGGGCAGCACAGACCCAAATACTTGGGCCATTCCCTGCTGCTTTCCCAGCAGGAAGTTGGATCTGAAGCAGAACATCTGGGACTGAAATTAACACTCCACAATGGGATATTAGCATTGTCAGTGGCAGCTTAACAAACTACCTCACAATGTTGGCCCTTCTACTGGATTCTTTATCTCCTTCTTAGCAATTTTTTAGAAAATCTTTGTACATTGGGGTTATCAACAACTTATTGCATGTGTCATAAATACTTCTCTTAATCTATAGAGTTTTTCCTACTTTATTTGTATTATATAAATAGTCACAAATGTATGTAATCAAATGATTTTATTCTTCCTTCATGGTTTCTAGATTTATTGACTTATCTAAGAAGATATCTCTCATCCTAGAGCTTACAAATATCATCTATTTTTAACTTATTCTATCCATATTATATACCTTTCACATGCTTGAACTTAAATAAACTGGAATTTACTTGTCTATGAGTTCCTTGAAGCCAAGGAATGAGTGAATGAGCAAAATCACAAGTGCTCTCCTTAAATGCATCAATCTATGCATATCCCATCAACCTAATGTATAGTCAACATCAGCTAGGGCTGGTGTCTTTCCCTTTGAAGAAGTCACAGGGTAGGGGGGAGGCAAACATGTGTAACAAGATGCCATTTAGAAATAATAAATTTGATTTTGCATTTTAAAATTATTTTATTTTAAATTTTATTAACGTGATCTTTGTACATTTTTATGAGGTACAGTGCAATATTTCAACACATATAAACAGCAGAAAACTGGTCAAATCAGACAAATATCAATTCTACTTTCTACTTCCTTATCTTTGTGCTTGGAGCATATCAGCCCCTCTCCTCCAGTTTCTTATATAAAATATAATTGGTTATTTTGAACTATACTCACCCCACTGTGCCAGGGAACACTACAATTTGTTACTGCTATTTGTCTGTATTTTGGCACTCATTATCCAAAATCCCCCAACAACCCCCACCTCTTATGGGTAGATCCTAGTTTTGGATTGGCCCAGCTCTGGCTGTTGCAGCCTCTTGGGTAGTGAACCAGCAGATGGATGTTCTCTCTCTCTTCTTCTCTCTCTGCCTCTGCCTCTCTGTAACTCTGTATTTCAAATAAATAAATCTTTTTTTTAAAAAAGGATAAAAATTTTTTAAAAAAGAAAAAAATCTATCTTAAAGGATTGAGTTTGTATTTTTTGTCATCCCACTAGCAAAATTATGAACGCCACTAGACATGCATCACTTAACTGTCTCAGGGAAGAGATAAGAAGAGAAAGGAATTATATTCTGTCTGTCCTTAAGAGTTTTTATAGAAGAACTATGAACAAAGCCAGCCCTATCTTCCATCACATCCATAATCTAGGTAAAACAAAATTTAGATTACTTATTTATTTGAAAGAGTTACAGGGGGAGATACAGAGAGAGAGAGAGAGAGAGAGAGAGAGAGATCAATCTTCCATCTGTTAGTTCATTCCACAGATGACCACAATGGCCAGAGTTAGGCAAGGCCAAAGTCTGGAGCCAGAAGCTTCATCTGGGTCTCCCACGTGGGTGTCAAGGACTCATACACTTGGCCCATCTTCTGTTGTTTTTCTCAGGCCATTAGTAGGAAGCTAGATCAGAAGTAGAATAGCCAGGACATGAACTGGCACCCATATGGGATGCTGCAGTCACAGCAATGGATTTACCTGCTATAGCACAACTCCAGCCCCTAAAGATCTTAATGGAGGGAGAACCAAGGGAAAGATAATAACTCTACGAGAACTTCAAATGAGTGGCCTTAAGAGCAGTGGGAATCTTTGGCATATTCCTAGGAAAAACCTTAGAAAGCACAGGGATTCCCTAGTCCCTCCTACCCAAACTAGTGAGTAGAACAGAATGACTTCTTAGGTGACCAAAAGAAGGACAGAAGGAAACAGATGATCTTAAGGGACCACACAATTTTCCAATGACCTAAAGATTGCAGGAGAAAAATAAAGTTTCTTTGAAGCTTGAAGGGCAAAGCTTGAGCTTGTCAAGAAAGTGTTTTTGTTTGGGAACAAAGTCAAAAGAAGGAACACTCTGCATGGATCCACAGCTCGGGGCACTGTACCCTTTAGCAGATGCTTCGAGCTAGATGATGATCAAGGACTAGGTGCATCCTCCCAAAGGGCTTAGCCAATACATAGGCCCAAAGACTTAGATCCAGCCCTCAAAAACTGGAGAAGGGGAAGGACATTTGAAATCACTTATTTCTATAACCCAAAGAGGGAGGCTCAAAATACAAATGTGACTCAGATATGGACTAAAAGTAAAATGTATGCCGCTGCATATGCAATGAAAGAATTATAATGCAATGTGGCAAGTAGAGGAAGAGATGTTAATTACAGAATAATATGGGAGCATCAATGTGTTATACCCTAAGAAGATTCCCAAGAGACAGTAATATTTACAGTTAAAGTTATCCAAGCAAATGGGTTGGAAAGGATGTTCCAGAGAAGAAAAGAAGCAAGAGGTAAAGCTAAAGCACCCAATTTATTTGTTAAATCTCAAGGCAGAGGAAATAATAGAGTTAAAGTTATAAGGTGCAGAGAAAACTGAATCAAATAATAGAACACAAATGTTAGCATTAAATCAAACCTTGAATAGCCATAATTTTAAATAGCTGATATTGTGATTTTAAATTATCTGCATGACTTAAAACATAGTAAGTCTATGCCTCATGTTTTGGCTTCCCATGATGGTAAAGGAGTGTATAAAATGATTGAAGTTTTGACAAGTGTCTAATCATTTTCATTGGTTTGTTGATAATTCCTTTTTTTCATCTAAGACACATTAGAAAGTCAAAATATTATTGAATCTGAAAGTGTTAATTGTTCTCATGAGCTAAACATTGTTTATATTTAATCATTGAGGACTGGGGTGACTGTATGGCTCATTGTGTTTGTTAGACCAGAAAACTTTCTGTAACCTTCCTGACTTGGCAACAGAAAGGGATGTTGGTATCCTGAATGTTAAACGCTAAATAATGACCAGAGTCAGTGTTTCATTGTTTCCCCTTAGCCTCATTAAAGACACATGATAGGGAAAATTCCAAACACAAGCTTTCTCATGTATTAGTATTCGTTCATCACATTTCAATGAGACTCCCCAGTCCCAGGGCATCCATCAGACAAATATGTGCACACAGCTAAGCAGCTAGTTCAGGCTGTCACCCTCTCTTTGACCTATTTTCTCAGGTCTCATCTAACTACTAACTCCTTTTTGTCCCTGATGAGTGTGGGTGAGAACTCTCAAAGCACAAAGCTAAATGCTTTAGACACATGGGAATGGTGCCCTACTTTCACAGCAACAAATATGAGTGGCCCCAAAATACCCACTCAGCAAACATAATTTAGTTTTTAAAAAATTCATTAACCTTACAAAGAATCATAATAGGTTCTTTGCAATTAAATTATGAACCATTCTATAAATGTGTACATATTAACTGTAAGTAAGTTTATGGCAAATGCAAAGCCACTAGCTGTCAGGAATAACCTCACTATATCTTCAAGAAGTTCATAGAAATGAATATTATGAAAACGTTGTAGAGATTTCAAAATTGTTTTCACCAAAAAAACATATCTGGGGCCAGCAATATGGTGCTGTGGGTGAGGCCAGCATCCCATATGGGTAGTGGTTCAAGTCTCAGCAGCTCTACTTCCAATCCAGCTCTCTTCTATGGTCTGGGAAAGCAGTAGAAGATGGCCCAATTACTTGGGTCCCTGAACCTAAATGGGAGATCCAGATGAAGCTCCTGGCTCCTGGCTTCACATCAGCCTAGCTCAGGCCTTTGTGGCCATTTGGGGAGTGAAACAGCAGATGGAAGACCTCTCTATCTCCACTTCTGCCTCTCTGTAACTCTTCTTTTCAAATAAATAAATTAATCTTTTTAAAAAATTATCTTTTAATTTGATTTATCATGAACTTCTTGAAGTGCCCTCATACATGGCCAGAATTAACAGCATATAATATAAGGCAGAATTTAGAATCTATCGTATTATATTTTGGTTAATGAGCAAAACCTTGGCTATATATATATATGTATATGTATATATATACACATTCACTTTCTATTAGATGATTTACATGTTCTTCAGAAATTTAACAAAATTCAGACATTGAACTATTAAGCTGTTATTTCATTTCTGCACACCTTTGGGAGATTACCATATGTAATATGCTACTAAATATTATGGGAGATACAGAGATGAACAAGACAAAACTCTTGCTGGTGTAGTACTGACAACATGGAGAAAATAAGAATGACAACAACACATATTACATGAGGCAGAATGGGAACACAATGAAATATACACATGATGTATTATATGCATGTATTATCTCATCAAATCTTCCCAACAATCTTTGTGATATAAACCATTATCCCCACTGCCACAGATGGGAACAAAGGGGCTCAAGGTTGATAGCAAACTCATCAGAATACACTTGGATGATGAATAGCAACCAGGACTAACAGCCCAGGTTCAAATTAGGAGGGTTTGATGACTCCAAAATCGTGGCTCTCCCCACTGTACTTAGACTAATACTAGAGTGTAGATTATAGAAGAAGGAGTACTTGTCTACTTACTTCTGAATCAAGTCTTCAAACTCAGATTGATTTTGCACCATATCACTAGCATTGCTTACTTTCCATCTCCACTGTCAGTGTACTGGGACTGGTGGGGACTAATATTATCAGTCTATAGAACCATCATAACAGCCTTCTGATGAGTCTTCTTGTTCAGATTTTAGCTGGTCCTATAGGCTGCTAGCCACACTGAGAAGTGATCTAAAAATGAAAACTCAGTATTTTTGCAACTCTGCCTCAAGGACTTCAATGCCTCCCTATTCTGCATAGTATAAAGTGAAAACTCCTTACTATGGCTTTCCAAGTATCTACACTCACCTTTTCACTTCATGTCATACAGAATAGGGAGGCACTGAAATCTCACTTTGGAAAGACAGTTCTTGATATCAAAACAGAGAAAGTAGCACATATTTAGGAGCTAGCAGAAAGTGATTAGAAGGCTTATGAATGCTTCCATAGTCTTTTTCCCCATGGGATATATAGCGGTACTTCAAAAAGTGCATGGAAAACAGAATTACAAGATAAGTTCATTTTGGTGCAAAATATTTTGAAATCTATGTATATGTGAAATGAATATTATGCATAATTTTATGTTTTAATAAATAAAAGTAAATGGCAGTGATACAAATATATTGATTAAATAAAATATATTGATAAAATAAAATTAAGTAAAATCTTTAATGCAGTGCCCAGCACAGAGTAGACAAAGAAGAATAGATTTAACTGACATTCAACAAGTAGTTATTGAGCACCTGGCATATTCAAAAAGACGTACTGCAAGCTGCAGAGAAACAAAGAGGACGCTGCTCTTCAAAAGCCTGCACCTGAAAACTTGAATTGGAAGAAGCAACTCCCATGAGTCTTTTTCATTAATAACACAGACATATTTATGCCAACTCTACTTTCTTTCCCACCAACACTGCTGAACATATTTGCACTTCTCTCTGAAAAGAATGCTTAATTTTTATACCAGAACCACCACCAAATGATTCAAGAAAAACTAGATTTAGCAGAACAATATTGACGAATTATGCATCTTTTATTTTACTCCCCCAAAACAGCATGCCACAGTTCTATGCTTTCAAAGGTAAGACTCAAGTCATTATTATTAGGTGCATTTTGAAATAATTGCTCTATGAACAATTATTGTAGTTCTCATAGAACAACTTTAATGCTTAATTTGTTAAAATGATTGTGTATGCTGCCAAAGGAATGAAGCAGGTACAAGCTTAAAAACTGAGATTTTATTCTTCAAGAAAATAGTTGAAGTGCAAGTTTAAATTTTGCCTTCCAGTCTCCATAATAGACATTCTAAAAAAGGCCTTATACTTTGATTACAAAATAGAGAGACATCCAAAGGAGTGAGGACTATATTTACTGAAATAGTCTAGTGCAAAAAGCAACTTGTCAGCTTAAGTCAAATGTTTTCAAATAACTAGCTTTTGATTATTTAAAATTTTTATAATAAAATCAGTTTGATATAAAAGCTATAATGATTTCATAGCTTCTAAATAGTTTTCAAGCAATATTTCTCCAAAACTTTTAGATAAAAACCATAGCTTGAGACTAAAAAAGGTTTCTACTATATTGTTCTTGCATTATTTTTTTACTTTTAAATATTATTCATTTGTATATTTGAAAGGCAGAATGACAGAAAGGGAAGAGAGAGAGAGAGAGAGAGAGAGACAGACAGACAGATAGACAATGTTCTCTCCTCTGGTTCACTCCCCAAATGGCCACAACAGCTGGGGATGGACTTTGACGAAGCCAGGAGCCTAGAACTCCATCCAGGTCTCCCAAGTGGGTAGTAGGGGCCCGAGTACTTGGTCCATTTTCCACTGCTTTCCAAGGCGTGTTAGCAGGGAGTTGGACTGCAAGTGGAGCAGCTGGGACTCCAACAGGCTCTCATATGGGATTCTGGCAATGCAGGCAATGACTTATCTGCCTGCGCCACAATGCTGGCCCCAATCTTACATTCTTAAAGATGAGACTGGTGGTGGTGGTATTCAGGTTTTTTGTTTTTTTATGTGATAGAACCTGGTCATATTTTCTAATCTAACCACGTTGCAGTGAGATGGTGTGGGGCTACTCCACTGGGACCCCTCATTAAAATAAATTCTTTCACTTCTAAGATGATCTCTGCACACATAATTTTAAATACAATTTCTAATTAATAGTTCCCTGGTTACATGGCATTGCCAGTTGCCATCAGAAGGAAGGTCCAAATTTATATGACAGAATCAGTTGCAAAACAGCAGTCGCCTAGAGACAGAAATTAAATTCTCACAACAGACTATGAAAACCATTAGAGACTTCCACAACCTCCAGAGCACCTTCCCAACTCTAGGGGTTTGAAAAAAATAACACTGAACCTGAAACTTTCCACTCCACCGGATTAACAGGCTTCTTTCATACATTAAACCATTTTTCCTGAATCTGCAATGCAGTTTTTAAACCAGGCTCCAATTAGTCCATTTCAACACTCATTATAAGAATTATATATTCCACAGTGAGATTGACCATAGATTAATTTTTTGTGCTGTTTGCAGAACATTTTCCTTTGCACTTCAAATGCCTTTTAGCCATAAATATAACAGTAATCTCTACTGACACATTTAGTGATAACAACTGACTATTTTTTCTCTCCAGAACCGTTTTTCCTAAGATGCTAGTTTTAATTAGCCCTATAAATTCAATTGAGCAGCCAGGTCCCACTTATGCCAGTATTCAATGAATTGTGATTTTACTCAATATCCTTATTATTTTCATTTACTCCATGTGCCACAAATTAAGTCATGAGTGCTCTCAACTAAAATGTCTTCCATAAAACAGAATGTTGAAATTCAGGTTATGAATTCGTGCTACTGAAAATCTCTCCCTCTCTCTCTCCCTTCTCTCCCTTTCTCTGTGAGGTATCTCTACTGTGCTCATCACTTCTTGCAAGTTAAACAGAATGAGTGCAAGTGAGAATCCCTTTCAGCATTCAGCTGAACTTCCTCCAATGTGTTTTCTATTGGGCATCCTAGCCTTGATTGCAAAATGTCGGTTGAAAAACAGAACTTTGGGATAGTAAAGGTGGTTTCCAGAAACAAAGCACAAATCTGAGCTTATCTACATATCTACCTAGCTACTTCTGTTTTCCTTCACTTTTGCTCTCTAGCATCACAACTCTCTACTCACATATTTCAAAACTACCTCCAGTTCCTAAAGGTGGATCTAAAGGCATACATAATTTTCCACATAGGTGTAGGGAAATGATTAAAAGGTAAAATTATGCATGCAAACACACATACACACAATTAATTTGCTTTAGTTCTGGAAGCAGGCATTGTGGCAAAAGTTGAATTGCCACCTGCAATGACAGCATCCCATGTCAGAACACCCCTATAAATCCTGAATACTCCACTTCCAATCTAGTTTCCTTCTAAGGTGCTTGAGAAAGCAGCAGATGATGTTCCAAGTACTTGGGACCCCTCCTGCCCACATGAGAGACCCCCTACTTAATTCCGAGATTCAGTTAGACCCAGCTTCAGCCATTTCTGCCATCTGAGAACTGAATCAGTGCATGGAAAATCTTTCTCTGAATCTCCTTCTCTATCATTCTGCCTTTCAAATAAATAAACCTTTAAAAATAAACTTCTTTAGTACTTTAGACTTTTAAAATTTATTTTCAGGGGCTGGCGTTGTGGCGCAGTGGGTTAAAGCCCTGGCCTGAGGCGCTGGCATCCCATATGGGTGCTGGTTCTATTCCTGGCTGTTCCTCTTATGATCCAGCTTTCTGCTATGGCCTGGGATAGTAGTAGAAGGTGGCCCAAGTGCTTGTGCCCTGCACCCACATGGGATACCTGGAAGAAGCTCGGGCTCCTGGCTTTGAATCAGCCCAGCTCCAGCCATTGCAACCATCTGGGGGAGTGAACCAGCAGGTGGAAGACCTCTCTGTCTCTACCTCTCTCTCTGTAACTCTGTCTTTCACATAAATAAAAATGAATCTTTCAAAAATTTATATTCATTTTATTTGAAAGAGAGGGAGAAAAAAATTAGCAATAGACGGAGAAAGCTCTTCCATCTACTGGTTCATTCCTGAATTGCCAACAACATCTAGGGCTGGGCCAGGCTGAAGCCAGGAGCCAGGAACTCTATCTACGCTTTGCACATGGGTGGCCTGGAACCTAGAACTTGAGTCTTCATCTATTCCCTTCCTAGGGTTTAGTTTAACAGGAAGCTGCATCTGAAGCAGAGGTGGGACTCCATCCAAGACACTGTAATAAGGAATATGGGCAGCCCAAGTGATATCTTAACCACTGCACCAAACACTTACCTCAGTTCTCTTTTTGAACACTCACTGCATTACAAGAAATTTTGAGGAGTTATAAAGCACATAGTAAGTTAGTTCCATGCTCTTAAGAAATGTACAAGATAATAGGAGTCATTATGAAGATACATGAAAATGTTTTAAAAACATAACTCAAATATGTGGGGAAAAAGGGACACTAATCCACTGTTGGTGGGAATGCAAACTGGTTAAGCCACTATGGAAGTCAGTCTGGAGATTCCTCAGAAACCTGAATATAACCCTACCATACAACCCAGCCATCCCACTCCTTGGAATTCACCCAAAGGAAATTAAATTGGCAAACAAACAAGCTGTCTGCACATTAATGTTTATTGCAGCTCAATTCACAATAGCTAAGACATGGAATCAGCCTAAATGCCCATCAACAGTAGACTAGATAAAAAAAATTATGGGATATGTACTCTATAGAATATTACACAGCAGTAAAAAAAAATGAAATCCAGTCATTTGCAACAAAATGGAGGAATCTAGAGCACATCATGCTGAGTGAAATAAGCCAGTCCCAGAGGGACAAATATCATATGTTCTCCCTGATCGGTGACAACTAACCGAGCACCAAAAAGGAAATCTGTTGAAGTGACACTATGAGAAACAGTTACTTGATCAGCCCTTGTCCTGACTGTTGAGGAACAACTTACTACTTTATTCCTTTTAGTATTTTTTGTTCTACTTAATACTATTGGTTTAAATCTTTAATTAACACACAATTATTCTTCGGTGTTTAAATTTAACTAAAAAGTGATCCTTGTAAATATAAGAGTGGAAATAAGAGAGGGAGGAGACGTACAGTTCGGCATATGCTCAAACAGACTTACCCCTAATGGTAGAGTTAGAAATGTGCCAGGGGATTCTAATTCAATCCCATCAAGGTGGCATGTACCAATGCCATCTCACTAGTCCAAGTCATCAATTTCTGTTCATAATTGATCATAATGATAGGACTAAGAGTCAAAGGGATCACATAAACAAGACTATTGTCTGCTAAACTAACTGATAGAATTAAAAAGGAGAAAACAATCAAACAGGGGAAGCAGGATACACAGCAGACTCAGAATGGCAGATGCCCTGAACAGCACTCTGGCCTCAGAATCAGCCCTTAAGGCATTTGGATCTGGCTAAAATGCCAATGAGAGTATTTCAGGCATGGAAAGCCAAGACACTCTGGGAAAAAATGACCTAAATGAAAGATTTCTGTGAGTGAGATCCCAGCAGAAAGAATGGGCTATCAAAGAAAGAGGTACCTTTCTCTGAAGGGAGGAGAGAACTTCCACTTTGACTATCGCCTGGTCTAAATAAGATCAGAGTCTGCGAACTCAAGAGGCTTCCATAGTCTTGGCAGCTCATGACAAGAGCCTCGGGTGATTACTGACACCATAAATAAGAGTCTCAATTGTTAAATCAACAACAGGAGCCACTGTGTACTTACTCCCCATGTATGATCTCTGTCCTTAATTTGTTGTACTATGATAATTAATGGTAAAACTTGTCTTCAAACAATACTTTATACTTTGTGTTTCTGTGTGGGTGCAAACTGTTGAAATCTTTACTTAGTATATACTAAATTGATTTTCTGTATATAAAGATAATTGAAAATGAATCTTGATGTGAATGGGATGGAAGAGGGAGCGGGGGATAGGATGGTTGCAGGTGGGATGGAGGTTATGGGGGGAAAAGCCGCTATAATCCAAGAGTTGTACTTTGGAAATTTATATTTATTAAATAAAACTTAGAAAAAATAAAACTACAAGGATTAAAAGCTCAAAAAATAACTCAAATATAAATTTATCTAAGTAAATAAAATGATATAAAGATATATACTTGCCAGGGGTAGGATTACCACAAGGGTTTATATCATAATATACAATACTCAAGGAGTTTTGAAACAAGCAAAGGACATTATGGCACAAGGTGGTAACATCGCAAATGAAACTTCTATGGTGTCTTACATGAAAAATTACAAACAATGAACAAACCCTAGTAGAGAGTAAATGCCCCAATCTGTCCTTAAGTAGAGGATATATGCTGGGATGTCACATACAAACCATCAAAATCTGGGAAATTGTATTCCTTAGAGTCAAATGATGAGCCTCTGTACAGTTGACAGAAAAGTTTTACATTGTCTCATTTCAACCATTCAATAACTCTATTAAGTAGGAGAAGTGATAGACAACCAGTTCCCCAGAGCCAGGACAAAGAAAGCATTAACTCCGAACTTAGGTATAGCTAGAGGTCCAGAAAGATGTGCAAGTTGAACTGATAGACTCATAGGCACATTGAAGAGATCCTGAATAACTATGTTAAGAACAGGTAGTTGCCTCCCAATTAATCAAAAAATAAAGACAACTCCCTCAACCTCCAAAGTGATAAATAATGTGTGTAGGGTAAAGTGAGTGCTTAGGCCAGAACAATCATACTGCTGGACGGTCAGTGAAATCAGAAAAAAATGATGATTCTTAGTATTCCATGATGTTGGGCCATTTAGTATTACAGGGATACCATGCCAGTCCTCTGGAGATGGCGGATTATAGTAAATAAATCCAAACTATCATGCCACTCATGATGATGCAAGAACTGAAACCATGAGAGAATAAAACAGTGTGCCTGTGGAGAAAGATGGTACAGGATACTGAACCTATAACTTCACTCCCCTCCTCCCTCTTCAGTGACATGGATATTAGAAATGGAGATACAGGAGAGGAATATTCTGAGAAGAAGGTATCTTGAGTTCAGTTCCTTGACTTTCTCTTCCTGAGGACTGTTTGCATGACCAATTGAATAGCTAAAAGTAGGAGACTACATCACGGCACAGCAGGTTAAGCTGTCGCTTGCAATGCCAACATCCCATATGAGTGCCAGTGCTAGTACTGGCTGCTCTACTTCTGATCCAGTTCCCTGCTAATGCACCTAGGAAAACATCAGAAGGTAGCCCAAGTACTTGGGCCCCTGCTATCCATGTGGGAGACCTGGAAGGAGTTCCTTGCTACTGGTTTCAGCCTGGCCCAGCTCTGGTTGTTGTGGGGCATTTGGAAAGTAAATCAATGGATGAAAGATCTGTGTGTGTGCATGTGCCTGTGTGTGTGTGTGTCCCCTACTTCGTGTCACTCTGTCTAGTAAATCATAAATAATAGACATACAACTGTTTTTAAAAGATAGCTAAAAGTAACCCTGATCATATTTCGGAGCCTAGACCAGATCCATGATAACATCTGAGATACAGAATCTCTTGAAAAGAAGGTCTAGGAGTAGAGCTTCATCATTATTATACTTGGGAAGTTTTTTGACTAGAAGCTAGATCTTTGTAAACAGGCTTGTCTCTTAATTGGAATATGGGACAGAGTTTGTTGTTGACTTTGAGTCTGAGTGTTGAGGGTAAGCAGTTCAGTCCACACGATAGATTCACTCATACAGAGAGAAGAACATTTGTGTGCAGCAGCTCTGGGAGAAGCTAGCTGTTTCTGTGAATTACAGGAAATGATGGGACCAACATTGTGGCACAGCAGGTTAAGCCACTGCCTGAGATGCTGGCATCCCATTTGGGCACAAGTTCGAGTCCCGGATGCTCCACTTCTGACCCAGCTCCATGCTAATGCACCTGGGAAAGCCATGGAAGATGGCCCAAGTGCTTGGGCCACTTGCAACCATGTGGGAGGCTGGGATGAAACCTCCAATTCTGGCTTCAGCCTGGCCCATTCCTGGCTGTGGCAGTCATTTTGGGGAATGAACCAGTGGATGGAAGACCAGTCTTTTTTAAAGAAAAGACAAGACAGGAGGTGAGATAAAACTTCTATTAAAATCCTAATGGTGTTCTTTATAGAAACAGAAAAAAAAAAACAATTCTAAAATTCGTTTGAAGCCACAAGAAACTTCAGATAGATAAAGCAAACTTGAGGAGCTAGAGGATCACACTTTAGATTTAAAAATATATTATAAACCTACAATAATTAAAACAGGGTGATACTAACACAAAGACAGACTTATAGACCAATGGAATGGAAAAGTAAGCCTAGAAATGAACCCACACATATGGGTTGTTATTTAGCATAGCGGTTAAGACATCCACGTCCCATACCAGTGTGCCTGGGTTTGATACCTAGCTCTAGCTTCTGGCTCCAGCTTTCTGCTAAGGCAGACTTGGATAGGCAGTGGTAATGGCATAAATAATTGGGTTCCTTCCTTCTATGTGGAAAACCCAGATGAGTTTCTGACTCCTGGCTTCAGGCCAAATCAAGTCCAGCTCAGCTTCAACCATTGTGGGCACTTAGGGCATGAATCAGTGAATGGGAGTCTTTCCTTCACTTATTCTTAAATTTTTTAATGGAAAGGAAAAAAATAAATCTACACATTTCATGGTCAAGTCATCGTAAACAAGGGTGCTAATGATACATAGTGGGAGATAGTATCTTCAACAATTATTATTGGAAAAACTGTATATCCAGAAGAAGAATTATATTGAACTCTCATATCACACACAAAAATCAACTAATTAAATATTTAAATATAAGAACTGAAGTTTTAAAAATGCCTAGAAGAACACATAACAGAAAAGCTTCATGACATTAGTCTAGGCAGAGTTCTTAGATATAACACCTGACATACAAGTAACAAAACATAGACAAGTGGGACTATACAAAATATAACCTGCAGGATGAGAGAAAATATTTCTAAACTATGCAATGGATAAGATATTAATGTCTAAAACGTAGAAGACAGTAGCATAATTCAGTATCATAAAAGCAAAAACTCAGTTCAAAAATCGGCATAGGACTTATACAGACATTTCTCCAAGGAAGACAGATTTCCAACATGTGTATAAAAAGATGCTCAATGGGGCTAGCACCATGACTCACATGGTTAATCGTCTGCCTGCAGCGCTGGCATCCCATACGGGCGCTGAGTTCTATTCTCAGTTGCTCCTCTTCCAATCCAGCTCTCTGCTGTGGCCTGGGAGGGCAGTGGAGGATGACCCAGGTGCTTGGGTGGCTGCACCCACGTGGGAGACCAGGAAGAAGCACCTGGCTCCTGGCTTCAGATCAGCACAGTGCCAGCCATAGCGGACATTTGGGGGGGGTGAACCAACAGAAGAAAGACCTTTTTCTCTGTCTCTATCACTGCTTAACTCTATCTGTCAAATACCAAATACAAAAAAAAAAGATACTCAACTTCATCAGGTAAATGTAAATTGAAACTGCAATGCGATATCACCTCATACTTGTTAGGTGAGAAAAATATATAACAAATATTGATAAGGATGTGGGGAAATTGAAACCCTTGCACATCCTTAATATGAAAATAAAAATGTTGTAGTTATCATGGAAAACAGTACAGAAGTTCCTCAAAATATTAAAAATAGAACTACAGCATGATCTAGCCACACCATTTCTTGTCATTTATTCAAAAGAATTGAAAACAGTATCTCAAAGGGATACTCAAATTCCTATATTTGTTGTAGTATCTTTTAACAAAAGCCAAGATGTGGAACCAACGTAAATATCTATCACTGGACAATGGGATAAAGAAAATGTAGTATACACATACTATAGAAATTTATTCAGCTTATATGAAAGGAATCTTGTCATATGCCATGGAATAAACCTGGAGGATGTTATGTTAAGTGAAATAAGCCAGAAACAGAAGGACAAATAGTACACAATTCCAATTCTGTGAGATACCTAAACTAGTTCAGGCCATAGAAGCAAGAGAGTAGAATAGTGGTTAGCATGGTTAGGAGGAAGGTAAAATGGGCAGTTTTTGTTTAATGGGTATGGCGTTTCAGTTATGCAAGATGAGTAAATTCTAGCTATCTTCTGTACAACATGGTGCCTTGCCTATAGCTAAAACTCTACCACACAAAAAAGTTTTGTTGAAGGTAGATCTCATGTTAAGTGCTCCTACCACAAAAAAGGGGATGAGTACAAGTAAGCTTTTGGGGGTGATGGATACGTACATATATTACTTACATTGTGGTGATGGTTTCAAGGATATATTCATATATCCAAACAAATCGAATTGTACACATTAAGTATGTACAATATTTTGAATTATCAATTATGCTTCAGCAAAGCTATTTAAAATTTAAAAAAACAAAAGCCAATATTAATAAAACAGATAATATTAGTTTTCTTGAAGAGAAAAAGGAGAGATTCAATAACATAACAAAACTACAAAGAAATGTATTAAACGGATTTTTTATCAAATGAAACACTGTGGGGGGCGGAGCCAAGATGGCGGAATAGTGAGGGCATGCACCGATAGTCCAGGAAAATTTAGTTTAATAAAAGGGGAGCTACGGTAGCCTCAGAAAAAAGAACCAGGAAAATATTGCAGAGGAAACTCTTCTGGATTGAGTGGCTGTGAATCGGAGGACCTACTGGGAGAACAAGGTCGCCCACCACGCGGAAGCCGAGGCACGGGAGCCGCGGGTGCCGGGGAAGCCGCAGGGTCTGTGCGCTAGTGCAGGAAGGGGAGTGCATGTCACACAGACAACAGCAGGGAGAGTTGGGACTTCCAGGGCTCCGAGTCCACACATCGGCGCTGGAAGGGGAGGTGAGCTCAATAACCCGAGACATTGGCGGGGAAACGGGGGTCAGAATCTAGAGGGGGGCCGGAAAGTGCAGCAAACTCACTACTGGAAAGAAGGAAAAAAAAAAGCTTGGGGGTTTCTCTTTTCCCTAACCTTGCAAAGGTTGCGAGGCTGCAAGGCTTGAAGAATTTGCAAGAGACAAAGAGCAGGCCCCCTCTCTGGATTTACATATCAACAGGGGAGAGCTAAGGAACTGAGTCACTACAATTCAGTAGCCTAGGCAACCCAGTGGGAGTCCAGAGGAGCCTACACAGACTCTTTGGGTAGAAGCCAGAGACTGGAAGCTAAATACCATCAATTCTGCACTGCCTTGCTGTGCGGTATTACTTACGCCCTGAATAAATAAAATAAATAAATAAATAAACAAATAGAGAGAGATTTACCACGCATAACCTGAGGGTGTCACCTTTGCACACCCTTAACCAGGAAGAACCAAGCAGAGCTCTCAGGCCGCATCCATCTCAAGCCTCCAAGGCACCTCCAACAGCAGGCAGTCCACTTAACACGGACATAGTATAAAATTAAAAAAAAAAAAAAAACGCACACTGACGAAAGAAGAATTAACTATGCCAAGCAACAAACACAGAAATCGAGGGAACAAGATCAACGATGACACTATGATGCCTCCAAATAAACAAAACACCCCAAACCAAGATTATGAAGATGATGAGATAGAAGAAATGCAAGATACGGATTTCAAAAAATTTATGATAAGAACATTTAGAAGTTTTCAAAAGCAAATCCTTGAACTACAGAAATCCTTATTGGACAGGATTGAACATCTCTCTCATGAAAATGAAATTTTAAGGAAGAGTCAAAATGAAACTCAGAAACTAGTAGAACAGGAAAGTGTGATAGTGAAGAGAAATCAAAATGAAATGAAGAGCTCAATAGATCAAATGACAAACACATTAGAAAGCCTTAAAAACAGAATGGGTGACGCAAAAGAGAGAATATCGGACTTAGAAGATAGAGCACAGGAAAACATACAGCCAAACCAAAGAAAAGAAGAGGAAATTAGAAATCTAAAAAATATTGTTGGGAATCTCCAGGATACTATTAAAAAAACCAACATTCGAGTTCTAGGAGTTCCTGAAGGCATGGAGAGAGAGAAAGGATTAGAAGGCCTTTTTAGTGAGATACTAGCAGAGAACTTTCCAGGTTTGGAGAAGGACAGAGACATCCTAGTACAGGAAGCTCATAGAACCCCCAATAAACATGACCAAAAGAGATCCTCACCACGACACGTGGTAATTAAACTTACTACAGTGAAACATAAAGAAAAGATCCTAAAATGTGCAAGAGAGAAATGTCAGATTACTCTCAGAGGATCTCCAATCAGATTCACAGCAGACTTCTCATCAGAAACACTACAGGCCAGGAGGGAATGGCAAGACATAGCACAGGTGCTAAGAGAGAAAAATTGCCAGCCCAGAATATTATATCCTGCCAAGCTCTCATTTGTGAATGAAGGTGAAATAAAGACCTTTCATAGCAAACAGAAATTGAAAGACTTTGTGGCCACTCGTCCGGCCCTGCAAAAGATACTTAAAGATGTGCTACACTCAGAAACACAGAAACACGGCCATCAATATGAAAGAAGGGAAAGGAAGAACACCTACCAGTAAAAGAGCATGGGAGGCTCAAAGCATATACTAGAAAATATCTCCGGGAAAATGGCAGGGCAAAGTCACTGGGTATCAATAGTCACATTAAACATTAATGGTCTAAATTCTTCAGTTAAAAGACACCGTTTGGCTGATTGGCTCAAAGAACACAACCCAACTATTTGTTGCCTACAAGAAACACATCTCTCTAACAAAGAGGCATGCAGACTAAAAGTGAAAGGTTGGAAAAAGATATTCCATGCCAACAGAAACAAAAGAAAAGCAGGTGTAGCCATATTAATATCAGACAAAATAAACTTTAATACAAAAACTGTTAAGAGAGACAAAGAGGGACACTATATAATGATTAAGGGTTCAATTCAACAGGAAGATGTAACTATTATAAATGTATATGCACCTAATTACAGGGCACCGGTCTATTTAAAAGATATGTTAAGGGACTTAAAGGGAGATTTAGATTCCAATACAATAGTACTGGGGACTTCAATACTCCACTCTCAGAAATAGACAGATCATCCGGACAGAAGATCAACAAGGAAACAGCAGATTTAATTGACACTATTGCCCAAATGGATCTAACAGATATCTACAGAACTTTCAACCCTACATCTATAGACTTCACATTCTTCTCAGCAGTGCATGGAACCTTCTCTAGGATTGATCACATACTAGGCCATAAAGCAAGTCTCAGCAAATTTAAAAGAATTAGAAACATACCATGCAGCTTCTCAGACCACAGCGGAATGAAGCTGGAAATTAGCAACTCAGGAAACCACAGAAAGTATGCAAACACATGGAGATTGAACAACATGCTCCTGAATGAACAATGGGTCAAAGAAGAAATCAAAAGAGAAATCAAAAACTTTCTGGAAGTAAATGAAGACAACAACACAACATATCAAAACTTATGGGATACAGCAAAAGCAGTATTGAGAGGCAAATTTATAGCAATAGGTGCCTATATCAAGAAATTGGAAAGGTACCAAATAAATGAGCTTTCAGCGCATCTCAAGGAACTAGAAAAACTGCAGCAAACCAAAACCAAATCTAGTAGGAAAAGAGAAATAATTAAAATCAGAGAAGAAATTAACAGGATTGAATCCAAAAAAACACTACAAAAAATCAGCCAAGCGAGAAGCTGGTTTTTTGAAAAAATAAACAAAATTGACACCCCATTGGCCCAACTAACTAAAAAAAGAAGAGAAAAGACCCAAATCAATAAAATCAGAGATGAAAAAGAAACGTAACAACAGACACCACAGAAATAAAAAGAATCATCAGAAATTACTACAAGGACCTGTATGCCAGCAAACAGGAAAATCTATCAGAAATGGATAGATTCCTGGACACATGCAATCTACCAAAATTGAACCATGAAGACATAGAAAACCTAAATAGACCCATAACTGAAACAGAAATTGAAACAGTAATAAAGGCCCTCCCAACAAAGAAAAGCCCAGGACCAGATGGATTCACTGCTGAATTCTACCAGACATTTAAAGAAGAACTAATCCCATTTCTTCTCAAACTATTGAGAACAATCGAAAAAGAGGGAATTCTCCCAAATTCTTTCTATGAAGCCAGCATCACCTTAATCCCTAAGCCAGAGAAAGATGCAGCATTGAAAGAGAATTACAGACCAATATCCCTGATGAACATAAAAGCAAAAATCCTCAATAAAATTCTGGCCAATAGAGTACAACAACACATCAGGAAAATCATCCACCCAGACCAAGTGGGATTCATCCCTGGTATGCAGGGATGGTTCAACATTCGCAAATCAATCAATGTGATTCACCACATTAACAGACTGCAAAAGAAAAACCATATGAATATCTCAATTGATGCAGAGAAAGCATTTGATAAAATTCAACACCCTTTCATGATGAAAACTCTAAGCAAATTGGGTATAGAAGGAACATTCCTCAATATAATCAAAGCAATTTATAAAAAACCCACGGCCAGCATCCTATTGAATGGGGAAAAGTTGGAAGCATTTCCACTGAAATCTGGCACCAGGCAGGGATGCCCACTCTCACCACTGCTATTTAACATAGTTCTGGAAGTTTTAGCCAGAGCCATCAGACAAGAAAAAGAAATCAAAGGAATACAAATCAAGAAGGAAGAAGTCAAACTATCCCTCTTTGCAGACAATATGATTCTGTACTTAGAGGATCCAAAGAACTCTACTAAGAGACTATTGGAACTCATAGAAGAGTTTGGCAAAGTGGCAGGATATAAAATCAATGCACAAAAATCAACAGCCTTTGTATACACAAGCAATGCCATGGCTGAGGAAGAACTTCTAAGATCAATCCCATTCACAATAGCTACAAAAACAATCAAATACCTTGGAATAAACTTAACCAAGGACGTTAAAGATCTCTACGATGAAAATTACAAAACCTTAAAGAAAGAAATAGAAGAGGATACCAAGAAATGGAAAAATCTTCCATGCTCATGGATTGGAAGAATCAATATCATCAAAATGTCCATTCTCCCAAAAGCAATTTACAGATTCAATGCAATCCCAATCAAGATACCAAAGACATTCTTCGCAGATCTAGAAAAAATGATGCTGAAATTCATATGGAGGCACAAGAGACCTCGAATAGCTAAAGCAATCTTATACAACAAAAACAAAGCCGGAGGCATCACAATACCAGATTTCAGGACATACTACAGGGCAGTTGTAATCAAAACAGCATGGTACTGGTACAGAAACAGATGGATAGACCAATGGAACAGAATTGAAACACCAGAAATCAACCCAAACATCTACAGCCAACTCATATTTGACCAAGGATCTAAAACCAATTCCTGGAGCAAGGACAGTCTATTCAATAAATGGTGCTGGGAAAATTGGATTTCCACGTGCAGAAGCATGAAGCAAGACCCCTACCTTACACCTTACACAAAAATCCACTAAACGTGGATTAAAGACATTAATCTACATCCTGACACCATTAAGTTATTAGAGAACATTGGAGAAACCCTTCAAGATATTGGCACAGGCAAAGAATTTCTGGAAAAGACCCGGGACGCCCAGGCAGTCAAAGCCAAAATCAACTATTGGGATTGCCTCTAATTGAGAAGTTTCTGTACTGCAAAAGAAACAGGAGAGTGAAGAGACAACCGACAGAATGGGAAAAAAATATTTGCAAACTATGCAACAGATAAAGGGTTAATAACCAGAATCTACAAAGAGATCAAGAAACTCCACAACATCAAAACAAACAACCCACTTAAGAGATGGGGCAAGGACCTCAATAGACATTTTTCAAAAGAGGAAATCCAAATGGCCAACAGGCACATGAAAAAATGTTCAAGGTCACTAGCAATCAGGGAAATGCAAATCAAAACCACAATGAGGTTTCACCTCACCCCGGTTAGAATGGCTCACATACAGAAATCTACCAAGAACAGATGCTGGAGAGGATGTGGGGAAAAAGGGACACTAACCCACTGTTGGTGGGAATGCAAACTGGTCAAGCCACTATGGAAGTCAGTCTGGAGATTCCTCAGAAACCTGAAGATAACCCTACCGTTCGACCCAGCCATCCCACTCCTTGGAATTTACCCAAAGGAGTTTAAATTGGCAAACAAAACAGTGGTCTGCACCCTAATGTTTCTTGCAGCACAATTCACAATATCCAAGACCTGGAACCAACCTAAATGCCCATCAACGGTAGACTGGATAAAGAAATTATGGGATATGTATTCTTTAGAATACTATACCACAGTAAGAAACAACGAAATCCAGTCATTTGCAACAAAATAGAGGAATCTGGAACACATCATGCTGAGTGAAGTAAGCCAGTCCCAAAGGGACAAATACCATATGTTCTCCCTGATCGGTGACAACTGACTGAACACCAAAAAGGAAACCTCCTGAAGTGAAATGGACACTATGAGAAACGGTGACTTGATCAGCATAGCCCTGACTGTTAATGAACAACTTAATACATTATCCCTCTTAGTATTTTTTTTGTCTGTTATACTTAATATGACTGGTTTAATTCTGTAATTATCACACAGTTATTCTTAAGTGTTGAAAATTAACTGAAATGTGATCCCTGTTAAACATAAGAGTAGGAATAAGAGAGGGAAGAGATCTATAATTTGGGACATGCTCAAGCTGACTAGCCCCAAATGGTAGAGTTAGAAACATACCAGGGGATTCGAATTCAATCCCATTAGGTGACATGTACCAATGCCATCTCACTATTCCAAGTGATCAATTTCAGTTCACAATTGATCATAATGAAAGGACTAAGAGTCAAAGGGAGCACATAAACAAGTCTAGTACCTGCTAACACTAACCGATAGAATAAATAAAGGGGAGAGTGATCCAACATGGGAAGCGAGATACTCAGCAGACTCATAGAATGGCAGATGTCCTAAATAGCACTCTGGCCTCAGAATCAGCCCTAAAGGCATGCGGATCTGGCTGAAAAGCCCATGAGAGTATTTCAGGCATGGAAAGCCAAGACACTCTGGCAAAATATCTCTGTGAGTGAGATCCCAGTGGAAAGAACAGGTCTTCAAAGAAGGAGGTACCTTTCTCTGAAGGGAGGAGAGAACCTCCACTTTGACTATGACCTTTTCTTAACAAGATAAAGTCGGAGAACTCAGAGGGCTTCCATAGCCTTGGAAGCTCATGACTGGAGCATAGGGAGATTACTGATGCCATGGACAGGAGTGTCAATTTGTAAAGTCAACAACAGGAGTCACTGTGCACTTACTCCTCATGTAGGATCTCTGTCCTTAATGTGCTGTACATTGAGATTTAATGCTATAACGAGTACTCAAACAATATATTTCACTTTGTGTTTCTATGGGGGTGCAAACTGTTGAAATCCTTACTTAATGCATACTAAACTGATCCTCTGTAAAAAAAAAAAAAAAAAAAAAGAAATTATCAATTCCCAACTTGACTCTCACTGGGATTAAACATGACAATAGGTCGGATCTGATTTCATCATCATTTAAAAAAATCATCTATTATTTTTCACTTTATGTTTCTGTGTGGGAGCAAACTGTTGAAATCCTTACTTAATGCATACTAAGCTGATCTTCTGTATATTAAGATAATCGAAAATGAATCTTGATGTGAATGGAAGAGGAGAGGGAGTGGGAAAGGGGAGGGTTGTGGGTGGGAGGGACGGTATGGGGGGGAAGCCATTGTAATCCATAAGTCGTACTTTGGAAATTTTTATGCATTAAATAAAAGTTTAAAAAAAAAGAATTAAAAGGCAACAGGCTCCCTGGTATATACTTCCCACTAAATAAAGATAAATGTTATTAAAGCTTTAAGTCAATATGTGCTACAAATACAACAATGGTTACGATATCAAAACTGCAGAATATATCTAAGTGAACATTTAAATAAGTACAATAAAGAAATTAAAGTTATAGAAAGAACTGCAAAGAGGGGTTACATTTAAAAAAAGGGCCTGCTTTGAACATTGGGTCTTCTAGTAAAGATTAGATTATGAAGGTAATATTCTAGCTTGTGTAGCCAATTTCTGCATAACTCGACAACACTCCAGGCCTTGGATTGTGTGGGCAGGCTGTTATCTCACACCTGTCTATGATAGTAACCCATGCTCTGAACATGCCTTTGAAAATCGTTGTATCGCACCTGTGATTGTAACCCATGCTCTGAGTATGCCCTTGAAAATCAAAGAAATTGTAACTAGGTGAAAATGGACAACAGACTTGTTACTGTAAGAAGAAAGAATCATTATGTGACTTATGCTATAAAAATAAAGTCTGGTGCTCGAGAAAAAAAAATATATATATATTTCACTTTGTGTTTCTATGGGGGTGCAAACTGTTGAAATCTTTACTTAATGCATACTAAACTGATCTTCTGTAAAAAAAAAAAGAAATTATCAATTCCCAACTTGACTCTCACTGGGATTAAACATGACAATAGGTCTGCTCTGATTTCATCATCATTAAAAAAAATCATCTATTATTTTTCACTTTATGTTTCTGTGTGGGAGCAAACTGTTGAAATCCTTACTTAATGCATACTAAGCTGATCTTCTGTATATTAAGATAATCGAAAATGAATCTTGATGTGAATGGAAGGGGAGAGGGAGTGGGAAAGGGGAGGGTTGCGGGTGGGAGGGATGGTATGGGGGGGAAGCCATTGTAATCCATAAGTCGTACTTTGGAAATTTATATTCATTAAATAAAAGTTAAAAAAAAAAACAAACACTGTAGAAAGCCCCAGGAAACCTATCATATGATTACTAGGAGTTTTTGGAAGAAAAGAAGGATAGAAGAGGAGTTAATCATGAATAATATAATAGTAAGACCTTCCATGACCTAAAAAATTTCTTGTATATCGAGACTGTCAGAACTTGCTGAAGTCCAGGAACAGCTAATAAAATAAAGACATAGTTTGATCTCTCCTGATTAAATTTTTGAACTCCAAGTATTAAAAAAAGCACTCCTAAAAGCTTCAATAAGGAGATAACAGGTTTATTGTTAAGGGAATATGAATAGAGAAGCATCAAGCATTTCATGTGCAACACTAGAAGCTAGAATACAATGCAGAGAAAAGAATTGCAATCTAACAATACAATAGTGGCCACAGTCTCACTTTCATGAGAGGACAAACAACTTGTATATGGCTATATTCTTAGAATTGTACTTATTAAAATACATGAACTCTGTTGTTTATATTAATAAAATTTTTAAAAAATTACAATTACTAAGAACATACTTTCTAAACAATTCATATAAAAAAGTTCTTTGGCCAAATAAAAATTAAATCAGAACAAAAATCATCTGAAAGGAGGTACCTTTCTCTGAAGGGAGGAGAGAACTTCCACTTTGACTATCGCCTTGTCTAAATAAGATCAGAGTTGGCAAACTCAAAAGGCTTCCATAGCCTTGGAAACTCATGACAAGAGCCTAGGGAGATTACTGATGCCATAAACAAGAGTGTAAATTGTTAAATCAACAATGGGAGTCAGTGTGCACTTACTCCCCATGTAGGATCTCTGTCCTTAATGTGTTGTACTATGTGAATTAACAGTATAACTAGTACTCAGACAGTACTTTACATTTTGTGTTTCTGTGTGGGTGCAAACTGTTGAAATCTTTACTTAGTATATATTAAATTGATCTTCTGTATATAAAGATAATTGAAAATGAATCTTGATGTGAATGGGATGGGAGAGGGAGCGGGGGGAGATGGGACGGTTGTGGGTGGGAGGGAGATTATGGGGGGGGGGGAGCCACTGTAATCCAAAAGCTATACTTTGGAAATTTATATTTATTAAATAAAAGTTAAAAAAAGAAAATATAAAAAAGAGAAATTTACAAAAAAATCTTCTGAAAAAGAAATGTCATTGAAGAATGAATCATATTTTATTTATAATTATACCTAAACAAATGAAGAAAATGACAGTGGAAAATAATAAAAGGGCTTTGTAAGGATCCTTGAAACAGAAGAGGAATTTTGTAATGAAAATATGTAGGGCTTAAATAATATGTAGGAGGAATTACAACTCCAAAATATCTCAGAAAAAAAAAAAAACAAACAAGGAATATAAATTGGAGGTGGGGGGAGCTGGAAGCTGTGCGGAAATTAGAAAGTGAAAAGTTTATAAAGATAGTGATGAAATAGGAGAGTGGACAAGCAAATTACTTGCAGAAAAGAAGGGGTATAAATTTCTTTAAATTTGATGCATATGAATAGATAAATGCAAATAAAAGGGCATGCTACTACACAAAACTGAGAACCCATTAAAAAAAGATTGACAAATTCAACTGATGGGTCAGTGCCACAGCATAGTAGGTTAAGTTTCAGCCAGAGGTGCCAGTATCCTATATGGGCTTTGGTTCAAATCTCGGCTGCTCCAGTTCTGATCTAGTTCTCTGCTTATGGCCTGGAAAAGCAGTGGAAGATGGCTTAAGTGCTTGGTCCCCTGCCTCCATATGGGAGAATGGGAGACCTGGAAGAAATTCTCGGCTGCTGATCAGATCAGCCCGTTTCCAGCAGTTAAGGCCATATGGGAAGTGAACCAGCAGATGGAAGAACTCTCTCTGCCTCTCCCTCTTTGTCTATATCTCCGTCTCTCTAATAAATAAGTAAATCTTAATAAAAAATATTTGTCTCTCATTGAGGTTTTAAAAAACATTCAACTGAATTTAAATAAAATCTTTCCCCATAGAACATCACTTAAACAGAAAAATACTTGGTATACATATAGTAAAAAACTTAATTTCCTTAATATATAAATAGAAAGAACTTTAAAGAAAGAGGAAAGATTAATGATTCAATGGAGTAATAGGTTAGAGAATATAGACACACAGCTGTTTTGGAAGATAAGACAAGAAGCTCGATTGTGACTTCCTCTAGAGAAGGAACTCAGTGTCTGGGAGATCACAGAGGAAAAATAAATTATGCCTCATCACATATGTTTGTGTACATTTGGAATTCAGAACACTCTACTTTCATATTAAAGGGAATTAACAACTATATCAAAATATGAATTCATGTCACAGTCCAACTGGGTGTTCTACTTGAAGTTTGCCAGACAAACTTCAGGCTTGCTCCATCTTTTGGCCTGCCCTCCACAAGGGCTTCAAAGTTCTCTGTTGGATCTTCTTCATTTAGTGAGCTCATGAGCAAAGACAGACAGAAAACACAGAGGATCATGGGGTATCTTACAGAAGCAAGACCGTTAAGTGATGCACATCATTTCTATCCACATTTCCTTTGCTAGCCCAGTCTTCTAATGTTATTTAACTATTGACTCATAACAGTAAAACTAGTTTTCAAACAGTACTTTATACTTTGTGTGTCTGTGTGGGTACAATTTGTTGAAATCTTTACTTAGTATAGAGTTGATCTCCTGTATCTAAAGATAATTAAAAATTAATCTTAATGAAGAATGGGATGGGAGAGGGACTAGGAGATGGGATGGTTTGCGGGTGGGAGGGTGGTTATAGGGGAAAAATAGCTATAATCCAAAAGTTGTACTTATGAAATTTATATTTATTAAATAAAAGTTTTCTAAAAAGAAAAAAATAAAAAGTCAAACCAACTATGGGAGTATTTAAACAGACTCTTCCCCAATTTTCTAATTTCAAAAACTGTAGTAATTTTAAAGAGAAGAGGAGAAACAATCAGAATATTGTTAAATCAGGTGTACACAAATAAACTGAGTAACAACATATGCATCAGAAAAAGAGTAACCCAAGACCTAAGGTATAATATTGGCCAAAGAGAAATTTTATGATGGTAAAAGTTATAACTTCAAGGCTTAATGCAACCAGTGTAAACCATTATGCAGCATATAGCTTCATAGTGAAATGCATTAAGCAAAATCTAGGTAAGATGGAAAAAACTAAAAACAAATCTCAGATCATTGGTACAGGTAAGTATTGGGCCAGGCCATCCTACACAACAAATTATATAGTTTTTAAATAATATAACTGACAAGTACAATTTAATCAATATACACGATTCATACTCATATTATTTACCTCACTAATAGCAACAATACATTCTACTGGAACATTAATAAAAATTGAACATATTTTATCAATTGGCCATACTATAACCTAATCAGTCTCTCAAAATTAAAAACGAGATAGTTCACGTTCTGACAATCCAATAAAACCAAAAACAGAAATTAACAGCTCAAAGATGATCCCATAGCTTCATCACTTAAAAATTAATACTCTGATAAATGCCAAATGGAAGAAAAAAATTGAAGTTAATATTTTCTAGAACTTAATAAAAAGTAAAATATCTCATTTGATAACCTACAATATAGAGCTGAAGCTGTACCTGGGAAAGTTTAGAAAATTAAAACATCTTATTATTAAAATAATTTTTAATATAAATGAACTTAATATTCAGTCAAGAAACTGACAAACAAAATGAACAAAAATATAGATTAAGATAAAAACTGAAATTGTTGAAATTATAATAAATTAATCCCAAACTGCAGAGAAGGTATGGATGCAGTATACACTTTGGCACTTCTTGAATAATAGGGAAATGAAGGTGGGGGTGGGGAATCTAGGTTACTGAGATTCTGTTGGCAGGCCTGATTGTATGTGTGTGTGTGTGTGTGTGTATAAATTTCTTGTGACCAATAATATAAAGTAAAAGTTTCATCAAAGTACAACTTCAGTTCTCAAAGGTCAAATTCTCAATAGATGAACTACAAGTATCATTCACTATGCTATATAAAACTTTTAGATATTGTGATATAATGATATGAGTCACTTTCATGCCCTATAGGGACTGTTGACAATTTGAGAAACAGCATTCCTGTGCTATATACTTTCCCAGTAATTTGTACACACCACTATTGTACCACTTATCACACTATGTCAGCAGTTATCTACTTGTCTGCCTTTTCCTTTGAATTCTTTCTGTTCCTTTTCCTTTGAAAAACAAGGGACCATGCTTTTTTCTTCTTGGATACTACCAGTACCTCTACAGAGCCTTACTTAAGACATATTTGCTGAATAACTGAATAAAGGAATAAGTGTTAAGATACTTGTCGCTCCCCCTCTTCGTGGAGGAACGACACTAAACCCTGCCTAGGCTTCCTATCCGAGTCACGGCACCATTATGTCGCTCCCCGTCTTCGTGGAGGAACGACACAGGACCCTGCGCTGTTCTTTTGTCTGCTCGGCCCTCCCCGGGTTTGCTGCTGGTTCTTCCCGGGTTGGCTACTATCCCTTCCACCTCCGTGGAAGGGTGGTTCCCCCGGCCACTTTCCCCACTTCCGCAGGGGAGCGGCACACCGCCGGCCGGCTCTCTCGGGGGCTGCACAGGTGTTCCCCTTAGGTGTTCCCCTTAGATGTTCCTGGTGCATGCCGTCTCTCTCCTCCTTTATAGTCCTCCTCCACCAATCCTAACTCGGCTGCCCACACGCCGAGTACGCTGCTCTCCTCCAATCAGGAGCAAGTCCTACAGTTTATTGGCTGAACTGGAGGCAGCTGTGTAGAAGCTGTTTTCTTCTCTCCCAGCGCCATATTGTGGGAGAGCAGATGCATAGAATAAGTCTTAATTCCAGTAACTTAGTCTAGTCCGAGTTGCTCCCCACAATACTAAGAAAAAAGATAAATGGTGCAGAAAATAAAAAAAATAGTGAAAATAGTGACCTATATAATGAAGGCACTGTAGGCCCATTAAATTACAGATGACAAATATTCAACTGAAAGAGCAACAGAAGGGGAAAGAGCACATAGATCATGCAGAAAACTAACATTTTAACTGGGACACAAAGATTTGTTTTCAAAACTAATCAAAGATTTCATAAACAATTTATTATTTTTAAAACCACTGTCATCCCCCCCCCCCACATATATAGTACTATTTTAAGCTTTTGGAAAATCACTAACAAGACAGAAGACTCTGCTGACTAGGCAACCCTTGTAGTAATCATTAGTTTCTTTTGCTCCTGGAAACAAAGATAAAATCTGAGTCCAAAGAAAAGGAAAAAAAAATAAAGTGTGAAGGTTGGGATAAATGAATGCCGGCTCACTAAACAGACATGAAAAGACCTATTCATACAACACCCACACTATCCACATTTATACAGATCAAAAACTTTGGGAGAAAAGCTGCTTTATTTATTAGACATTTCTACTGTTACCCCATCTTTTCCATCTTATCCAGAATTCTCACTGAATTTGTTGCAAAATCTTTGAAGATCCAAGAAAGATGTGGATGGTTTAACAGCCAGTATACAAGAACCTATAAAGCTCCGAGTAAATGTGGTCAAAGGTGACACTTCCCCAATTAACTAGGGCAGGGTCATCTTGTAAGATCATTCATCTTCCTACTTACCTCCCCCCAGACAACCATACCTCCTTGTATCTAAGACCAATACAAGAGGCTGATAGGACTGGATTCCTTAAGGCCTAATGGCCGGAGAAGTGAGGAAGAAAGACATAATTCAAAATTCTGTATAGATATCTAGCACCACATTAACTTCCCCCATATTCCACTCCTCTTGCCTAGAACCTTCCATCGATCAGCTAACTTAAATATGTAACATTTAGGAAGTTATCTATCTGAATCCCTTAGACTAGTCTTTTACCATCACCTACCATCCTATTGCAACCGCTGACATCTCATTGTAATAAATCTTTTCATGCACTTCTAACACAGAATGTAAGCCTATCAGGGCGAAGCTATGTCTGACTAATTCACAACTGAATCCTCCTTATCAAGCACATTGCCTGCCATACTACAAAATGTTTCATAAGTGTTGAGTAAATGGATCAAAGAATATACAATTTAGTTGGGGTGTGGTCTAGATATAGGTAGGGTCAATGCTCAAATCAAGTTTACATGGAACAGCAAATCCTTGTCATATTTTTTGATATGGGTGAATTTGCTAAAACTATTATAGAAATAAGAAAAACAAAGCTGAGAGAAATTAAGTAACTTGTTCCAAAATAAGAAAAGTAAATGAATTAGGTATCCTGTTATGTGGATCTTGAGTCTCAGGTCTGACTTGTGGGCGCCCAAAATTATGGGTTTACTTATTACTTAGCTAGGAATGTGTCAAAAATGGAGAGACTGAACACTGGACAGTATTAGAAATGACTTCCAGGTCTGAAAGTAGGTGATCAGTCAGATGTAATAGAGCTTTGTTACAGAGAAGTTGATGGAAAAAATATGGAGTTCAGAGCTATAAGACTTCTATATCACTTCTGTCTATGAAAGTCCAATATTAGGGCTAGGGTGGTAGCATAGCAGGTAAAGCTGTCTACTGTGATGCTGGCATCCCATATGGATTCTGACTCAAGTCCTGGTTGCACCACTTTCTATCCAGTTCCCTAATGTGCTTGAGCCCCTACAACTACTTGGGAGACATATATGAAGCTTCTGGCCATAGCCTGGCCCAGCACCAGAAACTGCAGCTGCAGGAGGAGTGAACCAGCAGATGGAAGATACCCACCCTCTCTAATTATGCCTTTCAAATAAATAAATACATCTTTAAGAAAGAAAAGTGGAGGAGGGCAGCGCTATGGCATAGTAGGTGAAGTCCTCACCTGTAGTACTGGCATCCCATATGGGCACCAGTTCGAATCTTGGCTGCTTCACTTCCAATCCAGCTCTCTGCTATAGCCTAAGGAAGCAATGGAAGATGGCACAAGTCCTTGGGCCCCTGTACCAACATGGAAGACCTGGAAGAAGCTCCTGGTTCCTGGCTTTAGATTGGCCCAGCTCCAGCTGTTGTGGACATTTGGGGAGTGAGCCAGTGGATGGAAGACCTCCCCTCTCTCTCTCTCTCTGCCTTTGCCTCTCTGTAGCTCTGTCTTTCAAGTAAAAAAAAAAAAAAAACTCTAAAAAGAAAGAAAGAAAAGCCAATCAATAGCACAGAGCAGAAGAACAAATAATTGTTTGCAGATTTAATTAAGAAAAACCTGTTGGATTTAATTAGTAAAAAAAAATACGAGATCAAGGAAAGATCCAGGAAACCTAGCATATCGTTACTAAGAGCCACAGAGGAAAAATATAGTAACTCCTTGTACATAGGGTTGCCCAGTATTAGTCTGCTAGGGCTACCATAGCAAAGTATCACTACTTGGGAGCTTAAACAATAAAAAAATTATTTCCTCACATTTTGGAAGTCCAAGGTCAATATGTCAAATGAGTTAGTTTCTTCTGAAGTCTCTTTTCCTAGGTTTGCAGATGGTTGCCTTTCCCTATATCCTCACATGGTTTCTCATGTGTGTGTGTATGTGTGTTTGTGTATCCTAATCTCCACTTCTTATAAGGACACCAAAAATTTCATTTGATTAGGGCCTACCATAATGGTTTCATCTTAATTACAATTTTAGAGATGCCATCTCCAGGCTCTGGCATTATGCTGCAGTGGGTTAAACCACTGCCAGTGATACAGGCATCCCATATAGGCACTGGTTTGATTCTTGGCTGCTCCACTTGAAATTCAGTTTCCTGTTAATGAACCTGAGGAAGCAGCAGAAGATAGACTAAGTGCTTGGGCCCCTGCACCTGCATAGGAGACCTGGATGTCGTTCCAGGCTCCTGGTTTTGGCCTGGCCCAGCCCTGACCATTATGGCCATTTGGGGAGTGACCCAGGGAATGGAAGATGGATCCTCTCTCTCTCTCTCTCTCTCTCCCTCCCTCCTTCCCTCCTTCCCTCCCTTTTCTATCCCTGCCTCCCACCCTCCTTCACTCTCCCTCTAACTATTTCAAATAAATAAATAAATCTTTAAAAATTATATTTTCACTGGTCTGAATTTTTTTCACAAACTACTTTTCTAAGTGCCTTGTGTGTCTATGTCTTATAAACAATAACAAGCTAAGGTAGCAACTAAATCAACTGTGCAGCAATAGCAATTAGTTATCTGTATAAGCAAATGCTCTATATGTCTCTAAATTCATATCGGCATTACTTAGCACAGTGTCCACTAAACATTATCTGTGAGTTATTTAAAACATGAAGAGATAAAGAAGTGACATAATTACTGTAATAGTTTTAAGTAGTATAAAATGGAACTTAAATCATGAATTTTCAATTCTTTTCTCATAATTATAACAAAGATTTAAGGAGATTAAACCTAATGCTCTACGATGCCATTTAAATTTATAACCTTTCTAAAAATTAAAGCTGTTCTAATTATGGTTCATCTTGTATAATTTCTTTTTTTTTTTTGACAGGCAGAGTAGACAGTGAGAGAGTGAGAGAGAGAGACAGAAAGAAAGGTCTTCCTTTTCCATTGGTTTACCCCACAATGGCCGCTGCGGCCAGCACACCACGCTGATCCGAAGGCAGGAGCCAGGTGCTTCTCCTGGTCTCCCATGCGGGTGCAGGGCCCAAGGACCTGGGCCATCCTCCACTGCCTTCCCAGGACACAGCAGAGAGCTGGACTGGAAGAGGAGCAACTGGGACAGAATCCGGTGCCCCGACCGGGACTAGAACTCGGGGTGCCCGTGCTGCCTGGGGAGGATTAGCCTAGTGAGCCGTGACACCGGCCCTCTTTTTTTTTTTTTCTTTTCTTTTCTTTTCTTTTTTTTTTTTTTTTTTTTTTTTTGACAGGCAGAGTTAGACAATGAGAGAGAGAGAGAGACAGAGAGAAAGGTCTTCCTTTTCCGTTGGTTCACCCCCCAATGGCCGCTGCGGCCGGAGCGCCGTGCTGATCCAAAGCCAGGAGCCAGGTGCTTCCTCCTGGTCTCCCATGCAGGTGCAGGGCCCAAGCACTTGGGCCATCCTCCACTCCACTCCCAGGCCACAGCAGAGAGCTGGACTGGAAGAGGAGCAACCGGGACAGAATCCGGCACTGCAACCGAAACTAGAACCTGGGGTGCCAGCGCCGCAGGTGGAGGATTAGCCTAGTGAGCCGTGGCGCTGGCCTCATCTTGTATAATTTCTAACAAAATTTCAATCATCAATAGTATATCAATCTTTTATACAATTTCATCTTATAAGTAGCAAATTCACATTCATATGTTTATTGGAATCCAGTCAACTTGATTACTTATGTTCTTGACAACAGTAGTGAGTCTTTGAAATGTTAATCTATGAAAATTTCATTTTTATCACTGCTTCAGAGTTGCCTTTATATCTAGCTGATGGAAAAGCATTGTCCCTGGACAATGGGAATTCAAAGAATACATATAATATACATATACACCTTAATATATTTTGTTCCTCTGGGAAAACACAGAATCTCATTTCAAAATGTTAAAATGGATGATGGAACAGCACAGGGGCATTCAAAATATACATATAATCAACTGAATCAAATAACTTTCATCAGATCCTTGACGATAAAATGTCATTTCACAACTGGCATAGCAATAGTCCCAACTAGTTACATAGGTAGACTACCTAATACCACAGGAATGAAATTAAAACAATGATGGATATTGTCTCCAACAAATATAAGTTCACCCAGAGGAAGCAACTGAGTTGCTAATAAATTTTAATTCCATCACTGCCTTAAAACAATTCCTTGATATTTTTCTATCTGCCTCAGCTACATTAACTGAGAATTAGTCATGTCTCTGAATGGCTATATATTAGCAAAACTGACATTTTGAGATTCAATGAATGTTTACAGCCCTTGCCTCTACTGTTGAGGAACAGTGTTTTTTTTTTCTTTTTCTTTTTTTACTATTTGTTGAATTCTTTGCTTAGTATAGTGTTAATCTTATGAATATAAAATTAACTGAAAGTACGTCATTGTAAAAATTAAAAGAAAGATTTCTGTCTCTTCCTCTCTCTTTATAACTCTGACTTTAAAATAAATAAATATTAAAAGAAAGATTAAGAAAAAAGGAGGAGATATGGTGAGATTGTGGGTGGGAGGAAGGGTTGGGTGGGGTGGGAAGTATCACTATGCTCCTAAATCTGTATATATGAAATACATGAAATTTGTTCATCTTAAAAAACTAAATTAAAAAAGAGTAATGTTTCAATAAAACCAAGGAGCATGGATGGGTGAGCATTCTCAATAAATATGTCATATCAATCAAACTGTGAAAACAAGTAATGTTGATTGTTACCTTAGATTTAGAGGGCTCATATGATGTCTGCTTATTCAATGTAGCCAAAAGATCTGGATGCCATATAGGATTTGAATAAAAGAAGTAAATCATGTTCTTCAGTCCAACTGAAAAGGGGAAATTCACTGGCAATTGAGAATATTATGGATATTCTAGGCAATTTACTTTGGGGCTCAACATTCAGATGTAACAGATTTCAATATATTGGACAAGCTCAGCAATTTACAGGAATGAAAAATCTATATACTGGCTAATGAAAACTACATGTCATTTCAAAATTTACCCTGATCTAATATAAAGACAGAATGAAAAGTTCTTTGGGTAAGTATCTCAACACACATAAGCCACTTTTCTTTTCAGTGTACAGGAAGTTAATTCATATAGGTGAATTCTTTGCAGGGAGGCAAAACCAGCCAATGTAGCTGTTTATCTAATCTGTAATGAGTTTGACAAAAATGATCATAGAGTTCTGTTGAAGTCCCTCCTAAACATCACCGAATATTTATTTGCTGTCAGTAAAGTGGTATAATGTTATTTTCCATTCCATCCCATGCTGATTATATGTTCCTAGGTCTTATGTCACTTCTGTGGTAGGGGTGGTATCTGTCTCTTGTCCTTGTCATTGCTCATCTATCTGATCTATGGTTAGGAACTAATTATCATTCTCTCAGTTCATATGGGATCCACTGTTCCTCCCTGTCCACTTGGCCTCAGTTCTCACGACCTAGCTTTCCAGTTCAGTAAGTCTGCCTTCTAGTCTTCAATTACAAGATCTTTTGGTCCTGCTGTTGCAATTCTCCCCATAAATTCACCATCAATCACTACCAGTTATTTTCCTCATTTTTGCCTACGTTATTTGAGGATCTCTGAATGCTTTCTCTGCCAAAGACTAGACAATTCTGAAGAGCTAGTCTTGTCCTTTCTCTTCCTAACCATGCTGTGCTACTCGTTTTGCTCTAATATGGCTGCTCCAGGTGGTCAAGGGAGTACCTTGGTAAGACCACCAAGATCTGAGCAAATGGTCTTCTCAGTTAAGCTTTCTTTACAACACCAGGCTGAACACACAAATCTGAAACATGAACATCTCACTATCCCATTCCCGCATCTTTGATCTTTTCTCCTTTCTTCAATTCATGAGAGTGTGGAAGTGGTGAATATATATGTTAGGAGTCTTAATTGTAAGCAATAGAAAGTAGTTTGGGGGCTGGCACCGTGGCTCATTTGGTTAATCCTCCACCTGCAGCACCGGCATCCCATACGGGCACCGGATTCTAGTCCTGGTTGCCCCTCTTCCAGCCCAGCTCTCTGCTGTGGCCAAGGAGTGCAGTGGAGGATGGCCCAAGTGCTTGAGCCCCTGCAACCACATGGGAGACAGGGAGAAAGCACCTGGCTCCCGGATTCGGATCTGCATAGCTCTGTAGCTCCAGCTGTGGTGGCCATTTGGCGGGGGTTAAACCAACAGAGGCAAGACCTTTCTCTCTGTCTCTCTCTCTCACTGTCTATAACTCTACCTGTCAAATAATAAAAAAGAAAGTAGTTTGGCCTGATTTAGCCAGAAAATTAATTTAGTACTAGACACTGGTTAGCTCATAGATTCTAGGAAGACAAAAGAACCACACAGAGAGGAATCACGGCCAGGAGCAACACTATAGAAGTAGCCGAAGGAAATATTGCCTCTGCTGCTGGGTCTAAACCTCACTGATGCTGTACAATGAACAGGACTGACATCACACCGATACTATCCCTACCAGAATGGATTTTTCATAGTCCATGCATTGTATCATGAATTTGCGATTTAAGGTCAGGACGGGAGTAATCTAACATGATAGCCTTAGATTCATAGGAGACTGGGGAAGCAAGAATCTCATTTTCAGATTCTCTACTGGGAAGAAAGCTCATACAGCAGGCACTGCCCCAAACACAGGAAAAGGATTTAGATTCTGAGCACCAAAAAGCATGCCAACTGCTCACTACAAAATGGACTTTCTACTTTTTCTATTTTGTTAATTCTTGCCCACCCTATGTCATATAATGACTAGGTATAATGGGGAGAATGTGCCATGCCACGTTTCCCAGGTGCTGTAATGATGTAATGACTATTGGAGACATGACTTGGATATAGAGTGGGGAGACACAATAGATAACTACTTCCAAAATACTTCCATGAAACTGGAAAATTAAGAAATTAAAATCAATGTTATATAAAGCTTTAATGTCAAGGATTTTTATATTTCAAGCCCTGAATATTAAAAATGATAAGCAAATGTTTTGAGATTCAGAGTTTGGATTTATTTTAGAAATCTTAATTCAAATGCGTACATAAAACATATACTATTCAACAACCCAGGATTCAAATCTTTAAAATTAGCAATAACTTTTCCCATAGATTTATAAATCAAGTAAGAATTTCAAGTTTGGGAAATTGGATTTCGTGTTTAGAAAAACTAATGCTTGACGAACATTTTTTTCACATGATATTTTGCCTTTGTTTAAATCACAACAAAAAGTTGACAAGTAATTGTTAGATGGATTTTTTCTATATTTATCCAGATTTAAGCTGCATTGATTTAAAGAAATGAATGTGAGAGGGCAAGGATGACTCTTTTACAGAATGCAAATAAATTATTCTTCAGCAAATCTTCCTTCTGTTTGGCAACAGTAGAAAAGCCTCAGTAGCAGACAGGAATTCTACAAAGTGGAATCCACAAGGAAACATATATATGCCTATTGAACTTCAGAAGGACTTTGATGTTTGTAATAACAAAACTGGACTTAAAACATAGAGAATACATATGGTTCCAAAGAACCAGGGGTAGGTAATGTAAAATTATGAATAGAAGTGAATATCTTTTAATGCAAATCTGAGCATGGATGAAAAATGTTGTCAACTTAAATATGGATAAGGGCTGGAGGACATGTTATGTGAAATAAGCCAGGCACAGAAGTAAAGATCTCACAGGTTTCCACTTACATGTTTGTGGAATCTAAAAAGTTAATCTCATATAAATAAAGAGTAAAATGGAAGTCAAAGGTTTTGGGCAGGTATACATAGGAAGAATAGATAATGAGTACCAAAATATGGTTAAAGATAAGAAATAACTTGTAGTGTTACATAGCCAGTAGCATAATTATTAGCAATAATGTAGCATATATTTCAAAATAACTAGAAGAGAGGATTTTGAATGTTCCAAACACCAAGAAATAACTGAGGTAAAGGAAATGCTCATTACCCTGATTCAATAGTTGCATTTTGTTTACATGTTGAGATATCACACTTTACCCCATAAATATGTAGGGTAATTATGTGTCAATTAAATTTTTAAGTTTTTAACTAATAACCTCAATCTCATACAATTTTTTTGCAAAATAACACTTCAAATGTGAGGATTACTGCCCATGGCATGCCATCCTACTGTCATCAAGAAACAATGACACCACAGGTAACAAAATTCAAACAAGTGCTTAAATTGTAAACATCAGTTGGAAAAATTTTATTTAAAAACAGAAAGGAAGATGTTTTCAAAACATATTATAAAGTCACAGTAATAAAAACATCATTTCACTAGCATAAAACAGACATGAAGTGCAACGTAACAGAAGAGAGCCCAGAATATACCATATATTGTCGATTGATCTTCAACAAGGGTACCAAGGCTACACAATGGCAGTGAATGGCATTTTTAATAAATAGGCTATTAACACACAAAACAATGAATTTAGACATTACACCATAGAGAAAAATTAACTCTAAATGGATTAAAGGCTTAAATATAATACTTGAAACTGTAAAACTCCTAAAAAGAAATATAGTGGAAAAGTTTCATGATACTGAATTAAGCGATGTTTTAAGGGATATGTCAATAAACAAACAAAAACCCACAGACAACAAAAGCAGAAATAGACAAATGGGACTACACCATGCTTAAAAACATCTGTGCACCAAAAGAAACAAACAATAGAGTAGAAAAGGCAACCTATGGAATGGAGAAAATATGTGTGACCCATATACCTGATAAGGAGTTGATATCCAGAGTGTGTGTCTATATAAAAAACTCCTGCAACTCAACAACAAAATTAAATAACTGAACTTAAAAATGGGTAAAGGATTTGAATATACATTTCTCCACAGAAGACATACAAATAGCCAACAGATACATGAAAATATGTACTCATCAGGGAAATACAACTCAAACCTTCAATGAGGGGTGGGTGTTTGGTTCAGTGGTAAAGATACTGCTTCAGATACCCACATCTCATATGGAAGTGCCATGGTTCTGATCCACTACTGTACCCTGAGGGTCAGGAGATGATCACTCAAGTAGTTGAGTCCTTGCCATCCGTATGGGATAATTAGATTGAGTTCCTGGCTCCTACCTTTAGCCTAATTCAGCCTCAGCTATTGTGAGTGTTTGGGAAGTAAGCCAACAAGTGAGATTTCTCTTTGTATCTGTGCATTTCAAATAAATGAAATAAAGAAAAAATTAAAAATAAGTAAATAAATAACCACAATGAAATGTCACTTCACGCCCATTAGGATGGACATTATCTGGAAAATGAAAGGTAAGTGCTTTGAGGATATGGAGAGATTGGAACTCATGTACATTGTTGATGGGCATGTTAAATGGTACAGCTCCTATGGAAAATACATGGAGATTTCTCAGAAAAATTAGAAAAAAATACCATATGATTCAGCCCTTACACACTAATTGGAAATAGAATCTTGAAGATATCTTCTCATACCCATGTTCATTATAGTATTACTCACAATAGTCAAGAGGTGAAAGCAACCCAGATGTCTATCTATAGATGAATGGATAAAGAAAACATGCCAAATATGTAACATGAATATAAAAAGGAAATCCTGTCATGTTACAACATGGATGATCCATGAGGACATTATGCTAAGTGAAATAAGCCAGTCACAAAGATAGACATTGTACAAGTCCACTTATAAGAGAGAGCTAAACTCTGCTATGGCCTGGGAAAGCAGAAGATGGCCCAAGTCCTTGGGCTCCTGCACCCACGACGGAGACCCAGAAGAAGCTACTGGCTCCTGGCTCCTGGCTTTGGAACTGTGCAGCTCTGGCCATTGTGGCCAACTGGGGAGTGAACAATTGGATGGAAGACCTCTCTCTCTGTCTCTGCCTCTCCTCTCTCTGTGTAACTCTGACTTTCAAATAAATAAAGAAAGAAATCATTTTTAAAAAAGAGAGAGCTAAAATAGTCAAACCCTTAAAATAGATAATACAAAGGTAGCTTCCAGGGACTGGGGAAAGGGTAGTAGTTGCCCAGTGGGTATAGAATTTTGGTTTTGTAAGATTAAAAAACAAGTTCTAGAGATCTGTTACACTTCATGGTGCAATAGTTAACATTGTTCTATACACATATATCAAAGCCAAAATTGAAAAATGGATTACATCAAGCTGAGAAGCTTCCGCACTGCCAAAGAAACACTCAGTAAAGTGAAAAGGCAATCAACACAATGGGAGAAAATATTTGTAAACTATGCAACTTATAAAGGGTTAACATCCAGAATCTATAAAGAGCTCAAGAAATTCCACAACAACAAAATAAACAATCCAGTTAAGAAAAGAGCAAATGATTTGAACAGGCATTTTTGAAGAGAAGAAATTTAAATGTGCAACATACACTTGAAAAAATGCTCAGGATCACTAGCCAATAGGGAAAGGCAAATCAAAACCAAAATGAGGTTTCACCTCACTCCAGTTAGAAGGGCTGTCATACAGAAGTCAGCAAGCAAATGCTTGCAAGGATGTGGAGAAAAAGGTACCCTAATCTACTGATAGTGGGAATGAAAACTAGTGCGGCCACTGTGGAAGAGAGTATGGAAATTCCTCAGAAATCTGAATATAGACCTACCATATGACCCAGCAATCCCACTCCTGGGAATTTACCCAAACCAAAAGAAATCAGCATATGAAAGAGTTATCTGTACCCCATGTTCATTGCAGCACAATTCACAATAGCTAACATATGGAATCAACTGTTGACTGGTGTATATATACACTAGGGAATACTATATGGCTTAAAAAAATGAAATCCTGTCTTTGCAACAAAGTGGATGCAACTGGAAACCATTATACTTAGTGAAATAAGACAGTCCTGGGACAGTGCTGCGGCTCACTAGGCTAATCCTCCACCTGCAGCACTGGCACCTCAGGTTCTAGTCCCAGTCGGACTGCCGGATTCTGTCCCGGTTGTTCCTCTTCCAGTCCAGTTCTCTGCTGTGGCCTGGGAGTGCAGTGGAGGATGGCCCAGGTCCTTGGGCCCTGCACCCGCATGGGAGACCAGGAGAAGCACCTGGCTCCTGCCTTCGGATCAGCGCGGTGCTCATGTAGGGTGAACCAGCGGAAAAGGAAGACCTTTCTTTCTGTCTCTCTCTCTCTCTGTCTAACTCTGCCTGTGGAAAAAAAATTAAAAAAAAAAGAAAGGACAGTCCTAAATAGGCACATACCATATATTTTCCCTGATCTGAGGTAACTAATAGAATACCTAAAATGTAATGTATTGGAGTGAAATGGACATTTTGAGATTAAATGATTGTTTATAGCCCTTGTGACTTTTGTTGAAGAACAGTGCTTTTTTCCTCATACTATTTGTTGAACTCTTGTACTTAGTGTAGGGTTAACTTACAATCATTAGGTAAACTGAATGTAGACCTTTGTAAAAATTAAGAGTGAAGAATGGGAGAGGGAGGAAGAAGTAGTATTGGAACATGGGTGAAGGGAGGAAGTATCATTATGTTCTTAAATCTGTATATATGAAATATATGAAACTCGTATAACTTAAATAAAATTTTAAAAAGGAAAAATAAAAATCAGATTTGTTAATGAATATAAAAACAGGAAAGAATCAACAGATATGGAAAAATAATAAAAATTATTTAGGTCTAAGCAAGGAGAATATAAAAATTATAGCCTAAATTGATGAAGGTGAAAACAAGAATTGGTGGATACAAAACTGCAGTACATCATCCAAAGGAATATTAGCATCAAAAGATGAGCTATCAATATACGAAAATGCAGTGATGAAACTTAAATGCATGAGTAAATGAAATAAGTTGGTCTGAAAAGGCTCCCTACTGCATGATTGCAATATGTGACATTGTAGAACAAGCAAAATTATTAAGACAACTATGAAAGATCAAAATTTGCTAGGGGTTGAGAGAGGGAAAGGAGTGAGATAGGTGAGGCCCAGGGAAATTTTTAGGACAGTGAAACTATTATTTATCAATCTGGTAATGGATAAATGACAGTATGCATCTGCCACAACACATAGAACTTTACAGTGCAAATAATGAACCTTAATGTATACAATTTTAAATGATTTAGAATGTAGGGGGATCTCAGGAAAGAATGTAGACCATGAGAAAAGAACATAATTGTATTACAAATGTATGATACAAGTTTGTTGAAGAAGATAGGAGAAAAGGTACTGACTTAAATAACTGTGGAAATAAGTAGAATTTATATTACTAAAGACAAAAGGATTTATATATATATATATATATATAGAATATATATATATATATTCTATCAGATAAATATGTTTCCTAAAGGAGAAATATATCACAGCTTAATCATTCTGATACATGCATGTATGCTAGGATTGAATGATTAAATGACTAGTAGATAGTAGAAGGCGTATTTCTTACTGTTAGAGTGGAAATTTCCAGATAATCAGGGAAGAGGGAACCTAGAATGATGCCTGTGTAATGAATTAGAGTTGGAGACATCAGTACCAACTCATATTCATTTATATAGATACATATGGATATATTTATGAATATTTATAGATGTACGCACACATGAGTTAGTACACTCACATAGGTCTTTCTTCCTTTGTAAACTAAGAGTACCTAAAAACAATGAGATCCCAACAGCAATAAGTATACCTAGCACCCACATCTTGGTATATAAACCATTCTAAGATAAAAGGAACAAGGGCTTCTTGGAGATAATCTGTACGATACAAGTTCTAGGACTAGAGCAGGAGCATTCTAGGATCAAGTTTGGGACATATTTAATGCCAAAAGATAAGGATGTCTGCATTTTAAAAATAAAAAAAAACTCTCACATTGATGGCATTAGGAGTATTTCAAAAGATATCAGAACCAAGTGAAAGAACTCCCAGGGGCAAAAGCTAGAAAACTTTAGTTTAGTATTATGATAAAACACATAAATAATCATTATACTAGCACACATAAAATATTAAATAGCACATCAATGGTGAAAAAGAGATGAATCTCCAATAAAGAAGAATACCAAATAAGTTTATGTAGATATTCCTTTCTCAGGGTTGTGAAACATGGTAACCCATTCCTTCAATATGACCTGTGTATAGTGACTTTCTTCCTAAGACTACTGTATGGAAATAGTCTAAAAATTAAACTAAGTAACATCACAGGGTAAAAACAGAACAAACACTACTTCACCAGAGAATCAAGTCCAGACCAATAGTGATAAATCATATTGACATTATGTACCTTTGATATGACGTAATGAGAGTGACATTTTGGCTCCATGGTCTTCGAGTTTCCCAAACACATAACTCCAATATAATCATGACAAAAATATCATACAAATATCAATTGAGGGACATTTGACAAAATACCTGACCAGTATGCCTCAAAATTGTCATCAAAAATCAAATAAAAGGTGATAAATTGTTATAGGCAAGAGGAGCTGAAGGAGACTTGAAAACTTAATGAAATAGTGTATCATGGAGGGGATCCTGCAACAGAAAAGTCACAGTAGGTAAAAGTGAGGAAATTTGAGTAAAATACGAACTGCATCAACAATAATGTATCTATATTAATCAATTATATAATGTGTACTATGTAATTTCAAATATTAATAAGATAATCTTATAAGAGAGACTATGAGGGACCAGCGTCATGGCGTAGTGGGTTAATGCTCTGCCTGAGGCACCGGCATACCATACGGTCACCGGTTCGAGTCCTGCTGCTCCTTTTATGGTCCAGCTCTCTGTTATGGCCTGCGAAAGCAGTGGAGGATGGCCCAAGTGCTTGGGCCCCTGCACCTGTGTGGGAGGCACCCAGCTCCTGGCTTCGGATTGGCGCAGCTGCTGCTGTTGTGCCCATTTGGGGAATGGGCCAGTGAGGGGAGGGCCTTTCTCTCTATCTCTCCCTCTCACTGTCTTTAGCTCTACACCTCAAATAAATAAATAAAATTTTAACAAAAAAAAGAGACTATGAGAAATCTGTTATCTTTACAAGTTTTCTACACATATAAAACTTTTCTTTTTTTAAAGAGACACAAAATGTAAAGTACTGTTTGAGTACTAGTTATATCGTTAACTCACATAATACAACACATTAAGGACAGAGATCCTACATGGGGAGTAAGTGCACAGTATCCAAATAAATACATGTGTACAAATAATCATAGTGACATCATTTAAAATACTGAGAAAGTGGAAACAACTCAAATTTTTATCAAATAGTAAATAGGCAAAATGTGTTAAAGCTATATCATGGAAAACTATATAGCCATAAAAGTAATGGAGTACCACTAATATGAAGACATCTATAAAACTTGAAAATATAATACTAAGTGAAAGAAGGCAGGCACAACAGACCTAGTCTATGTGTAAATGTATAGTCTATGTGTAAATGTTTCAGATCTATATATATATATATGTGTGTGTGTGTTAGGGTCTACTAGGAGAGAGAACAGGGAATATAAAATGGGTACAAGTTGTCTTTTTCATGGCATTAAAAATGTGCTAGATTAGATGCTGACGACTGCACAGCTCTGTGGATATACTGAAAACCACTGAGTTGTAACATTGAAAATATAATACCTATGACTTGGCCCAAGTGGTGGAGTTGGAAGCATACCAGGGGATTCCAATTCAATCCCATCGAGGTGGCATGTACCAATGCCATCTCACTGTTCCAGGTGATCAGTTTCAGTTCACAGTTGGTCATGGTGGAGGGACTGGGAGTCAAAGGGAGCACATAGACAAGTCTAGTACCTGCTAACGCTAACCAATGGAGTAAATAAAGGGGAGAGTGATCCAACATGGGAAGTGAGATACTCAGCAGACTCATAGAATGGCGGATGTCCTAAATAGCACTCTGGCCTCAGAATCAGCCCTAAAGGCATTCGGAGCTGGCTGAAAAGCTCATGAGAGTATTTCAGGCATGGAAAGCCAAGACACTCTGGCAAAAGATCTCTGCGAGTGAGATCCCAGTGGAAAGAACAGGTCATCAAAGAAGGAGGTACCTTTCTCTGAAGGGAGGAGAGAACCTCCACTTTGACTATGACCTTGTCTAAACAAGATAAGAGTCGGAGAACTCAGAGGGCTTCCATAGCCTTGGAAACTCATGACTGGAGCATAGGGAGATTACTGATGCCATAGACAGGAGTGTCAATTGGTAAAGTCAACAACAGGAGTCACTGTGCACTTACTCCTCGTGTAGGATCTCTATCCTTAATGTGCTGTACATTGAGATTTAATGCTATAACGAGTACTCAAACAATATATTTCACTTTGTGTTTCTATGGGGGTGCAAACTGTTGAAATCCTTACTTAATGCATAGTAAACTGATCCTCTGTAAAAAAAAAAAAAGAAATTATCAATTCCCAACTTGACTCTCACTGGGATTAAACATGACAATAGGTCTGCTCTGATTTCATCATCATTTTAAAAAAATCATCTATTATTTTTCACTTTATGTTTCTGTGTGGGAGCAAACTGTTGAAATCCATACTTGATGTATACTAAGCTGATCTTCTGTATATTAAGATAATCGAAAATGAATCTTGATGTGAATGGAAGGGGAGAGGGAGTGGGAAAGGGGAGGGCTGTGGGTGGGAAGGACGGTATGGGGGGGAAGCCATTGTAATCCATAAGTCGTACTTTGGAAATTTTTATGCATTAAATAAAAGTTTAAAAAAATAAAAAATAAAATAAAAAATAAAAAAAAGAAAATATAATACCTATGGGACAATTTTTAAAAGTAGAATAAACATAGAAGAAGTGGGGAGGGATCCAGTAAAATAAATGCTCCATCCTGGGGCACCCCAAGATCTGGTTAATCAATCCTGTTCCTCATCAGTGGAGTAATTCCACCACCCACAAACACGCAAATTGAACTGGCAGTTTGGATCTTAGGCCAGTTCAATAGAACTGCAAGTCAGTCAAACTCCTATAAAGAAGGCATTGTATGATTTCAGGGATGCTGTAAAATTTACCTTAGTGACTACTAAGAAAACAGCTTAATGAGGAAGGACATGGAGGTCTAGGTATGAGGAACAGAGTTGTAGGCAGAGAAAGAACTGTCCGAGCCTAGGAATTGTGCTTATGTCACAGTAAATCATTGTCCAAGACTGGGCTTAAATTCATTCATACTTAATCTTTCATTAGTGGTGGAACAGTGTTATGAAATATTAAACTATTCCAAACTAATCTACTTCCTAATTTCCCAATGTACTCTCCCAGCCCAGGCAGCTAGAGCATCGCATACTTACTGCCCCAAGGCATATTGTTAAAACAGAAATACAAAAAGAAGCAGTGCTGAGTTTCTGGGTTTCCCAGGAGTATTTGTGATTTCAAGACAGAGACACTTTAGGGAAAATACTTTGAGTTGCAAGAGTAGGTGTCTTTTGAGCCTTAGAAGACAAGTCCTTGGGCTAAATAACAGAAAAAGAATAACATTCATATCTCAGAACTAGCTCGAATCCTTCTGCTCAGATTTGTTTGAGCTCTCCTATGGATGATGGGGTGGGAATAGGGCAAGGGAGCAACACCCCAGAAAAAAATTTAAGACAGGCACCGGAGAGGACTCAGAGACTAATATACAGGAGGTAAAGGAGCTTCCAGATAAATTCTGGAATCAACATTAAGAAAAGCCCACATCCTACATCTTCTAACTATAATGCTGAGAGACAGACTCATTGAGACATTCTCACCACAGCCTGAGAGAGGGAAATAAAGTCAGATTTAGTGATCACCTAGGCGGATGGGCCTTACAGAATAGCCATGGATTCCACAGTGTGTGGAATACAGCTTAGTATCTCATCTGCAGTCCACAGTGTTGAGGATCTGAAAAGGCCTCAGAACTTAAAGGAAAGACCACTTTCATCAGATATAATAAGGACTTTAAGACTGGAACTATTTAGGAATACAACATCTCAGCAGATAGCAGCATGGAGGGATGATAATAACTAAAAAAGACATTTCAAGTGAGAGTAACATTGGCAGATGTCATCCTCAGGTCTGATCCCTACCCCACTGCATGTCTTAGCCTAAATTCCCTGGAAGGAAAGTCTAACACAAAGACTTCTATGGGGAGTTTGATCTCAGGGCCAAGAAGAGGGTACGGGATAATTAAACAGGAAGTGAGCAAAACCACAATAAGCAGGTGTTATTGACTCAGCCACTGCAAAAAGTTAGTGATTTCTTAAACTCATGGAATAGCCGAGAGGATATATGAATTCATCTTCAAGGAGAAGAAAGGGGGAAGCAACTATCAGCTATCCTCCATGCCCCATGTGCCAAAGTTCCACACCATTTTCTCTTTCCCATTTCCATGCTGTGAGTGCATGGGCTGACTGATTTTTGAGACATCTCATACTTCAGCACCAATAAGATGAGGGATACTGTTGGATTGTATCTGCAAAGCTAGTGCTAATCTGGTCTCTTCAGAGGTATCTGAAATAGCAAGATGTTATCAAGAGATGAAGAAACAGGTGTCAAGCATACTGAAGTGAACACCTCAGACTTAAGTGGAAATATGTAGAGAAATTGGGAAGAACACTAAACTAATTCACTGTGGATTCATTCTAAATCAGCTGCCAAAGCCTGAGGTTACAGCACTGACCTTGAAAGGGCAAATTTAAATGCTCTCTTTTGGAGCAACATAGGTGTTGTAAATAGAGACTGAAGGTTTTTTTTTGTTAGCTATTTTTATTATTTCACTTGAGTCAAGGAGGTGCACACGTATTTTTTGATATACTCCAAAGTTTCATTCTTGCAAACAAAAAAATTGACTTCCTCACAAACATGATAAAGAAGGGATTCAAATTAATTTAGTTACCTCTGGGAACATAATTATCTATCACCCTGGCCTGTGTTTGCACTCCATGGTATTCATTGACAAGAACAGCATGAAGGCGGAGGAGAGTGGAATGAGAAGGGAAGAATTGCCATGGAGAGGAGATAGCCTCCTGTTTTGGATGATCAGTGCGGAGGAAGATACTGTCAGTTGTGGAGACTGCTTACCAACACCTGCAGAGGTTGAAGGCTAGGAAATGTCCTTGAGGCTTTTCCTGATAGTTGTTTAACTTATTCCAACCCATTCAACTTAGTCTAGTCCAGGCTTAGTTAATATACAATTTTTAAAGAATAAGGATTTTAAACAGCACCATAATCCATCATCTTCCATGCTTTGTCAGGAACAGCATATGCAAAGACCAAGGTTATCAGCAGTTGATCCAGTATCAATTATGAGACTTCAGGGATGCAAACATCATCTATCACTGGGGCCAGGTGTAGAATTATTCTTTAATATGATCCTGATCAGGGTCCAGCAGTGATATGTCTTGATTTTTATAAGAATCATTATATTATATCAATGTCTTCATTTAGTGACCTGTAAAGTTCTTCTGTACTAAGAATTCACTTAACAATGTGCATTCAGCAAATGTTTATTGAGTGTTTAATACATGCCAATCCCTGCAAAAGGTATCATTGTAAGTATAATGAGAAAAATGTAGTCTTTATTCTCAAATAGGTCACAGTCTGGTGGGGACAAAGCCAGTTTCATATATCCAACTGCAATCTAGGCAGGAAGAGCTAGCCCTCATTATTAGCCTCAAGCCTTCATCATTAAAAATGAAAGGTTAGAACATCTAACTTCAAGATTTCTTCCTTCACTGATATTATGAGAGCTTCTAAGTATCCCATAAAACCAGATAACTCCAATTAAAAAGCAACTACTGCTGGGGTCTGCACTGTGGCACAACAGGTTAAAGCTCTGGCCTACAGCACCAGCATCCCAGATGGGCTCCGATTCGAGTCCTGGCAGCTCCACTTCTAATCCAGCTCTCTTCTATGGCCTGGGAAAGCAGTAGAGGATGACCAGAGTCCTTGGGCCCCTGCACACACATGGGAGACCTGGAAGAAGTCCTTGGATCCTGGCTTCGGATCAGCTCAGCTCTGGCCATTACAGTCATCTGGGGAGTGAACCAGCAGAAAAAAGACCTCTCTCCCTCTCTCTCTCTCTATCTAACACTGACTCTCTTTGTAACTCTGTCTCTCAAATAAAATAAAAATAAATCTTTAAAAAAAGCAACTACTGCTTAGTTCAAATCATGGCCCAAAACTCCCTCTCGCAAGGGAAATTGTTTCAGATGAAGCAGACTGTGAATCTGTCTGTCATTGTACTCGTCTATAACAAAGCCCAGTTGACATTAACAGCAGACCTAAAAAGGAAAAATTACAGCAAAAATATTTTCTGATCTCATAGAGAGGAGTAAAAAGAGTTTCAAAAATCAACTGCAATATTTTGTACACAATACTATAAAAAACAACTGTAAAATATCTTTAAAAATTTACCAACTGTCACTATGGGTTGCTACCATAGTATTTGCTGACCTCACATATCTTAAAAATTGGTTATCCAATTTAGCTACTCTTTATTCAAGTGTTCCTATTTTTACTCTCCAATTTCAATTCTATATTTCTTTCCCCTATAACAACAATCCCCTTATAATATAAATTCATTGAAACAGAAATCCTGACTCTACCACTTAAACTTTGTGATCTTAGCAAATTTACCTTAACTCCCTTAATTAAAGTTTTCATCTTTGATAAAGTGGAAGTAATGCCATCTGCTTCAAAGAATTGTTTCATGATCTAAATTAGAATTTATATGGGAATTTTCTAATAGTAGTAAGTTAGAATGTATAGTAGGGGCCGGCACCGTGGTGCCATAGGTTAATCCTCCGCTTGTGGCTCCAACATCCCATGTGGGCCCCGATTCTAGTTCTAGCTCCTCCTCTTCCAATCCAGCTCTCTTGGATGGCCTGGGAAATCAGTAGAAGATGGCCCAAGTGCTTGGGCCCCTGAACGCACGTGGGAGATCAGGAAGAAGCACCTGGCTCCTGGCTTCGGATTGGTGCAGTTCCAGCCATTGAGGCCATTTGGGGAGTGAACCAAATGCTGATCTTTTGTATTGATTTTTGTTTTAATTTTGTTGACGTCTTCTCTAATGTTAATTATTTCTTTTTTCCACTAGTCTTGGCTTTGGTTTGCTGTTGTTTTTCTAGGTCCTTGAGATGCATTGATATCTCATTTATTTGGTGCCTTTACAATTTCTTAATGTAGGCACCAATTGCTATAAATTTTCCTCTTAACATTACTTTTGCTGTATCCTTTAAGTTATGATATTTTGTATTGTCGTCTTCATTTGTTTCCAGAAATTTTTTTATTTCTCTTTTGGTTTCTTCTATGACCCACTGCTCATTCAGGAGTATGTTGTTTAGTCTTCATCTGTTTGCATATGATCCAGAGATTCCTGAGTTGCTGTTTTCCAGCTTTATTCCATTGTGGTCCAAGAAGACGCATGGTATGATTTTGATTTTTTTGAATTTGCTGAGACTTGCTTTATGTCCTAGCATGTGATCTATCCTAGAGAAAGTTGCATGCATTGGTGAGAAGAATCTGTATTCTGCAACTGTTGCATGAAAAGTTCTGTAGATATAGGTTAGGTCCATTTTGTCTAAAGTATAATTAACTTTGTGGTTTCATACTCATTTTCTGTCTAGTTGATCTTTCCATTGCTGAAAGTGAGTATTGAAATCCCTTATTACTATTGTGTTTGGGTCTATGTCTCCCTTTAGTTCTGTTAACATTTATTTTAAATAGCCAGGTGCCCTGTAATTAGGTGCATATACATTTATAATAGTTCATTTTCCTGTTGAATTGATCCCTTAATCATTATATAGTGCCCTTCTTTCTCTTTTAACAGTTTTTGTGTTAACGTTTATTTTGTCTGATATTAGGATGGCTTCACCAGCTCTTTTTGGTTTCTGTTAGCATGAAATATCTTTTCCCACACTTTCACTTTCAGTCTGTGTGCATCCTATTGGTGAGATGTGTTTCTTGTAGGCAGTAAAGAGATGAGTTTTGTTTTTTAGTCCATTCAGCCAGGCTGTGTATTTTAACTGGAGAGTTGAGGCCACTCACATTCAAATAACTACCTATAAGTAGCAACTTTGCCCTGCCATTTTTCCATAAATATTCCTATTGTTTACTTGATATTTACATTGTGCCAATATTACCTTTTGTGCTTTTACTGGGAGATTTTCTGCTTTCACCTTCTTTTGTAGTGATGACCATGTTTCTGTGTTTCTGTATTGCTGCTGCACACCCTTATGCATCTTCTGCAAGGCTGGATGGATGGTGACAAATTCTTCAATTTCTGTTTGTCATGGAAGGTTTTTCACTTTCATTCATAAATGAGAGCTTTGCAGGGTGCAGTGTTCTGGGTTGACAGTTCTTTTCTCTTAAGACTTGGAATATATCTCGCCATTCTCTCCTAGTCTGTATGGGTTTCTGATGAGAAGTCCACTGTGAGTCTAATTGGAGATCCTCTGAAAGTAATATAGCATTTCTTGCATTCATATTTTAGAATCTTCTGTTTATGTTTCACTGTGGTGAGTTTGATTACAATGTGTCGTGGTGAGGATCTTTTCTGCTCATGTCTATTAGGAGCTCTATGTGCTTCCTATACTTGAATTTCCCTTTCTTTCTACAAACTGAGGAAATTTTCTGTTATTTCACTAAAAAGGCCTTCTGATACTTTCTTTCCACATCTTCAGGAATTCCCAGAACACATATGTTGGGTCATTTGATAGCATCCTATAGATTCCCTACAGTGTTTTTTTCATTTTCTAATTTCTTCTTCTTGTGTTTGGTTTGAATGTATAATTTCCTGTGCTTTGTCTTCTAAGTTGGATATTCTTTCTGCTGCTTCACTGATTCTGTTGTTAAGGATTTCAATTGTATTTTTATTTGTTGTATTGAATTCTTCATTTCCAAGATTTGATTTTGATTTCTATTTAAGATCTCAATTTTGTGGGATAAATTTTCTTTCATGTCATGTATGGAATTCATTAGTTTGTGCATTTGCTTCTGATTACTTCTAAGTAATCCTATAATCAATTTTTTGAATTCCATTTCTGGCATTTCTTCAGTCTCATCTTCTTCATAATTTAGTATTGAGGGGTTGTGTTCTCTTGCGGGTGTCACGTTATCTTCCTTACTCTTGTTTCATGAATTGGTGCATTTGTTACTTGACATTTGTGGAGATACTCCTTGGTTTCTTCTTTTTTTTCCTGTGGTAGGTTTTATCTTTGGACTAAGTCTGTGCAGATTAGTGGAGTGTCTGCTTTCAGAGAATACCTAGAGGTGTGAGGTGGGTGTGGCCAGGGGGCTCTGTGTGCTCCAAAATGAATGGCATATCTGAAGTGACACACCCAGGTTTGGAATGGTAAATATTCTTTTTTTTTTTTATCAGAAGGAGGTTTCTTCTTGTCTGTTGGCATAGCCTCAGCTGAGCTTCTCTCCTTGGAGGAGAACAGTACATGGGTGCTAGCCCCAGTGAGTATATTGTTAATCTGCTCTGCCACAAGGACCACACAAGGGATCTGTGCAGTCCTTAGTGTAAGCTCAGATTCCCCAGCAATGTCCCTCGCCAGATAACCAGGGAGCCCTGATCATGTGGAGCCTCCCACAGTGACTGTCCAATGTCCCAGCCACACCCTGAGATCTCCCACGCAGCCTCAGTGCTGTCACAGTCTCAGAACAGAAGCCTCCCACAGTCACAAGCACCCAGTCTCCTGTCTGTTCTCTCCAGAAGACTCAGGAGTCTCTGCTTGCTAGTTGCTGGGTGTGGATATGTGCTGGCATAGCTGTTATATATTTCCAAAATGGCACCTGTTTTCTGTCAGCTTGTTACAGAATGCTGCTGCAGGATGTTTGCAAGAGAAAAAACATGCCCCACCTTTGTTTTTTCTCCTCTAGTTTGGCGGGTACACTATCCCCCATGGGGCTCCAAGACGGATTTCCTCAATGCTCTTGCTGCGGCTTTTTCACCAGTGGCTTGGGCTAATGCAGTCTGGTCTCACCTCACTTTCCAACATTGGTGCAGAGGCTCTCGGCTGCTGGGTTCCTATTTGTGCACATCCACACTGTCTACATAGGTCCACTGTGTCCCTCCAATTGTATAGAGTTTCCTCTGCTGTTTTCTCCCTAACTCTTTCCCTATATACTCCCAACTTTTGAGAGTTAGTCAGATGAAATACTTTGAAATGTTTAAACTGAATTAATCAACCATACATTCATTAATACAAGGATACTTCAAAAAGTTCAATAATGGGATTAAAATATATGTTTACATTGGTGCAAAAAAAAAATTGGAAGTCTGTGTCTTTGAGGGGTCTCCAAAAAGTTCATGAAAATGAATTTTATGAACAACTGTGTATGGATTTCACTATTGATTTCACTGAAAAAACTCTTCTTTTAATTTAACTTTTCAACAAACTTTCTGAAGTATCCTCATAATTTTAATGACTTCCTTGTATTCCATCCCACCTAAGATGGAATTTATCCAGCTATAAGGTATATTTTCAGTCCTCTCAGTAAAGGTGGCTTTATACTTCAGATTTGCATGAAAAGGGTATTTTTCCTGCACACTATTCTTTCTTATATTTTTCCTTAAATACAAAGTAAATGAAATGTACAGAAACATGCCTACATTTACACATGCTATAAAATACCATAGAACACTTAAAACTAGCAAAGGAATATTTCTGTCTCATTTGTTCTTTTAAAGTCTAATGATTTTGTAAACTCACTGCATCAAGGTTTAAATGATGCATGAAATGAAAAATGGTCAGTTTCCTCTGCATGAGGAATATAGAGGTTGCTTTGTAATTTACTTCCCAACTCGACTATTTGCTCTAGTAAAGGTAGTTTCTCACTGTCCAGTAGCCTCTGTGCAGTATTTGACATCCAGTTCTTTTTTTCTCATTTTCTATTCTCTTTATATACAGAAGATCAGTTTAGTATATATTAAGTAAAGATTTCAACAGTTTGCATCCACATAGAAACACAAAGTGAAAAATACTGTTCTATTGAAGACCTAAGGGAATCTGATGTTAGGAATACAGTAGAAAAAGTAGAAATAAAGTCTCTGACTTGATTTTTAAAACAGTTTGGCATCATTTAGGGTAAAAAGATCTAGACCCTTTCTTTAAATTACATGTGCATTATACTGTACTACTTTTAGTATTTAGCAATTAATTTAAAAAACTGAAAGAATTGTCAGTGTTTTGCTATGAATGTGCTAGTTCACAGTTAACTACTAACTTTTAGAATTGAATACACCATGGAATGGTATACATGATCATTCATATACCAGTAGAGATAATATTAATACTTTTGGAAATTTCTGGCATTACATACTGTTTCCAAGAGAATGTATTTCTCACTGTGAAATAGAGTAGATGCTTAATAAAATATTAAACTTATGTAAGTGATTACAATAAATACGGAACAAAACAATGCTTCTTTCACTAATCACAACTTTCAATGTGGATTTATCAAGAAGCTGTTGTGTGGCATGTCTATGTATACTCACATAGTGCAGGGTCAATTAATATTACTTAGGTTTTGAACTTACTACCTCCTGTACCAAGATGTCATCAAATATACATTTCCAAGATAACTCAGTGATAATAACCAATCGTAATATACAGTTCCCAGAAATGAGGAAACACAAAATTTAGAAAAGATTTCTGCTGAACCGTTCACAATCATTTATGTTTAAAATATTTTAGACTTGCTAAATACAGTTTAAAGTGTCAGCAGCAGAGTCCTTGATTGTTTCAATGACAGCTACAGGATTTGATAAAGTCATCACACAGGAGAGAAGGCCATACAAGAGCTCAAGCCAAAGTGGTGATGGACAGCAGAGAAGAGGAGAAAAGCAAGGTAGGAGAGAGTAGCTTAGGAGCAGACAGGAGGGAGGTCATAGGCTGAATGCAAATCACCCGCCTCACCTTTCCATCTCTTGACCAGGTCCTTTTGCCAAGACAGAGAAATATAGGGTTGGGGCTTGGGAATTTGCTACTCTGAGTTTAGTCTAAATATAATCAAGTGCTGAGAAGGAAGACGAAGAAATGATGGCTGCCATAGCAAGAACAACCAGCCTTCAAAATAAGGAAGTAGTCAGTAGAGAAATGAAAAGACAGCTACGGTTCCTTAAGGACAAAACTCCACAGCTCAGGGGAGAACAGGAACAGCAGTACAGGTCAAGGAGTGTTGGAAAGCTTCTGACTAGAAGAGCTTTAAAAGTGACAGGAAATTTTCTCAGAGAGTCCAGAGCTGGAAAAATGTTTGCTTTCATATTTATGAGTCATTTATCTTTGTTAATAGATTTTATTAACTATGGTACGTCTCTTTAACTTGTGGGTTTCTTTCCATAACAGTTTCTTTTCACAAAATAGATCATGCCCCATATATTGTCTAAATACAAGATAATTACACCAAAATGAATGCTTTTATGCACTAGAAATAATCAATTGGAGGATATAAGTGACCTATTAATAATTTTGTAACAGGGAATACTTGGAAATTATATGAACTATAGAACATTGCTGAGAAATAAACAATTTGAATATTGGAGAGAGAACTGTATGTGATTGGACTGTGTGATGCTCAAGAACACTACAAGGGTTGGCGTTGTGGCATAGGGAGTTAAACTGCTGCCTGTGATGACAGAATCCCATATGGGTGCTGGTTTGTGTACCAGTTCCTCCACTTCCTATCCAGCTTCCTGCTAATGGCCTAGGAAAAGAAATAAAAGATGGTCCAAGTGTTTGGGCTCCTGCACCCATGTGGAATGGCTGGATGGAGCTCCAGGCTCCTGGCTTCGGCCTGGCCCAACGCTGGCTGTTGCAGCTATCTGAGAAGTGACAAGCAGATGAAAGATCTCTCCCACTCTAACTTTGACTTTCAAATGAATAAATATTTTTTTTTAAAAAAAGACTTCAGTATTCCAAAAATAATATGCAGTTCAAAAACATTTCTAATAGCATTTCCAATGTAAAAAATATAGCTAAAATTGTTTGGAACTTTGACATTACTCTAAATTTTATTTGGAAGAAAAACCAAGCAAGAGTAAGTAGGATATATGTGAAAGATGATACAAAAAGAAAAAAGAGAAACTTACCTGGAAAAATACTAAAATTTGTTGTAAAGCACTAATAATAAAAATAGTGGGTTAATAACACAGAAATCAGAGAAATGCCAAGGGAGAATGTAAGAAATGTACCTGCTATATGCATAATCTTAATATATTATAAAGAAATTAAATCAAAGAGGAAAAATGTATATTATTCAATAAATGTTAGCATGGGAGTCATCTATTTGAGAATAAACAAACCTAACGTTTTAACCTTAACTCATGCCATGAGCCAAAAGAAAATCCAGAAAGGCCATGGGCACTTGGCATAGTGGTAAATACACTGATTGTGACACCCACCAGCCATATTGGAGAGCCTGGGTTCAAGTCCCAGTTCTACTTCCCATTCTAGCTTCCTTGCTGATAATGCATACCCTGAAAGGCAGCAGGCTCAATAGTTTGGCTCCTGCCATCCATGGACCTGAACTGAATTCCCAGTTACTACTCTTATTTCCAGCCAGGCCTGGGCTTGGGCCCATGACAGGCATTTGGGGAAGTGAATCAGCAGCTGGGATTGCTCGCGCTCTCTCTCTCTCTCTCTCTCTTGCCCTCACTTTCTCTCTCTCTCTCGCTCTTGCTCTCTCACTCTCTCCCTCTCTCTCTCCTAATAAAAATAGAAATCCAGATGGATTAAATAAATGTAAAAACCATAAAAAATAAATATTTAGCTATCTTGTAGTGAGAACAGATTTCTTAAGCATATGAGCAATGAAAGAAATCACAAAGTAAATGCATTTAAAGTTGATTACATAGAAATTTTAAAATTCAGTATTAAAATTGTGAAACACATCAGAAGAAAAGGATGCTTCTACAACTACACATATGAGTTAGCATTTCAAATATAGATACAGCCCTTATAAACTGAGATCTGGCAAGGGTGTTTAGCCTAGCAATTTGATCCCAATTGAGAGGCACACGTCTCAGATCAGAGTACGTCAGTTCGATTACTGGCTCTGGCTCCTGACTCCAGTTTCCCACTAATGTGCACTCTGAGAAGCAACAGCTGATCACCCAAGGACTCGGATCTCTGCCACCCACCTGTGAAACCTGGATTGGGTTCTTGGAACATGTCTGGCCTTAGCCAACCCTTGGCTTTCCCGCTGTTGTAGGCATTTAAGGAGTGAACTGGAGGTCTCCCACTTAAATAATGTAAATTGAGATTCATTTGTATGCCTCAAAATATGACACGTGAGGAGATATTCAACTTTGTTAGTTGGAATTACATTTAAAATCAACACAGAAATGACATTTTCCACCTATCAAACCTACCAGAATTTTTTAAGGAAATACTCTTTGGATGTCAGTATCTAAGAAGGAAGTGACTATTCAACTTGAAATCTAGCTAGTGTGAAGTGAGATGTGTTGCAAAGTGTAAAATACATCCTTGGATTCAAATACAGTGCAGAGAAGAAATGAAATTTCCCATTATATGTTGATTTCCTGTTAAAATAAAATTTTAGATATATTGGATTAAATATACTACATAACGTTAATTTATTTCTTTGTACTTATTTTTAATGTGGTTACTGAAATTATAAATTATAAATGTGACTTATTTTATATTTTAACTGAATAGTGCTATATAGTAATTAGGGGCAAAGAAATAGTTACTATCATATATTGCTAATGGGAATACAAATCACTAAAGCATAATTTTAGTGATATGCATCAAGGTCAGTTTTTTTAAAGCACTATATTTTTGACATTTCTAATGCTCTATCCTAAGAAACTAATCAGATAGCATAATTAGTCGATAGAAAGATGAAGTACTTCAAAATGTACATTGTGGTGCAAAAATTTTTGGAATAAATTCATGATTTTTCATATATGCACTGTCCATCTTTTTGAAAATCCTTCGTAAGTAATCTAAACATGCATATTTATGAAGTGAAAGAAAACTGAATAACAATTAAATTATCAATGTGTTCATTTAGTGATATAATGAAACACATTTGATAAAAAAGTAAGTGAAACAAACTGCATATGCAGGAGTGGGCATTTGGACTAGTAGCTAACATGCCACTTTCAGGGGATGGCATTGTGGCATAAAACCACTGCCTGCAATGCTGGTTCCCCATATGGGTCTAGGAAAGGAGAGGAAGAGGGCCCAAGTTTTTGGGCTCCTACACCCATGTAGGAGACCTGAAAGAAGCTCCTGGCTCTCAGGTGTGGTGTGGTGTAGCCCTGGCTGTTGGGGCCATTTGGGGAGTGAACCAGCAGATAGTAGATTGATCGATGGATCAATCTCTCTCTCTCTCTCTCTCTGTTTCTTGCTGTATGTAACTTTAATTTTCAAATAAATAAAACAAATTTTTTTCTAAAAACAGAGGCATGGGTGTCCCCAGAGAAATCTTTTCCCTTTTTTATATATGTATTTTATTATTTGAAAGGCAGATTTATAGAGAGAGGGACACACACACATATACACAGAGAGAGAGAGAAAGAGATAAAGAGAGAAATAGAGAGAGAGAGAGATCTGCCATTTACTGGTTCACTCCCCAAATGGCCAAGGGAGTGGCAGGGGCCCGGGTACTCAGTTCATCTTCTGCTGCTTTCCCAGGAGCATTAGCAAGGGGCTGGACTGGAAGTGTAGCAGCCATAAGACAAACTGACATTCATATGGAATGCCAGCATTGCAGGCTGCAGCTTAACCAGCTGCAGCATAAAGCCGGCCCCAATCACATCTCTTAATGGAGTGCTTGGATTCAAGTTGTGGCTCCATTTCTGATTCCAGCTCTCTACTAATATGTACCCAGGGAGGTAGCAGGTAATAGTTCAAATATTCAGATCCCTGCCACCCATGTGGGAGACCTGAATTGAGTTTCCACCTTCTGGTTTCAGTCTTTCCCAGTGTCAGATGTTGTGGCCATTTGGGAAGTGAACCAGTGAATGATAATCTCTCTTGCTCTCTCATGCACATTTTAGAAGCTTATTTTTATGTTTTACTGTGGAGAGTTTGACTACAACGTGTTGTGGTAAAGATTTTTTTCTGGTCATGTCAATTAGGAGTTCTATGTGCTTCCTGTACTTGGACATCCACTTCTCCAAATTAGGGAAGTTATCTGTAATTATTTCACTAAAAAGGCCTTCTAGTCCATTCTCTCCACGGCTTCAGGAACTCCTAAGACCCATATGTTGGGCTGTTTCATAGCATCCCATAGATCTCCAACACTATATTTAATTTTTCTAATGTAGTCATCTTTTTTTTGGTCTCACTATAAAATTTCCAGAAATTTGTCTTCTAATTCACATATTCTTTCTTCTGCCTCACCGAGTCTATTCTTAATAGAATAAATAAAAAACATGGTGGAAAGCCTTAACTTTCTCATTTCTAATATTTCATTTTGATTTCTCTTTAAAATCTCAATTTCATGGGAAAATTTTTCATTTATATCATGTACAGATTTCTTTAGTTCATGAATTTTCTTCTGATTACTTCTTTTTATAAAGATTTATTTTACTTATTTGAGAGACAGAATTACAGAGAGAGGTCGAGACCGAAAGAGAGAGGTCTTCCATCCGCTAGTTCACTCCCCAGTGGCCAGAGCTGGACTGATCCAAAGCTAGGAGCCAGGAACTCTGGGTCTCCCACAAGGGTGCAGGGGACCAAGGACTTGGGCCATCTTCTTCTGCTTTCTCAGGCCATAGCAGAGAGCCGGATCAGAAGAGGAGCAGCCAGGACTAGAACCGGTGTCCATATGGGATGCTGGCACTTCAGGCCAGGGCTTTAACCCACTGCACACAGCACCAGCCCCCTGATTAATTTTAAATAATACTATGATCAATTTTTTGAATTCTATTTCTGGCATTTAATCAGTCTCTTCACATTCTAGTATTGAAGTGTTGTGTTTTTTTGGTGGAGTCATGTTGTCTTCCTTATTTTTGATTCTTGAATTGCTGTATTTATTGTAACGCATCTTAGTGATACTTTTTGGTTTTTTTAAACTTGTGATGGCTTTTATCTTTGAACTATGCCTCTCTTAGTGGAATGTAATTAAAACTTTTAAACATCTGCCTATGCTTTATTATCCCAAATGTGTGAAGAATTAGCACATGTAGAGATAAAAGATTGAATGAAATGCACCAACATATTAACATTTTTCTCTGGGCCATGAAATTATTAACTACTTCTGTAAGTTTTATGTTTATTTGTATTTGCAATATTTTGATCATGCTACACAACAATAGCACTGTCATCCCATATCGATAGCGGTTTGAATCCAAGCTGCTCCACTTCCATTCCAGCTTCCTGCTAATGCACTTGAGAAAGCAGCAGAAGATGGTTCAAGTGCTTGGGCTCCTGCACCCATGTGAAAGACCAGGTAGAGGCTCCTGGCTCCTTGCTTTGGCCTGGTCCAATTCTGGTCGTTGCAGCCATTAGGGGAGTGAACCAGAGAATGGAAAACCTCTGCAGGTGCCGTGGCTAAATAGGCTAATCCTCCGCCTTGCAGTGCTGGCACACCGGGTTCTAGTCCTGGTCGGGGCGCCGGATTCTTTCCCGGTTGCCCCTCTTCCAGGCCAGCTCTCTGCTGTGGCCAGGGAGTGCAGTGGAGGATGGCCCAAGTGCTTGGGCCCTGCACCCCATGGGAGTCCAGGAGAAGCACCTGGCTCCTGCCTTTGGATCAGCGCAGTGCGCCGCCCGCAGCGCACTGGCTGCGGCGGCCATTGGAGGGTGAACCAACAGCAAAGGAAGACCTTTCTCTCTGTCTCTCTCTCTCACTGTCCACTCTGCCTGTCAAAAAAAAAAAAAAAAAGAAAGAAAGAAAGAAAACCTCTCTGTCTCCGTCTCTGTCTCTCCTTCTCCCTCTCTCTCTCTGTAACTCTGCCTTTCAAAAAAATCCTTTAAAAAAGTTTTGATCACAATAAGCATATTAACTTTAAAAACAAACATTATTTTTGAATAAGTCTCGCTTTCTGGGCCGGCGCCACGGCTCACTTGGCTAATCCTCCGCAGGCAGCGCCAGCACCCCGGGTTCTAGTCCCAGTTGGGGTGCCGGATTCTGTCCCAGTTGCTCCTCCTCCAGGCCAGCTCTCTGCTGTGGCCCAGGAAGGCAATGAAGGATGGCCCAAGTGCTTGGGCCCTGAACCCGCATGGGAGACCAGGAGGAAGCACCTGGCTCCTGGCTTCAGATCGGTGCAGCGCGCCAGCCATGGCAGCCATTTGGGGGGTGAACCAGTGGAAAAGGAAGACCTTTCTCTCTGTCCCTCTCTCTCTCTGTCTAACTCTGCCTGTCAAAAAATTAAAAAAAAAATGGCTTGCTTTCTAACCTGTTCAAGCTGATACAAATCATAACTAGCTAATAAGAAAATCATTATCCATCAATAAACTCTTGTGCAGGGCTTGGGGGGTATATCCAAGTTGTATTTAAATGCACAAAAATAATTTAGAAGAGACTAAATTGGGTCTGGTTTCAATGTTAAAGTCAAACTACCTTAACTAACATTTTCTGACCTAGCATTTTTTTGCCTGCTATCTTTTGGATAATGAAATTAACTAGCAAAGGAGATTAGACCTGGAGCAGATGACTTATGGTTGTTCAGAAATACAAGCTTTAATGTCTTCCCACCTCATTGTTCAAGATAATACATTTAAATGTTCACATGTTATTTAGCTGTATATATAACCAACAAAATTCTCCCTTAATCCATAGTAGTTAGCTTGTTTCTCATGCTTTCTGCCATTAAAGATGTCAGGGGCATTTTCACTATGCAAATGATAAGAAAAATTGACTTATCCTAGGTGGGGTCCAATGTTCAGTTTTGCCCTAACTCATCTAGATCAGCTCAAACTCCTCAATTTTTATACCAAAGAGGTGTGTTCATTTTATGTAAGTGACGATCAGAAATTATCTAAATACTTATGATCCAAATATGAATCAATTCCACAAGCAGTCAAAAAAGATATGGTACAGTTAATTAGTTGGGTTTACACAGAGCAACAGAAGTGAGAAAATGCCTGATTTTTGATATAACATATTTGGGACTTTCTGGAGAAGACATCATTTACATTACACAAAAGAAACATTTTCTATTCATAACTGCTAGAGATTTTCATCATAAATCTCCCTGGCTGCTATTTCAAACAATGTTTGTAACTATTGTTCATAGTCAAAAGTATTCCAAATTTAACAATCAAAACTGAATATCAAACAATAGCAATGTTGGTCTTGTGCATGGAAGGAAGCCACTTCTCTAATTCAGGTTGATTTAGCTCACCAACACTAAAATCTTTGGAGAAATCTTTCTCACCTGGACTCTTCTTCACTGATAATGCCAAGCTCATCGTTTGTGGAAAGAACATTTATATAAGCCAAGTCTGGGCAATGTATGATTGCCTTACTTTACTTTGCATAGGAAAAGTAAGTTGTATCCAGAAAAACAAAGATGACTTAACATCAGACCCTGAAGTTTCCTCATCTCTGCAACTCTAAAAATCTGCTATTTGAACTTCCATTAAAAAACACTTTTGGTGATCTCTGTTAAACATAGGAGTGGGAATAAAAAAGGGAGGAGATATATAGGTCGGCACAGGCTCACTCGGACTTACCTCCAATGGTGGAACTAGAAATGTGCCAGGGGATTTCAACTCAATCTTCTTATCAAGGAGGCAGGTACCAATGCCAACGCACTTGGTAAAGTGATAAGTATAAGTACACAACCGATCAAAAAGATAGGGTAAGTGTCGAAGAGATTTCACAAATAAGACTCGTGTAAGCAAATAATGAAGGATAGAATTAAAAGGGAGAGAATGATCCTGCGGGGGAAGCAGGACACACAGCAGACTCATAGAATGGCAAACGCCCCAAACAGCACTCGGGCCTCAGAATCAACCCTTGGGGCATTCGGATCTGGCTAAAAGGCCCCTGGGAGTCTCACAGGCATGGAAAGCCATGACACGGTGGCAAAAACAATCTAAATGAAAGATCCTGGTGAACAAGACCCCAGCGGAAGGAACAGGCCCTCAGGGAGGGAGGCGCCTTTCTCCGAAGGGAGGAAGGAACCTCCACTGTGATACGGCCTTGACTAAACAAGTTCAGAGTTGAACTCAAGGGGCTTCCATAGCCTAGACGGCTCATGGCAGGAGCCTCGGGTGATTGCTGACGTCATAAACAAGAGTGCCAATTGTTAAATCAACAACAGGAGTCACTGGGTACATGTTCCCTACGTAGGATCTCTGTCCTTAATGTGTTTTACTATGAAACTTAAAGACAACACTACTAGTCGAACAATACCCTATACCTTGTGCGGTTGTGTGAGGGCAGCCTGTTGAAATCCTTGCTTAGTATATACTAAGTTGATCTTCAGTATATGAAGGTAATTGAAAATGAAACTCGATGAAGGGCGGGATGGGAGAGGGAGTGGGGGAGGGGAAGGCCGTGGGAGGGAGGGAGGTTGGGGGGTGAGCCACAACAATACAAAAGTTGCACTTTGTAAATTCACATTTATTAAATAATAAAAAAAACACTTTTGAAAATTAAGATCATACTCTCCTGTATTTTTATGTGTCAATAAGCCACATAGGCAATTCATACTATGTAACTACTTTCACAAATATGTCTTTTAATGAAAATATTTTTTACTTGAAATGGTTTTTAACTACCCTTCTTGTTATGACTCTACTTAGTACAAATAAAAATCAAAATATATAATTAACACTTATATATCCAATTGTTTATTTTCATATTCATTTGGCCTTTCAAACAATTTTTAATATTCACCTTACCAAGAGATTTTATATATCTACCACCCTACTTATCTACTTACCTACCTACCTACCAACTCTGAGAAGTGCATACAACCATCATAGACTCAGGTCAGACTTAACACAGAAAAACCTACTCAGATTTAACCAGATTTCCCTTATGGAGAAATTAGTGTTCTTTTTCTTCTGAAAAATTAAACTTGCAGATTTAGATAGGTAAATATTAGTCATGCAGCATCAAGCATAAGCATAGGAATGTTTCATCAAAATAAACATTTGATATTCAAGTCCCATAATCTTATTTTCAGTAAAACAATTACCTTCATTTCTCAAAATTTAGTCAAACCAGGAATTTTTGAGCCCATAAAATAAAGTAACCAACTATAAAATGATTATGTGAGCATATAGCACTACTTTGCAGCATCAGCTTATCACTGACTCATTTCTGTTTATAAAAGATTTTACCAGACTGCCACCATTTTTACTGTCATTCTGTTAAATAACTCTAACAACATACTTTTCAAAAATCAATATCTATATAAACCATGTCCTACTAATATCTCAGGAAACAATGTGAAAATTTTTGCCTAGCAAAGTAAGTACAAAATATCCTGTGTATTACGCCTGTAATATGATTCAAATTATTTTAAAATTGAGACTGTATGGTATAATGATAGCAGTACCAGTTCAACAATTCAACAGACAAAGGTCCCTGGCCCATCTCCACCATGTGCTTGACCTAATTCAATCTAGGATCCCCCTGTCTTCCAATTAAGGATAAGAAAACCTACCTGAAAGCAATTATTAAGGATCCAAGTATTAGTAACATCAAGTGAACATTTAGGACTTTGGCCTTCACCAAAGGCAAACTAAACAATTTAACTATCTCTACTGCTGAAGACAAATAAAACATTGTAAAAATACTGATAACATCACTTGAAGGCATTGAAAAGCTAATAATGTAATGAGAAATTGCCAGTAGCCAAAACCTCAAGAATGAACAGAACCTGGAGAAGAACTCGTGAGCATTTTGGTTCCGAGGGTACTTGCTGATCCAAAAGGAAGACTGGAGGAACTATGTTGCACGTTCATGGACTTTGCAGTCCTAAAGGAATAAATGTCAAAAATCATAGCTTTCCAAAGTCAAGAACTCTGATATGTCATCCCTTTTTCACACTGAGACACCAAAGGATCTCACTTCCCAGGTTAGGTTGAAAGAAAAAGAAATAATCCTTCACACTAAATTGCAGTCCAGTTTTGCAACATCTAGGATGTCAAGGTATAGATATTAAATCTCGATAACAGAAATAGTATGTATAACTTCAAAAGTATTTAGGGGAAAATGGAATAAAAAAGAATTAGTTCAATTGAAATCAAAGAAGGAACAACAAAGTACAGAACAGACAAGACAGATAAAAAGCTGAAAATAAGATGGCAAATTTTCCCTAAATATATCAGTAATTATAATCATTGCAGATTGATAAGTTCTGCAGTTGGAAGGAGCCTGTATATAGGCAAGACAAAAAACAAAAGGAGAGAAAAGAAATCATCAGCTGTTCACAAGAAACAAACCTAAAGAGTAATGAGACCTGAAGATTGAAAAGTAAAGGACACAGAAATCTATCAGGTAGACACTAACAAAAGAAGGCCAGTATATCTACATTACTACCAAACAAATGTTACTTTAATTGAAAATAATTACCAAAGATAAAGAAAATCACAACTTAATGATAAAAGATTTAAATAAGTGGCAAACTTAAACAGTCCCAAATTTGCATACAACTGACATAAACTAAAGCACAGCTATATAGAAAACTACACAGATGTACAAATAGAAGGGGTCTTCAACAAGTTCATCCAAAATGTGTGTTAGGGAAAAACTATGCATTGATTTAAAAAGTATTTTGTGCCAAAAGAAGTATTTTAGTTCCAAAATTTCATAAACTTTTTTTTCAAAGTAGCCTTATATGCTGGATGGTTTTTAACCCATAACTCTCAGACTGACAGAATGGTCAAGTAAGAATATAGAAACATACTAACCATATCATAAACAAAATTTTCATGGTGGAAATATTTAGGTCACTGAACAAAATAGGAAAAGTACACATTTACTCCAAGAAAAAATACAGACTATTTATCAAAAATGTTAAGATATGTGAACCATAAAGCTTGTATCAAAAAATTTTAGAGCACTGAAATCTTAGAATATGATCTGTAACCATGGAATAATTGAGAAAAAATTTAAATACTGGAAAAACTGTCATGGGTTTTGAAAATTAGAGATGTTCTACATAATCCATAGCAAAATAGCAATGATAGTAGAAATTTTAGAATGTTTTTAACTATATCTTGCAGGGTTTTTCCAATGCTCTCTAATAATTTGATGGTGTCAGGTCGTAGATTTAAGTCTTTAATCCATGCTGAGTGAATTTTTGTGTAAGGTGAAAGGTAGGGGTCTTGCTTCATGATTCTGCACGTGGAAATCCAGTTTTCCCAGCACCATTTATTGAATATACTCTCCTTACTCCAGGGATTGGTTTTAGATCCTTGATCAAATATGAGTTGGCTGTAGATGTTTGGATTGATTTCTGGTGTTTCTATTCTGTTCCATTGGTCTATCCATCTGTTTCTGTACCAGTACCATGCTGTTTTGATAAGAACTGTCCTGTAGTATGTCCTGAAATCTGGTATTGTGATGCCTCCAGCTTTGTTTTTGTTGTACAAGATTGCTTTAGCTATTCGAGGTCTCCTGTGTCTCCATATGAATTTCAGCATCATTTTTTCCAGAACTGAGAAGAAGGTCTTCAGTGTCTTGATTGGTATTGCATTGAATCTGTAAATTGCTTTTGGGAGAATGGACATTTTGATGATATTGATTCTTCCAATCCATGAGCATGGAAGATTTTTCCATTTTTTGGTATCCTCTTCTATTTCTTTCTTTAAGGTTTTATAATTTTCATCGTAGAGATCCTTAACGTCCTTGGTTAAGTTTATTCCAAGGTATTTGATTGTTTTTGTAGCTATTGTGAATGGGATTGATCTTAGAAGTTCTTCCTCAGCCATGGCATTGTCTGTGTATACAAAGGCTGTTGATGTTTGTGCATTGATTTTATACCCTGCTACTTTGCCAAACTCTTCTATGAGTTCCAATAGTCTCTTAGTAGAGTTCTTTGGATCCCCCAAATAGAGAACCATATCATCTGCAAAGAGGGATAGTTTGAGTTCTTCCTTCCCAATTTGTATCCCTTTAATTTATTTTTTTGCCTAATAGCTCTGGCTAGAACTTCCAGAACTATATTGAATAGCAGTGGTGAGAGTGGGCATCCCTGTCTGATACCAGATCTCAGTGGAAATGCTTCCAACTTTTCCCCATTCAATAGGATGTTGGCTGTGGGTTTTTCATAAATTGCTTTGATTGTATTGAGCAATGTTCCTTCCAACCCAAATGCCCATCAACAGTTGACTGGATAAAGAAATTATGGGACATGTACTCTATAGAATACTATACATCAGTCAAAAACAACGAAATCCGGTCATTTGCAACAAGATGGAGGAATCTGGAAAACATTATGCTGAGTGAATTAAGCCAGTCCCAAAGGGACAAATATCATATGTTCTCCCTGATCAGTGACAACTAACCAAGCACCAAAAAGGAAAATGGTTAAAGTGAAATGAACACTATGAGAAATGGTGACTTGATCAGCCCTTGCCCTGACTGTTGATGAACAACATAATACGTTATCCCTCGTAGTATTTTTTATGCTTGTTCTACTTAATACTTTTGGTTGAATACTGTAATCAATACACAGTTATTCTTAAGTGTTGAAACTTAACTGAAAAGTGATCACTGTTAAATATAAGAGTGGGAATAAGAGAGGGAAGAGATGTGCAATTCGGGACATGCTCAAGCTGACTTACCTCAAACGGTAGAGTTAGAAACATACCAGGGGATTCCAATTCAATCCCATCAAGGTAGCATGTACCAATGCCATCTCACTAGTCCCAGTGATCAATTTCTGTTCACAATTGATCATGATAGGACTAAGAGCCAAAGGGATCACATAGACAAGAATAGTGTCTGCAAATACTAGCTGATAGAATAAAAAAGGGAGAGAACTATCCAACATGGGAAGTGAGATACACAGCAGACCCATAGAATGGCAAATGTCCTAACAGCACTCTGGCCTCATAATCAGCCCTTAAGGCATGCGCATCTGGCTGAAATGCCCATGAGAGTATTTCAGGCATGGAAAGCCAAGACACTCTGGCAAAAAAATGACCTAAATGAAAGATCTCTGTGAGAGAGATCCCAGTGGAAAGAACTGGTCATCAAAGAAGGAGGTACCTTTCTCTGAAGGGAGGAGAGAACTTCCACTCTGACTACGACCTTGCCTAAATATGATCAGAGTCGGTGAACTCAAAAGGCTTCCATAGCCTTGGCAAGCCATGACAAGAGCCTAGGGTGATTACTGATGCCATAAACAAGAGTGTCAATTTGTTAAGTCAACAACAGGAGTCACTGTGCACTTACTCCTCATGTAGGATCTCTGTCCTTAATGTGTTGTACAATGTAAATTAATGCTATAACTAGTACTCGAGCAGTACTTTACACTTTGTGTTTCTATGTGGGTGCAAACTGTTGAAATCTTTACTTTATATATGCTAAATTGATCTTCTGTATATAAAGAGAATTGAAAATGAATCTTGATGTGAATGGAAGGGGAGAGGGAGTGGGAAAGGGGAGGGTTGTGGGTGGGAGGGAAGTTATGGGGGGGGAGCCATTGTATTCCATAAGCTGTACTTTGGAAATTTATATTCTTTTTTTTTAGTTTTCTTTAACTTTTATTTAATTTAAATTCAGGTGTAATTTTTTCATAATGTGCATTTCCCACAAAATTTCTGAACTCTAGGTAGAGAAGTAGAGACTGGCTAGTTGTTCATTAAATCCATTTCCTGGTGTCATGTCTGTGGAGATATTACATGGCAAATGTGACTTTGCCAATGAATTTAAGATATCCAGAATTTCTGAGATTATCTACGTGAGCCCAATGTAATATCATGACCATTTAAAAGCAGTACAGGAAGGAGAAATATTCACCAGAAGAGGGATATAGTCATATTTAAAGTTGAGAAGGACTTGATGAACCACTGCTGTTTTGAAGATGGGGGAGTTGGTGCTGGCAATGTGGCATAGAGGGTAAAGGACTGCCTGTGACATCGGCATCCCATAGAGGTGCCAGCTCAAGTCCTGGCTGCTCCATTTCCAGTCCAGCTCCCTGCTACTGCATCTGGGAAAGCAGCAGAAGATGGCCCAAGTGCTTGAGCCCCTGTACCCACATAGGAGACCTGGAAGAAGTTCCTGGCTCTTCGCTTTGGTCTGGCCCAGCCCTGGCTGTTGTGGCCGTTTGAGGCATTAACCAGCTGATGGGAGATTCTCTCTCTCCCCTCTGTAAATCTGCCTTTCAAATAAATAAAATAAATCTTAAGAAAAAAAAAAGATGGGTGAGTCACATAGAAACAGCAAAAAGGAACTGAATTCTGCCTACAACCTGAATGAGCTGATCCACCCCAACCTGAGATCCACAAAATGGTCAAGGCAACTCAAGTCAGCCACTACCATGACTTTTGCCTTTGTGATACCCTAAACAGAATACTTAATTGAAACAGCCTAGACCTCTGAACCTATGAATAGTAATAATACGAAGCAGCAGCAGCAGATGCCATTTCAAGCTGCTAACTTTGTTGCAAGTGATTATGGCAACAATAGAAAACTGATATATTGTCTATCCCATTACTGAGCACAACCACCTTCTATACTTTGTTCTTGTCATCCCACACAATAATTCACCAAAAAAATCTTCTAAGGTTCCCTGGGAAATAGGTCTGACATTCAGCCTTCCCCGTATCCGTCACTACTGCCCTGGCCCAAATATCTTTCTCATGAGATAGAACAGCCTCTTAACTGTTTAACTGTTTTAACTGTCCCTCCTAATACTTAACAAACTGCTCCACAGCCATCAGTTATCCCAACAAACTATCAACTTGGTACTTTTTAAAAATTTATTTATTCATTTATTTGAGAGGCAGAGAGACAGGTATACCAAGAAAGGACTCCCATTCATTGTTTAACTTCCCAAATGCCTAAAACACACAGGGATGGGCCAGGGCCAAAGCCAGTAGCTAGGAACTCAACACAAGCCTTACTCATAGTTGCAGGGATCCAACTATTTGAGCCATTGCCTGCTATATCCCAAGCTGTACATTAGCAGGAAGGTCAGACTGGGAGTGGAGTCACGACTTGAATACAGGCATTCTAATGTAGGATGCTGGCATCCCCACCACTGCTTTAACCACCAGGCCAAATGCCCACCCCAACCTCATACATTTCTGAATTTATTTCTTCACTGAAAGAATATGTTTCTCTTTTTATTAAAAAAACATATCACTACTCTTCCAGGAAAACTAAACAAAAATTTGTTCATATATTCACTCAGAAAACATTTACTGTCTATTATGCGGCACTAGAAACACAATGAGAGTGGTAGAAGCTGAAACTAACTAAACATATTTCCTCTTCTGAGACCACATTTCCCAGCTTCCCTTGCAAGTAGGTATGGTCAAATGACTGAGTTCTAGTTAATGTAACGTGAGCAGAAATACTATATGCCCTGTCCTGATCTAGTCCTGAAAACCTTCCCACAAGTCACTTTCTTTGGTCTTTCCCCTTGTGGCAACTTGACGCAAAAGAGTACCACCACGTTGGAGGTCAAGAGTTGAAGGTTACGGAACATCATCAAAGGAGTAAGATGGGTTCATAAATCAACACTTGGAGTAGAGTCACCTCTACTCTTACAATTTTGGATTATAAGTGAGCCAAAAATAAATTTCCACCACTTTGTTCTTAGACCAGTGTATATTGGGGATTTATTATGTTATAGCAGCTAGTGATATAGCATCAGTGCTCAAAGAACTTAAAAGTCTAAACTTCAATAAGTATACAAGTTTTTTCACATCTTATCCCAATTTATAAGTACATTTCCAGCTGTATCTCTTACCATTCTCTATTATGTACTCTATATTCTTACCTCAACTGACACATAAACTCTTTCTAACTCCGTATGTTTGTGCTTATTGTTCTATTCCCCCTCACTTTTTTTTTAAAAAAAGATTTATTCATTTATTTGAAAGTCAGAGTTACACAGAGAAAGAAGGAGAGTCAGAGAGACAGATGTCTTCCACTCCACTGGTTCACTCCCCACTTGGCTGTAATGGCCAGAGCTGTGCCACTCCAAAGCCAGGAGCCAGGAGCCTCCCCCGATCTTCCCACATGGGTGCAGGGGTCCAAGGACTTAAGCCATCCTTCACTTCTTTCCCAAGCCACAGCAAAGAATTGGACTGGAAGTGGAGCAGCCAGGATTCGAACCGGCACCCATTTGGGATGCCAGGACCACAGGTGGTGGCTTTATCAGCTATGCCACAGTGTTGGCCACTACTCCTCTTATTTTTTTTTAAATACCTTCCTTACTTTCTTATTCTAGCTAATTTGCACTCATCATTCCAAATGTGGTACAAATATTCTCTCTTAAATGGAATTTTTCTTTACTTCCCCAGGCAAACTTAATTGACCAAATTATGTGTCTTTTCATATCTTATATTTAATTTGTCATATATAGATGTTGTGATCATCCCAAAACAGTGCTTCCTTACTTACTGAATATTCAATGTCTAGTATATACAAGGTAGCCCATAAATCTTTGTTGATTTATTGAAATTTCTATGTGTTCTCAGGTATTGATATATTTATATGCATTAACCTACATGTTGAACTTCATATAATCAACTTCTTCCTATTCTGAGTGCTACAGAGATGCACAATGGCCTATCTACTATTCTGACACCATTATCTTCCAATTCTGCAACTTGGATATATTTTATCTCTGTACTTTAGTTCAATCCTGCCCTTCATTCTGGGACAAATCCAGATCCTAGGCATGGAGGTGCTAGGAAACTTTCTCATTTAGCTACTGGTTTCATTGTTATCTTGGTATCCCAGATTCTCTTTACTTGAGTTCCGTACCTCATAACCATGTCTCCCAATAGCTAGGTGTCCTTACTTTTAGTGAACCTCACCAGATTGAATTTTTACCTTATACTCCAGTTATCTTTTGATTAATCCTCTGATATTTGTCTTATATCCTAAAAATTAGCTGTAATTTGGAATCCTACCAATTGTCTGCCACATACACAGATTTCCATTTGGGCCCTGTCAAACAATACTACATTGCATGTGTCTTTTCCCACTCAAATGGTTTTCTATATTTAAGATATACGTTCTAGATGTCTACAAGTACAAGTAAGTAATATAAGTAAATGAAGTAGGCATATTATGAGACAATAGGGGTAGGAGCAATTGGTTTCAATAATACAGTTTGACCATTCACCAGATTTGAGTGGTATGTCTCATACAGTGAATGGATAATTAGAGATTTCATAAGGTTCTTCAAGGAAGTCTGTTCCTAGATAATATTCATGTTTCTAATAGTGTAATATTTCCATATTTGATTTCATATGAATTTATTAATTGGTAATATTCATGTTATGAAACTCCCCATAAGCATATTTTCAAAATATCATATTTTTTGTCAGGGTTATTATAAAAAGTCATAATTCCTGGGTCCTAATGCTCAAAAATATTTCATGAATAAACAAATGGCAAGATGAATGGGTAAGGAAAAGCAAAAGTGGCAAATGATCTATTTAGTCTTTTGACTTCCAAAAATAATTTCATGAACTCTTCATGATGTCTAAACAATATGAAGCACTAGTACTGATAATGAAATGTTTGTATTTCGTATCTTCAAATTACATTAAACACACACACTTTCTCATACTTCTCTCATGCACAAGATCTATACATACATAAAGTAATAGCTCTTAACCACTGTTTGTTCTGTTCACTGAAAGGTTTTGAGTACCAACAATACTATGAGAACCATTTATCATGAAGTAGAATATTAAGCCTAATGAAAATAACAAATACTAACGGAACAAATACCCTGTGCAAGCTTGACCTCTGTCCTAGAGAAACCCACATCCTTATCGATGTAAAGCTAAACTGGGAATAGCATGATAATAGAGACATAAAGAGACCAGGGGAACAGAGAAGAGGAAGATTAGATGATTGGTCTTAAAATGTAGGAGAAAAAAGAAAGGAAACCATGCAGGGGCCTAAGCCTGAGAACAGAGCAAAGGGTACCAAAGAGATTGTTTGCCCAAAGATTATCTTAATAGTAATGATAGGTTTTAAAGTCTCTTTGTAGATAAGAATTTCAATATAACATTGCTATGGTCATGATTACTAAATGAGTAAACACCACAGAATCATGGATTTTAAGAGCTGGTAAGCATCTTAGATGATCTCAAATTGTAACTCACCACACCCACCTTTGCCAGAACTAATAAAAACCCTTACCTACTCTACTATTTTCTCTTTTCCATAGCACTTCCAGTAAACTGTAAATACCTTATTTATTACATTTATTAAATAAATGTAATATCTATATATTTTATTTATATTACATTTATTTATTTATTTAATAAATATTTATTTATTTAATAAATGTAATATAAATGTTTTATTATTAAATAAAGTTATATATATATGTATATATATAAAGAGAGAGAGAGAGAGAGAGTGCAAGACAGATTCCATCTACTGGTTTGTGGGGAGCAACCGAGACTAGACTAAATTACTGGAACTGCTAAGACTAATTCTATGCATCTGATCTCCCATCATATGGCGCTGAGAGAGAGTAAACAACTTCTACACAGCTGCCTCACCAATTCGATTAATAAGCTGCAGGAACTGATTCTGCTTCTGATTGGAGGAGAGCAGCGTGCTCAGCGCGTGGGGAGAGAATGCCAGGAGAGTTGGGATTGGTGGAAGAGGACTATAAAGGAGGAGAGACACAACATGCACAAGGAACATCTGAGGAACATCTGAGCAGCCCCCGAGAGAGCCAGCTGGTGGTGTGCCGCTCCTCCGCAGAAGTGGGGAAAGCGGCGGGGGTGCCACCCCTCAGCGGAGGTGGGGGGGCCGGCAGCAAATCCGGGAAGGACCGGGCAAAAAGAACAGTGCAGGGTCCAGTGTCGTTCCTCCACGAGTGGGGGAGCGACACTGGTTCACTTCCCAAATGGCCACAACAGCCTAGGCTGGGCCAGACTGAAGCCAGGAGCCGAGTTTCTTCTGGGTCTCCCACTTGGGTGCAGGGGCCCAAGTACTTGGGCCATCTTCCACCACTTTGCCACGCACATTAGCAGGGAGCTAGATTGCAGGTGGAACAGCTGGGACACAAACCAGCACCCATATGGGATGCCAGCATGGCAGGCAGAGGCTTAATCTTCTACACTATAGCATCAGCCCCAAGGTGGAAGAGGTGATAAAATGGATGTCATTATCATAGAATGGGTTCATTATTGTGAGAGCAGGTTCATTATAAAATTAAATTCAGCCTTCCTTTTGATCTTTTTCATTTGTGTGATGCCTTCTTCCTTGTTTTGACATAGCAACAAAGCCTTCACCAGATGTAGCCCCTCAATCATAGATTTCCCTGCCTCCAGAAACATAAGCCAAACAAACTTCTATTGTTTATAATTTATTTAGTCTGTGGTACTCTCAGAGCAGCACAAAATGAACTAAGACAGTGGTCAAAACCATTTTCAGAAAAATGAACTCTTTCCCTTAGAAGCAGCACAAGTAGCATATTATGCAAGAGGCCTTATCCAGCTACAGTTAATCTCGTGGGTCAGGTAGAAAAGCAACTTGTTGGCTGGGCAACTTTCTAAATACATTTTCTCGCTTTGGTGCACTGCACTCAGATCCCCTAAAGAATCTATGGCTATCTTTCAAGGTGCAAAACAAGAGAGTTTGTTTGACATTTTTTGCTAATGATTTGTAGAAAAATATCCTGTAAACCACAGAGCTGGGAACATCCCATAATCCAATTGTCAACAGGGATAATATCACAAATTCTCTATGTTAAACCAACTTCCTGGATCTTCCTGGTATAATTAGCTCTGTGTCTTCTATCGGGATTTGGCTTTCTAATCGTGGCAGTTCTAAGTACATCAAAATTCATTCACACCTGGGGCTTACTGCTTTACCTAAGTTGCTTTTGCATCTGTTATAGAGAAATAAAACCACCTATTTCCTGCACACATTAGGTAAAGAGGAAATGATGTTTTTAGAACAGAAGCAGTAGAGATAATTCAGCTCAAATTTCTCCTTTGCATTTGAGTTAGCAGTATAATGTGTACTCACAAAATGGAACTTCATCTTTCTAAACACTGCTATATATGATGGTAGATGGTTGGTTTTGGGAATTGGGGAAAGAAAAGAGATCACAAGGCAAGCAAGAAGAAACCAGAAAGTGGGGTACAGGGAAAATTTTTACTGATGACCTCAAAGCAGAAACTGGTTCTAGGAAAATATAGTACGTATATTTATTTATATGAAGTAACAGAAAGCACTCACACTTGAGGCCACATTGGTTCTGTGCCTCCCTCTGAGTGAAGGCAAAACCAAACCAATCCCAGTGTATAGATACAGTCAGGAAATCTTTAAAAAATTGCTCCAGGTCCCCTTTGAAAACAGAGAGAAAGGTGTTTTCCCCCATACTGGCATTGCTGGGCTGACAGGGGTAAGTGATGAGACTATCTTAGGCAATGGCACTCTCCAATCATGTTTCTTGGGGCTTTAGTGAAAACGTCTGTATAAGGGCAAGCTTTTTTGTAGCACAGCAGGTTAAGACACCACTTGGGATACTGCATCTCATATGCAAGTTCCAATTTGAGTTCTAGACCTCTGCTTCTGATCACTCCCCACTGATGTACCTAAGAAGCAACAGATCATAGCCCATGTACTTGAGTCCCTGCCACCAAGATAGTAGACCCAGGTGGAGTTTCTGGCCCCTGGCTGCAGCCTGGCCCAACCCAGCTGTTGAAGTCATTTAGGGAATGAGCCAGTAGATGGAAGAGCTCTGTATTTCCCTCTGTGTCAATTTGCCTTTCAAATAAATAAATGTATTTTTAAGAAAGTCTGTGTGTTCCTTTCTGAATGGCCTGAATAACATCCTTTTGTTGCCTGAATAATAGGAACCTTCTTTTTTTCCTAAGGATTCCAACCCTCTTTGTCTCCCTGGCCAAATTACAATTAATAATAATTTACTCTCTGTGTATAATCTTATATTTGACAAACTTTCTCTCCACACATATCCGATTATTTGAGTTGATCCATAAAGATCATCTTCAAAGTATCAAAAATATTACCATTTCTTATCACCTCTACTGTTGCTATCTGGCTCAGATCACCATTATCTTCCACCTGTATTACTTTAATAATCACCTAATACATCCCCTAAAACTATCTGTACCACTCCCACAACTATACATTCTCAAAACAGTACCCCCCGTGATCCCTCTTAAACTTAAATTAGTGTCACTTTTCTGCTCAACCCCCTCCATTGACTTCCTATTTCATGATATCCTGGAAATTGCTATATGACCTAGGTCCCCATTACTCCTCGGCCTTATCTATTCCTCTCCCTCTCAAGACCTGCACTCCACAAACATTGGTTTTACTTGCTGTTCCTTGATCATTCAAGCTATTTTCCTGCTTTTAATTTTTTATTCTCTCCATCTATAAGGTATTGTTCACCTCCTCAAGTTTACCATTTCATTAGAAGGAATCATAACTTAATAGAAGTTTATATACTCATGGATGCAATTTATTACATCAAAAATAAAGAACAAAATCAGCAAGAAAGAGATATGCATTGACACTGTCCAGAGAAGTCCATCACAAGAACCTAATGGCCTTTATCATTCAAAGACACTCAAGACAGGATTTTGCTCTGGCAGCAAACTACAGGGGTAAGTGTGAAATGATTCTATCAGGGGAAACCCATTTGAGATTCCATGCCTGAAGGTTTTTTGGGTGGTTTGATCACATAGACACATCTTGCTAGCAATCAGCAATAGCAATGGAAGCTCAGGGCCACAACAATACAACAAGGTGCAAATCATCTATCTTGATGAGTGTGCAAAACAGTCAACATATCAAGCTGGTATGGTATGATTTATTTCTTCAGTTTACATTACAAAATAATAAATCCATCAGTGATGCAAAGAATATTCTGAGGCTACATTATCAGTGATTGGCCAAAAATAAATTAAGGACACATGCAAAATATTCTAAAAATTGAGGACAAAGTTGATGCATTTACCTTTTGTTCACATTCCCTAATCTTGTCATATTTTCCTTTAGTGAGATATATGTCCTTGCCCCTGATACACTTAACTATAAGATTATAATTAAATCATACTTATATAGATCCAAGATGGTTGAATAGGGTATAGCCACACTAACTTAAGCTGCTCTGAGACATGAAAAGAACAAAGGAAGGACTATGTTGCCTGAGGTCTGACTGACAGATATTATTGGTGAAGAAGTGGAAAAAAGTGAAGGCTCTGTAACACAAGAGGAGAGAAGTCAGAGACACCACTGCAGTTAGCTACGTGGTACAGCCAGCTGCCAGATGTGAGCCACCATCTTACCAAGGTAGTAAAAAATTGCCACACACACCACTGCTCACAGTTTTAACTGAGAGGGAATTTCACAGTCACCCACTGACTTTTACTTCAGCTGGGAGAGATGATTAGAGTCTAAGCAACTGCCATGCTTGAGCAGGGAGGCCACAATGCTTTCTTTCACTACCCCACTCATGTAGAGCTCCGTATTGGGCAGTGAAAAGCCACACAAGGCACCTATTTTCAGCTTCTTACCAGCATCATAGTCAAAGTCAGGGTAATGTGAGGGGCAAAGAACAGATCCCCTGCACCCTACAACTTGTGGGAGTTTTGGACCCATTAGCCCCAGTGCTATGCCTATAGATTCTATGGGAGCCATGCAGATTCACCTTGGCTTCTGGGGGATAACACCAGAAGCAGCCCATAAAAATAATCTGTTCCCACACTGGGATACCTGGGTAGTGACCCCACTATACTCTATCACACCAGGATTATAATAATTAATTCTATATTTTTCAGTACCCCTGGAATCTACCCAATGGACATAAAGAAGAAACTACCACCATTCCTCCTCTCTGGACTCACTCTCCAGAGCAAAATCTCCTCTATACATTGTAGTCAGCCTGTAGCGCTAGAAAATGTTCTAGGACTAGGGCTGTTGTTATTATAAGCCACAACACCAGTTGGACTCCCCCAGCAGGATCCAAGGAAGGGATCCCCTGTATTACACAGTCCTAGAGACACAACAACTGCTGCCACAAGTCCTGACATCACTCAGGTTTTCCAGTAGGACAAGGGGGCAGCCACCTTTATCTCACTTAGCACCAAGAACAAGGCCCTGGCAATCACATTCACCAGGGAGACTGACACTGAACTCTGTGAAACAAAGATACACACCCAAGGAAACCCTTATTCATCTCAGGTCCACACTTCTATCCCTCTTTAACTACAGTAGACTAGACCACTATGTAACTTATAGACACTGCTGACATTAAGACAAAACGAGACTACACTCGGACTCATCTAGAGCCAAAGCAAAAGCAACAAGCTAGGTGATACCCTTCATTCCAGCTATACCATAAACACTTCCAGTACAACCTACTTCATAGCGAAGGGACAAGTACATCAGATACACAGGACACAGGGACACAGGAAAAATGAAGAAGGTAGAATCAGACTTCCAAAAGAACACAATACTACTCCAGAATTAGATCCTGAACTAAAGGAAATCTATGAAATAACAGAAATAGAATTCAAAATAATTATTGTAAGGAAATTCAATGATATGCTAGAGAATAGACAGATTAAAAATGAGGAAATCAATGAGTGAAATGAATGAAAATATTACTAAGGAGACAGAACTCATTAGGAAGAACTAAATAGAAATTTGAGATGAAATATTCAATAAGTGAAATTTAAAAATACAATTCAGAGCTTTAAAAGCAGAACACAGCAAGTGGAGGAAAGAATTCCTGACCTCAAGAACAAAAATTTTGAAATAACCCAATTAGATAAAAATAAAGAGAAAAGAATTTAAAAGAATGAGGTAACTCTATACAAAATACAGGATACCATTAAACAACAAAATATTCTTATCATAGGTATTCCTGATGGGGAAGCAAAGGAAAAGGCAATGTCAACCTGCTAAATGAAATAATAATTGAAAATTTCCCAGGTCTTGAAAGAGATATGGACATCCAGATATAACAAGTTCAAAGAACCTCAAGCAGACTCAACCAAAAAAAGGTCTTCTCCAAGACATATCATTATAAAATTGTCAAAATTAAAGGAGGAGCTGATGTTGTGGCCTAGCAGGTTAAACCACCACCTGCAATGGTGACATCCCATTTGAGTGCTGGTTCAAGTCCCGGCTGCTCCACTTCCAATCCAGCTCTCTGCTATGGCCTGGCAAAGCAGTGGAAGATGGTCCAAGTTCTTGGGCCCCTGTACCTGGCTGGGAGACCCAGAAGAAGCTCCTGGTTTCAGATCAGTGCAGCTCCAGCTTTTGAGGCCATCTGGGGAGTGAACCAGCAGATGGAAGACTTCTCTCTCTCTCTCTTTCTCTCTCTGTCTCTCTGCATCTGCCTCTCTGTAACTATTTCAAATAAAATAAATAAATCTTTTAAAACAAGTTATAGGAGAGAATCCTAAAGACAGCAAGAGAAAAGCATCAAGTTATATAAAAAGGGAAACCAATTAGATTAACAGGAGACTTTTCAGCAGAAACGATATAGGCCAGAAGAGAGGGATGATGTACTCAAAGTCTTAAAAATACAAAACTTCCAACCAATAATAGTATATCCAGCAAAGTTATGTTTTAAAAGTGAAGAATAAGTAATCTTCCAGATAAGCAAAAGCTGAGAGAATTCACCACATCAGCCTTACAAGAAATTCTGAAGGGCATCCTGCATTAGAAGTAAACATCATGAAAGAACATAACATGATCAAATTCACCAATAGAGCAGGTAGAATCATTATCCAACCAATAAAATGACAGATCTCAGTTCTTATTTATCAGTACTAACCTTGAATGTAAATGAATTAAATTTACCAACCAAAAGACTTAGGTTGGTTGAATAGATAAAAAACCATGACCCCACTAAGTATCTTCTCAGACCACAAAGAAACAAAACTAAAAATCAAGCAACAAGAAAAATAGAACATTCATAAATATTTGGAAATTAAACATGATACTGAATAAATAATGAGTCATTAAAGAAATTAAAAAGAAAATAACTTTCATGAAATAAATGAAAATGAAAACACAACATATCAAAATCTGTGGGTTACAACAAAAGCACTATTAAGAGGGAACTTTATAGCATTAACTGCTTAAATTAAAAAGAGAAATGTCTCAAAATAAAGATCTAATGATGCACCTTGAAGACAGAAAAACAAGAACAAACCAAACCCAAAATCAGTAATACATGAGAAATAAGGACCAGAGCAGAAAAAATGAAATTGAAACTAAAAGAGATATAAAAGACCAACAAAACAAAAAGTTGTATTTTGAGAAGGTAAACAAAATAGACAAACCTCTAACCAGACTAATAAAAAAAGAAAAAAGTTGATAATTAAAATTAGAGATGAAAAAACAGACATTACAACAGACATCACTGAAATACAAAGGATTGTGAGAAACTGCTATGAAGAAATGTATGCTAAAAAACTAGAAAACCTTCAAGAATTGGATAGATTCCAAGATTCAAATAACCTACTAAAATGAAATAAAGAAGATACAGAAAACCCAAACAGACCCATAACAAGCAATGAGATTAAAGCCATAATCAAAATCCTCCATCAAGGAAAAGTCCGGGACCTGATGGATTTACTACTGAATTTACAAAACATTCAAACAGGAAGTAACTCCAATACTCTTCATACTATTCCAAAATACTGAACAGTTTGGAGCTCTGTCAAATTTTTTTATGAGGCCAGCTTTTGATTCCAAAACCAAAGCCATGACACAAAAAGAAAACTACAGACCTGTATCATTAATGAGCATAGATGCAAAGATTCTCAACAAAATACTAGCAAATCATCAAAAAAATCACACATCATGATCAAGTGGGATTTATCCCAGAAATGCAAGAGTGGTTTACCATTCACAAATCAATAATCACCCTAAATTACATTAAAGAATGAAGAATAAATACCATATCATCTCAGTAGATGAAGGGAAAGCATTTGATAAGATTCAACACCACTTCATGATAAAATAATCCACAAATTAGATAAAGAACTTTCCTCAAAATTATAAAGGCTGTATATCACAAAACAATAGCTAATATCATACTGAAAGGGGAAAAACTGAAAGTGTTTCCCTTTATATCTGGAACAAGACAAGTATGTCCACTTTAACCACTCTTATTCAATATAGTACTGGAAAATTTAGGGGCCAGCACTGTGGTGCAGTGCATTCAAGCCCCAGCCTGTTGCAAATGCATTTAATATAGGTGCTGGTTAGAGTCCCAACTGCTCCACTTCTGATCCAGCTGCCTACTAATGTGCCTGGGAATGCAGTGGAGGATGGCCCAAGTCCTTGGACCACTGTACCCACGTGGGCAACCTGGAAGAAGCTCCTGTCTCCTGGCTTTGGATCAGGTCAGCTCCAGACGTTGCAGCTATTTAAGGAGTGAACCAGCATATAGAAGGCCTCCCTGTCTCTGTCCAGAAGAACTAGAGTTAGTTATTCTTTAAAAGTCTGGTAGAATTCAGCAGTGAAGCCATCTGATCCTGTGCTTTTCTTCTTTGGGATGGTCTTTATTACTGATTCATTCTCCATCTTGGTTATTGACCTATTTAGGTTTTCTATGTCTTCACAATTCGATTTTGTTAGATGTGTCCATGAATCTATCCATTTATTCCCAATTTTCCAATTTGTTGGCATATAGTTGTTTGTAGTAACTCATGATAATTTTTATTTCTGTGGTATCCATTTGAACATCTCCTTCTTCATCTCTGATTTTGTTAATCTGGGTAATCTTTTTTTTTTGGGTTAGTTGGACCAATGGTGTACCAATTTTGTTTTTTGTTTTTTGTTTTTTTTCAGAAAATCAGCTCTTCAATTCACTGATCTTTACTGCCTTTTTGTCTCAATTTTCTTTATTTCTTCTCAAATTTTAATTATTTCCCTCCTCCTACTAATATTGGATTTGGTTCTTGTTTTTCTAAGTCTTTGAGATGCACTGTTATATTATTTAGTTGATGGCTTTCAAAATTTCTTGATATAGGAGCTAATTACTATAAACTTTCCTCAACACTGCTTTTGCTATATGCCACAGGTTTTTATATGTTGTATTGTTATCTCCTTTCATTTCCAGGAATTTTTTGATATCCTTTTGATTTGTTCTATGACCCACTCTTCATTAAGGAGCATGTTGTTTAATATCCATGTGTTTGCATATTTTCTGAAGTTTCTTTCCTTTTTTATGTTTTTTATTTAAGGTAAAAAAATTTCAGGTATTTCATACACAGGTTTAGGAACATAGTGGTACTTCCCATCCTACCCTTCCTTCCCCCCAACTGTCCCACCCTTCCTCCTCCTTCCACTCTTTTCTTTTTTTTTTATTGAGGTGCTATGAAGGCACTGTGATGTCACAACCAGACAATTATGATGTCATAAACTGCATTTATGATGTTTTAATCAATTGTGGCATCAAAAAGGTTGTGACATCATAATCAAATGTGTCATAAAATTTACTGTGATATCATAAACTTATTTTTCTTTTTTTTAACTTTTATTTAATGAATATAAATTTCCAAAGTACAGCTTATGGATTACAATGGCTTCCCCCCCATAACGTCCCTCCCACCCGCAACCCTCCCCTTATCCACTCCCTCTCCCCTTCCATTCATATCAAGACTCATTTTCGATTATCTTTATATACAGAAGATCAGTTTAGCATACATTAAGTAAAGATTTCAACAGTTTGCTCCCACACAGAAACATAAAGTGAAAAATACTGTTTGAGTACTCGTTATAGCATTAAATCTCAATGTATAGCACACTAAGGACAGAAATCCTACATGAGGAGTAAGTGCACAGTGACTCCTGTTGTTGACTTAACAAATTGACACTCTTGTTTATGGCATCAGTAATCACCCTAGGCTCTTGTCATGAGCTGCCAAGGCTATGGAAGCCCCCTGAGTTCACTGACTCTGATCATTTTTAGACAAGGCCATGGTCAAAGTGGAAGTTCTCTCCTCCCTTCAGAGAAAGGTACCTCCTTCTTTGATGACCCATTCTTTCCACTGGGATCTCACTCACGGAGATCTTTCATTTAGGTTTTTTTTTTCCCCCAGTGTGTCTTGGCTTTCCATGCCTGAAATACTCTCATGGGCATTTCAGCCGGATCCACATGCCTTAAGGGCTGATTATGAAGCCAGAGTGCTATTAGGACATTTGCCATTCTTATTTTCTTAATTTTTACAATTATCTATTTTCAGTTTACTTCATACTCATAGGATTAACCCTACACAAAGTAAAGAGTCCAGCAAATAGAAAGCAGGAAAAAACACTGTTCCTTACCAGTAGAGTCAAAGGCTGTAAAAAATCATCAAGTCTCAAAATGCCAATTAAGTTGCTAATTTCCAGCTTCATTCCATTGTGGTCTGAGAAGATGCATGGTATGATTTTGATTTTTGAATTTGCTGAGACTTAATATATTGTCTATCATAAAGAAAGTTCCATGTACTGATGAAAAATGGATATTCTTCAATAGTAGGATGACAGGTTCTGCAGATAACAGTTAGCTCCATGTGGTCCATAGTGTAGATTAGCTTTGTTACTTCTTTGTTGATTTTCTGGCAAGTTGATCTGTTCATTGATGAAAGTGGGGTGTTGAAGTCCCCTTCTACTATTGTATTGGAGTCTAAGTCTACCTTTGGATCTATTAACATTGTTTTAAATATCCAGGCACCCTGTAATTGGGTGCATATACATTTATTATAATCAGATCTTCCTGTTTAATTGATCCCTTAATCATTACATGAGTCCCTTCTTTGCCTCTTTTAACAGTCGTGTTAAAGTATATTTCATCTGATATCAGGATTTTCCTCTTGCTCTTTTTTTGTTTCCATTTGCATGGAATATCTTTTTCCATCCTTTCACTTTCAGTTTGTGTGTATCTTTGTTGTTGAGGTGTGTTTCCTGCAGTCAGCAAATAGATAGGTCTTATTTTTTACTCCATTCAGACAGTATGTATCTTTTAATTGGAGAATTTAGGCCATTTACATTCAAGGTTATTATTCATAAGTAAAGACTGGCCCTTCCATTTTCCCATAAATATTCCTTTTGATTGCTTCAGATTTCCCTTGTACTTTTACCAGGGGATTTTTTCTGCATTCACATTCTTTCATAATGATGATTATCTTTCTGTGTTTCTGTGTGTAGCACATCCTTAGGCATCTTTTGTAAGGCTGGATGTATGGTGAAAACTTATTTCAAATTTCTGTTTGTTATGGAACATCTTTATTTCAACTTCAATTCATAAATGAGAGTTTTGCAGGGTACAGTATTCTGGGTTGACACTTTTTTCTCTCTCTTCTTTAGAACTCAGCAAAATAAAATTCTGGTTTATTGTTGAACAACAGTTTTTCACACATACATCAAACAAGCCAAAAATAAAAACTAACAGCAACTTCATAGTCAAAAAAGAGAAAAAACTTTTTATCTTTGGCCTTTTTAACCATCTCATACAAACTACTTATAATACAGTTAAGTACATACACAAAAAAGTTACTAGAATGCTTGGAATGAGATTTTTTTTGTTTTTGCTTTTTTATAAGGTTTCCTTTCTCCTTTGAGTTTATAATGAACATGGTCACACCACAAATAAAATCAGAAGTAGGACAGAGAATGCGCCAAAGGCTGGTCTGGTCACCTGTTCATCCTGAGATCATTAAAAATTGCTGACCCTTAATATATGCAAAATATAAAATGCAAATTTAAAATACAAACAAATTTTCCTTTTAAAATACTTTTAAGATAAAAAAGCAGGGCCTGGAAGTATTGGGCTTTTTTCTCCCCTGTTGTAAATTCACTTGATTTTGATTGCGTGGTGGAGAGTGTGTCATCTGCAGGTGGCACTGCTGCAATGGGTGGGTGGCCTCTCTACTAGATAGTGAGCACATTTAGATTCTAAGACAGGAAGTGAAGGGTGGATAGGTCATAAGGGCCTTTTAAGTTTAGCTTTTCCTTTTTTTGCTGTCTAGTCATCCTCATCATTATTCTGCTTCTTGGCATCAACATCATCCTCCTCACCATCTTCAACTGCCCATTTACCTGTAGCTGCATCAGCCTCATCATCTTCATTTCCATTGTCTTCATCACCATCGCCCTCTTCTGTAGGGTTTCTGATGAGAAGTCAGCTGTGAGTCTAATTGGAGATCCTGAGAGCAATGTAGCATTTCTCTTTGTACACAGTTTAGAATCTTTTCTTTATGTTTTACTGTGGAAAGTTTGACTACAATGTGTTGTGGTGAAAATCTTTTGTGGTCATGTCTATTAGGAGTTCTATGTGCTTTCTGTTCTTGGATATCCCTTTCTTCCTCCAAATTAGGGAAGTTTTCTGTTATTTCACTGAATAAGCCTTCTAATCCATTCTCTCCACACCTTCAGGAACTCCTAAGACTTGTTAATTGGGTCATTTGATAGTATAAATCTTGATCACTGTTTTTACTTTTTTTAATTTCTTTTATTTTTTGTCTGATTCAGATATTTCCAAAGATTTGTCTTTAGCTCAGATATTCTTTCTTCTGCCTCACCAAGTCTGTTATTAATCTCCCAGGCCAGACTTAAGGTCAATGGGACTGCAGATTTATCCTGCAAATAAAATTCCCTAGGCACATTCATGTGAACCATGACAGCCTGTACTCACCTTTTTATTTATTTATTTATTTATTTATTTATTTTGACAGGCAGAGTCAGACAGTGAAGAGAGAGAGAGAAAGGTCTTCCTTCTATTGGTTCAACCCCCAAATGGCCACCACAGCCAGTGCGCTGAGCTGATCCGAAGCCAGGAGCCAGGTACTTCCTCCTGGTCTCCCATGCGGGTGCAGGGCCCAAGCACTTGGGCCATCCTCCACTGCCTTCCCAGGCCACAGCAGAGAGCTGGCCTGGAGGAGGAGCAACCAGGACAGAACTGGCGCCCCAACCAGGACTAGGGACTAGAACCCAGGGTGCCAGTGCCTCAGGCAGAGGATTAGCCTAGTGAGCCACGGCGCAGGCCTGCACTCACCTTTTAAGATGGCACTTCTTCCTTGCTATTAACTGGGAGCCCTTCTGGGGGTTAGGAAGAAGTCAATATGCTCTCACTTCCTGGGTTTAGGTAGGTACCCTGGCCCTCCCTAGCACCCCAGGCCAGACTCGAAATCTGTGTAGTCTGCAAGGTTCTTCCTCAGGCAATATCGTTAGTGACACTGGCTGCTGCAATTTCCTCTCATTTCTCTTTAAGAAGATGGTATTTCTTCCTGATGCTGGTTCTGATACTGGTAGGAGTGGAACAGAGGAGCAGTAGTCCACTTTTCACTGGAGAGTATGGCGCTCTGCAGGAGTCAGGGAGGGGAGAGGCAGGTCAGCTTCCCTGCTCCAAGCCCAGCAACTGCTCAGAACCCAGTCAGCTCTCCAGGCTGAAGTAAAAGTCAGTGGGCGACTGTGGAATTCCCTCAGCTAAAACTCAAGCAGCAGGGTGCATGCCAATTTCCTCCCACCTTGTTGTTGCATGATGGCAGCTCATAGCCAGCAGCTGGCTGCACCATGCAGCCGGTGGTAGCAGTGTCTCTATCTTCTCTCCTCTTGTCCCACAGTCTTTTGTCGTTTTTCAGTTCTTTGCTGAAAATTTCCATCAGTCAGGTCCCTGGAAATGTAATCCTCCCTTTGTTCTTTTCATATCCCAGAGCAGCTGTAGTTCCTATGGCTACACACTATTCGGTCAGCTTGGATCTCCCAGCATTTATTTTAAAGACTTATTTATTCATTTGAAAGTTAGAGTTACAAAGGAAAGAGAGAGAGATCACTGATCCACTGGTTCACTCCCCAGATCCACTTCATTCTTTAACACTATCACAACAGGTAATAGAACTTTTCATTAATTGCATATGTAAATCAAATTCATACAAATTACTTAATAGTCCTGAAACTTCACAGACAATTATAAATGTAAGAAAGGTGGAGTGGGTATTATGGTAGAGAGATTAAGTCACTGCTTTGTGGGATGCCTGCATACATCATCAGACTACCTAGGTTTGAACCTCTCTTTTACTTCTTATCTGGCCTCCTGCAAATGCACACCCTAGGAGGCAGCAATGATGGTTCAAGCACTTGGTCCCTGCTACCTATATGAAAGATCTGGGTTGGGTTACAGGCTCCTGGCTTAGGTCTGACCCAGCCCTGGCTTTTGCGAGCATTTCAGGAGTGACATGTTAAATGAATAGTTTCATATTCATTCATTTATTTCATTCATATTCTCTCTTACTTTCAAATAAACATTGTGACATAGCAGGTTGGGCTGCTACCTGAAGCACCAGCAATCCCATATGGGTGCTGATTTGAGTCCCAGCTGTTCCACTTCCAATCCAGCTCCCTGCTGGTGCTCCTGGGAAGACAGAAGAGGATAGCCTGGGTGCTTGGACCCTTGTATCCAAGTGGGAAACCCAAAGGAGGCTCCTGGCTTCAGCCTGGCCCAGTAACAGCCATTGGAGCTATTTGGGGAGTGAACCTATGGATGAAAGAGCTCTCTTTGTGTGTCCCTCACTCTAACTCTGCCTTTCAAATTAATAAAATAAATCTTTTAAAAAATGCTTTGTATTTTCTTAAACTTAAGAAGTTTAAGAAAAGAAATTAGTGAGACCAGCACTGTAGCATAGTAAGCTAAGCCTCCACCTGCAGTGTCAGCATCCCATATGGGCACTGGCCCACATTCTGGCTGCTCTTCTTCTGATCCAGCTCTCTGCTATGGCCTGGGAAAGCTGTAGAAGACGGTACAAGTGTTTAGGCCCCTGTACCTGCATGGAAGACCCATAAGAAATTCCTGGTTCCCGGCTTTCGATGGGCCCAGCTCTGGCCATTGCCACCATTTGGGGAGTGAGCCAGTGGATGGAAGACCTTTTTTTCACTGTCTTTCCCTCGCTCTGTCTGTACTTTTACCTCCCAAATAAATAAAATCTTTTTAAAAAGAAAATGAGTACTACATATTAAATGTATAAATTCAGTTTAAGATACATGAAGGTCTTTAAGTTGGTATCTGGGACCATACATTATTTAAAAGTCCTTTGGAGTATTTTAAAAATTTTCTGGATATTTAAATAGAATAATAAGATTTGTATGCAGAGCTCAAAAGCAAAGGGAAAATTGGGTTGAGGATTTACAACTTTAATAAATTGAATATCAATATTTAAAGCCAAAGAAAACTTCTGAATAATCTGCCCCAGAACATCCAAATTCATTCCAAAACTAGCTTCCCTGACCATGGTCTAATATCCTTCTCAAGCCATTATCATGTTTCCAGAAATTACATATCATGGCTGTATGTTTTCTTTGAGGTATGGAAGAAAATCTTGGTACATACCCTAAGCCATCTCCTTAATGAAATTAAAATGGACTGGTTTTTCCCCTTCCAGGAAAGCTGTGTGCAGCTAGTCTACTCTTCAGTAGCAGGCCAGACTGAGAAGCTCTATATCCTAGCAAGGTGATATTTTTAGGAAAATGCCAGAAGAGTTAAGAAACTTTCTTCCATGGAACCTAGGAAAAAGAGAGTATGTTTATGTTCTCTCTGCCTCCTTTACTCCGTTCACTATCTACTCTGCCAATAAATTGTCTCCATTATTTAGCTAAAAGAAAGACTTGCAAATGCAATTAATACAACTCATTTTTATGGTACATTTTTCCTCTGGGGACAAAGTTATTCTAATAGTGATCTCCAGCTCTGATAATTCATATCCTCAACAGGTGACACTTTGGTCTTCAGTATTGATTTGCTTGAATCTCTGGACTGTTTTTAACATCGCAACTCAGAGAGATGGGTTGTGGAGAAACATCTACTTCTATTAAGAACCTAGGTGTCAATTCACTAAAGCAAATCTGCTTTTTTACAATGCCATTGAATTGAAGGAAAAAATTTTATAAGTCTTTTCTAATTGAATCATAAATCTGATAAACTTCTGAAATCCATGAAAAGTGTACCCTACAAATTTAAGCTATCCTTTGTCGCTCCCCCTCTTCGTGGAGGAACGACACAGGACCCTGCGCTGTTCTTTCGTCTGCTCGGCCCTCCCCGGGTTTGCTGCTGGTTCTTCCCGGGTTGGCTACTATCCCTTCCACCTCCGTGGAAGGGCAGTTCCCCCTGGCCGCATTCCCCACTTCCGCAGGGGAGCGGCACACCGCCGGCCGGCTCTCTGGGGGGCTGCACGGGTTCCCTTAGATGTTCCCCATAGATGTTCCTGGTGCATGCCGTCTCTCTCCTCCTTTATAGTCCTCCTCCGCCAATCCCAACTCGGCTGAGTACGCTGCTCTCCAATCAGGAGCAAGTCCTACAGTTTATTGGTTGAACTGGAGGCAGCTGTGCGGAAGCTGTTTACTTCTCTCCCAGCGCCATATTGTGGGAGAGCAGATGCATAGAATAAGTCCTAATTCGAGTAACTTAGTCTAGTCCGGATTGCTCCCCACAATCCTTCAATCAAGAATGGTATAAATCGGAATATCCCTCCACACCTAAGAAAAAAAATCTATGTGGAACCTTAAATTCAGCAAGCTGTAGGTGTATTACATACATTGTGAGATAAATTTAGTTGTGAATCTATGCATAAGAATAAAATATTTGGTATTTAACAAAATGGAAAATTTTAGAATGATCAGGGGAAGCTCTAGATCTTTAATTCCTCTTGGGCAAGTTACTTCACCTCCTTGGGTTTCGAAATCTTCATCTAGAAAAAGTTGTAGAGACTTCTGACTTGCCTACCTCCCAAAATTGTCATGCATTTTCTTAAGTCAGTTATGATTTTCCTTCTCTGTAAAATTATGTGTAGCATTGATGCAGCTGTTCACATAAAACTGAAACAGGTTAACTAACCAGATGCATGTGATATATACATCATTAATATTTCTAATAACATTTATATTTTTCAGGAACCTACTGGTCCTATTCTAACCTCCTGCAGTGATGCTGGTTGTGAGGAACATTAAGCCCATTATAACGGATGATATAGTCCACTGACTAATCTAGTATTAGATCACAGCACAACATGATGAAAAATAATAGCTAAATGTTGGATTCCACATTTTTTGACAATGGAAATGACTCCTCAGCTTTAAATTATCTCTATTTTTACCTCACTAGTTTTATTTTCTTAGCTATCTTTCTTAATTGCTCAGTATATTAGAGCGTCATTGATGATATTCAGATATGATATGATATAGTACACGATTGTACAGAACTCAAATATTTTGTAGCACGTAAAAACTAATTAGAGTGCCAGCGCCGCGGCTCACTAGGATACCAAGAAATGGAAAAATCTTCCATGCTCATGGATTGGAAGAATCAATATCATCAAAATGTCCATTCTCCCAAAAGAAATTTATACATTCAATGCAATACCAAGATACCGAAGACCTTCTCAGATCTGGAAAAAATGATACTGAAATTCATATGGAGACACAGGAGACCTCGGATAGCTAAAGCAATCTTGTACAACAAAAACAAAGCTGGAGGCATCACAATACCAGATTTCAGGACATACAACAGGGCAGTTGTAATCAAAACAGCATGGTACTGGTACAGAAACAGATGGATAGACCAATGGAACAGAATAGAAACACCAGAAATCAATCCAAACATGTACAGACAACTCATATTTGATCAAGGATCCAAAACCAATCCCTGGAGTAAGGACAGTCTATTCAATAAATGGTGCTGGGAAAATTGGATTTCCACGTGCAGAACCATGAAGCAAAACCCTCACCTTCACCTTACACAAAAATTCACTCAACATGGATTAAAGACTTAAATCTACGACCCGACACCATCAAGTTATTAGAGAGCATTGGAAAAACCCTGCAAGATATAGGTACCGGCAAAGACTTCTTGGAAAAGACCCCGGAAGCACAGGCAGTCAAAGCCAAATTTAACATTTGGGATTGCATTAAATTGAGAAGTTTCTGTACTGCAAAAGAAACAGTCAGGAAAGTGAAGAGGCAACCGACAGAATGGGAAAAAATATTTGCAAACTATGCAACAGAGAAAGGATTAATAACCAGATTCTACAAAGAAATCAAGAAACTCCACATCAAAACAAACAATCCACTTAAGAGATGGGTCAAGGACCTCAATAGACATTTTTCAAAAGAAGAAATCCAAATGGCCAACAGACACATGGAAAAATGTTCAAGATCACTAGCAATCAGGGAAATGTCAATCAAAACCACAATGAGGTTTTACCTCACCCCGGTTAGAATGGCTCACATGCAGAAATCTACCAACAATAGATGCTGGAGAGGATGTGGGGAAAAAGGGACACTAACCCACTGTTGGTGGGAATGCAAACTGGTAAAGCCACTATGGAAGTCAGTCTGGAGATTCCTCAGAAACCTGAATATAACCCTACCATACAACCCAGCCATCCCACTCCTTGGAATTTACCCAAAGGAAATGAAATTGGCAAACAAACAAGCTGTCTGCACCTTAATGTTTATTGCAGCTCAATTCACAATAGCTAAGACCTGGAACCAACCCAAATGCCCATCAACAGTAGACTGGATAAAGAAATTATGGGACATGTACTCTATCGAATACTATACAGCAGTCAAAAACAACGAAACCCGGTTATTTGCAACAAGATGGAGGATTTTGGAAAACATCATGCTGAGTGAATTAAGCCAGTCCCTCATCAGTGACAACTAACTAAGCACCAAAAAGAAAACCTGTTGAAGTGAAATGGAAACTATGAGAAACACTGACTTGATCAGCCCTTGTCCTGACTGTTGATGTACAATTTAATACTTTATCCCTTTTAGTATTTTTTTTGTTCTAGTTAATACTATTGGTGGAACTCTAATTAATACACAATTATTCTTAGGTGTTGAAATTTAACTGAAAAGTGATCCCTGTTAAATATAAGAGTGGGAATAAGAGAGGGAGGAGATGTACAGTTTGGGACATGCTCAATAAGACTTGCCCCAAATGCTGGAGTTAGAAACGTGCCAGGGGATTCCAATTCAATCTCATCAAGGTGGCATGTACCAATTCCATCTCACTAGTCCAAGTGATCAATTTCAGTTCACAGTTGGTCACACTGATAGGTCTAAGAGTCAAAGAGATCACATAGACAAGACTAGTGTCTGCTAATACTAACTGATAGAATAAAAAAGGGAGAGAACGATCCAACATGGGAAGTGAGATACACAGCAGACCCATAGAATGGCAGATGTCCTAAACAGCACACTGGCCTCAGAATCAGCCCTTAAGGCATTCAGATCTGGCTGAAGAGCCCATGAGAGTATTTTAGGCATGGAAAGCCAAGACACTCTGGCAAAAACAAAAAGAGGACCTAAATGAAAGATCTCTGCGAGTGAGATCCCAGTAGAAAGAACGGGACATCAAAGGAGGAGATACCTTTCTCTGAAGGGAGGAGAGAACTTCCACTTTGACTATGACTTTGTCCAAATAAGATCAAAGTCGGCAAACTCAAGAGGCTTCCATAGCCTTGGCAACTCATAACTAGAGCCTAGGGAGATTACTGACACCATAAACAAGAGTGTCGATTTGCTAAGTCAACAACAGGAGTCACTGTGTACTTACTCCTCATGTTGGTTTTCTTTTTGGTGCTTGGTTAGTTGTCACTGATCAGGGACTGGCTAATTCACTTTGGGACTGGCTTAATTCACTCAGCATCTCTTAATGTGTTGTCCAATATGAATTTTATATTTTTTTATTTTTTATTTTTTGTTTATTTTTTTTGACAGGCAGAGTGGACAGTGAGAGAGAGAGAGACAGAGAGAAAGGTCTTGCTTTTGCCGTTGGTTCACCCTCCAATGGCTGCCGTGGCCGGTGCACCGCGCTGATCCAATGGCAGGAGCCAGGTGCTTCTCCTGGTCTCCCATGGGGTGCAGAGCCCAAGGACTTGGACCATCCTCCACTGCACTCTCTGGCCACAGCAGAGAGCTGGCCTGGAAGAGGGGCAACCGGGACAGAATCCGGTGCCCCGACCGGGACTAGAACCCAGTGTGCCAGCGCCGCAAGGCGGAAGATTAGCCTAGTGAGCTGCGGTGCCAGCCCTATGTGAATTAATGCTATAACTAGTACTCGAACAGTATTTTACACTTTATGTTCTGTGTGGGTGAAAACTGATGAAATCTTTACTTAATATATACTAAATCAATCTTCTGTATATAAAGATAATTGAAAATGAATCTTGATGTGAATGGAATGGGAGAGGGATCGGGAGATGTGAGGGTTGCAGGTGGGAGGGAAGTTATGGGGGGGGGGAGCCATTGTAATCCATAAACTGTACTTTGGAAATTTATATTTACTAAATCTATCCATTGATGAAAGTAGGGTGTTGAAGTCCTGTATTATTATTGTACTGGAGCTTGTGTCTCCCATTAGGTCCATTAACATTTGTTTTATAAAACATTATGCCTTACATTGGATGTATATATTTACTAATATCACATCTTCAGGTTGAATTGATCCTTTAGTTACATAATTATCTTTTTTCTTTTTAAAAATAGTTTTTGCTTTAAAATATATTTGTCTGATATAAGCATAGCTAGTCTTGCTCACTTTTGATTTCCATTTGCATGGAGTATCTTTTTCCCTCCTTTTACTTTCAGCCTTTGTGTATCTTTATTGGTGAAGTATGTTTCTTGTAGGTAGCATAAGTTGAGTCTTGCTTTTAATCCATTTAGACAATCTCTATATTTTAATTGGGAATTTTAGGCCACTTACATGCAAAGTCATTATTGATCAGTAATGAGTTAGTTCAGCCATTTCTTCATTAATATCCATTTGTTTCTTTGAATCTCCTTTGTTCTTTTATATGACTATATAGAAAAGTCCAGTATATGCCTCCTCCTCCAACAAGACAGTCTAAAGCAGCTATATGTACAGGTAAGTACTTGAGGAAGGGCATCAGAGGAAATAGGAGAGAAATAGGAACACAGTGGGATAACAATAACAAAGAAGCTTGGAGAGAAAACAAAGAGGAACCAAGTCAATCTGGTGGGTCTGAGGCCCAGGGCCAGGGAATTCCCTCGTGTGGGGATAGGATGAGGATGAGAATGTAGGCAGAGCTCGTCTGCATAGGCCTCACACCCAGGTGATCCTCCCTAGGGAGGAATCCTGCTGTCACAGACAAACAGCTCAGCTGGAGAAGAGTGCCCCATTGAAAGCTCAGGGCTCCCAGACTTCAGAGAGGGAACCCACATGGTTTCCTCCCAGACTCAGAGCAGGAATGCAGTGGGTAGGTACCATCTTTGGAGGGGAGTTGCTTACAATAAGTACTTGCCTATCTTTCCAGAGGCCCTAGAGACATTCCTGAATTTCAACAGGGCAGACTGAGCCCCATAGGTCCAGCTCTGCCCAATAAGGCAGCAGCATCCCCAGAGCCTAGACCCACACAGCACTCTGTGATAAGGCAATCAGTGGGGACAGCACAGCGGGGATAGTCCCTAAGACTCTGGAAATAAAGAGGCCTACCTGATCAGAATATGGGACCACCTTCTTTCCTGTTGCACCCTTACGGCAACCACCCAAAAAATTATAGATGTTGAAGGGATCCCATGCACTTGTCCCATCTGACACAGGGGACAAATCTTACAATGGGATCAGAGGGAACATTATAGAGTGGGTTGGCACCCTGGACTGTTTACACATGTGCGTGGGTGAAGTACACAGGCACCAAGATGTCACTCTTGTCAAAGGGAAAAAGTGGGACTCTAAACACATCAATGGGTCCCAACATCCCCTTCTCGCAACTCACTGTAGCCAGAGGCACTCTACCATGTCCATCTTGAGTTTTACTCTGGTGGCCAGATCCCCTAGGCTCCACCTAGTACATAGTCCTGGGGCTCATGTATAAGACATGGCTAGCACTCCACCCAGCCCAGCAATTCCTTGCTAACCAGGACTCACAACAGGGCTCTTTGTGCTGAGCCTAACACAATACAATACTATGGCTTGCTGGGATCTCTGGCCTAGAGAATTCACTGCTGACTCAGGTCCAGCTGGGGCTCAGAACTCCAGGTTCCAGCTCCACCCACAGAAGCTTCCAGGCTTTGGGTACTGTTGCTCATTCAATGTTCAGGCCTGAGGTAGCTACATACAACCCAAACCAGTACACAGCACACAGAGAAAGGCCCCAGACTGCTTGTTCTGCTGGTATAAAGCCAAAGTCATTCTCACATATCCAACCACTCAGACAACATTTTAGGGTCCTACTTCTTCTACCTAACATTAGTGCAACCCTTGGAACTCTAGATCGGGGCAGTACCTAGGAGTCTGTAAATCCACTCAGCTGCTAGAGCCAGCACTGACTTCACAACTTCAGTGCCTGACTTGGATACTGGCTGGGAATCCACATTCAGGCACCAGCAAGGCCTGCTCCCAAAACCTGAGAAGCTCAGCATGACAGTCCCTACCTCAAGAGATGGCATAACAGGAATCTCAGTAACCACATTGATCCACAGAAATCTATTTTATCTACCATCAACTGCAGCAAATAAAGGCATAAGGAAACTATACTACAAAATCTAACTAGAACTAAAGATAAAACACTTTACCGGGGCCAGCGCTGTGGTTCATTTAGTTAATCCTCTGCCTGCGGGGCCAGCATCCCATATGGGCGCCGGGTTCTAGTCCCAGTTGCTCCTCTTCCAGTCCAGCTCTATGCTGTGGCCCAGGAGGGTAGTGGAGGATGGCCCAAGCGTTTGGGCTCCTGCACCCGCATGGGAGACCAGGAGGAAGCACCTGGCTACTGGCTGCGGATCGGCACAGCACGCTGGCTGTAGCAGCCATTTGGGGGGTGAACCAATGGAGGGAAGAACTTTCTCTCTGTCTCTCTCTCTCTCTCACTGTCTAACTCTATCTGTCAAATAAACTAAAAAAGAAAACACTTTACCAAACCAATACCCAGACACACCTATCCAGGAATAAAGCCTTCAATCATCAAAAAATATACTTCAAAAGTGATAGAAACATAAGACCCCCCAGATGCACAAAAATCAACATAGAAACACAAGAAACATGAACAAGGAAGACAGCATAATGCTGCAAAAGGAACACAATAATGCATTGATATCAGAATATGAAGAAAGGGAGATTGAAGAAATGCCTGAAAAAAATTCAAAAGAATGATTGTAAAGTTCCTCAAAAATTCAGAGAAAAAGTTGAATGAAATTTAACTCTTTTAAATGGACAAGAAATGAAGTAAAGAGATAGAAATATTGAAAAAGAGCCAAACATATATATTAGAAATGAAGTACTCAAATCAAATAAAAAAAATTAGAAAGCCTGAACAAATTAGATGAGGAAGAAGAAAGAATATTCAATATAGAAGACTGGATTTTTGAAATAGTGCAAACAAAAAAAGAAAATAGAAACAAAAAATAGTGTTCAAGATCTCTGTTATAATGCCAACCAACCAATTATATGTGTTCTAGGAATTCATGAAACAAAGGAAAAACAGAACAATTTGAAAAACCTATTCAATGAAACAATAGCAGAAAATGGTCCCAGTTTTAAGAAAGATATGGACATCCAAATACAGGGAGCAGATAGAACCTCAAATATACCTGATCAGAAATTATCCTCACCACAACATATTATAGTCAAATTTTTGAAACTAAATCATTGAAAAAATATCCTAAAATTTGCAAGAGAGAAATTACAGATCAACTTTACAGAAGTTCCAATTAGGTTAACAGCAGATTTCCCAATAGAAACCCTACAAGTAAAAGAATGAAGAGATACAGTCCAAGTTCTAAGAGGAAAAACACTGCCAACCCAGGTTACTTTATCCAGAGAAGCTTTCATTCATAAGCAAAGGTGAAATAAAGACGTTCCAATACAAGCAAAAAGTCAAAGAGTTTGTCACTACCTGGCCAGCTTTACAAATGGTACTTAAGGATGTACTATATTTAGAAACAGAGAAAGGCAACCAACATCAAAAATGTGAAGGCAGAAAGCCCGTTGGAAGATCTTTGAAACCAATTGTAACATCTATGCCTCTGAGACATCTGTGATGGGAGGAAGAGTCTCATATATTTTCAGGATCTTTCTCCCGTTGTCTTACTTATTGTACAAGGCTGCCTTTTACTTGAAAATTTTTTTAAGAAATCACTTTCTCGGGGCAGGCACTGTGGCATTTCAGGTTGAAGACGTGGCCTGAAGCACCAGCATCCCATATTGCTCCTCTTCCAATCCAGCTCTCTGCTATGGCCTGGGAAAGCAGTAGAAGATGGCCCAAGTCCTTGGGCCCTTGCACCCACGTGGCAGACCCGGAAGAAGTTCCTGGCTTCTGATGGGTGCAGCTCCAGCTGTTGTGGCCATCTGGGGAATGAACCAGCAGATGGAAGACCTCTCTCCCTGTCTCTATCTCTCTCTGTAACTCTGTCTTTCAAATAAATAAAATAAATCTTAAAAAAAAAACTTTCTCTGACTTTTTCTTGTCCGGAACACAGCACTTTGTTTTCATTCCTTCTTGGGACAAGCTGCATATTTTTCAAATCTTTCTATTCTGTCCCCTTTGCTCCTGATCATCATTGTAAACCTTAGTAAGAGTGGCCATTAACATCCATACTGCATCGTGAACACCTGGCTGCCTTGAAATCTTGAACAAACGGCACAGTTTACCATTTTAAGTTCAGCCTCCCATATTCTTAGGACAGGGAAGCAATACAGCCAGGTCTTAAGGATGACCTTCAGTCTAATTCCCAGTAGAATCCTCATTTCCATCTGAAAGCACATCATCATGGCCTTTACTGTCCATATTTCTACCATTTCTGAGCCCCCATCAGCACTGCCCATATCACTCAGCTTGCGACACTCTAGGCTTTCTCTAGCCTGCTCCTCCAAACTCTCCCAACCTTTCCCAGTAAACCAACTCTGGAGACTCCTCCACATCTTCAGGTATAGTTCATAGTAATGACTCACTTCCTGGTACCAAAATGTTCTGTATTAGCCTGCCTTCATTAGCTTAACTAAAATACTGGAGAGAACTTCTAGGGAAAGAAAGAGTTGATTTCAGCTTATATCTTTCAGGGTCAGATAGTTCCATAGTCTGGCATCTGTGGAGGCTGGTCATAGTGGGTACAAAGTTGTGGTCACATAGTGAGCCAGGAAACAAAGACAGAGAGAACCTAGGATGAACTTTAACTCAAATAATCAAGTCTCTCACGACAGCCACCCTCCAAGGGCATGTGCCCAATGACCTAAAGATCTCCTGCATGTCTCACTTCTTAGACACCACAATTAAGTGAAATCTTCACATTTACTCCATAAAAACACCAGAGTTTAAACATCTGCATGAGTTTTGGGGAGACAAGTTTTACTGTATCCATAACATGGGCCTAGCCACAGTTTTGTTTGGCAGCCAGAATATTCCTATGAACCCATGATTTTAAAACAGGTTTAAATTTATAAAGCATGCAGAGGATCACTCAGCTGGCTCCAAATGTTATGTATCTTGTTTTTAAAATACTTTTTATTTGGGAAACAGAGATAGATAAGTATATTTTAAAGGGATACAATATTTAAAAATCAGTAAGGATACTTTCTGACATTAACATTACCAGAGCTCATACGATGAAGGAGTAGCTCTCATCCTCCTCAATAGGAAACAGAATTGAAACAGCTATTCAAGATTGCCAGAGATATTTTATACTAAACAAGATGCAATATATAAGAGTATCTGGGCAGGTAAAAGATAACTCAATTATTTCCATTTTTTACATGAAGAATATATTTCTCTACCTTAGACACCTTCTCATCAAGACAAAGACTAAATCAACTAAAATACTTCTTTCAAAGGTTTAATGTATCATTCTAGCGGATATCTTCTTTCATTGTAATAAAATTATCCCATTTTCATATGGTGCATATGCTTTAAAATTTATGCAATATATCCAAGTTGTAACCGCATTCTTGTTTCCCATATAACTGATTTAATTGAAAAGCAGAACTGTTATATTCTATACTAACAAATAAAGGATTAAAGCGAAGCAGCACTGATGTTTTTGCTTCAATATTCTACCTAATTTCTTGAAAATGAAATGACTTTTTCATAAAAAAATTCCTTTTCCATGACTGAACCCTTAGCAGGCTATATTTGACTTTAGAACATATGCAATCTAAACTGAATGTTGAACATCTGTTTAATCTTAGACCAACTGCAAAGCCATCAAAGTCAGTCCTCCATTTCTGTTTGTACTTCAAAGGAAATTAGTTCTTTTTTGAATACTAAGTAAAATGATCTCCCCGGACTTTTTCTTATATTTTTCATGGGTACAAACACGAGTAGGTTAATAGTACACTCCAACATTTATCAACTTCCAGAACAATGACCTCTTTCTGAATTCTAAAACTTCAAAAACAAAATATTGGAAGGGGCTACATGAAGCTGATTAAAACATTTTTTTCATCCTGTAAGTCATGCAAATAAACAGCGACATTTGCTATCAAATTCTACAGACTCAACTAAAGAAACATCCCTTGTCAGACTCCAGATCATCAAGACTATTTGCTAGCAGTATGAACAAGCTATAGAGAAGGTGTATGGTATTTAGAAATAACAGTCTTGAATCAGCCTTTTTAAGTCATCTGCTTTAATGTATCCATTTTGGTACATGGAGCAAACTGTGCTAATTGGACATTATACAGTATGTATATGTACTCCTCCTCCTCCACCCCCCCCCAAAAAAAATCACACATTAACCCGTAAATATGTAGAATTTTATGTTTATGACTATTAACATTTTTAAACCTAAAAACTAAAAATGTATAATGAAAAGAAAAATCATGATACTAAATCCAAAAAAAATTATAGTTTTTCTTATATTAAAATGAGGACAAACAAGTGAAATTAATTTAAATATTTAAAAATTTTCAACACACAAGCATATAAAATTACTGATGGGCTATTTTACTTTTTTTAATACTAGGGCTTTAATATCTAGTGTGTAGTTTATACATATCATACAATTCAGTTCAGACTAGCTTGATAGCCTCATGTGACCTGTGGATACCTTACTGCATATTGTAGTCCAGCTCCCTGAATAAGGGGAAGGACAAGGAGAGAAAAGGACCAGGAAAAAATTAACATACAATTGACATCATCTCACCATAATACTACATTCTTTTTCCTATATTCCTTTAAAATGTTGCTCCAAAGACAGCGTATTTATCTTTCTCTATTTTGATTATAAGAGTCATATCTACAAAATTTCAGTAACAGAAATTGCATAGTGGAAAGAGGATTTCTACTCTAAGCAGGTGATGGTTAAGGATTGCATGAGGGTCAAGTCAAGCAGATTGGGACCCCTATTATGTGCTCAGTACCTGCAGCTTAACATGTTGACATCCTGTTTTGGTGTGACTTCTGCTTCACTTTTGCTGAGGTGAGATTTGAAGAGCCCAGAGGTGTGGACAAAAAATATTTAATGAGACTATAATTGCCATTATCAGGACATAACTATGTACTTTCAAATCCATGTTAGCAGAGTATTTTCTACTACAGATAAAACCTGTGTGTTTTCTTGTCTTCTGCACATCTAATATGCTCATGGCAGATCAGCCACAAGGAGTTGCAAACAAATATCTAAGGTAGCCAAACTGAGAAGCAGGAGTTGCATGGATTGGTCAGGATAGTGAAACTGTAGCTGCATTGCTCAGGAGAGAGCTCTGTATCTGCAACTGACAATGGAATGCTCAAATATGCCTCAACTCTAGTAGGCTTGTTGCAAGCTTTCTTTTATCTCCTCAACCCTCCTCTATTTAATATCCACAACTCAATCTTAGAATCACTAGAAAGTTCCCATATTGCCAGAGCCTAGAGTAGAGCCTTAGACATACTTTGTGCTCAAAAGATGTTGACTGAATGAACAAAGCAGAGAGCATTAGGTTTGAACTCCATCATTTCCTCTGTTGTATCCTCAGGGTCTAGCTCAGTACTTGACACATTCCATCGTAGGAAGAACATGGTGCCCTGGATTGATGCTGAGGTAGACGAACAGAGGGAAGTGGTGCTGTGCTACAAGTTCAAATAGCTGATCTCCATCCCGGAGAATAGCTCTCATGTTTGGACTGTGACTCAGAAAACATTAAAGCTAGTAAATAGTGGGGAAATGATTGTGAGTGCTTAGTTATTGTACTCAAATCAAGTGGTGATCCCAATTCCCAAGCCCTGCCTTTGCCTCAAGCTCTGACTTACAAACTGCCCAATGGCAGATTGAAGATATTACCAAACCAATTGGTACTTCAGATCCTCAATAGCTAGGTTGTTTAGGCACATGTGAAGAAATTTGTAAGCTATTGGAATAAGAAAACCACTAGGGAGCCAAGATGGCGGAATAGTGAGGGCGCGCACCGATAGTCCGGGAAAATTTAGTTTAATAAAAGGGGAGTTACGGTAGCCGCAGAAAATAGAACCAAACAAAAATTGCAGGGGAAACCCTTCTGAATGGAGCAGGCGTGAATCAGACGACCTACTGGGAGAACAAGGTCGCCCACCGCACGGAAGCAAAGTCGCGGGACCCAGCCGCAGAAGCCCCAGGGTCTGCGCGACAGTGCTCCAAGGAGAGTGCACGCCACACAGAAAACAGCGGGGAGACTTGAGATGCTCAGGGCTCCGAGTCCACACATCGGCGCTGGAAGGGGAGGTGAGCTCAATAACCCGAGACATTGGTGGGGAAACGGGGGTCAGAATCTAGAGGGGGGCCGGAAAGTGCAGCAAACTCACTACCGGAAAGAAGGAAAAAAAAGCTTCGGGGTTTCTCTTCCCCCTAACCTTGCAAAGGTTACAAGGCTGCCAGACTTGAAGAATTCCCAAGAGACAAAGAGCAGGCCTCCTCTTTGGATTTACATATCAGTGGGGGAGAGTTAAGGAACTGAGTCACTACAATTCAGTAGCCTAGGCAACCCAGTGGGAGTCCAGAGGAGCCAAAGACTGGAAGCTAAATACCATCAATTCTGCACAGCCCTGCCCTGCAGTGTTACTTACCCCCTGAATAAATAAAATAAATAAATAAATAAAAAGAGAGAGATTTACCACACATAACCTGAGGGTGTCACCTTTGCACACCCTTAACCTGGAAGAACCAGGCAGAGCTCTCAGGCCGCACCCATCTCAAGCCTCCAAGGCTCCTCCAACAGCAGGCAGTCCACTTAACACGGACATAGTATAAAAAAAAAAAAAAAAGAAAAAGAAAAAAAAAAGCGCACAGTGACGCAAGAAGAATTAACTATGCCAAGTAACAAACACAGAAATAGAGGGAGCAAGATCAACGATGACACTATGATGCCTCCAAATAAGCAAAACACCCCAAGCCAAGAGTATGAAGATGATGAGATAGAAGAAATGCAAGATACGGATTTCAAAAAATTTATGATAAGAACATTTAGAAGTTTTCAAAAGCAAATCCTTGAACTACAGAAATCCTTAATGGACAAGATTGAAAATCTTTCTCGTGAAAATGAAATTTTAAGGAAGAGTCAAAATGAAACTCAGAAACTAGTAGAACAGGAAAGTGTAATAGTCAAGAGAAATCAAAATGAAATGAAGAGCTCAATAGATCAAATGACAAACACATTAGAAAGCCTTAAAAACAGAATGGGTGAAGCAGAAGAGAGAATATCGGACTTAGAAGATAGAGCACAGGAAAACATACAGTCAAACCAAAGAAAAGAAGAGGAAATTAGAAACCTGAAAAATATTGTTGGGAATCTACAGGATACTATTAAAAAAACCAACATTCGAGTTCTAGGAGTTCCTGAAGGCATGGAGAGAGAGAAAGGATTGGAAGGCCTTTTTAGTGAGATACTAGCAGAGAACTTTCCAGGTTTGGAGAAGGACAGAGATATCCTAGTACAGGAAGCTCATAGAACCCCCAATAAACATGACCAAAAGAGATCCTCACCACGACACGTGGTAATTAAACTTACCACAGTGAAACATAAAGAAAAGATCCTAAAATGTGCAAGAGAGAAACGTCAGATTACTCTCAGAGGATCTCCAATCAGACTCACAGCTGACTTCTCATCAGAAACCCTACAAGCTAGGAGGGAATGGCGAGACATAGCACAGGTGCTAAGAGAGAAAAATTGCCAGCCCAGAATATTATATCCTGCCAAGCTCTCATTTGTGAATGAAGGTGAAATAAAGACCTTTCATAGCAAACAGAAATTGAAAGACTTTGTGGCCACTCGTCCGGCCCTGCAAAAGATACTTAAAGATGTGCTACACTCAGAAACACAGAAACACGGCCATCAATATGAAAGAAGGGAAAGGAAGAACACCTACCAGTAAAAGAGCATGGGAAGCTCAAAGCATATACTAGAAAATATTTCCGGGAAAATGGCAGGGCAAAGTCACTACGTATCAGTTGTCACATTGAACATTAATGGTCTGAATTCTTCAGTTAAAAGACACCGTTTAGCTGACTGGCTCACAGAACACAACCCAACTATTTGTTGCCTACAAGAAACACATCTCTCTAACAAAGAGGCATGCAGACTGAAAGTGAAAGGTTGGAAAAAGATATTCCATGCCAACAGAAACCAAAAAAAAGCAGGTGTAGCCATATTAATATCAGACAAAATAAACTTTAATACAAAAACTGTTAAGAGAGACAAAGAGGGACACTATATAATGATTAAGGGTTCAATTCAACAGGAAGATGTAACTATTATAAATGTATATGCACCTAATTACAGGGCACCGGTCTATTTAAAAGATATGTTAAGGGACTTAAAGGGAGATTTAGATTCCAATACAATAGTACTGGGGGACTTCAATACTCCACTCTCAGAAATAGACAGATCATCCGGACAGAAGATCAACAAGGAAACAGCAGATTTAATTGACACTATCGCCCAAATGGATCTAACAGATATCTACAGAACTTTCAACCCTACATCTATAGACTTCACATTCTTCTCAGCAGCGCATGGAACCTTCTCTAGGATTGATCACATACTAGGACATAAAGCAAATCTCAGCAAATTTAAAAGAATTAGAATCATACCATGCAGCTTCTCAGACCACAGCGGAATGAAGCTGGAAATTAGCAACTCAGGAAACCCCAGAAAGTATGCAAACACATGGAGACTGAACAACATGCTCCTGAATGAACACTGGGTCATTCAAGAAATCAAAAGAGAAATCAAAAACTTTCTGGAAGTAAATGAAGACAACAACACAACATATCAAAACTTATGGGATACAGCAAAAGCAGTATTGAGAGGCAAATTTATAGCAGTAGGTGCCTATATCAAGAAATTGGAAAGGTACCAAATAAATGAGCTTTCAGCGCACCTCAAGGACCTAGAAAAACTGCAGCAAACCAAACCCAAATCTAGTAGGAGAAGAGAAATAATTAAAACCAGAGAAGAAATTAATAGGATTGAATCCAAAAAAACATTACAAAAAATCAGCCAAGCGAGAAGCTGGTTTTTTGAAAAAATAAACAAAATTGACACCCCATTGGCCCAACTAACTAAAAAAAGAAGAGAAAAGACCCAAATCAATAAAATCAGAGATGAAAAAGGAAACATAACAACAGACACCACAGAAATAAAAAGAATCATCAGAAATTACTACAAGGACCTGTATGCCAGCAAACAGGAAAACCTATCAGAAATGGATAGATTCCTGGACACATGCAATCTACCAAAATTGAACCATGAAGACATCGAAAACCTAAATAGACCCATAACTGAAACAGAAATTGAAACAGTAATAAAGGCCCTCCCAACAAAGAAAAGCCCAGGACCAGATGGATTCACTGCTGAATTCTACCAGACATTTAAAGAAGAACTAATCCCATTTCTTCTCAAACTATTCAGAACAATCGAAGAAGAGGGAATCCTCCCAAATTCTTTCTATGAAGCCAGCATCACCTTAATCCCTAAGCCAGAGAAAGATGCAGCACTGAAAGAAAATTACAGACCAATATCCCTGATGAACATAGATGCAAAAATCCTCAATAAAATTCTCGCCAATAGAATACAACAACACATCAGGAAAATCATCCATCCAGACCAAGTGGGATTCATCCCTGGTATGCAGGGATGGTTCAACATTCGCAAATCAATCAATGTGATTCACCACATTAACAGACTGCAGAAGAAAAACCATATGATTATCTCAATTGATGCAGAGAAAGCATTTGATAAAATTCAACACCCTTTCATGATGAAAACTCTAAGCAAATTGGGTATAGAAGGAACATTCCTCAATATAATCAAAGCAATTTATAAAAAAACCACAGCCAGCATCCTATTGAATGGGGAAAAGTTGGAAGCATTTCCACTGAAATCTGGCACCAGGCAGGGATGCCCACTCTCACCACTGCTATTTAACATAGTTCTGGAAGTTTTAGCCAGAGCCATCAGACAAGAAAAAGAAATCAAAGGAATACAAATCAAGAAGGAAGAAGTCAAACTATCCCTCTTTGCAGACGATATGATTCTGTACTTAGAGGATCCAAAGAACTCTACTAAGAGACTATTGGAACTCATAGAGGAGTTTGGCAAAGTGGCAGGATATAAAATCAATGCACAAAAATCAACAGCCTTTGTATACACAAGCAATGCCATGACTGAGAAAGAGCTGCTAAGATCAATCCCATTCACAATAGCTACAAAAACAATCAAATACCTTGGAATAAACTTAACCAAGGACGTTAAAGATCTCTACGATGAAAATTACAAAACCTTAAAGAAAGAAATAGAAGAGGATACCAAAAAATGGAAAAATCTTCCATGCTCATGGATTGGAAGAATCAACATCATCAAAATGTCCATTCTCCCAAAAGCAATTTATAGATTCAATGCAATCCCAATCAAGATACCAAAGACATTCTTCGCAGATCTAGAAAAAATGATGCTGAAATTCATATGGAGGCACAAGAGACCTCGAATAGCTAAAGCAATCTTGTACAACAAAAACAAAGCCGGAGGCATCACAATACCAGACTTCAGGACATACTACAGGGCAGTTGTAATCAAAACAGCATGGTACTGGTACAGAAACAGATGGATAGACCAATGGAACAGAATTGAAACACCAGAAATCAACCCAAACATCTACAGCCAACTTATATTTGATCAAGGATCTAAAACTAATCCCTGGAGTAAGGAGAGTCTATTCAATAAATGGTGCTGGGAAAACTGGATTTCCACGTGCAGAAGCATGAAGCAAGACCCCTACCTTACACCTTACACAAAAATCCACTCAACGTGGATTAAAGACCTAAATCTACGTCCTGACACCATTAAGTTATTAGAGAACATTGGAGAAACCCTTCAAGATATTGGCACAGGCAAAGAATTTCTGGAAAAGACCCGGGAGGCACAGACAGTCAAAGCCAAAATCAACTATTGGGATTGCATCAAATTGAGAAGTTTCTGTACTGCAAAAGAAACAGTCAGGAGAGTGAAGAGACAACCGACAGAATGGGAAAAAATATTTGCAAACTATGCAACAGATAAAGGGTTAATAACCAGAATCTACAAAGAGATCAAGAAACTCCACAAAAACAAAACCAACAACCCACTTAAGAGATGGGCCAAGGACTTCAATAGACATTTTTCAAAAGAGGAAATCCAAATGGCCAACAGGCACATGAAAAAATGTTCAAGGTCACTAGCAATCAGGGAAATGCAAATCAAAACCACAACGAGGTTTCACCTCACCCTGGTTAGAATGGCTCACATACAGAAATCTACCAACAACAGATGCTGGCGAGGATGTGGGGAAAAAGGGACACTAACCCACTGTTGGTGGGAATGCAAACTGGTCAAGCCACTATGGAAATCAGTCTGGAGATTCCTCAGAAACCTGAATATAACCCTACCGTTCGACCCAGCCATCCCACTCCTTGGAATTTACCCAAAGGAGTTTAAATTGATAAACAAAAAAGCGGTCTGCACCCTAATGTTTATTGCAGCACAATTCACAATAGCCAAGACCTGGAACCAACCTAAATGCCCATCAATGGTAGACTAGATAAAGAAATTATGGGATATGTACTCTTTAGAATACTATACCGCAGTAAGAAACAACGAAATCCAGTCATTTGCAACAAAATGGAGGAATCTGGAACACATCATGCTGAGTGAAGTAAGCCAGTCCCAAAGGGACAAATACCATATGTTCTCCCTGATTGGTGACAACTGACTGAACACCAAAAAGGAAACCTCCTGAAGTGAAATGGACACTATGAGAAATGGTGACTTGATCAGCATAGCCCTGACTGCTAATGGACAACTTAATACATTATCCCTCATAGTATTTTTCTTTTGTCTGTTCTACTTAATATGACTGGTTTAATTCTGTAATTATCACACAGTTATTCTTAAGGGTTGAAAATTAACTGAAATGTGATCCCTGTTAAACATAAAAGTGGGTATAAGAGAGGGAAGAGATGTATAATTTGGGGCATGCTCGGGCTGACTTGCCCCAATTGGTAGAGTTGGAAACATACTAGGGGATTCCAATTCAATCCCATCAAGGTGGCATGTGCCAATGCCATCTCACTATTCCAAGTGATCAATTTCAGTTCACAATTGATCATAATGAAAGGACTAAGAGTCAAAGGGAGCACATAAACAAGTCTAGTATCTGCTAACACTAACCGATAGAATAAATAAAGGGGAGAGTGATCCAACATGGGAAGTGAGATACTCAGCAGACTCATAGAATGGCGGATGTCCTAAATAGCACTCTGGCCTCAGAATCAGCCCTAAAGGCACTCGGATCTGGCTGAAAAGCCCATGAGAGTATTTCAGGCATGGAAAGCCAAGACACTCTGGCAAAAAGATCTCTGTGAGTGAGATCCCAGTGGAAAGAACAGGTCTTCAAAGAGGGAGGTGCCTTTCTCTGAAGGGAGGAGAGAACCTCCACTTTGACTATGACCTTGTCTAAACAAGATAAGAGTCGGAGAACTCAAGGGGCTTCCATAGCCTTGGAAACTCATGACTGGTGCATAGGGAGATTACTGATGCCATAAACAGGAGTGTCAATTTGTAAAGTCAACAACAGGAGTCACTGTGCACTTACTCCTCATGTAGGATCTCTGTCCTTAATGTGCTGTACACTGAGGCTTAATGCTATAACGAGTACTCAAACAGTATATTTCACTTTGTGTTTCTATGGGGGTGCAAACTGTTGAAATCTTTACTTAATGTACACTAAACTGATCTTCTGTTAAAAAAAAAAAAAAGAAACTATCAATTCCCAACTTGACTCTCACTGGGATTAAACATGACAATAGGTCTGATCTGATTTCATCATCATTTAAAAAAAATCATCTATTATTTTTCACTTTATGTTTCTGTGTGGGAACAAACTGTTGAAATCCTTACTTAAGGTATAATAAGCTGATCTTCTGTATACTAAGATAATCGAAAATGAATCTTGATGTGAATGGAAGGGGAGAGGGAGTGGGAAAGGGGAGGGTGGTGGGTGGGAGGGACGGTATGGGGGGGAAAGCCATTGTAACCCATGAGACGTACTTTGGAAATTTATATTCATTAAATAAAAGATAAAAAAAAAAAAAAAAGAAAACCACTAGACACAATAATGAAGCGAGACAGAGATTGAGGGAGGGAAGTGGAGGTGAGAACACACTCCTATTACAATTGAATTTCAAGAGGAAACACTTTTAGAAGAAAACAGGAGAATCGGATGTCTACATTCATTCAGTAGTGCTAATCTATCTTGCTTCTACTTCCTGAAGATACATGCTGCACCTAAATAGTGGCATCCTCTGACTTTAGCGTTTGCAAGATGGAGTTAATAACAGCAATTGCCTTCCATGTTGTTGTAAGGAATAAGTGAAATAATTCATTTAAAACAATTACCACAGTGTTGGTGCAAAGCAATTGCTCAGAAATGATCCATAATTTTGAAGATTGGTAGTGGTAACACTCATAGATATATCAAATTGAATCTTTCTTACTTTCTGCCTGAGGATGCAACTAGATGATGAATGGAAGTAAAATAACAATGTTTAGAACTTAGTGCTCAACAGATGGCAATAATTACTAATATTATTTTAACCATATTTTCTTACAATTTTTCTCTAAATAGACAATGCTGCTTTAGAGCTGCAGAAACTAGGGCTTAAAAAGGTGAAGTGGGAGTGAAAGATAGTGGTGATGGCTCAAGCAAATTGATTCCTGCCAATGATGTGGGAGACTAGAATTGAGTTCCTGGCCTTGGCCTGGCCCTCTCCTACTTGTGTGAACCAGGAGTTGGAAATGTGTTTCTCTCTCTCTCAAACAAAAAGCTGAACCAACTTGCAAAAGCTCACAGATGTCTTAGATCAATATCATTATGACTGCAGAGTTTGTGCTTATTTTAATAAAGTTTTATTGGATCATAGCTGCATACTTCATTTACATACTGGCAATGGCTATTTTTACACTACAACATCCAAGTTGAGTAATGGTGACAGACCATATATCGCCCGAAGTCTAAAATATTTGCTATCTACCCCTTTACAGAGAAAGCATTGACCTAAGTCTGGTCCAAAAGTTACTTAATGATGTTTTAAACTCATGTTGTATCTGTACATAATCATTTTATAAATTACCAATTAAAATGAAGCATTAGAAACAGATTACTGCCTAAATCCTGTTGTTTCCAAGAAGAATGCAAGTATGACAGTAGCTCTTGTAAAAGTGCTCCTTGTTGCTAAGCATGGAGGGATGAAGTAAAGCTGCAGCAGATTCCTAGGAGAGATTTTATTATGATGGACTCCTCAAAGCTTCTACTACTAGGTGACTGCAGTGCCTAAACATACCTTTAGACTAAAAAACTCATATCTCTTCCCCCTTTCCAATTAATTCATTTTAGTAGCAGTAATAGTAATCATCCTAGTTTGCTTGATCCCTGGAACCTGAGACTGCCCCCTCAGCTGACATCACTAATCACTAGGCCCCAGCCAAATAGCATGAAACAAATGGTACTGTGATTTGCCACAACTCTGGTTGCTCAGTCTTAGATATGCATAGATGTTTTGATTAGTAGCCAAGCCTCACCTCATCTACAGGTCAAGAGATCACTATTTCATTAAACTGTGTTTTGAAACCAAAAAGACTACATTATTCTGATCAAAGAACTTTTCCTTACTTAGTACACACAAAAATTGGCTTTTCTTTTAAATAGGTGAAAAAGTGTCATGGCAATCAAATCTGTTCTTCCGAGAATTTCATCACAGTCCCTAATCAGCAAGTTCTGAATGACATGCTATAAAAGTTACTGAGGATTTCAACAAATGGTATCATGGTAAGCTCATTGACGTTGAACATACAGTTCTGAGTATTTGAGTTGTAATGTGAACTATTGTTACTTCCTTCCCTGGTAATAGAAAAAGTTGAGTAGCATATCCTTATCATTGTTACCAAACTTTCAGTTTGGGTAACTTCCTGTGACTCTTACATTCATAGGGCTATCTTCATCACTCAAAGATTGATGCAGGTGATTGTACAAGAATATCTGGGATATCTTTCTTCCTAAATATGTCACTGTAGAAGAAAGTTATTTGGCAATTGGGATGAGGAGCATTTTCTTGCTGGGTGAGGGAGCACACATTGATGTTTAGATACAGTAGAAACTGAAGTGTTTTACATTGGCTTACACTTTATGTAAGGAATTAGTACACTTGGTTAGAGAGGTACAGACTGCATTCTGTAAAAAAGCTACTTCTGAAAGCTCAAGAAAAATAAATCAAACCCCAAGTAAAGGAAGATATCATATTCCCAAAGGAACCATTTTTAAATAATGCAATACTCTAAGGTATTTTAATTCCTAAATATCATTCATAATCCAGACACAGCAATACTGAGGAGACAACTGCAGTATATTTTCATGCTAATTATCTTAGCAATATTCAAGCCTTTATCATGTTTATGTTCTCGTTTATCTTGTGGACAAAATTCTGGTTCAGCTTCTTTCTACATAAAATCAGAACCAGTTTAGCATTCAAGAGCTCATCCATAGTCTCTCTAATCACCAATTCAGGTCAAGCACCCTCTCCTTTTTCTCATGTGTACAGACAATGATTAATTTAAGAAGCGGTGGTAATATGGCTTTCTTGGAAAGTATGCATGCTACTGTGTCACATAATTTTTTTAGTCAAAGTTAAATAACTCTTCTGGAAATAAAACATCCACAACCCATATAAAGAAATGTCGGTGTCAATAGTGAAGCCAAGTGAAAATGTAACGGTTATCAGTCATCTTTTTTTTTTTTTTTTTGACAGGCAGAGTGGACAGTGAGAGAGACAGAGAGAAAGGTCTTCCTTTTGCCATTGGTTCACCCTCCAATGGCCGCCGCGGCCAGCGCACCGCGCTGATCCGATGGCAGGAGCCAGGAGCCAGGTGCTTTTCCTGGTCTCCCATGGGGTGCAGGGCCCAAGCACCTGGGCCATCCTCTACTGCACTCCCTGGCCACAGCAGAGGGCTGGCCTGGAAGAGGGGCAACCGGGACAGAATCCGGCGCCCCGACCGGGCCTAGAACCCGGTGTGCCGGCGCCGCTAGGCGGAGGATTAGCCTAGTGAGCCGCGGCGCCGGCCTGGTTATTGGTCATTTTTTAGCAGCTCAGAATATGAACTCCTTTCCAAGATATGGGGAATTCTTACCTCATGTGTCTTGGTGGGAGTCAGGGATCACTTCTTTGTAACAGAAGGTGAAAATGCTACCAACTTTCTTTACCAGCCTTCCTTACTGCTGAAATGTAGGCATCTATCCTAAATGAGTGCTTTCTTGACTTCCTTGATGAGAAGACTCACCTGAGATTCTTGTTATTGGCTACACAGGCCCAGAGATTGTTAGGCTGCAGAATGGTTTACCTTTGTAAGTACCCAGGAAAGTCTTATTATTAAAGAAGCTTGTTAACCAAACATTGGCCTGTGACCTTGAGTGCACATGAGATTCACTAGAGGAGTTCTTAAAACTAGAACTCCTGGACCTCACCCCAAATCAATTTAATCAGAAAATAAGAATCATTTCTGAGATGAATTTCTCATGTGGGGAGGGTGGGGTGGTGGGAGGCTTCACATGTGGTTTCATTGCATAGTGATGCTTGAGAAACCCGGGTTTAGACCAATACTTCACTAAACAGGTGCTGGGATTTTGATGTAGAAGTAGTACAAGGAGAGGACAATTGTGAGTCAGTCATAGCTACAGCACAATCAGATTCCTGGGAGAGTGGGAATAGCTGTGCTAATGAGAGCATCCTTCCTCCAGGGATCCACCATCAGTGATCCACACTACAGCATTTAGTAGCGTCCTTTTGCAGTCTGATTTTGAGCATTGCTTAAAGATATTTAGTCATGAGACTGACTTTGCAGCATTCCTGGAGATTCTGTAAGCTAGCCAACAGTAATATTAAATTATTTCTCTAAGTAAATCATCCTGAACTGGTTTCTATTGTTTGCAAACAATAATAGAAAATATTACACAGAGTAGTGGGGGAAACTCTGACTTTGCAGGAATAGAATGTGAATTTGACTACTATGGGACCCCTCTGAGTCTCTACTTCTTAATCTCTAAAATGGGAAAGCTACCTTGTTTCATACAGCTGTTGTGATGATTAAATTAGATATTAACTTGAAGTGCTGTTGTCAGGCTAAAGAATGCCTCTCTGAGAAAGGCTTAGCATAGCAGCATGGAAAAGGGGGAGGGGAGGCAGTGCTGTGGTGTACCAGGTAAAGCTGCCACCTGCAGTGCCTGCAGCCCATATGGTGCCACCTCGAGTCCCGGCTGCTCCACTTCTGATCCAGCTCTCTGCTGTGGCCTTGGGCCCTGCACCTGCGTGGGAGACCCAGATAGACGTTCCTGGCTCCTTACTTCAGATCGGCATAGCTCTGGCCGCTGCAGCCATTTGGTGAGTGAACTATTGGATGGAACACTTTCTCTCTCTCTCTCTCTCTAACTGTGCCTTTCAAACAAATAAATAAGCCTTAAAAAAAAGGATAATGGACATGTCTTGCAGTTCTAATTTCATAGCAAACAATGCTTACTTTGATCATCTATTTATATGCAGTGAATTTGAGTGGAGATCGGTGCCCCAACCCACTCCTGGGAAGTGCCACTAGAAAAGGCTTGGCATAAGTCATTACATGTTATTTTACTCTTTCATTCTATAATATATAACATGCAAATCTAATCAAAGAGTGCAATCTTGGGAAAGGATTCCAGAGCTTTTAAAAAACTATTCTTCATTAGTTATCTAGTCTAGGACAAATAATTTTGAGTAATTAAAATATTTCAGTACATTTGAACACCAGAAATTACATATGCACTATATATTTTTCTATAATATGCTTAACTCTGATCCCAGTTCCCATTTAGAGTTCTTATTTATATGTCTATTAATACAATCATAGGGTCAGTCATTGGATCTAGTGGTTAAGATTCTCAGTTGGGATGCCCATGTCAAAGTGCTGAGGCTGAAGTACTGATTCCACTCCCAATTCCAGCTTCCTACTAATGTATATCCTGGGAGGCAGAAGGTGATGGCTCAAGTACTTGGGTTTCAGGCTCCCAGCTTCAATCTGGCCCAGCCCTAGGCCATTGCAGGCTCTTGGGTGTAAACCATCATATGGTGTCACTCTTTAACTCTCTTTCTCTCAGTCTCTTTCTTCCTGTCCATAAAATAAACAAATAAATAAAAATTATTTTAAAAAATAACAATCATCTTTAAAAAAAAAACTGAGCTAATAGAGGGCAATGTCTTACAGCCATAAGCCTGTATTTTGAGGAATCATCCTATGTTAACTCAGTAAGGTCCTGCCATTAGTTGACTGTTGCTATGGCAAAATGGAAATTAAAACTTGAGAATTCTAAATCTGTTATCTGCTAGACGGGTAGGATGCAGACAAAGTGTATTTCCATTATGATGGCTTTTTTTATAACTTGGCTCTCCATTTCCTCTTCTCTCCCCCTCACACCATATGATCCCAGCCCTACCCTGTACTCACAGGAAGACTAGTCAGTTTAACCATGTAGAATTCAATCATTTATGCTTCTCCATACTCAAATTTTAATCAAATACCTATGTATATAACTCATATATAGGTTTTTTATTGTGATGACCAATTATTGATGATTTTATTTATTTATTTAATTATTTAAGAGATATAGAAAGAGACATAGATCATTAGAATGAGATCTCCCAACTTCTGGTACACTCTCCAAATGCCCACAACAGCCAGGGCTAGGCCAGACCACAGCCAGAAACCAGGTATTCAATGCAGGTCTCCCAAATGGATGATAGGAGTCCAATTAATTGAGCCATCACTGCTGCCCCACACCCAGTATTTACAATAAAAAGAAGCTGAAATCAGGTGTCAAAGCCAGGAATTGAACCCAGGTATGCTGATGTAGGATTCCATCATCTTAAATAGCCCCTTAACCTCTGGGTTAAACACCATCTTGGTCATTGTTTTGTAATGATAAGATCATTTTATGATACTATGTGGAAATCCCACCAAATATTTTTCTTAAAGTTTGCATAATTTTTATTTTTGATGCATTTTGATTTTAATAACAATGTTAATAACTGTTAATACTACTTAGTAATACTCTGAGGATTAAATTAGATAATTTATGTAAAATGACAGCATTCTTTGGTTGCTACTATTTTGTGGTTTTTTAAAATATAGCATTAAAATTTTTTTCTTTTTTCTTTTCATTAATTTTTAACAGATTCAATATGATTTGTGGATACATGTCTAAGAAAATAATGATATTCCCCTCCTCTCTCCTTCCTTCTACCTTTCTGTCATTTCTTTTTGAGTTTTTGAGATTCTGATTCAGATACATTGTATTTTATTCAACCATTTTCCTATTGATAGTTAACCATTTTTCTTCTACCCTTTTGCATTATCAGAAAATTCACAGTGAATATATACATGCCATTACATGTGGAGTTTTCCATTAAATGAAATAAAATTATTTGTTCAAAGTATAATGCTTTTAAGTGCAAGTGATAGCAGTCTATCCAGTAATGGTTTAAATCAGGAAGCTATCACTTAACAAGAAACCCAGTGGAAGATATTCCCAGAGTTTGAGTGGTCAAAGACATAATCCACAAACCAAGCTCTTTATATTTTATTCCACCAAACTCATGCATCTTGCTTATTGGTCACAAAAGGTCTCCTGAAGCTCTAGATATACACATAAAATGATTCAAAGCATAAAGAGGGAAGAGGACAAATTCCTTTTCTTTTTTTAGATGTATTTTTATTTATTTGAAAGAATTACAGAGAAAGGTAAAGACAGAGAGAGGCCTTGCATCCCCTGGTTCACTCCCCAAATGGCTGCAACGGCTGGAGCTGAGCCGATCCGAAGTCAGGAACCAGGAGCTTCTTCCAGGTCTCCCACGTGGGTGCAGGGGCCCAAGCACTTGGGTCATCTTCTACTGCTTTCCCAGGCCATAAGCAGGGAGCTGGAATGGGAGAGGAGGAGCCGGGACTAGAACCAGCGCCCATATGGGATGCCGGCGCTCAGGTCAGGGCTTTAACCCACTATGCCACAGTGCCAGCCCCCAAACTCCTTTTTATACAGCTCTTTATAGAAAGAAAAATCTCACAGTACACCAAGACAACTTTCTCTTACATCTAGATGACTACAAATGGTGTAGAGCAGTGAATTGGCAATGGGAACCGCAGTCTATGATTTGTTTAGATTGAGTACATTGCCCCTGGATAAGTCAAGGTCAGCAAAAGGAAGAAAAAGAAGGAGAAGATGATCTTTGGAAAATAAACCAAGTTGTTTGCTACAATAAACTATGGAGTTAATTAATATCCTACCTCAAGTATTCTGAATAAAAGATCTACCCAGTGTATATCTGAAAGAAAACAGTAATTACATCATACCAAAAAGACAGGACAATATTTTAATATATCACGTTCTATAGAAAAAATGAACATTTATGACATTTGGTAATACATAATTTGTTTAGTCACTAAAGTTAGTAGTACTCATACATAGGGCTCTGTAGTCATTATGCTAGACAAATGGGTAAGTATAGAGACAAATAAGTAATGGACCTTGCCCACACAACTTCAATATAGTTACTCAAGAAAAGACATGATGGATCCAGTCATGGTTCCCAACTTGGCTGCACCTTAGAACCTTTTGTGAGACTGGCATTATGGCTCAAAAGGTTAAGCTACTGCTTGCAATGCATGCTTCCAATATTACAGTGCCAATTTGAGTCCCAGCTACTTGGTGCCTTTTTTTTAAGCATTTATTTATTCGAGAGATACAGTCACAGACAGAGAGAGGGAGAGACAGAGAGAAAGGTCTTCCATCCGCTGGTTCATTGCCCAAATGGCCACAATGGCCAGAGCTGAGCTGATCCAAAGCCAGGAACCAGGAGCCTTCTCTGGGTCTCCCATGCGGGTGCAGGGGCCCAAGAACTTAGGCCATCTTCCACTGCTTTCCCAGGCTATAAACAGAAAGCTGAATCAGAAGAGGAGCAGCTGCTACAGGAATCGGCACCCATATGGGATGTTGGTGCCTATATGGAATTTTGGCACTGCAGGCGCAGGCTTAGCCTACTATGCCATGGCGCCAGCCCATGCTTGGCTTCTGATCCAGCTTCCTGCTAATGTGCTTGGGAAAGCAGCAGCAGAAGGTCCAACTTCTTGGGCCTCTGTCACCCATGTGGGGGACCTGGATGGAGTTCTAGGCTCCTGGCTTCTTCAGCCTGGACCAGCTCTGGCCATTGAAGCTATTTGGAGTATGAACCAGTGGATGGAAGATCTCTCTCTCTCTCTCTCCCTTCCTCCCTCCCTCCCTCCTTTCCAAATTTTTATTCCTTTTTAACATTTTTATTGAAATACAGTGTATAGATAAATGAGTTTATTCCTCTGATCACACCCATAACTAACACCCAGATTAAGAATGAAATAAGTCCTCACTATTCCCCCTCCTCCATTTCTTTTTCTTTTTTTAAATAAGTAAATAAGTCTTTTAAAAATAATCTTTTGGAAAATTTTTAAAATTCCAATTCTAGGGTCATGCCCTAAACCAACTAAATGAAATCTCTGTGGACAAAGCTGGGTCACAGGTTCAAGCTCCAGAGCCATTCTAATGTGAATCTAAGAGGCAGAACAAAGAGCTCTAGGGTAAACAGTTAAGAATCAAAGTTTGCTATTCAGTTTTTACCCCTTTGGTTCTCTTGGCCCATCTCTTCAGCAGTGGGCCACACTCATGCAACTCAGAACCAACCCAGCGATACTCCAAGATTTGTCCACTTTGTTTTCCAGACTATCTACCATCTTCCAAGCAAAATTATCTACCCTGTGGCTTGGTGCTGTCATTAGCAACTGATGCTTTCATTCAGCAACTGATGCTTTCATTCACTCACATTGCCATATATGGCATTCTGCCAGGACTCTTCTGGAAACTCTAGCCTAAATGGTCAGGTGTGGAACTAGTGAAGGAAAGGGCTATGGAACTTGGCTTAGCAGTGTTTGGGTTTCACAGATTCAATGTGCTCTGTCGCCATGGATCTTTCCTGCCCTGCTTTTCTCCACCTGGCAAGATTTTGCCCATTCTTCTATTGTTCCAGTAGACTCTAATGCCTCCTTGACCCTACACATGACTTCCCATGTTTTCCTCCTTGCTCACATAGCACCAAACTCCTACCACTCACAATCACACTATAGTATCATACTCTAACGAACTGATTTATCTCCATCCACAGTGGGTTGCCAAAGGGCAAAAGTCTCCCCTGAGTACTTTTTGCTTCCACTTCATTACCTTTGGCCAAATTGCTTTGAAATCTAACTTATTTTTTAAATCCTACCCTCCACAGACTCTAAGAGGCCCAATACTACCTGCACAACCTACCTAAATGCTGTTGTAGAATTCTCCACTGCAATGACAATTATTTCTTCGTCTAAATTACCTTTGGTATCTTCTTATCTATTTTGTAATTTTTTAAAACATCATCATAAATTTAATATTCCAGATGACTTCAGCAACAAAGAGAAAATGAGGAGAAATGATGATACATGTTTTAATATCTTGATAATATTTCATCTAATCAGTATATGGGAATTTATTATAGATAATACTGTTAATTTATAAATATATATACTACATAAATTATCATCAAATATAATTTAATAAAAATATAGTAACTTTTACATATAATAATATATAATATGAGGCACTTCACAAAATTTGTGGAAAAATGAAAATAAAAGATACATTTAATCTGTTGCAAAAAATTTCAAAATCTATATATAATTTTTACATATAATGTGTTACCCACAAACTCTTCTTCCCCATGAATTTTTTAAGTGTCCTCAGATATACCTCAATATATTGTGATTTGCAGGCACTGGATTTTTTTACAACATGGAGGTTTGTGAAACACCTATGCTGAACAAGCCTATGATACAATTTTTCTAGTAGTTAAAGTGATGGTTGGAATTTTTTAGCAAAAGTGCATTTTATGTGAAATATGCAAATTTTTCAAATACAGTAGTTTTGCACATATATATTAAATATATAATTCTATACTTTAATCATATATCAATTATTACATGAATATATAAGCAAAATATAAATATATAGTAAAATGTATAACATGAAAAATGTATATATAACACTATTTATACATAGCATTTAAATTGTAAAACAATTTTTGAAATTTAATATTTATTACTTAGAAAACTAGTCTTAAAATTACTTTACAGTGTGTTAACACAAATTTATGTTATCAGTGTTTACACTGTTCTATGACTTTGTTCCAAAATCTATGTTATCATTTGCATTTAATTATCTTCTGCAGACTGGAAAGCTTAGAAGATGCCTTGTCATTTTAGCTGGATTTTAGCATTTTTTCTTTCTTGATGTTTTGTTATATCCAAATTACTTCTTAATCTCATAAGACATTCTAAGCCTACTTTCTCTTTCATTGTTTTTAGTAATATTGAGTAGATATGAAACATTTATGAAACTGACATATAATGCCTAGTGATCCAACAAATACTGTCCTCACCCTCTTCCCCATTTCAGTACCACTCACATAGCTGTGCAGGCTCCTAATTCTCACCCTGGCCCCTTCCCAGAGATAACCACTACTGTTAGGAAAGAGGAGATGGAGTGCAAAGTCAAAGCCAGACCAGCTTTATTCAGAAGAATGAAGCTTGGAAAGGGCTCACTCCCAGGTGAATGCACTGCAGAAAGTTGCCAGCGAACACCCAGCAGAGTGAGGAAACCTTCCCTTACAGACTTGGGGGAGAGAGCTTGGGAGGAGTGGGGAGAGCTCAGGCTGATGGCTGGACTCTTCTCATAGTGGTGTGTCCAGCAGTTCAGGCAGGGCATGGCTGCTTAAGGCAGAGTGCAGCTGTATTAACAGGGCAGAGAAATGGGGGCCTGCTTGCTGTTATGTAGGTGAGAGGCCATCATGGACCTAAGGCTTTTTGACCTTGCCCTACAAACTACCCTAAATATTATCTCAGGATTCATTATTTTTGATTTCTTTATTGATTAGCCACACTTTATCTTCTGAACAATATACTGCTTAATTTTACATGTTGCAATTTTTCTATAAATAGATCTATAATATATGCAATCTTCAACATCTTCCCTTTGTTGCTCAAATTAAACTTTATTACCAGATGAAATTTTTACCTCTTCAGCAATAATACATTATACTATACTGAGCTTTTCATGTGTTTCAATTTCTTATTATGTGTGTATACATATTATATACTCATCCATGCAATATGCTGTTATTAAAATTGCTTTGTACTATGGTTTTTTTTTAAACTTTTATTTAATGAATATAAATTTCCAAAGTATACCTTATGGATTACAATGGCTTCCCCCCCATAACGTCCCTCCCACCCGCAACCCTCCCCTTTCCCACTCCCTCTCCCCTTCCATTCACATCAAGATTCATTTTCAATTCTCTTTATATACAGAAGATCAGTTTAGCATACATTAAGTAAAGATTTCAACAGTTTGCTCCCACACAGAAACATAAGTGAAAAATACTGTTTGAGTACTAGTTATAGCATTAAATCTCAATGTACAGCACACTAAGGACAAAGATCCTACATGAGGAGTAAGTGCACAGTGACTCCTGTTGTTGACTTAACAAATTGACACTCTTGTTTATGGCATCAGTAATCACCCTAGGCTCTTGTCATGAGCTGCCAAGGCTATGGAAGCCCCCTGAGTTCACTGACTCTGATCATATTTAGACAAGGCCATGGTCAAAGTGGAAGTTCTTTCCTCCCTTCCTCCCTTCAGAGAAAGGAACCTCCTTCTTTGATGACCCGTTCTTTCCACTGGGATCTCACTCACGGAGATCTTTCATTTAGGTTTTTTTTTTTCCCCCCAGAGTGTCTTGGCTTTCCATGCCTGAAATACTCTCATGGGCTTTTCAGCCGGATCCACATGCCTTAAGGGCTGATTCTGAGGCCAGAGTGCTCTTTAGGACATCTGCCGTTCTATGGGTCTGCTGTGTATCTCACTTCCCATGTTGGATCATTCTCTCCCTTTTTTATTCTATCAGCTAGTATTTGCAGACACTATTCTTGTTTGTGTGATCCCTTTGGTTCTTAGTCCTATCATTATGATCAATTGTGAACAGAAATTGATCACTGGGACTAGTGAGATGGCATTGGTACATGCCACCTTGATGGGATTGAATTGGAATCCCCTGGTATGTTTCTAACTCTGCCATTTGGAGCAAGTCAGTTTGAGCATGTCCCGAATTGCACATCTCTTCCCTCTCTTATTCCCACTCTTATATTTAACAGCGATCACTTTTCAGTTAAGTTTCAGCACTTAAGAAGAATTGTGTATTGATTACAGTATTCAACCAAAAGTATTAAGTAGAACAAATAAAAAATATACTAAGAGGGATAACATATCAAGTTGTAAATATGATTTGTACCCACCAAAACTCATGTTGAGGTCTGGTCTTCAATGTAGCAGTTTTGGGAGGTAGGGCCTAGTGGAATGTTTGGCTTAAAAATTGATTAATGGATTAATGACTGCCTAGTGTGAATGAGTTCTCAATCTCTCAAGTTTGAATTAGTTATTGCAAGAGCATATTATTAAGAAGCAAGGCCACCCCTCCTGTTCTTTCCCTTCCACATGTGCCCACTTGTCATTCAACTTTCACTCATGAGTTGAAGCAGCATGGGGCCCTCATCAGAAACTGAACAGATGCCCATGCCAAAATGAACTCCCTTTCTTATAAATTACCCAGTTCTAGCTGTTGTTTTTTTAGCAACAGACAATGGACTAAGATACTTTAAAACATTCATTTTTATTTAACCACATTTTCTAATTTTAACATCCTTTCAGAGGTGGGAAATGTAAGGCCCATGGGCTGTATAATGCCTGTGAAATTATTTTCACTGGCCCTACCAAGGTAACCACAGGCAGGACTCTAAGTATAATAAATCTATAGCAGGTTAACTTTTAAGCTAATAATTTTGTATGGCCTGCAAATAATGTTATAAATATAAAAATGCCCCTTCATGGAAAAAAGTTTCCCCACCCATGCTTATATCTCTACACTTCCACTGGCAATATCTTCCTTCTGATTTAATATTACACTTTATTGTAAATCATAGAGAATTCCATTTTATTGTTCTGAAATCTTTATTGTGCCTTTATGCTCTTTATATGTTTTGAAAAAATTCCCAGCTCTTATGTTTTCAAATGTTGCTTTGTTCCATTGTTATCACCCTCTCATTCTGGGACATCAAGTTGAAACATATATTCAGGATTCTCACTATATCCTCTGTCGCCTACCATCTGTTCTATATATGCATTCTTTTTATATATTTCCTTTTGGATCATTTTCTTCTGAATTATTGTATATTCCATTCACAAATTCTTTCTTCAGCTGTTAAATCTGAAAATCACAGAGCATGGTTTATTTCTTTTTCTTGTCCCAGAATTTCTACTTTGTTCTCTTTCAAATTAATGCCATTATTACTATTTTCTGTTCTTTGCAGAGATCTTTAAGTTGCCCTAATTTAAAGGAACATATTAACTCTTAACTAGATTGATTTGCATAGTGAAGAACACATCCATAAATGTAAGAAAATGAGAGTTCTGTTACTATTTTCTAACCTTTCTGCTGTTTCTTGCTCATATTATCTTTTCTACTGAGTCTGGTTATATTTCAGTATTATTAAATATCATATTTGAAAAACTTATATGTGGATTTTAATTTGTTTGGGAATCAATTGTATCTTCCTCTAGAAGATTTGGTTTCTGCCAGGTCTCTTTGTCTCTTGAACCTAGAGTCATCTTAATACAATTTTAGGGATTGAGATTTTCTTGGCATCCCAGGTGACACAAAGCTGGTTGCACTTTGTGCAAGCGCCAATTATCTTCCACTTTACCAGTTTATCCTTACACCTAGACTGTTTCCTTTCAAGTTCCTAGTCTAAAGAAGGGGTTAGCAAAGTTTGACCCACAGTCCAAATCTGGGCACCAGTTCAGTATGCTTTTGCACTAGACCCATGGACTAAGTATGTTTTAAGAACATTTCTAAAAGGTCATAATAAAAATAAAGCAACAAGAGATGATGAAGACCATATGTGGACCATGAGCGTATCCTCTCTGGCCCTTTACAGTTAAGTTTGCCAACCCCCTGGTCTAAAGCATCTATCTTCTAAATTGTTAAATTTATTAAATTAATTTACATGTATTAATTAAATATGTTGAATTTTAAATTTCCATTATTTTGTATACTATAATTAATTTCATTATTTTTCTGTTTCTTGGTGATCTTTATAATTTAGTATATGCTCATATTTTGAATCTTACATATTATCTTGAAATATAATGAATTTAATTTTAAATTTTCTGTTTATTCTAATAGCTAAAGTCTTTTGTTTCTGAATCTTGTCATTTCAGATGACTACTCCTCATGGTGCTATAATTGTTCTTTTTTTGACAGGTAGAGTTAGACAGTGAGACAGAGAGAAAGGTCTTCCTTCCATTGGTTCACCCCCCAAATGGCCACTGCGGCCGGTGCACCGCGCTGATCCGAAGCCAGGAGCCAGGTGCTTCTTCCTGGTCTCCCATGCGGGTGCAGGGCCCAAGCACTTGGGCCATCCTCCACTGCCTTTCTGGGCCATAGCAGAGAGCTGGACTGGAAGAGGAGCAACTGGGACAGAATCCGGCGCCCCAACCACGACTAGAACCTGGGGTGCCGGCGCCACAGACAGAGGATTAGCCAAGTTTGCAGTGGCGCTGGTCCTATAATTGTTCTTGTGTTTTATATTGTCATCTGTCAGCTCACATTTCTTTGAATTTTAACCTATGTGAAATCTTTTATGACCAGCAATATGCTGATTAGATAACCTGACTTCCAGTAAAAATAACTAAGAATGCTGAATGGACAAAATGCAAAATAATATATCTTTAAAGATGTATCCAAGAGCTGGCAAGTAAGAAAAAAATATGCGAAAGCCAAGTATAAGTGAGAAATGGAAATTAAAAACGTTAAATATGTTGTTAAAATCATTGTCTGTCCACTTGGTTTTTCATTGTTCAATTTGTACAAATATTTCAGCCCTGCATATAAAATTAAGATGTCCTCAGGAGGCATATTATAAAATATTGAAATTATAGCTTCAGTCCTGAAAGTCAGGTAAATTATCATAGAATAATTGCCACAGTAAACAAAATCATTCACACATTTTTACTAGAGAAAAGATATAGTCATTGCTTAACAAGTGACTAATTGGGGCCCATGTGGCATAGCAGGTAAAGCCACTGCCTGCAACACCACCATCCCATAAGGGCACTGGATTATGTCCAGCTGTCTGCTTCCAACGCAACTCCCTGCTAATGGCCTGGGGAAAAGCAGCAGAAGATGGCTCGTGTCTGGGCCCCTGCACCCACGTGAGAGACTGGCTTCAGCCTGGCCCAGCCCTGGCCATTTTGTGGCCATATGGGGAGTGAACAAGTAGACAGAAGATCTTTCTTTCTCTCTTTCTCTCTCTCCCTCTTTCTTTCCTTTCTCTCTCTCTCTCTTTCCTTTCTCTCTCTCTCTCTCTCCCTCCCTCCAACTCTGACTTTCAAATAAGTAAATAAATCTTAAAAAATTAGTGATCAATATATGACTGCCCCTTAATAGCATAGCCAGTGTGGACAAGATTGATGAAGCTCACCCATAGTTAAGTTTCTTTACCAGGTATATAGAAAAATGCACTTTCCATTCCCTTTATATTAAAGAAGGATCATGTAAACTAGTTTTAGTTAATGAAATATGGTCAAAAGTGGTATGTGTCATTTCCAGACTCAAGCATATAAAAGCCCTTTCGTCTAGCTCTCTTCCCTACCTTATTATGGAATCCACATGTTGAAATTATGGAACTAAGAAATGGCTCTCCCAATTGCTAAGTCACTTAATGGTATACAGTGGTCTGGGAGTTTCACATGACTTGCATTGTACTCACTTGCTCAAGAAATAAAGCATTTTTTGCTACATCACTAAGATTTCAGAGCTCATTCATTACTATAGCACAGCTTAACTCTTTCCCAACAGATTCCATTCTAAAAAGCCAAAATGAGAGATAATGCTACTAACAGCTAAAGAAACAGCATTTTCAACTGCTAACTTTTATTCAGTACTTACTTTTATTTTTTCTAAACGTTGTACTCACACTGTATACTTCAATTTTTTCATCTCTACCACAACCTTATGAGGTAGGTACAATTAATATTCCTCTTTTAAATTATGAGAAATACTGATCTTAGATAAATTAGATATAGTCATCTCTTATAATCCATAGGGGATTGGTTTCGGCAACTCATGCAGATATCAAAGTTCACAGGTACTCAAGTTCCCTTTATAAAATGATATAATATTTGCATATAACCTACACATACCTTTCTATATACTTTAAACCATTTCTAAATTACTCTGAATAACAAAATTTAATTGTTGTATCAATATTGTATTTTGTTTAATGAATAATTACAAGAAAAATGTTACAACATATACAATATAGATGTAATTTTTTTCAAATATTTTCAATCCAACCTTGGTTGAAACCACAAAAGTAGAATTTACAGATGCAAAGAGCCAACAATAATTTCTCTAAGGTCCCAGAGCATATAAATTGTCCTGGTTGACAGTAAACCCCAAATCTTTCTTTTTTTCCACATGCCCTCTAACACTTCATTCATTCAAGAAATATTTCTTCAAGGTCTGCCAGGTTTCAGGCACTTCACTGCTGCCTCTATAGAGTATAGGAAACTAAATGGTTCACTTTTCCAACAGAGGCTGATATCTAATTTCTTTTTTTTTTATTTTTTGACAGGCAGAGTGGACAGTGAGAGAGAGAGACAGAGAGAAAAGTCTTCCTTTGCCGTTGGTTCACCCTCCAATGGCCGCCGTGGCCGGCATACTGCGGTCGGCGCACCGCGCTGATCTGATGGCAGGAGCCAGGTACTTCTCCTGGTCTCCCATGGGGTGCAGGGCCCAAGCACTTGGGCCATCCTCCACTGCACTCCCTGGCCACAGCAGAGAGCTGGCCTGGAAGAGGGGCAACCGGGACAGAATCTGGCGCCCCGACTGGGACTGGAACCTGGTGTGCCAGCGCCGCAAGGCAGAGGATTAGCCTAGTGAGCTGCAGCGCCGGCCGCTGATGTCTAATTTCATACAACACAGAAAATCACACACAAATATTCACCCACAAAATCACATTTCTAGACATAGTAACACACAGGTCATTTCTTAGACAAGTTCACAGACTTACATACCTAAGATACAACTACTTGTCCTTTTGTACTTATAAAAGAAATGTCAGGCACTGAGTACAAAGTCAAGAGGCAAGATCCCAATTTCTAAAACAGATCAACTTTGAGGATTGATAGCAATCAAATAATCCTTTCCCTAGAAGAATGGCTAAGTAGAGACTATAAAAAATCCACAAGATAAGCTCAAATTTCTTTACTCTACTTAAAAGTCACATCTCAGGGGCCAGGGCCAACACTGTGGTATAGCAAGTTAAGCCACAATTTCGATGTCCACATCCCATATGAGTACCCTGTTTGTGTCCCAGGTGCTCCACTTTGATCCAGCTCCCAGCTTCCCTGCCTGAGAAAGCAGTGGAAAATGCCCCAAGTGCTAGGTCACTTGTACCAACTTGGGAAAACTGGACAAAGTTCCTGGTTGCCGGCTTCAGCCTGGCCCAGCTCCAACTGTTGCAACAATTTTGGGGCGTGAATCAGATGATGGAAGATCTCTCTGTCTCTCCCTCTCTCTCTGTGTAACTCTTTTCAAATAAATAAATAAATATTTTTTAAAAGTTAGGAAAATTTGCTAAAAAAAAATCTAACAACTCTGAGTATGTGACCATGTAAAAAGGCCATATGGAGACAGTGTGACCCAGCTGTTCCATCATCATAGCCAACCCAGCCTTAAGTCATCCCTACTTACATACCTGACTATGCAAGTGAAGACATTATGTATGATTTAGCCCCAAACATCCTCTGACTGCAACAGCTTGAGAAAACCTATGCAAATCCAGAATAAAGAGCCCAGTCAACCCACAAATCATGATGAATAACAAAATGGTGCTTGCACTAAACTGATAATTTGGCCATTTTTATGCTGCAGTAGATAACTGAAACACAGTTAGCCATCTTTGTTACAATTTTCAAACATACACCTTCCTTTACATTAAAGGTTTTTCCTTATCAATATCAGAGAACTGTATTTTTCCAGGGAAGAAAAAAAAATCTTTTACTTTTTCAGAGTAAAGCTACAATATCATACATGTTACCAAAATGTTCAGAGCATACCATGACCACATCACAATATCTACTCTGAAATGTCAGGTAGTTTGCTTTGGGAACAGAGGGACCTGTTGGCTGTTTAGATGGCTTACTTGTAAACCCAACTCAGGGTAAAAGTAGGAATCAAAGTGAAAGAGAAAACAGGAGAGTAAGGGAGAAATATGGAGTGAGAAAGAAAAGAGAGATGCCACATGAGTTGCCATGAAAATATCATAACAAAAAATAAGACAAAAATATTAAGTAGCAAAGAGCAAAGATATTTAATGGAATGATAAGCAGTTAAAAAAGGAGAGCAAAAGATAGTAAGTTTTAATTTTTTATTTTTTTAAAGATTTATTTATTTATTTGAAGTCAGAGTTACACAGAGAGAGGAGAGGCAGAGAGAGAGAGAGAGAGAGGTCTTCCATGTGATGGTTCATTCCCCAATTCGCTGCAACAGCTGGAGCTGCGCCGATCTGAAGCCAGGAGCCAGGAGCTTCTTCCAGGTCTCCCATACGGGTGCAGGGGCCCAAGGACCTGGGCCATCCTGTATTGCTTTCCCAGGCCATAGCAGAGAGCTGGATCGGAAGAGGAACAGCTGGGACTCAAACCGGTGCCCATATGGGATGCCAGCGCTTTTGGCCAGGGCGTTAAACCACTGCACCATAGCACCGGCCCCAGTATGTTTTGTTTTTATTAGAGTGACCTGACTTATAGTAATATGAACCGAGTATATAATTTTCACTATAATGTGGAATAATTTCCATTAATTATGCTCAGTTTTGAGGAAGCATTCTCTTTGAAGCTCTTCTAAGTCTTATTTAGCACATCTTTCTACCCTCCTGAATATGTGCCATAAATGTGAAACTCGGTTTGAGCCACCGTTGAAGTTCAAAGAGTGAAGGTATTCCATGTGTTGAAATCTCAAAATGCCAGGGTGGATTTTCTGTGAAGACTCTTTATCAGAGTAAAATTATTTTGATGAATTACCAAGGTAGATAAAATGTCTAAGCTTCAATTTTGTAGACTCTGAAATCTGATTTCATCTTTCAGGAGCCCACCTGAAATGGAATGTATTCTTCTCTCAAAGGCAAAGCTGCATTAGGTAAAACCACAGATAATTTACAAAACCAGAGGCCAGTGTACTAATTTACAATCAATAATATGGCTATCACTAGTACTATTCTAGCACTAAAAAACTAAACTACGTTTGTACGAAAATATTTTCCTTTGATGTATTATTACTAGGCTATACTTAAGTCTTGCTGACCTATGAATCATTCTATTACTTTGAGACTTTGAATACTATATGTCCTTTATTCAAAGAAACCACTGATGGGTTGAAACAAACTGTTTCACCTCAGGGAAAATAAAACACTACATAGGATGTACACATTGACTGTAAGTGACTTTGGCTGTATTAAAATATCCTCATAAAGTCATACTGATAGTTATGGCTTCTTTCTCTTGGAATGGTAGTATTTCCAAGGAGTCCCATTGCAAGGCATAGCAATATTATTTCTATTAGTACTACTAATAATGTGGTATCTTCTCATATTTTAATGTCATATAATGGTTTTAAATATAAGAAATACATGTTGGTGTCTGATAATATATTGTGACTCTTTTGACTCCAGCTTGTTTGACTGTCACCATACTTGTAATTTTTTTAAGATTTATATATTTATTTGCAAATCAGAGTTACACAGAGAGAGGAGAGGCAGAGAGAGAGAGAGAGAGAGAGAGAGAGAGAGAGAAAGAGCGGTCCTCCATCCACTGGTTCACTCCCCAATTGGCTGCAATGGCCGGAGCTGCACCTATCCGAAGCCAGGAGCCAGAAGCTTCTTCCTGGTTTCCCACGTGGGTGCAGGGGCCCAAGGACTTGGGCCATCCTCCACTACCTTCCAAGGCCACAGCAGAGAGCTGGATCGGAAGTGGAGCAGCCAGGTCTCGAACTGGCACCCATATGGGATGCCGGCGCTTCAGGCCAGGGAGTTAACCCGCTGCGCCACAGCACCAGCCCCACCATACTTTTCTATAGCCATTTTCATGTTATTTGTACCACACGTTAGTCATTGGTTAGATTTACTGAGTACATAATGTACATGAGACATTCTATTCTGTTCTAGGAATATATTAGTGAGCAAGAACACACATAATCTTTACCACTGTGGAACATAAATTCTAGTGGGGGAGTTAAATATTACATCAATCACAATAAAGGATGACAAATGGTAGTAAGTGCCATGAAGGGAGCTGATAGGATGCTATTAAAGATAAATTGAATGGGTCAAGGAATGAACAAATAAACTGTGGCCTAAAGGTTAAGAAAAGGCCAGTGAGTGATGAGCTTCTCCAAAAGATGTACCATACAAAAACCTCTGAGTCAGGAAAGAGTTTTCATGTTGAAGGAAGTGAGAAGCACACAGTTTAGATGGAACAGAAAGGGGAAGGGGGAAAAGAAGAGAAAGAACAGATTATGGGGTAACTGCATGGAATTTTTTTAGGGACTTTGGCTTTTCAGAACACTGAGTGAGATCAGGAACCATTGAGGAGTTCTGAAGAGTTAAATTATCTGACTGAAGTAGTTAAAGGATTCCACGGCTACTTGTATACAAGATAGACTTAAGCGACCAAATAGGGAAACAGGGAGCTCAATGAACAGGCTATTGCAGCAACCATACATAAGATAATGGTAGCTTGAACTAAAAGGCTGAAATAAGTTCCAGATGTGGTGTGGATCTGAGATACTTTCAGAAAGTACAATTCATAAGCTAATGTCCACTCAATTGATGCTACAGAGGATAATACCTTCTAAATCTTACCAATTAGTAGCCCCCATATCTCCAGCTTTGCAATGAGCAGGCATTAAAGAAATATTAATTGAGTAATCTCTTGAACACTTAGGCATTTGACATGAGGATCTACCCCATCAGTGGGTGGAAAAAAGTAGCAACAGGTCTCCCTCACACAGACCTGGGATTAGAAGTTTGGTTCCAAAAGTGAAAGGTGATGGGCACAAAAGGCAGGAAAAATTGTTTTCCCCTTTTACAAGACACCCAAGTGAAAAGAAAGGCTAGCATAGGAATTCCTCTGCTTAATCATGTCCATCAAATTGTATGCTTAAGAATTCTCCCTCCTACTTCCACTTTGACTATGACCCTGTCGGAATAAGATCGAAGTCGGTGAACTCAAAGGCTTCCATAGCCTTGGCAACTCATGACTAGAGCCTAGGGAGATTACTGACACCATAAACAAGAGTGTCCAATTGTTACGTCAACAACAGGAGTCATTGTGTACTTACTTCTCATGTGGGATCTGTCCTTAATGTGTTGTCCAATGTGAAGTAATGCTATAACTAGTACTGAAACAGTATTTTACACTTTGTGTTTCTTTGTGGGTGCAAACTGATGAAATCTTTGCTTAATATATACTGAATTGATCTTCTGTATATAAAGATAATTGAAAATGAATCTTGATGTGAATGGAATGGAAGAAACGGGAGATGGGACGGGTGTGAGGGGTGTGAGTGGGAGGGAAATTATGGGGGGAAGCCATTGTAATCCATTAACTATACTTTGGAAATTTATATTTACTAAATAAAAAAGAAAAAAAAAGAATTCTCCCTCCCAAAGAGTCAAACATATGCTTCACAACTCAGTCTACGATTTTCTCAGAGCAAACTGCATCACATTGGTGTGTCAAGCAAATATTTTCAGTGTGTCAAATTGTCAAAATCTGGACAAGACTTTACTCTAACTCACTCCAAAGACACTGGCCCCCTTGCTCCAGCTTCAAGTGAATTTTATATTGAATCAAGAAGCATGTCTTACCTCCCTATTTTATGTCAGGTCCTGTGCTGCAAGATGAATAAGACCTAGCCCCTGCCCTCTCAGAGCTTGAAATGTAACAAGGATAGAAAATTTGTTGTTATCAATATTAATTGCAGTTTAATTATGAGTTTCATTGAAATGCTGTAACCTTTTGCACTTGCTTGCTCTCAAGGACTGCCAGGGGTCGGATATCAAACCATGTACTGGAATTTTAGCTCATTCGCCAATAAAATGAAAAATGTAAAGCCTAACATCCAAAATCTATTTACCAGTATTATTTTAGATTTGCTTTGTATTAATTTCTGATTGATAATTCATCAACGGTGGCTTTTATTTTCTCACCCAGTTAAATATCTGAAGATTTAAAAACAAAACACTTGATGGGTCTCTTTTAAAGACCTGTCATCATTTTATAATGAAAGAAATGCTTTCATAAGGCATCCTCACAGTGCATTTGTTTGCAACCAGCAATAATAGCAATAATAATACCTTCTCCCCTTATCATTTTCCCCAGGAGCCTGCATAAAGAGCAGTTAATTAGGTTAAGCTGACCATTCCTTCAGATAGCCCAGAGAAAGCCAGAACCCCTGGGAGCCAACTGTCAGTCCCTGTGAGTGGTTGGGCAAATTCCTAGAGCACACCTCTGGCAATCTTTAGTGTGTTCTCCTTAGGCATAAAGCCCAAATCACTTCTTTTAATGTTTGTAATTCATGTTTTCCTGCTATTTCCTATATTTTCTTCCTAAACCAATTACATTTCTTACAGTGTTTGGAGTTTTCAAATTTTTCTAACTCTTCAAGTTTTCCTTTTAATTTCTCAAATAAATGTCTCCAGTAAGTGGGTGTGAAAAGAAAACAATACTTAGCCATTCCCTAAAAGTTTAATGCTCCCATAGTAATGACAGGGATATGCATTGGATTCAAAAGCTGTTTGGAGGATAGGTGTTTGGCATAGCAGTTAAGATGCCAGTTAATAAGCCCATATTCCATATTGGAGTATCTGGGTTCAATGGCTGGCTCCTGACTCCAGCTTCCTGGTAATGCAGACTCTGGGAGGCAGTGGTGATGGCTCCTGCTACTCACATAAAATACCTGGGTTGAGTTCCCAGCTCCCAGCTTCAGCCCATCCAAGTGGATGGGAACTATTCCTCTCTGTCTCCTTGCCTCTCAAATGAATAAAGAAATATTTAAAAAGCATTTTGTAAAATGCTAGCCCTATAATAATGTATGTGGTTAATATGATGCTATTTTTGTTGGTGGTGAAGATGCTAGTGATCATGATGATGATGATGATATTAATGACCTGGTCTTGATAGGCTTAGAAGCTTGGTTCCAAAAGTGGAAGGTGATGGACACAAAAGGCAGAAAAAAATCAATAATTCTATTGATTAAATATATGACTGCAGCTGATTGCAAAGTCAGCTTTCCTACATGCAATGCCCATCACTCCCTTTTTAAAAGTTTCAAAAGCCAACAAAGAAATACAGCCATTGATCCAATATGCCTTTAAACAAGACAATGAACATAGAATCATATATTAAATTCAGTCTGTTTCTAATCACACATACTGTGCATTCAGTAGCCACATCTAGTTTTTTTTTTTTTTAAGAAAAGATTTATTTATTTATTTGAAAGGCAGAGTTACACAGAGAGGCAGAGGCAGAGGTTCATGCCCCGGATGGATGTAACAGCCGAAGCAGCACCCATCCTAAGCCAGGAGCCAGGAGCTTCTTCTAGGTCTTCCATATGGGTGCAGGGGCCCAAGGACTTGGGCCATCTTTGACTGCTTTTCCAGGTCATAGCAGAGAGCTGGATGGGAAGTGGAGCAGTCAGATCTTGAACCAGTGCCCATATGGAACGCCAGTGCCGCAGGTGGTGGCTTTACCTACTATGCCACAGCGTTGGCCCCTGCTGCATCTAGTTCTAAGAACTGAGGATACTTAGTTCTTGCAACTGACCTTTATGAGTTTCACACATTATTAGGAACAAAGTTCTGTACAAATCACAACCAATGTATACAATTATCAAGCAAAACTACTGAATAATGCCTCTATATCAAACCAGGTTGAGCATGCATTGATTTGTTTCATAATGTGTTTTCCTGTTTCAGTTAAGAAGGACTGCCTTGACAAGCCGTCTGTTAGAGATACTATCAAAATGAAGGCTCTTCTGCTGTTTCTGAAACCAAGTCCTACACTTCTACTGAGTGTGTGAGAAATGGAAAGTAGGTAGCGGCACTTCCCTAGGTAACTATTAGATCATCTGTCTTTCCTTTTTCACATGAATATACGAGCAAATCAAAGTTGCTCCTCTTGAAAATAAACTATGAACTACATTTTTTTCTATTGGATCATTTGTGTGAATGAAATAAGGAGTAGGGTTTGTTCTTCAAGAATGAGAGAATTCCATTTGTGGTTTCAGAAAATGGAATGTCAAATATGAAACAAGAGGGGTTTATTAATGTAGTAAGACTTTGATAAATGTGTTGAAATAATGTAACTATATCTCACAGAAACATATTTATTGTTTCTTTTCTGGTCAGTAAAAGCTGTGGACAGTTGAATAATCACTTATCAAACTCTATAGGAGGTGCTCTGCATTCTGAAGCCACGATTCAATACATAGCTTGTGCAGCCTGAGGCAGAAAGAAAATGTGAGGGCTCTTGTCCAAAAATCATGAATTTTAAGAGTGAGACATACAGTATTAAACCAGGTGAAGGATTATTTAAACAATCAGGTAGGGATCCTTGTGAGTGCATAGGTCACACACCATGGCTAGGGATCTGTAATAATGTAGATATGAAGTGAAAGCAACTGATGTATCTCTGACCTGGATATCAGGGAAAATATCACAGCAGAAGTGACAAGTAAGTAGAGTCTTGAGGGGTTAGCATTCTCTAAATGGAGAAATAAGGGAGATTGTGGAAAGAGAAAGACATTTTACAAAGACAGCACAGCATTTTTCTGCCCATTTAACAGATACTGAATTTCTACTTCATTTCAGAATCTGTTAATAGGCATCAAGGGCCAAAAGATGAATAGACACAATCTCAGTCCCCCAGGAATTTACAGTCTAGCAGAGAAGACTAAAAGAACACAGGGAAAAATAGGTGTTCATTCATTCAACAATTACTTATTATATATCTGCTGCATGAAAGTAGTGGCTACTTTATTAATTATTATTTATTATTACAAATACCTCGACTTGGTCCTATTGGGAAGACAAATAACTTAGTAAACATTTAAATGAAGTGTAACTTGTTCTATGATTGGAGAATGCAGAAAGAATATCTAACACAGTGAGGGTAAGAATGGCACAGGAAATTAAGGAAAACTTCTAGCGAAAGTAGAGGGAGGATGATTATACAGACTATATCGAACCATTCTTATGCCAGGAAACAACCTTCTTATTTATGTTTTTACAAGTATAGATTTTAACACAAAAACTGTTAAGAGATAAATAAGTGCACTATATAATGATTAAGTGATCAATTCAACAAATTGTTTCTATAATAAATATGTACCCAATGCCAGGACATCTGGCTATTTAAAACAAATGTTATAGGATCTAAAGGATCTAATTTCATCAATGGACAGATCAACTAGGCAGAAAATCAACAAAGACATAACAGAGTTAATATACACTATGGACAAAATGGATCTAACTGATATCTACAGAACTTTCACCCCACAGTTACAGAATACACATTCATTTCATCAGTGCATGGAACTTTCTCTATGATACACCATATGCTAGGCCACAAAGCAAGCCTCAGCAAATTCAAAAACTCAAAATCATACCATGCATCTTTCCTGACCACAATGGAATGAAGTGGGAAATTAACAACTCAAGAACCTCGAGAACATAAACAACATACTTCAAATAAAAAGTGGGTCATAGAAGAAATCGAAATAGAAATAAAAAATTCCTGAATGAAGATGACAATACAACATATCAAAACTTATAGGATACAGCAAAAGCTGTGTTAAGAGGGAAATTTATAGCAATTGGTGCCCACATCAAGAAATTGGAAGGCACCAAAAAATAAGCAATCAGTGCATCTTAAGGACCTAGAAAACAACTAGAAACCAAACTCCAAATTAGTAGGAGGAAAGAGATAAATTAGAGAAGAAATAAACAAAATGGAAACAAAAAATACAAAAGAGCAGTTTTTAAAAGAGCTGGTTTATTGAAAAAAATGAACAAAATTGATAGAGCATTGTCACAACTAATAAAAAGGGGGAGAAGATCCAAATCAATAAAATCAGAGATGATAATATAAATATAATAACAGATACCACAGTAATAAAAAAGAACCATCAGGAATTACTACAAGCAGATATATACCAACAAATCAGAAAATCTAGAAGAAATGGATAAATTCCTGGACACATACAATCTACCAAAATTAAGTCATGAAGACATAGAAAACCTAAACAGACCAATAAGCATGATGGAAATTGAATCAGTATTAAAGACCCTCAAACAAAGAAAAGCCCAGGACTGGACAGCGTCACTGCTAAATTCTACCAGATATTTAAAGAAGAACTAATTCCAATTCTTCTCAAGGTATTCAAAACAAATGAAAGGGAGGGAATCCTCCCAATATCCTTCTATGAAGGCTGCATCACCTAATTCCTAAACCTGAAAAATAAACAACAGAGAAAGAGAACTATAGATAGGTATCTCTGATGAATGTAGATGCAAAAATTCTCAACAAATTTTAGCTTTTCCACTCCAACAACACATCAGAAAGATCATTCACCTGGCCAAAGTGGGATTTATCCCTGGTATGCAGGGATGGTTCAACATTCACAAATCAATGTGATACATTACATTAAAAAATTGAAGAACAAAAACCATATGGTTATCTGAATAGATGTAGAGAAATCATTTGATAAAATTCAACACCCTTTCATGATGAAAACCTTAAGCAAATTGGGTTTAGAAGGAACATTGCTCAACACAATCAAGGCAAATTATGACAAACCCATAGCCAGTATCTTATTGAATGAGGAAAACCTGGAAGCATTCCACTAAGATTCAGAACCATTGGTATTCAATATTGTCCTGGCAGTTTTAGCCAGAGCCATTAGGCAAGAAAAAAAAAATCAAATGGATATAAATTGGGGCTTGCGCTGTGGAGCAGTAGGTTAATCCTCTGCCTTATGTGCTGGCATCCCATATGGGTGCTGGTTCTAGTCACGGCTGCTCCACTTCCAGTGCAGCTCTCTGCTATGGCCTGGAAAGCAGTAGAAGATGGCTAACGTCCTTGGGGCCCTGCACCCACTAGGAGACCAGAAGAAGCACCTGGTTCCTGGCTTCAGATCAGCACAGCTCCAGCCGTTGCGGCCATTTGGGGAGTGAACCAATGGAAGGAAGACCTCTCTCTCTGTCCCTCCTTCTCACTGTTTGTAACTCTAATTCTCAAATAAAAATAAATAAAATCTTTTAAAAAGGATATAAATTGCAAGGGAATAAGTGAACTATCCCTATTTGCATATGACATGATTCTATATATAGGGGAATCAAAAGACTCAACTAAAACACTATTGGAACCCATAAGAGAGTTTGGTAAAGTAGCATGATATAAAATTAATACAGAAAAATCAGTAGCCTTCGTATACACAGAAAATGTCATGATTGAGAAAGAACTTCATATATATACATATATATATATCCCATTCACAATAGCTACAAAAAATTACATACCTTGAAATACATTTAACCAAAGAAGTCAAATATTTCTAGGATGAAAGTTACAAAACATTAAAGAAAGAAATAGAAGAACACACCAAAAAATGGAAAATATTTCCGTATATATGGATTGAAGAATTAATATAATCAAAATGTCTGTACTATCAAAAGCAATTTACAGATTCAACGTGATCCCAATCAAAATACAAATGACATTATCTTCTGATCTCAAAAGAATAATTCTAAAAATCATATGAAAACATAAGAGGCCCCAAATAGCTAAAGCAATCTTCTATATGGAAACATAAGAGGCCCCAAATAGCTAAAGCAATCTTATATAATAAAAAACAAAGCCAGAGGCATCGAAATACCAGGATTTCAAGAAATACTACAGGGCAGTTACAATCATCATCATCAAAACAGCCTGGCATCAGTGGGAAAAAAAAGATATGTAGACCAACAGAACAGAATAGAAGCTCCAGAAATCAATCCACACATAAAACCTTCTTATCTTAGACAAATGAGCTAAAATCAGCTCCTGGAGCAAGGACAGTCTCTTCAACAAGTGGTGCTGGGAAAACTGGATCTCCGAATGCAGAAGTATGAAACAAGACCCCTACCTTACACGTTACACAAAAAACACTCAAAATGGATCAAAGACCTAAATCTACAACCCAATGCCATCAAATTATTAGACAACATTGGAGAAACCCTGCGAGTCTTTGGCATAGGAAAAGAGTTCTTCGAAAAGATCCCAGAGGCACAGGCAATCAAAGCCAAAATCGACAAATGGGATTACATCAAACTGAGAAACTTCTGCACTGCAAAAGGAACACTCAGCGAAGTATGGAGGCAACCAACAGAATGGGAGAAATTATTTGCAAACTATGAAACTGATTAAGGATTACTATCCAAAATATATAAAGAGCTCAAGAAACTCAACAACAAAACAAACAATCCAGTTAAGAAATGGGAAAAGGACTTGAACAGGCATTTTTCTAAAAAGGAAATCCAGCTGGCCAACAGACACATGCAATAATGCTCAGGATCACTAGCTGTCAGGGAAATGCAAATCAAAATCACAAAGCGGTTTCACCTCACCTCCATTAGAATGGCTTTCATACAGAAATCAACAAACACCAAATGCTGGTGAGGATATGGGGAAAAAGGTACCCTAATTTACTGCTGGTGGAAATGTAAAATGATACAGACATTGCAGAAGACAGTATTTTGAATATGGACCTACCATGTGACCCAGCCATTCCACTCCTGGGAATATACCCAAAGGAAAGGAGATCAACATATGGAAGAGTTATCTGTACCCCCATGTTTATTGCAGCTCAATTCACAATAGCTAAGACATGGAATCAACTCAGATGCCAGAAATCTGAAGTCTAAATAAAGAAGTTATGGGATATGTACATCATGGAATATTACACAGTAGTAAAAAATGAAATCTGGTCATTTGCAACAAAATGGATGAAACTGGAAAACATCATAGTTAGTGAAATAAGCCAGTCCCAAAAAGATGAATGCCATATATTCTCTGTTATTTGTGGTAACTAATAGAGCACTTAGAAGATAATCTATAGAAGTGAATTTGAGCCTGCGCCATGGCTCACTAGGCTAATCCTCTGCCTTGTGGCGCCGGCACACCAGGTTCTAGGCCCAGTTGGGGCGCCGGATTCTGTCCCGGTTGCCCCTCTTCCAGGCCAGCTCTCTGCTGTGGCCAGGGAGTGCAGTGGAGGATGGCCCAAGTGCTTGGGCCCTGCACCCCATGGGAGACCAGGAGAAGCACCTGGCTCCTGCCATCGGATCAGCGCGGTGTGCCAGCCACAGCGCACCAGCCGCGGCGGCCATTGGAGGGTGAACCAACGGCAAAGGAAGACCTTTCTCTCTGTCCTTCTCTCTCACTGTCCACTCTGCCTGTCAAAAAAAAAAAAAAAGAAGTAAATTTGACACTTTGAGATGCAATGACTTTCGAGAGTCCTTGTGTCAACTGTTGAGGAACAGGGTTTTTTTTTTTTTTCATATTATTTGTTGAACTCTGTACTTAGTATAGGGTTAATCTTATGTGTATAAAGTTAATTGAAAATAGATCTTAGTAAAACATATGAATGGGAATAGGAGAAGGAGGCAGAAGAAGAGTAAGAGTGCTGCTGGGAAGAAGCACTACATTCCTAAATTTGTATTTATGAAATGGATGAAGTTTGTATACCTTAAATAAAAGCTTTCTGGGTAAAAGAAGAAAACAACAACAACAAATGCCTGCAAGCATGTGGTGGAAAAAGGTCCCCTAATCTACTGCTTATGGGAATGTAAACTGATCCATCCATTATGGAACACAGTATGGAGATACTTCAGAAATCTGAATATAGACCTACCATATGACCCAGCAATCCCACTCTTGGGAATGTACCCAAATGAAAAAAAATCAGCATATGAAAGAGTTAGCTGCACCTCCTTGTTCATTTTAGCTCAACTCACAATTTGGTAATCTACCTATATGTACATCAACTGATGACTGGATAAAGAAACTATGCTATATATACACTATGGTGTACTATTCAGCAATAAAAAAGAAATCCTGTATTTTGCAAAAAAATGGGTACAATTGGAAACGATTATACTTGGTGAAGCAAGCCAGTCCCCAAAAGACAGATACCATATGTTTCCCCTGATCTTGGGTAACTAATAGCATACCTAAAATGTAATGTATTATAATGAAATTGACATTTTGAGATTCAATAATTGTTTACGGCCCTTTTCTTTACTGTTGAGGAACAGTGTTTTTTTCTTCATACTATTTGTTGAACTCTTTACTTAGTGTAGGGTTAATCTTATGAGGATAAAATAAACTGAAAATAGATCTTTGCAAAAATTGAGTTTGGGAATTGGAGAGGGTGGAGAAAGTGTAGGAGCATGGGTAGGAGGGAGGGTAGGGTGGGAAATATCACTATGCTCCTAAATCTGTATTTATGAAATACATGAAATACCTTAAATAAAATTAATATAAACAAATAAATAAATATTTTTAAAAGAATTATTCATTCCATTCACAGGAAAGGTCTTCAAAATTTTTTGGAAAATGCATAGTATGATAAAACTATGGAGAAATTTACAAAAATGCTTTGCATCAAAGTAAACTAACCTTTTAATTTCGTTTTTCCACAAACTTTTTAAAGTCTGATAGTGTAATGTATTCACTAGATTTTAATTGCCTTCTTATTTAAAACAGTCTGATCATAGTTTTGCTTTCCAAAGAGATTATCACAGAGCTACCATTTTCACCCTTGATTACACATTGGAATCAGCTGGGTAATTTTTAAGAAATTCAGAAGCCTGGGTCCTACCACAGATTCTGATTTAATTGATATGAGAAATGATCTGGGCCTCAGGATTTTAAAAGCTCCCCAATTGAATCTGATGTGCACAGAGGATTATAAATCACTAGGCTGCTGGAAAAGAAAATGTGATTCTACAGATTTGGCGTGTTGTGGCTCCTGTGATAGAGGGGCAGGTATGAATATCTATTCAAACACTCAGAAATATGGTGAAATAATTCCTTTTATTTATTCATAACTTCAATTTCTATTTTGAGCCCTAGGTTGGAGAGAATTTAAACTTGACTCATTTGATTCTCCTGAGTTAATATGTTCCTGAGAAGACATTAGTGTGACCACTTCAGAGTCTTGCTCTGGATCTGATGTCACCTCACCCATATTCACTGAGCAGTGCTTATTCTGCTGGTTATTGGTCATCAGTCCACACAGAACACTGTCACCAGTTCTTTCTGACCATAAGGCCACACAAGCTTACCATTTCTGTATGCTGGGTAGTCTCTTAGGTATACAAGAAATATTCTACTGCTCCTGCACTACTTTGGACCTCAGGATATTCTATGAGATTTCTCAAGACCACCCACTAAGCCCATCATTCAGATAGTTCTTCCATGGGTTCCACTGCTTCACTAGACTCTATGTAGGAAAAGCAACAGGAAGCACTGGTCTCTCCTGCCACCAAATTCCCCCAAACTGTTCCAAATAATCACTGTGCTCCTCCATGTCAAGGGTTCAACCTGAAGAGGCAGGCATAAGGTCGCTTACCCAAGGACCCCATCAAAGTCTAAACTCTCTTTGTCTTCCCAGAAACTTCCTTTACTTCTGTCTTAATCTTAAGTTGTGGTGGAGCAACTATGCTGTCATCATAGTCAAACATAGCGTTCACTATCACTGCTCTGGTTTTTCTTTCCCATCCACCACCTTTCCCAGGGTAAGGCTTTTGGAAATCAAAAGTAAAGAACTGACTACTGCATTTCTAGTCTGTCTTTGTTTCCCTGAGGCAAACAATGTTGCAGCTCTAGAAGGGGATATGAAGAGAAGATTGTTAGAAATGCCAGGAAAATAAGCAGGGATTAATTTTTTCAAGAATGTTATCTTGCCATACCATATTTCTTTTAATTTCAAGTAAGAATTTGGAAGTTAGCATTATGATGCATTGGGACACTTGTGACAGCTGCATCACCTAGCTGAGTGTCAGTTCAAGTCCTGGCTACTCCACTTCTGATGTAGCTCCCTGCTGATGCACCTGGGAAGGAGCAGATGGTGGCCCAAGTACTTGTACCCCTGCCATCCATATGGGAGACCCATATTGAATTCCAGTCTGTTAGATTTATTTAATTTGGCTCAGCACCTGCTGTTGCAGCCATCTGGGGAGTAAACCAGCAGATGGAAAATCTCTCTCTCTCTCTCTCTCTCTCTCTCTCTCTCTCTCCCTTTCAAATAAATGAATAAATAAATCTTTTTTAAAAAGGCTGACAAAAGGCCCTGAACTAAGGCCAAATACTATGAGCACTATGAGGCTGCCTGTGTTAAAAAGGCAGCTTTGCCTCCAGCACACATAATTTTCGTTTCATTTGAAATTTTTAACAAATAGTGCTTGTAATCTACATAGTAATGCAACATATCAGCAAGCCACTGCTATGCATCAAAGACTGTGCTGATGGAAACAACAGTAATGGACATCAAGGAGCTTACAAACTAACACACAAGAAAAAAATAAAGGCTTCCATAGCCTTGGCAACTCATGACTAGAGCCTAGGGAGATTACTGACACCATAAACAAGAGTGTCAATTTGTTAAGTCAACAACAGGAGTCACTGTGTACCTACTCCTCATGTAGGATCTCTGTCCTTAATGTGTTGTCCAATGTGAATTAATGCTATAACTAGTACTGAAACAGTATTTCACACTTTATGTTCTGTGTGGTTGCAAACTGATGAAATCTTTACTTAATATATACTAAATCGATCTTCTGTATATAAAGATAATTGAAAATGAATCTTGATATGAATGGAATGGGAGAGGGAGCAGGAGATGGGAGGGGTGCGGGTGGGAGAGAAGTTATGGGGGGGAGCCATTGTAATCCATAAACTGTACTTGGAAATTTATATTTACTAAATAAAAGTTTTAAGAAAAAAGAAAAAATAAAATATGGATTATCTAGGACAGACCTCTGCCAACTATAGATCACAGACAATATATGTCCCAACACTGCCTACTTTTGTAATAAAATGTTAGTGGAACACAGCCACAATGATTCATTTACACATTGTCTTTTGGCAGATTTTCTGTACAATGGCAAAGCCAAGAAGGTGCAACAGAGACTCTATGGCCTTTGAAACCCTGGCTCCTGCTCTACAATCATTTGCTTATTAGTGACTTGCAGGGGTGGGGATTCTTCTGATTCAGAAGGTCTGGGGTGGGACTATAGGTTCTGCTACTCTGGAAAGGTCTGAGGTGATACCAATATTGCTGGACCAACCCTTGGTTAGCAAGGGTCTAGAACTTCGAGCTGCTGGGTACCCACCACATGCTCTTCCCATGGCTGTGGAAGGTCCTTAAATAGGACCTCACATTCTTTGAGAACACATTAGAGAGTCCTGTAGCCCTTATGAAGTTCATATCACAGATGCTATAGATACATGTAGATAATCATTCTGAACAGGCATATACAAATATACACTGCACACTAAGTTCAAATGTCTTCTGTTGCTTCTTCTCAAATATTTATGCCAACTGAAGGCAAAAAATGCTTTCATATGTTCTGATAAATTTTTTCAATTTAAATGAGGTATTGATCTATCTCAGTTGCTTCTACTGGTTTTAAATGATTAAAAGAATGAATAGGAATTACCCATTCACTCATCCAATCATTAGTGTACATATGCACCAACTTACCAAATTATAAAAATTAATTGTATGTCATAAAGCTGAGGGGGGGAGAGTGAATGAGGACAGAAAACCTTTTTTGTTGTTAATTTATTTTTTGAGGAGACAGAAAATCTTCTGGCATTGGCTTCTTTTAAAGGCATGACTGCTCATCTGAACCTTGGAGGAGAAAACCACTTTAAAATATGGGGTCATCTGAGGGAAGGCAAGTCTCAAGCTACCTTTTCTATACTGTGTTCTGTGGTTCTGGGGCTGTGACTCAGCACACCACACATTCCAGACTCACATGCTAGTTGGCTCCCTGTTGGTTCTGCTGATGGAATTAGCAGGAGATTAGATGGTAGGAGGAAGAAAGAGCAGATTTCCTTGCCATTTGTGGTAACCATTGGCATGGTTTCAGCATAAAGAACAGCTTTGGCTCTAATATCCTGAATTCTAACACCTGTGTCTTCAATTCCCTGTATTAAATCCCTGCTATTTGGGATACCTAAAGGAATGGGCTGGTTTTTCTGACTAGACCTGACCCAAAGTTATTAGGTCAAGACAGATAAGCAAACCAATTAAAGAAGTCCTCTGAACAAGAATCTCAGCTTCCTCACATTTCTTAATATTTTTCAGGAAGGGAGGGAGGGAGGGAGAGAGAGAGTGAGCGAGCTCTGACCAGATATTAAGATAGTGTCAACCTGGAAAGTAAGTCAAGGCACATGAAATGTGAGAATAAGAGAGTTTATTTGAGCCAAAATGATGATGGCCACCCAGGAACATAGACTCTGTTTGCCCAGAATAAGTACTACAAAATGGCAAAAGAAGAAAAGAAATGGAGGTTACAACAAGATCATGCTTACAATTACACTGGTTAGTAAGAATAATAAAGACAAATGACTAGCCACTGATTTTTTATTTATACATGCCAGTAGAAAACTTAGATAAGCAGATATGAGATTTATTTATTTATCATACACAATAGGGTCAACTCATTAGCAAGAATGGTCTAGTTGAGATTAGACAAACTTGGAGTCCTGATGTATGTTACTGGGGCCTCGTAGCTCATGCTGTACCTTGTATGATTTCTAATTCCTTTCTCAATAGTGATAGGATATTGTGTACAGGGTTATATTTTAGCACTGAATGGTACTGCCAAGTCCTTCATTATTCATACAAATATCAAATTTGAAAGCCTAAATGTTGGTGTTCAAGTCCTATGGTAAAGGGAATGACATTGAAAGTTATTCAATATGAGAAATATTTCAGCCAGCTGGGGACAGAAATTCAAGACCACTATTTTTCATACATATGAAACCCTCAAACCTCGAAGTTTCTTTTAAATGTCCAAATTAAATTTGGTGAGCATAATTTGAGACTGAACAGAAAAAAATAACATGACATATTGGGACATAAGTATGCTTCTACCAGCAATGACATCGCAGGATTTACCTCTTATTTCTTAACATGCATTAAGGATATATATTTGCCAGCTTATCATTGCTTGAAAGTAAATAAGGGTAGAGAAACTTTTGGTACTCTCATTCAGTATACAGAGAACCTTCTAGGAGTCATGATGGGCAACTTTTTAAAGAATACACCCTCCAATGAGAGAAAGATTCATGATCATTCCTAAGTATGAAGGGGGAGTCTTCAAAAAGTTCATAAAGATACATATTATGAAAAAAGCCATGCTTGAATTTCAACTATTTTTGCCAAAATAAACATTTTTTAGTTCTATTATTCTGCAAACTTTTTGAAACTCGCTTGTAAGAAAATTAAAGGCCAACCACAGAAATTACTACTTGTCTCCAAGGAAAACTATGGAGAAAATTGCTCCTCTACGTAATAAATCAGAGTCAGCTAAGGAAGAACGTGGGTTCTGTTTTCCAAACAGAACATGAAGATGTGTTTACTGACTGGGGCTTCAGAAAAGGGGACTGAAACTAATGAGTCAGAGCAAAGAGATTCAGGCAGGGAGACTGTCTGCCCTGAGTGGTTGCCTTTAAATTACAGAAAAGATTTAGAAGTAGGTTAGGAACCATGTAAATTAAAATTCTGATCCTGAGTGGCAAAGGAAGCAAGAAAAACACCTAGCATCCAAGCTGAGCTACACAGCACTTTGGAAGCCTGAGAAAATATCGCCCACATACCAGAGCACTGTTTTGTATGTGGAGATTTTCATTTTAAGGACCTGGATAGAAAGTAGAGCTATGAAGACCTTAGGAAAGTAATTTTCAACCCCTGAAGACAAATGAAGCAGAGAAATCAATATAAAAAGTTTTCAAATCTGCTTTAGTGAGAAAAGTACTAAGAAATCATCTTGGTCTTATCTTAAAAGTCAATCACCTCCTGGTAAAACAAAAGAGAGATCAGCAGACAGAGTATGCCCCACCCTTCTTCCACTCAAACATTTTGAAAAATGTGAAGCTCATAGGCTTTTTAGAAGATAAGCTTGTATAATAAGCAGTCATATAAACAAAGCTTCATTCAATGACAGACTATATGTACAAGGATAGTCCCATTAGATCATATCAGCTAATGGTATCATTGCAGTCATATTTTGTCTGAGTACTTGCTATGATGTTTCCACAACAACAAAATTGCCTAATGCCACAATTCTCAGAATGAGTCCCCATCATTAAATGATGCATAACTGTAATAAGATCCTAAGAGAAGAATGAGAGCTATTGCTGTGATCAACAAGTCTATAATATAGGCTAAGTTCTGGAAGAAGCTAGGACTTGCAAAGGGGAAGGGGAGGGACATAGCGAGGGAGTAAGGCAATAATGAGTTCTGGGAATTGACCAGCAAGAAAGATCTCTCCCAGTTCTGCAGTCTGGATTTCACCCACTTAGTCCACCACTATGATTCTCAATCCCACAGTTGCTGTAGGAGACAAACTTGCAAGCTTATCACCCTAGTCACCATTTAAGTCATATCCAACCTACCTGTTTCTGTATTTAGGTGCCATTGTTTATAGTTTCCCTTGGTTTTTATGTGTGCTGAGGACTGAAGCAGACATTCAAGTCTCTGAAATTTGTCTATATCATGCTGGTGCACCCACACCTGTTGGAACAAACAAGTAGCAGCCATCTTCACCGCACCATCTTACAATAATAACCCAGCATGGCATAATAGAAAACACAAAGGTTTTAGACCTGCCATGCCCATGATGGTAGCCACTATCATGTGGAGCTATACATTTAATTAAAAATGTAAAACACTCTTCATCAGATGAACTAACAACATTTCCACTATTCAACTGGCATATATGGCTAATGACTACTATATTGGGGTAGTGCATCTATAACATAATTTCATCATTGCAGAAACTATAGAATAATTCCTTAATTGCAGAAAGTTCTATTGGACAATCCTGCTCTATAAGCTCAAATCCTGGGCATGACACTTACTAACTGAGTAGTTTGGGGTAAGTTATTTTAGGATCCCAAGTCCCAATTTCCTTGTCTGTGAAGTGGGATATTAAGAGAATATACCTCATAGAAAAGGATCCAACAAGATCCCTTGGGTAATGTATTGGGTAGAATGCATGGAACACAATAATAATGATTTGTCATCTTTTCAAGTAAACTAAAAAATTCCTTGAAAGGAGGTAAGCAGCAATCAGGATCACTGGCATACTCTTCAGAGTCTTGCATGGGGCATACACTGGCAAATGTCCATAGAGTGTTCTGCTAGACAAACAGTTGACTAAAAAATAGAATTGCTCTTTTTACTCTGTCCCTAAGCAAACCAGAATGCTTTCAACACATCATGTTTCCCAGAGAAAGAATTATGGAGCCTTCTAGTAAGCTGCTCTTCATTTTGAGTAGTGGTAGATTATCCTAATTTCCCAAAGATGAGCTTTTAATCCATGATCAAGGCAGAAAATCAGTCAGGTTTAAGGTAATCTTGGAAACTCCTAAGTAACAAATTATATCAGATAAAAACTGGCCAAGGGAAAAGGCAACCTCAAGGGAACAATGAACTTAGGAATATTATTATTCAAATGTTGACATTTTCTGCAGTACTTTTAATTATCAATAGTCTCATTACACTTAAAATAAACTTTTCAAGATGACAGAAATTAGCACTGACACTCAAAACAACATCACTTGGAGCTGGAGTCCATCAGCTATGACTGTTCACATTTTGTAATATCACATTCAAGTTGCACAACTTCTAAAACCTACCCACACTCTGATTAGCTTCCTAACACTGTCCCACACCAAACCAGCCTTACATTCAGATCATGGTACCCACTGCTCCCTGACTCCATATCTCTCTCCAACAACATCCCCATTAGCAGCAGAAACTTCTAAAGCTGTTCAACCGACTTTAATCAGATTTTTGTCCCCAACTCTCCACTAAGACCACTTTTGGAACCAAGACCTTTTCCACATTGCCAATTCCAATGTTAGTTTCTCTAAGACTCATTTATTTATTTGAAAGGTAAAATGTGTGTGTGGAGACAGAGAGAAAGAGACAGAAAGAGAAAGAGAGCTCTTTCATATGCTGGTTTACTTCCTAAGTATCCACAAGAGCTAGTGCTGGGCCAGGCTAAAGCCAGAAGCCCAGGAACTCCCTCCAGTTCTCCTATGTGTCAGGGACACCAGCACTTCAGCCATCATCCACTCCTTCCACATCCCATTTTGGAATGACTGTTGGAGACCCAGCTACCCCATTTCTCATGCGGCTCCCTGCTAATCTGCCTTGGAAGGAGGTATCATAGCTATGTTCAGAACTCAGCTCTTCTATTTCCTGTATCAATGATATTTCCACTATTCTGTGTTACCACACAATAGATACTGGTATATACCCAGAATATCTTGGGGAAATAAAAGTTCTTGCCTGGATTGACTAACAATAAAGACACCAATTATATCCATCTATTTATCTGTCCATCTATCATCTATCTGAGGGCGGTGAGAGCTCCCATCCTCTGGTTCACTGGCCAAATGCCCATAACCATGCCAGAGCTGTGCCAGGCTGAAGCCAGAAACCAAGAACTCAATTCAGGTCTCCCACATGGGTGGCAGGGACCCAACTACTTGAGTCATCACTGTTGCCTCTCAGGGTCTACATTAGCAGGAAGCCAGAGAAAGGAGCCTGAGCCAGGAATTGAACCCACACAACTGTGATACAGGACACCAATGTCTTAAACATAGAGGTCAACTCTTTTAATTCCCATGGTTCCCTTAATGTACTCTAAAGAGAGAAGAGAGTTATGGTTCCAAGAGGTGATATGGGGACAGAAAAGAAAGGAGGGAGGATGTCAGAATTTAGAGCAAATACTATTCTGCTTTCTCTTTAACCTATCCTGATCTGGTGGGATTGGAATGCTAAAAAAAAGTCACAAATTGTATATATGAAAATAAAGAGGGGTAGTACTACCCACTGTCCCTCCATGACAGAGAGTTCATCACAATTCAGGCTGAGATAGTGCATGACAATTAGGTGCACTTTAGCACTAGGTTAATTTACAATCACCTTTTGCCCAGATGAATGATTTTCTTTTTTTTTAAAGATTTATTTATGTATTTTAAAGACAGAGTTACAGAGAGGCATAGAGAGAGAGAGGTATTCTATCAGCTAATTCACTCCCCAGATGGCTGCAATGGTTGGAGCTGTGCTAATCCAAAGCCAGGAGCCAGGAGCTTCTTCTGGGTCTCCCACATGGGTGCAGGGGCCCAAGCACTTGGGCCATCTTCTATTGCTTTCCTAGGCCACGGCAGAGAGCTGTATCATAAGTGGAGCCGACAGGACTAGAACCAGCACCCACATGGGATGCTGGCACTGCAGGCGGCAGCTATACCAGCTACCCCATAGCACTGGCCCCAACTGACTTTCTATATCAATGGCTCACTAGGCAAAGTACACTAGTATTTCCTCTCCTTATCCTACTTCTCCTCTCTAATTTTAGATCTCATCCTTGTTGCTCCCCGTCTTCGTGGAGGAACGACACAGGACCCTGCGCTGTTCTTTTGTCTGCTCGGCCCTCCCCGGGTTTGCTGCTGGTTCTTCCCGGGTTGGCTACCGACCCTTCCACCTCCGTGGAAGGGCGGTTCCCCCTGCCACTTTCCCCAATTCCGCGGGGGAGCGGCACACCGCCGGCCGGCTCTCTCGGGGGCTGCTCAGGTGTTCCTTCAGATAGATGTTCCTCGTGCATGTTGTCTCTCTCCTCCTTTATAGTCCTCTTCCACCAATCCCAACTCTGCTACCCACACGCCGAGTACGCTGCTCTCCTCCAATCAGGAGCAGGATCAGCTCCTGCAGGTCATCACTCAAGTTGGCGAGAGGCAGCTGCGTAGAAGTTGTTACTCCTCTCCCAGCGCCATATTGTGGGAGAGCAGATGCATAGAATAAGTCTTAATTCGAGTAACAGTCTAGTCCGAGTTGCTCCCCACAATTCCCCCTTTCTTTTTATTTTTTGGCGTTGATATGCGCCTGTCTTCGGTGCCCCGTGGCACACACTCTGCTCTGCTTGCTGGAGTTGCCCACAGGTGCTTACAAGCCCTACCAATCAGGCAAACCGAATCCGGGTCCTCTCTTCGCCATGTTGTGAGGAGGTTTTTAGGTGCTGATGCGTGCCTGTGTTCGGTGCCCTGCAGCGCATGCTCTGCTCTGCTAGAACTGCCTGCAGGTGCTTACAAGCCCTACCAACCAGGCAAACCGAATCCAAGCCCTCTCATTGCCATCTTGTGGGGAGACTTATTGGTGTTGATAACATACCTGTCTTCGGTGACCTGCAGCCGCCCAGAGGTGCTTATCGTCTTACTAATCAGGCAGACCGAATCCAAGCTCTCTCATTGCCATGTTGTGGGGAGGCCTTATTTTTCTGTTTCTCTATCTCCGGGCATTCCTATTTCTCCTATTTTACTTCTATCTGCCAGCATTCCTATTTCTCTCATTTTACTTCTAAACTTCTGTTTCTCTTATCCCCGCAGTTTCCCGGCGCCCGCCCCGAGGCTGCTTCTCGGCACCTCGCCCCGCGGTGGCTTCCCGGCTTCGTGCACTCCGCGGTCTCCGCGCCTTTGCGCCCGCACCACGGCCTTCGCGCTAGCCCCGCATTCCCTATCTACTTGCGCCCCGCGCGCTCTCTCTGCACGCGGCGGCTTCCGCGAATCACACAGCCTAGCTCACGTTTCCGCTTCTTGGTTTTCAGTCTAAGTTCTCCGGGCTAACCTGACGAAATGCAACCTATAGCTTACGTCTCCGCTCCCGGTTTGGCTTCCCGTCTTTTGCTCCCCTGCTAATCTGACGGATTCCAACCTGGCTTATGTCTCCACCTCTGGTTTTAGCTTTTCGCCTTTTGCTCCCCGGGCTGACTTGAAGAATTCCAACCTGGCTTACATCTCCGCCTCAGCCTGCCCCCGCGGCTTCATCCTCCCTAACATATTTTTTTCTCTACCCGGTATGTTTCCTAACTTTTCTTCCAACAATATTCCTCCCTCATTTCTCCTGGCTTCTCCCCACAGTCCGTATCCAAGTCTAAGTTTCTTCTAGCTTTCACTTTCGCTTTCGACCTTAGAGATTTCTCCCAGCTTCCCCCCGTAGTCCGTATCCGAGTCTATGCCTAGGCTTTCGATAGCTTCTTCCGGCACCTTTTCCGTCCGGCTTTTCCCTAGGCTCTTTGCTAGTCTCTCTCCGGTATTTTCCCACTTCTTCCCGTTTCTTCCCTCCTAAGTTTCCTATCCGAGTCACGGCACCATTATGTCGCTCCCCCTCTTCGTGGAGGAACGACACTAAACCCTGCCTAGGCTTCCTATCCGAGTCACGGCACCATTATGTCGCTCCCCCTCTTCATGGAGGAACGACACTAAACCCTGCCTAGGCTTCATATCCGAGTCACGGCACCATCATGTCACTCCCCGTCTTCGTAGAGGAACGACACAGGACCCTGCGCTGTTCTTTTGTCTGCTCGGCCCTCCCCGGGTTTGCTGCTGGTTCTTCCCGGGTTGGCTACCGACCCTTCCACCTCCGTGGAAGGGCGGTTCCCCCTGCCACTTTCCCCAATTCCGCGGGGGAGCGGCACACCGCCGGCCGGCTCTCTCGGGGGCTGCTCAGGTGTTCCTTCAGATAGATGTTCCTCGTGCATGTTGTCTCTCTCCTCCTTTATAGTCCTCTTCCACCAATCCCAACTCTGCTACCCACACGCCGAGTACGCTGCTCTCCTCCAATCAGGAGCAGGATCAGCTCCTGCAGGTCATCACTCAAGTTGGCGAGAGGCAGCTGCGTAGAAGTTGTTACTCCTCTCCCAGCGCCATATTGTGGGAGAGCAGATGCATAGAATAAGTCTTAATTCGAGTAACAGTCTAGTCTGAGTTGCTCCCCACAATCTCCTATCACTGGATCTATTATGCCACTCCAAGCAATCAAGAAAGAGAGTCATGAGCCAACAACTGTCTGCAATGGAGCAAGTTAGAGCCGTGGACAAAAAAATAATGCAGGGCCGGCGCCGTGGCTCAATAGGCTAATTCTCCACCTTGTGGCGCTGGCACACCGGGTTCTAGTCCCAGTCGGAGCGCCGGATTCTGTCCCGGTTGCCCCTCTTCCAGGCCAGCTCTCTGCTGTGGCCAGGGAGTGCAGTGGAGGATGGCCCAAGTGCTTGGGCCCTGCACCCCATGGGAGACCAGGAGAAGCTCCTGGCTCCTGCCATCGGATCAGCGCGATGCGCTAGCCACAGCACGCCAGCCGCGGCAGCCATTGGAGGGTGAACCAACGGCAAAAGGAAGAACTTTCTCTCTGTCTCTCTCTCTTTCACTGTCCACTCTGCCTGTGAAAAAAAAATAATGCAGTCTTTCCACCAATGTTCACATTTCAGAGGTTTCCAAGGAAAGAAAGCATTAAAAGGTACAATGATAGGGCATAAGCTGTTGTCTTTGAATGGTATGAGAATCAGAATACATCAAGACATTCTACTAATGGTAATAGCAATGAGGACAACAACCATTGATTGAGCATCTGCTAGGTGCCTGTCATGTTCTGTGGTGAGTACTTCACGTATAAGCATGTAGTTTTATCCTTACAATCACTCCAGGAATCACTCAAGCTCATCAGGAAAACAAAGATACTTTGTATTCCTAATGAAAAAAGTTGAGTACAGGGAATAAAAACTTTGCAACCTTTAGGAAGGCTGCAGGAGTAAAATCAAGAAAGGCATTTTGCTGAACTCCTAAAGTGAAGATATTTTAAGGGGTGATCTCAGCAGCTTCAGTGAGAGAGTCTCAGGAGGACCACAAACACCATGGAAAAGTGCTACAGATGATCCAGGTTTTCCTTCTCTTCTAAACGCGTGTAAGTAAGTCCCTCCCACTAGATTATAATCCAGCTTCATGCTGGAAAGGCATTCTGTGAAATTTGGATTCAGGGCTGGTGCTGTGGTTCACTTGGTTAACCCTCCGCCTGCGGCGCCAGTACCCCATATGGGTGCAAGGTTCTAGTCCTGGTTGCTTCTCTTCCAGTCCAGCTCTCTGCTGTGGCCCAAGAAGGCAGTGGAGGATGGCCCAAGTGCTTGGGCCTTGCACCTGCATGAGAGACCAGAAGGAAGCACCTGGCTCCTGGCTTCGGATCAGCGCGGTGCCAGTCGTAGCGGCCATTTAGGGGGTGAACCAACAGAAGGATGATCTTTCTTTCTGTCTCTCTCTCTCACTGTCTATCTGTCAAATAATTAAAAAAAAGAAATTTGGATTCAGCTTTCTCCCCTGTGAACTAGAGAAATTTTGGAGAGGGATGAGGATGATGCTAGTTTGACAACAAATAAATCGACCTGCTTATAAAATAGGCATCTTAATCCCTATTTAGAGATGGAAAAGCTCAGTAATTATTTCACAGATATAGGAAAATAAGGAGGAGGAGCTGGTTGGTGAAGACTATGAAACTTTTTGTCCAACTATCTATTATGGAAGTTTTCAAAAAGTATTACATAATGATATAATGAGTGCTTCTGTATAATAACCATATAGACTCAATAATTGCTAACTTCTTAACAGTTGCTGTGTGTATGTATATGTCCTTTTTGGAACTAGTTAAAACTAAGTGGTAGACATCATGACACTTTACCTTCAATATTTCATGTATCTCCTAAGAATAAAAATGTCTTCTTATGAACATAAAACATCATTAATGTATCCATCAGTAACAATAATTCCCTAACATTATACATATTTTTTAATTTATTTGACAGGTAGAGTTATAGGTAGTGAGAGAGAGAGACAGAGAGAAAGATCTTCCTTCCGTTGGTTCACCCCCCAAATGGCCGCTACAACTGGAACTACACTGATCCAAAGCCAGGAGCCAGGTGCTTCTTCCTGGTCTCCCATGTTAGTGCAGGTGCCCAAGCACATGGGCCATCCTCCCCTGCCCTCCCGGGCCACAACAGAGAGCTGGACTGGAAGAGGAGCAGCTGGGACCAGAACCCTGCACCCATATGGGATGCCGGTGCCACAGGCGGAGGATTAACCAAGTGAGCCACAGCATCAGCCCCCCTAATATTATATTTAGTCCACATTCAAATTTATCCGATAATGTCTTTTATAGCCATTTTTAAATGAAGATGTGGTTGATTATAAACTTATTTTTACATATAGTCTAAAATAACTGCTAAGTTTTAGATGTTCAGCAGGCAGGTGAAAATACAGGCCCAGTGTTCAAAAGACAATTAGAAAGAAAAGAACGTCAGAGAATGATGAGGTTCCAAAAGAGAGAGCAAAGATGAGAAGCCATCAAATGGAATATCAGTGCATCAAAGGGAGAGAAGAAGGGGCTAACAAGATCAAATACTAAATATCAGATTAGGCAGACAAGGTCCAAGGAAAACAACATTGACTTGGCTAGCCAGATCCTATGGTTAGAAATTTTATTAAACTAGGCCAGCGCTGCGGCTCACTTGGCTAATCCTCTGCCTGCGGCGCCAGCACCCCGGGTTCTAATCCTGGTTGGGGCGCCGGATTCTGTCCAGGTTGTTCCTCTTCCAGTCCAGCTCTCTGCTGTGGCCCGGGAAGGCAGTGGAGGATGGCCCAAGTCCTTGGGCCCTGCACCAACATAGGAGACCAGGGTGGGGGGACACCTGACTGCTGGCTTTGGATCAGCACAGCGCGTTGGCCATAGTGGCCATTTGGGGGGTTAACCAACGGAAAGGAAGATCTTTCTCTCTGTTTCTCTCTCTCTCACTCACTACCTAAATCTGCCTTTCAAAAAATAAAAATAAAAAAATAAGTTTTATTAAACTAATAAAGCCAGGTTTCAAAGGATTTAGTAAAAGTGAGTTATGAAAAATTGGAACTGCAAGTATAATCCTCTGTCCAAAAGCATCTCATTGAAAGGGGGTCAGAGGCTATATGGACCTGAAGTCCTCAACTTTTTCACCACCATGAGCCCTTTTCATCTTTCTCTCCCCTCTTCAACACTGCTAATCTGGAGGCAATGTTTTAAAAGATACTGTTTACCACATGAAGTTTAATAATAATAAGGTCCATAGATTTTGTTTATTAGGTTAACTGTCCATTAAAATTTAACAAAATCACAGATGAGTCTCCCCTGAAGGGGAGGGTTGAGAGTCTTGCCATAAGAGAAGGAACATTTTTTCCAAGACACAGGTAATGAAGACAGAAACAAAAAAAAAATGTTGAGGTGAGAAGATACTTGTATAGACAAATGTCATTAGTTATTAAGCATGAGAGAAAGAATTTGAGAAAACAACTGTCACAGTATCTTGAGATATGTCATATGATAAAAGCAGGGATGGCAGGAGTACATTGGAAACTTAAAATATAAGGAAAATAACTGCAATAGTTACTGAGTCAATTTAGCAGTTGGATCAGTCTTCATTGAGCACTTGCTGTACTCAGGCATGCTGAAAGACATTATGTTACAAAGTCTCAGTCCAGATTTCACTTCTTTTCTAATAAGAGAGGGTACCCTCCTTACTTGGCTCTCATGACAATACACTTTTATGCTTTTTTTTCCTGCTTCTCTAGCCTTCTCAATCCTGAGAGCCCCTTCTCTTCCATGGTTCCCTTAAAACCCAAGGGTTAAATATTGAGGGACATCAGGTTTCTATCCCTGGCGACCTTCTCTTACCACTTTACATGTTCTCTTTGAGTGATCACATCTACTCATGCCACTTGAAGTGGAAGTTTGCTGTTGTTGACTGCCAAACCTCTATTCTGAGGCCTCTCTCAAAGGCCAGACTCATATGTAATGCAGGAGAACAAATGGATATTTAAAATCAAAACTGTAGCCATTTCCCTTCTAGAGGGTATCATTCATGTCAATAGTGAAGTATCTGTACAACCAGAAAACGCATATTAGTTTAACACTCTGCATGGATTTCAGAAAATATTAGCAACAAAATAAAATGATCTGTTGGTTCCATCTTTCTGTGAACTCTGTGAAATATCTTCCTATCTGTATTATACCCCAAGGATGTATAACATTGTTAGCAGGGCACATTAATGCAACTTCAGATATGCAAAGATGGCTTGTAGAGAGGAACCACAAAGAAATTAATTGCATAGTACAGTGGGAAGATTTGTTTTGTTTTGTTTTACTTTGCTTTTGTTTGTTTGTTTCTGTTGCTAGAAGACACTGAGAAAGGGAAAGAAGAGAGGGCAAAGCAATTCAGAGGGGGCTGGAGCCCAGGTTGGCAGTCATGGATGGACAAGTGCTTCCTAAGAATAAGGATGATAGGAGAGCGGCAAGATGGCAGAATAGGAAGGGAGCACACTGATAGTCCGGGGAGAGACAGTTTAATAAAAGTGGAGATACTGCAGGTTCAAGGAAGAGTAGGGGAAGAAACAGCAGAGGAAACTCTTCCGGAACTAGTGATTCACAGTGGACCTGTGTGGAGAGTGTGGGAGCCTACAGTTCGGGACACCAGCAGCAGACTCAACACACCAGCGCTGGAACGCGAGGTGAGCTGAACCTCAATAGCCCGAGACACTGGCAGGCAAGCGGAAAGAGGAGACTAGAGGGAATGACCCCGGGGGGAAAAGTTCACCAGGCTAACTAGAAGAGAGAGAGAAAAAAAAAGTGACTGATACGGACACAAGTTTCTCTCTCTCCACTCACCTCTCAAAGGCGAGCAAGACAAAGAGCAGGCGACATCTTGGACATAAATCATAAGCAGGGCGACCTCAGGTCTGCACCGGCCCTGAGCCTAGCAGAAAAATCTAACTCTGGGGGGGGTGGTGAATAAACAGGATATTAGGACCTAGCAAATGTGTGGTACTACTGAACTGAGACTGTGAAAAAGAGACAGTGGGGGAGAGAACTCACGGAATTCACGTGAGTACTCTCCAGAGATGCTACAATTTGGTAACCTTGGCAACACAGTGGGAGACTGCAGGAGAATTTGAGCCCATACTGAGGGCAGGACAGATTCCCTGTGTGGTCCTTGGGAAAGAGCTTCCGATCTCTGGCTCCTGTGGGTATATCATTTGCCTGCTAACTACCTCCAATTCCGTTCAGCCGTGAGGAATTACTTCCCTTTTGAATCAAAAAAAAAAAAAAAAAAGAAAGAAAGAAAGAAAGAGAGAGAGAGAGATCTACCACACCTAACCTGGGAGTGTCACCTTTGGCACACCAAACAGAGCTCTCAGGCCACACCCATCTCAAGCCTCTAAGGCTCCATCCAAAACAGACAGTCCACTTAATCTAGAGTCATAGTATACCAAGAAAAAACACCACAGTGAAGAAACCAAAGAATATCTCCAATATGCCAAACAACAAACGCAAAAACTGAGGTAATAAGAACAAGGAAGACACTATGATGCCCCCAAATGAAAAAGACACCCCAATTCAAGATTATGAAGATGATGAGATAGAAGAAATGCAAGAAGCAGATCTCAAAAAATTGATAAGAACATTAAGAAGTTCTCAAAAACAAATTCTTGAACTACAGAAATCCTTAATGGACAAGATAGAAAATCTTTCTCGTGAAAATGAAATATTAAGGAGGAATCAAAATGAAATGAAACAACTAGTAGAACATAAAACTGTGATAGTGACAAGAAATCATAATGAAACGAAGAATTCAATAGATCAAATGGCAAACACATTAGAGAGCCTTAAAAACAGAATGGGTGAAGCAGAAGAGAGAATATCGGACTTAGAAGACAGAGAACAGGAAAGGATACAGTCAAATCAAAGAAAAGAAGAGGAAATTAGAAATCTAAAAAATATTGTGGGAAATCTACAGGATACTATTAAAAAAACCAACATTCGGGTTCTAGGAGTTCCTGAAGGCATGGAGAGGGAGAAAGGATTAGAAGGCCTTTTTAGTGAGATAATAGCAGAAAATTTCCCAGGTTTGGAGAAGGACAGAGACATCCTAGTACAACAAGCTCATAGAACCCCTAGTAAACATGACCAAAAGAGATCCTCACCATGACACGTGGTAATCAAACTCACCACAGTGAAACAGAAAGAAAAGATCCTAAAATGTGCAAGAGAGAAACGTCAGATTACTTTCAGAGGATCTCCAATCAGACTCACAGCTGACTTCTCATCAGAAACCCTACAAGTTAGAAGGGAATGGCGAGATATAGCCCAGGTACTAAGAGAGAACAACTGCCAGCCCAGAATATTATATCCTGCAAAGCTCTCATTTGTGAATGAAGGTGAAATAAACACCTTTCACAACAAACAGAAATTGAAAGAATTTGTCGCCACTTGTCCAGCCCTGCAAAAGATGCTTAAAGATGTGTTACACACAGAAACAAAGAAACACGGTCATCAATATGAAAGAAGGTAAAGGAAGGAAAGCTCACAGCAAAAGATCACAGGGAATTCAAAGCATATATTAGAAAATATCTTTGGCAAATGGCAGGGCAAAGTTACCACTTATCATTAGTTACATTGAACGTGAATGGCCTGAACTGTCCAGTTAAAAGACACCGATTGGCTGATTGGCTTAAGGAACAAAACCCATGTGTTTGCTGCTTACAAGAAACACATCTTTCCAACAAAGATGCATACAGACTGAAAGTGAAAGGCTGGAAAAAGATATACCATGCCAACAGAAATGAAAAAAGAGCGGGCGTAGCCATCTTAATATCGGACAACATAAACTTTACCACAAAAACTGTTAAGAGAGACAAAGAGGGACACTATATAATGATTAAGGGATCAATACAATAAGAAGATATAACAATTATCAATGTATATGCACCTAACTACAGGGCACCGGTTTATCTAAAAGTTTTGTTAACGGACTTAAAGGGAGACTTAGACCCCAATACAATAGTACTGTGGGACTTCAATACGCCACTCTCAGAAATAGACAGATCAATAGGACAGAAGATCAACAAGGAGACAGTAGATTTAAATGACACTATAGCCCAAATGGATCTAACAGATATATACAGAAATTTTGATCCTACATATAAAGCATCTACATTCTTCTCAGCAGTACATGGCACCTTCTCTAGGATTGACCACATACTAGGCCATAAAGCAAGACTCAGCAAATTCAAAAGAATTGGAATCATACCATGCAGCTTCTCAGACCATAAAGGAATGAAGCTGGAAATTAGCAACTCAGGAATCCCTAGAGCATAGGCAAACACATGGAGATTGAACAACATGCTCCTGAATGAACAATGGGTCATAGAAGAAATTAAAAGAGAAATCAAAAATTTTCTGGAAGTAAATGAGGATAACAGCACAACATACCAAAACTTACGGGACGCAGCAAAAGCAGTGTTAAGAGGAAAGTTTATATCAATAGGTGCCTACATCAAGAAATTGGAAAGGCACCAAAAAGATGAGCTTTAAATGAATCTCAAGGATCTAGAAAATCTGCAGCAAACCAGACCCAAATCTAGTAGGAGAAGAGAAATAATTAAAATCAGAGAAGAAATCAATAGGATTGAATCAAAAAAAAAAAAATTACAAAAAATCAGCCAAACAAGGAGCTGGTATTTTGAAAAAATAAACAAAATTGACACCCCATTGGCCCAACTAACTAAAAAAAGAAGAGAAAAGACCCAAATCAATAAAATCAGAGATGAAAAAGGAAATGTAACAACACACACCACAGAAATAAAAAGAATCATCAGAAATTACTACAAGGACTTGTATGCCAGCAAACAGGGAAACCTATCAGAAATGGATACATTCCTGGACACATGCAACCTACCTAAATTGAACCAGGAAGACATAGAAAACCTGAACAGACCCATAACTGAGACAGAAATTGAAACAGTAATAAAGGCCCTCCCAACAAAGAAAAGCCCAGATGGATTCACTGCTGAATTCTACCACACATTTAAAGAAGAACTAACTCCAATTCTTCTCAAACAATTCAGAACAATCGAAAAAGAGGGAATCCTCCCAAATTCTTTCTATGAAGCCAGCATCACCTTAATTCCTAAGCCAGAAAAAGATGCAGCACTGAAAGAGAATTACAGACCAATATCCCTGATGAACATAGATGCAAAAATCTTAAGTAAAATTCTGGCCAATAGAATGCAACAACACATCAGAAAGATCATCCACCCAGACCAAGTGGGATTCATCCCTGGCATGCAGCCATGGTTCAATGTGCGAAAAACAATCAATGTGATACACCACATTAACAGACTGCAGAAGGAAAACCATATGATTATCTCAATAGATGCAGAGAAAGCATTTGATAAAATACAACACACTTTCATGATGAAAACTCTAAGCAAACTGGGTATGGAAGGAACATTCCTCAATACAATCAAAGCAATTTATGAAAAACACACGGCCAACATCCTATTGATTGGTGAAAAGTTGGAAGCATTTCCACTGAGATCTGGGACCAGACAGGGATGCCCACTCTCACCACTGCTATTCAATATAGTTCTGGAAGTTTTAGCCAGAGCTATTAGGCAAGAAAAAGAAATTAAAGGGATACAAATTGGGAAGGAAGAACTCAAACTATCCCTCTTTGAAGATGATATGATTCTTCATTTAGGAGATCCAAAGAACTCTACTAAGAGACTATAGGAACTCATAGAAGAGTTTGGCAAAGTAGCAGGGTATAAAATCAATGCACAAAAATCAACAGCCTTTGTATACACAGGCAATGCCATGGCTGAGGAAGAATTTCTAAGATAAATCCATAAAAAATAGCTACAAAAACAATCAAATACCTTGGAATAAACTCAACCAAGGACGTTAAGGATCTCTACAATGAAAATTACAAAACCTTAAAGAAAGAAATAGAAGAGGATACCAAAAAATGGAAAAATCTTCCATGCTCATGGATTGGAAGAATCAACATCATCAAAATGTCCATTCTCTCAAAAGCAATTTACAGATTCAATGCAATACCAATCAAAATACCAAAGACATTCTTCTCAGACCTGGAAAAAATGATGCCGAAATTCATATGGAGACACAGGAGACCTCGAATAGCTAAAGCAATCTTGTACAACAAAAACAAAGCCGGAGGCATCACAATACCAGATTTCAGGACTGCTACAGGGCAGTTGTTATGAAAACAACATGGTACTGGTACAGAAACAGATGGATAGACCAATGGAACAGAATAGAAACACCAGAAATCACTCCAAACATCTACAGCCAACTTACATTTGATCAAGGCTCCAAAAACAATCCCTGGAGTAAGGAGAGTCTATTCAATAAATGGTGCTGGGAAAATTGGATTTCCACGTGCAGAACCATGAAGCAAGACCCCTACCTTTCACCTTACACAAAAATTCACTCAGCATGGATTAAAGACTTAAATCTACGACCCGACACCATCAAGTTATTAGAGAGCATTGGAGAAACTCTGCAAGATATAGATTTTTTTTTATCTTTTATTTAATGAATAAAAATTTCCAAAGTACGACTCATGGGTTACAATGGCTTCCCCCCCCATACCAACCCTCCCACCCACAACCCTCCCTGTCGCTCCCCCTCTTCGTGGAGTAACGACACAGGACCCTGCGCTGTTCTTTCGTCTGCTCAGCCCTCCCCGGGTTTGCTGCTGGTTCTTCCCGGGTTGGCTACTATCCCTTCCACCTCCGTGGAAGGGCAGTTCCCCCTGGCCACATTCCCCACTTCCGCAGGGGAGCGGCACACCGCCGGCCGGCTCTCTCGGGGGCTGCACAGGTGTTCCCCTTAGATGTTCCCCTTAGATGTTCCTCTTAGATGTTCCTGGTGCATGCCGTCTCTCTCCTCCTTTATAGTCCTCCTCCGCCAATCCTAACTCAGCTGCCCACACGCCGAGCACGCTGCTCTCCAATCAGGAGCAAGTCCTACAGATTATTGGCTGAACTGGAGGCAGCTGTGTAGAAGCTGTTTTCTTCTCTCCCAGCGCCATATTGTGGGAGAGCAGATGCATAGAATAAGTCTTAATTCCAGTAACTCCGTCCAGTCCGGGTTGCTCCCCACAGATCCCCCTTTCTTTTTATTTTTGGCGTTGATACGCGCCTGTCTTCGGTGTCCCGCGGCACACACTCTGCTCTACTTGCTAGAGTTGCCACAGGTTCTTACAAGTCCTATCAATCAGGCAAACCGAATCCGGGTCCTCTCTTCGCCATGTTGTGAGGAGGTTTTTAGGCGCTGATGCGTGCCTGTGCTCGGTGCCCCGCAGCGCATGCTCTGCTCTGCCTGCAGGGGCTTACAAGCCCTAACAATCAGGCAAACCGAATCCAAGCCTTCTCATTGCCGTATTGTGGGGGAGACTTATTAGTGTTGGTTCGTGCCTATCTTCGGTGACCTGCAGCTCATACTCTGGTCGAGCTGCCTGCTGGTGCTTACCGCCTTACTAATCAGGCAGACCGAATCCAAGCTCTCTCATTGCGGTATTGTGGGGAGGCCTTATTGATGTTAATTCGTGCCTGTCTTCGGTGACCTGCGGCGCGTAAGTTGCTAGCCGCCCGCAGGTGCTCATCGCCTCACTAATCAGGCAGACCGAATCCAAGCTCTCTCATTGCCATGTTGTGGGGAGGCCTTTCTATTTCTCTATTTCTCTATCTCCGGGCATTCCTATTTCTCCCATTTTACTTCTATCTTCCAGCATTCGTATTTCTCTCATTTTACTTCTAAACTTCTGTTTCTCTTATCCCTGCGGCTTCCCGGTGGCACCCGCCCCGAGGCTGCTTCTCGGCACCTCGCCCCGCGGCAGCTTCACGGCTCTGCGTGGCTTCCCGATGCCTCACCCCGCCGGCGGGTTCCCGGCTCTGCGCGCACGCTCTGCAGTCTCCACGCACTTCGCGCCCACACCACGGCCTCGCGCCAGCCCCGCGTTCCCTATCTATTCACGCCCCGTGCTCTCTCTGCACGCGGCAGCTTCCGCGAATGTTTCCGCCACCACCGGCATTCAGTCCAAGTTCCCCGGACTAACCTGGCGAATTTCAACCTGGCGGCCCACGTCTCTGCCTCTGGTTCCAGATCTTCGCCTCTTGCTCCCCGGGGTGACTTGAAGAATTCCAAGGTGGCTTATGTCTCCGCCTCGGCCTGCACTCGCGGCTTCATCCTCCCTAACATTTTTCTCTACCCGGTATATTTCCCTAAGTTTTCTTCCAACAATATTCCTCCCTCATTTCTCCTGGCCTCTCCCCACAGTCCGTATCCAAGTCTAAGTTTCTTATAGGTTTCACTTTCACTTTCAACCTGCAGTCCGTATCTGAGTCTAAGTTTCTTCTTGCTTTCACTTTAAATCCTAACTTCTTTCCCACAGTCCGTATCCGAGTCTATGCCTAGGCTTTCGATAGCTTCTTCCGGCACCTTTTCTATCCGGCTTTTCCCTAGGCTCTTTGCTAGTCTCTCTCTCCGGTATTTTCCACTTCTTCCCGTTTCTTCCCTCCTAAGTTTCCTATCCGAGTCACGGCCCCATTATGTCGCTCCCCGTCTTCATGGGGGAACGACACTAAACCCTGCCTAGGCTTCATATCCGAGTCACGGCACCATTATGTCGCTCCCCCTCTTCATGGAGGAACGACACTAAACCCTGCCTAGGCTTCATATCCGAGTCACGGCACCATTATGTCACTCCCCGTCTTCGTGGAGGAACGACACAGGACCCTGCGCTGTTCTTTTGTCTGCTCGGCCCTCCCCGGGTTTGCTGCTGGTTCTTCCCGGGTTGGCTACCGACCCTTCCACCTCCGTGGAAGGGCAGTTCCCCCTGGCCACATTCCCCACTTCCGCAGGGGAGCGGCACACTGCCGGCCGGCTCTTCTCGGGGGCTGCACAGGTGTTCCTTCAGCTAGATGTTCCCCTTAGATGTTCCTGGTGCATGCCGTCTCTCTCCTCCTTTATAGTCCTCCTCCGCCAATCCTAACTCAGCTGCCCACATGCCGAGCACGCTGCTCTCCAATCAGGAGCAAGTCCTACAGATTATTGGCTGAACTGGAGGCAGCTGTGTAGAAGCTGTTTTCTTCTCTCCCAGCGCCATATTGTGGGAGAGCAGATGCATAGAATAAGTCTTAATTCCAGTAACTCCATCCAGTCCGGGTTGCTCCCCACACCTCCCCTTTCCCACTCCCTCTCCCCTTCCATTCACACCAAGATTCATTTTCGATTATCTTAATATACAGAAGATCAGCTTAGTATACATTAAGTAAGGATTTCAACAGTTTGCTCCCACACAGAAACATAAAGTGAAAAATAATAGATGATTTTTTTTAAATGATGATGAAATCAGATCAGACCTATTGTCATGTTTAATCCCAGTGAGAGTCAAGTTGGGAATTGATAATTTCTTTTTTTTTTTTTACAGAGGATCAGTTTAGTGTACATTAAGTAAAGATTTCAATCGTTTGCACCCCCATAGAAACACAAAGTGAAATATACTGTTTGAGTACTCGCTATAGCATTACGCCTCAGTGTACAGCACATTAAGGACAGAGATCCTACATGAGGAGTAAGTGCACAGTGACTCCTGTTGTTGACTTTACAAATTGACACTCCTGTTTATGGCATCAGTAATCTCCCTATGCACCAGTCATGAGTTTCCAAGGCTATGGAAGCCCCTTGAGTTCTCCGACTCTTATCTTGTTTAGACACGGTCATAGTCAAAATGGAGGTTCTCTCCTCCCTTCAGAGAATGGCACCTCCCTCTTTGAAGACCTGTTCTTTCCACTGGGATCTCACTCACAGAGATCTTTTTGCCAGAGTGTCTTGGCTTTCCATGCCTGAAATACTCTCATGGGCTTTTCAGCCAGATCCGAGTGCCTTTAGGGCTGATTCTGAGGCCAGAGTGCTATTTAGGACATCCGCCATTCTATGAGTCTGCTGAGTATCTCACTTCCCATGTTGGATCACTCTCCCCTTTATTTATTCTATCGGTTAGTGTTAGCAGATACTAGACTTGTTTATGTGCTCCCTTTGACTCTTAGTCCTTTCATTATGATCAATTGTGAACTGAAATTGATCACTTGGACTGGTGAGATGGCATTGGCACATGCCACCTTGATGGGATTGAATTGGAATCCCCTGGTATGTTTCCAACTCTACCAATTGGGGCAAGTCAGCCCGAGCATGCCCCAAATTATACATCTCTTCCCTCTCTTATTCCCACTCTTATGTTTAACAGGGATCACATTTCAGTTAATTTTCAACACTTAAGAATAACTGTGTGATAATTACAGAATTAAACCAGTCATATTAAGTAGAACAGACAAAAAAAAATACTATGAGGGATAATGTATTAAGTTGTCCATTAGCAGTCAGGGCTATGCTGATCAAGTCACCATTTCTCATAGTGTCCATTTCACTTCAGGAGGTTTCCTTTTTGGTGTTCAGTCAGTTGTCACCGATCAGGGAGAACATATGGTATTTGTCCCTTTGGGACTGGCTTACTTCACTCAGCATGATGTGTTCCAGATTCCTCCATTTTGTTGCAAATGACTGGATTTCGTTGTTTCTTACTGCGGTATAGTATTCTAAAGAGTACATATCCCATAATTTCTTTATCCAGTCTACCGTTGATGGGCATTTAGGTTGGTTCCAGGTCTTAGCTATTGTGAATTGTGCTGCAATAAACATTAGGGTGCAGACTGCTTTTTCTTTGCCAATTTAAACTCCTTTGGGTAAATTCCAAGGAGTGGGATGGCTGGGTCAAATGGTAGGGTTATATTCAGGTTTCTGAGGAATCTCCAGACTGACTTCCATAGTGGCTTAACCAGTTTGCATTCCCACCAACAGTGGGTTAGTGTCCCTTTTTCCCCACATCCTCGCCAGCATCTGTTGTTGGTAGATTTCTGTATGTGAGCCATTCTAACCGGGGTGAGGTGAAATGCAAGATATAGATTCTGGCAAAGACTTCTTGGAAAAGACCCTGGAAGCACAAGCAGTCAAAGCCAAAATTGACATTTAGGATTGCATCAAATTGAGAAGTTTCTGTACTTCAAAAGAAACAGGAAAGTGAAGAGGCAACTAACAGAATGGGAAAAAATATTTGCAAACAATGCAACAGATAGATGCTGGAGCGGATGTGGGGAAAAAGGGACACTAACCCACTGTTGGTGGGAATGCAAACTGGTTAAGCCACTATGGAAGTCAGTCTGGAGATTCCTCAGAAACCTGAATTTAACCCTACCATTCAATCCAGCCATCTCACTCCTTGGAATTTACCCAAACGAAATGAAATTGGCAAACAAACAAGCTGTCTGCACCTTAATGTTTATTGTAGCTCAATTCACAATAGCTAAGACCTGGAAGCAACCCAAATGTCCATCAACAGTAGACCGGATAAAGAAATTATGGGACATGTACTCTATAGAATACTATACAGCAGTCAAAAACAACGAAATCCGGTCATTTGCAACAAGATGGAGGAATCTGGAAAACATTATGCTGAGCGAATTAATACAGTCCCAAAGGGACAAATATCATATGTTCTCCCTGATTGGTGACAACTAACTGAGCACCAAAGGGGAAACCTGTTGAAGTGAAATGGACACTATGAGAAACAGTGAGTTTATCAGCTCTTGTCCTGACTGTTGATGTACAATGTAATACTTTATCCATTTTAGCATTTTCTCGTTGTTTTGTTCTAGTACTACTGGTTGAATTCTGTGATTAACACACAATTGTTCTTAGGTGTTTAAATTTTAACTGAAAAGTGATCCCTGTTAAATATGAGTGGGAATACCAGAGGGAGGACATGTACAATTTGGGACATGCTCAATAGGACTTGCCCCAAATGGTGGAGTTAGAATCATGCCAGGGGATCCCAAAACAATCCCATGAAGGTGGCATGTACCAATGCCATCTCACTAGTCCAAGTGATCAATTTCAGTTCACAATTGATCACACTGATAGGTCTAAGAGTCAAAGGGATCACACAAACAAGTCTAGTGTCTGCTAATACTAGCTGATAGAATCAAAAATGGAGAGAACGATCCATCATGGGAAGCAGGATACACAGTAGACTCATAGAATGGCAGATGTCCTAAATAGCACTCTAGCCTCAGAATCAGCCCTTAAGGCATTCGGATTTGGCTGAAGAGCCCATGAGAGTATTTTAGGCATGGAAAGCCAAGACACCCTGGAAAAAAAAAGGAAGACCTAAATGGAAGATCTCTGCGAGTGAGATCTCAGTGGAAAGAACGGGGTCATCAAAGAAGGAGGTACCTTTCTCTGAAGGGAGGAGAGAACTTCCACTTTGAATATGACCCTGTCGGAATAAGATCGAAGTCGGTGAACTCAAAAGGCTTCCATAGCCTTGGCAATTCATGACTAGAGCCTAGGGAGATTACTGACACCATAAACAAGAGTGTCAAATTGTTAAGTCAACAACAGGAGTCACTGTGTACTTACTTCTCATGTGGGATCTGTCCTTAATGTGTTGTCCAGTGTGAAGTAATGCTATAACTAGTACTGAAACAGTATTTTACACTTTGTGTTTCTGTGTGGGTGCAAACTGATGAAATCTTTACTTAATATATACTGAATTGATCTTGTGTATATAAAGATAATTGAAAATGAATCTTGATGTGAATGGAATGGGAGAGGGAGCGAGAGATGGGAGGGGTGTGAGTGGGAGGGAAATTATAGGGGGGAAGCCATTGTAATCCATTAACTGTACTTTGAAAATTCATATTTACTAAATAAAAAATAAAGAAAGAAAGAATAAGGATATAGTTATTCGCTTATAAATTGTACTGTGCTGCTGCCACCCAAACTGCTTTCATCTGCACAAATCATGAGTCAAGCCTCCCATGTACGCAATAGGCTTGTGTTATTGGGTTTTTGTGAAAATGAAGGGAAAAGAGCTTAGTTAAACAGCTGGGATTATGTGGCACAGAACCAGAACAGGGAGATGATCCATCAACTGAACTAATTCAGAGAGGCCATAATTGAGGTCTAGAGGGAATATGAGAAAACATTAATCACCCCCTCAAGAATCTGGAATCTTCAGGAAGTATATGGGGCTCCCAAAGCATGTGAGATAGGTTAGGGAACATTTTCTTTTAAATTCCAAAGTCAGTGTGGCTCAGCAGGTTCAGGAGATACACAAATTCCACTGACTGCGGGACAATCCCCTTTTAGCGACCACAACTGACCTCATGTTCTCACACACACCCACTCCTCCCAAGCAGCTCCACCTGCAGTTTTCTGTATTTTAAGTGAATAATAGGTACCACCGTTCACCCAGTTGCTATATCACTCCTGCTTCCTCTCCCCTCCCCACATCCCATCCATCACTAAGGATTGGTGTTTCTATCCCCTAAGCACATATCAAATTTTGCCCCCTCACACCACTACCTTAGTTTCAGCCCCCAGTGTACTCAGTCAAGGCATTACTGAGCTCATGGCTTCCATTCTCAACCTCCCATATTCCCTTCTTTACCAAGTGATCCTTCCAAAATAGCCAGATCATGTCACTCACTGCCAGGCATAAAATATTTCAATGATCACTCATAGTCCTTAGGATAAAGCCCAACTCTTTTAGGTCCTTTGTGATCTGGTTCTTACTGACCTCATTATCTCCATCATAGTTCCCTCTTCTGGTTGGATTCTATTTCAATTGCACACAACTGCTCTTGTCCCAGACTCCTTCATGTTCTCCTCTTCACCTCTTGGATTTTGCACATTCTGTTTCCTCTCTCTGGAATACTCTTCCCACTCAGTTCAGTCCTTCACTTGGATAACTCCAAATTGACTTACAGGTTTCATCCTTCATGCCATTTCTTCCACAAAAGCTTCCCTGACCTTCTCCACCAACTAATCTGGATTATATTCCTTTCCTGTAAGTTTTCTTAGCATGTGGTGCTTCCCCTAGCATGCCCCTTACTGAATTTTACTTTAATTGGTTGCTTATTTGCTTGTATGTATCACCAGCTTATAAGCTACATAAGGGCAGGGATCATGTCTGCCCATCTGCTTCACAATTATGTCTATCATGTAGCACAAAGCCTGTCTTATAAAAGCCATTCAATAAATACTAAATGAATAAACAACATATATGAAACATTTTACAGTTTATGAAGAGACATCTCATTTTAACTTTATTGCTCTGTGAGAAAGGCATTATTATAATTTTGAAATAAAACTCTCAGTTTCACATTTATGTTTAACACAGACATATCAGCAAATTTTTACTTAATTTGGGTAAAAAAAATCTAAAAAATTAATGAATTAAATATTTAGATAACTTTAGAATAAATATATGACATAGAAAAATCTTTCAAAATAGTGTACTGGTAACTAACTGCTAAAAAAAAAGTCCCAAAGGAAAATTCACCCTGATAGCTGTCTTTAATGAATATAGGACATTCTGCTGCACATAGCACAATATTTTTGCATTCATATGTTGTGCTAAAGTCCCAGAAAACACTTAATACTTTAAGTGGATTAAATATGCCTCCTATGATCTGATTTATATGGTGAATGCGCCAAGTAAAACCTTTCTTCATAAAGAGATCAGATTGGAAGCTTCAGTTGAACTCTGATAAAATTATCATAAATTCCTAACTATTGGATCCCAAATTAATGAGATTTAGCTTTAAGCTCTTTTAATGGATTGCCAACCAGCCTTTGTAGAGATTTTAAATGTATCAAAAGTGTTCTAAAATTTAAAGTAGCCTTCACTAGACACATGAGCAGAGCTCTTGAAGTGTAGCTAATATAAATGGGGGATTGAATATTTAATTTTACATCAGTTTATGTAATTGAAATTTAAAAGTGAAGCATTGTAATTTTATGTTGGTTATATTGTAAAATGAAAATGTTTTGATATACTAGGTTAACTAAAATATTACAGTTTTTACCATTATGTCTGCCCATTTAGTTTTACTTTTATAATGTGGCTACCAGAAGATATAAACCTCCATCCCTGGCTCACATTATAGTTCTATTGGACTTTACTACTCTGAAACACACTCAACTCCGATAGGAAAGATAAGTGCACAATCTAGGTAAAGTGACACTTGTGATTTTATAATGCTGTGTTATTTATCCTCATTGCTAAGTTAAATTCTCTGTACTAGATGGTTTCCCAACACCTGGAAAGTGTTCAATGGGGCTCAGCATTGTGATACATCAGGTTAAACCTCTGCTTGTGACACCAGCATCCCATACCCTAGTGCCAATTTCAATATTTGTTGGTCTGCTTTTGATTCAACTTCCTACTAATCTACCTGGGAAGGCAACAGGGGCCATCCATGTGGGAGAACCAGATGGAGTTCCAGGCTGCTGCCTTTGGTCTGGCCTAGCTCTGGTTATTGTGGCCATTTGGCAAGTGAAATAGCAGGTGGAAAACCCATCTACATCTCTCTCTCTCTTTCTCTCTCTCTCTCTCTCTTTCTCTGCCTCTCCCCCTTATATTGTGTGTTTCTCTGTGTCTGTCTGCCTTTCAAATAAATATATCAATAGATCTTCCCCAAAAAGTGCTAAATGCATTTTGAACCCATGATAATACCAAGTTATCACATGATTACCAAATTATACTGCTAGATTATTTAATCAACACATCCTGTCTTCAAAGAAATGGAAGTTGTTTACTTTTATGGTTGTTTTTGTTTTTCATTTGTTGGTTTGTGCATCTTTTATGGAAATGAAAGAGAGAGAGAGAGAGAGAGAGAGAGAGAGAGAGAGAGAGAAAGGGAGAGAAATATTCTGACCTTTAGGAAGCCAAACAAAAGCCAGCAGTTCTTGCAGCTTGTGCTGGCTCCAGGAATACAATGCAGCCAAGGCACTGAGCACCTCCTGTACTTTGGAGATGGTTACTGAATGTAGCCATGCCCATGCACTTTCCCAATCTGCAAGGAGGAGCTGAGAATTGCCTAGAAGCCTGTGCTAGCTGCAAGGGGACAAAAAATTGATAACATTAACATGCCAAAAATTGCAGAAGAAGCTGTGCTCCAGAATGACTGCAGTGAAGCAGGGAGTAGGGCCCCTAACCCTAAAACGCCAGTACAGGTGCAGGAAAACAAGAGCAGCTCTACACATGACCAGCCTCCAGAGAGCTGATTTGGAACACTTTCCGTCACAGAGCTGATAGGACAATTAATGAAGTTTCCAAGATGAGCATTGCTCACAAAATCATGATCAATCAAGATTTCTAAATGGAAGAGAGAATTTTACCTCCAAATAGTGTGGCAGGCAGATTTGTGGAGACAATGTACAAATGCTTTGTAGAACCATCTGAAAGTGCAGCTATCAAGTATTCTGCCCAACTTTCATGTGCTCTGAACTACTAAGGGAAGTTAAGGATGCCCTGCTTATCACTGCTATTACCAAGCCAGAATCATCCTTCATTGAAGAAGTTCTGGACATCTATTTCCTCAAGCAGAAAGCAGAGCATGAGGCCTTAGACATCCCTGCATTCTCACTTTGATGATCCTGTTATCTGCATCAACTGAAGATGTATCAATGCAGAGACTGGGGAGCATAAGAGAGCCAGTAGAAATTCTGAGGGGTATTTTCCACATTCTGGGCCTCATGAAAATTGATATGGTGAACTATGCTATCCAGAACCTTTGACCTTACCTGCAGGAACATTCTGTCCAGTACAAAGAAGCTAAATTCCAGGACCTCCTTGACAGGCAGTCCCATCTCCGTATTTTCGGCACAAAATGACTAGCCACAGGTTGCAGACCTCACTACACGACCTCCAGGTTCTTCTGAATCTCCAAGCTCCTGCTCAAGCATGGCCTATTCACCTCAAAAAGTCAAGAAGTTAACAGTTCAGAAAGTCCCAGTCTCACACTGATGTTATACCACAGCTATCTGATCCTGCTTTACTGGGATTCTGGAAAGGAGGGATTACCTGAGACTCTAATGGACAGAATCCGGCTCCAGGTGATGGAATTGACAGTGTGTCAGTTAACCATCTTGGCTTCAGTCTTGCTAGTGAAAAGAACTTTCTCTGATAGTGTTTTATTTAGGTCACCTGAATTTGTAGATAAACTGAAATACATAATCCAAGGACCTGGCAGAGGAATTTAACTCCAGATTTGAACAGGCTATTCTGAGTGTAAGTGAACAAGTGTCTCAGGAAATCCATCAAGGTCTCATGGACATGGGTCTCACTGCTTTGAGCAGCAAAAATAAGAAATCACTTGTAGTTCAACTGAAGTAGGCAGGCATAAACAGGTTAAAATTGATTAGGTTTATGAGCTGGAAGGCCACGCCTTCACCACACCCCTGTGTGACCTCAAGCCCTACCTGATACCTTCGCCATGCCCCTGTGTGACCTCATGCCCCTACCTGGCCACTCCTGGGTGCCCACCAGCCAATCAAGTTAATTAACCACTCCCCTTTGGAAGTGGGTTAAAAGCCTGGGACACGGTCTGTCTGCCCTTCTCTTCCTTTCCTTGGCCTCTTGCCAGGAGTGGCTGGCTGTAGCCCAGAGCTTCCAGGGCATGTGGCCTTTGGGCCACCTGCCCTAGGCTTCCTGGCCTAGATGCTCCTCCATGTGGCTGGTTCTTGGTACTTGGTATGAATCCAGATTTACCTCTCTCTCTTAGATAAAACTCTCATTCTCTATGATTTCTTTCACTGAATAAAAGCCTAAAATGCACTATGCTGCCTCATTTATTGATGCCGGTATTTAGAATTCTTCTCTAAATATTAGGGAAGAACCCTCTCAGGCTTATTAATATTGATATTTATTAATAAGCATTGGTGATATCATATGGCACCCCAAATTCCGGTAGCATATGTGGCATCCCAGATGACACTTCTGGGGAACTTTAAGGGGCCACATTTTCATATAGATTTTAGGGGGTCACCTCTGATATCACAACTTCAGAAACATGACAAGAAGGAGAACTGCATTTGTAGCATCATTGATCAGTGGATCCATTTGTTTATCAAATGCTGCTTGGTTTGTGGCGTGCAAGAGTATTTGCTAGACTTCCCTGGAGGCTTTATTTTCATCAAAGGGAAATTCACAAATTTGGGCTGGAAGTTTGTAAATCTGAAGCATCTCAACCATCAAGTGTTTATCCCATACTAAACTGAAATTTTAAAAAATGTCATCCCTCCGGCTAGGCACAAGAAACAGAAAAGGAGCCCATCTGACAGTACTAAAGCCCAGTCATGGCAACAAGGACCTAAGAAAGAGGACCCATCATGTTCCTGGCATAACATCACCTGTGGCCACCAAAACAGGCTTCCTTCTTACCACTACAGCCAGAATGCAGGGCTGCAGAGATCAAGAATGTAAACATCCACTGATTCAATCCCCTTCATTAATAAACTTCTGAGCTGGAAATAGAAGGAGAGAGAGAGAGAGAAATCTCCCATCTGCTGGTTCACTTCCCAAAGAACTATAATGGCAGGGCTGGGACAGGCTAAAACAAGGAGCCTGGAACTCCATACAGATCTCCCACGTGAGTGTCAGGGGCCTAAGTACTTGAGCCATCTTCTGCTGCCTTCCCAGGCACTTTTGCAGGGAGCTGGATTGAAAACAGAGCATCCTGGACTCAAACCAGTGCTCTGGTATGGGATGCTGGTATTGCAGGCAGTGGCTTAACCCACTGCACCAAAATGCTGGCCCTATTAAGAAAAAATTTTTTCTGAAACATCAATGTATATGATGATTTAAAGTGATACTGCCCTGGTTAAAATGGAGGCAGAGCCAAGAGCTATGATCATTGCCCTTCCTCTGCTACAACCCATGACCCAACCACTGCAAACACACACACACACACATTCCCAACAGCCTGTGTCAGCTCTGCAAAACTCCACAGTCCTGCAATAGTAAATAGTATGACCAAGATTGCTCTAGAAGGCAACAGAGAATCAGGAAGGAGATAAAGGAGCCCCTGTATTTTGAAATGAAATTTATCAATATTCAGACACTTCCATTCCCATACTCCTCCCCATTAGTGCTCTCTACAACCATGTGAAATCTGTGCATTCTCTCCTCTTACAACCACAGTTTAGCATTCATCATCACAGCTTCCCAATGCATGAACATCTGCTGTAGGAAACTAAAACATGTGCCTTGTGGAGTGGTATAAGGGTGAGTACAGGGGGATTGTGCAATCAAAGAGAAGAAAGAAGGAAGGAATTATTGTAATAAACAGAAACACTCATTGCTGTAAATAATGAAAGCAGGACAAAGGACATTCCAAAATAAGCATACCAGAATTCATATAGAGTGATAGGTGGGGGTCCTTGATGAGTTGCCCTATGCCCCTTCATGGTTCCTAAGGAAAGTACTGTGTCAGGACACAAGAAAATCATTGGAATTCATATTCATCCTGAAGCTTTGACAAAAGGGCCAGTATGGCTTACTCTTTTTGGTGTAGAAGAAAGAGAGGTATACAGTTCATTTAAGAAATATATCCATAAAACAGACTAAAATAAACCAAGCTTTGATACTTAAAGGGTATCATCCAGCCACCTAAGTAAATCAAATATGTGAAATAGCTCATTTCCTACCAGTTTGACATATTAGGTATTATGAGGAAGTAAGGAAGTCCCCATGAGTTACAATACATAACTAACATACATCTCCAAACAAGGAATGAATGCTTGAAAATGTTCTGTGCTTATGGACTGCGAACTTGGAAAATGAACAGAAGGTTTGCTCCCATAATTCATCCATCCCAAAGGGCTATAAACGGTGTCTGTGTTCTGACAAGTATTTCCTTCATCAAAACAGCTGTCTGGGAGTTGGGTTGAGATTGCTGTATCATGGTGGACTTGTTTAATACAAGAGATACCTTTCAAAGTTAGTGGGCCAGGGAAGAATTGGGACAGGGCAATCACAGGAGGCCTAAGATGGAGACCATTGGCAATGAACAAAAGTACACATGGAAATGGTAGCTACGTCTTTGCCAAGCAGAATTCATTATAGATTGTCGCCTTCAGTCCTGGAGCCTACCAGACCACCACAGCCGTTAGCATACAAGGAATGCATTCAAGAAACCAAGTACCCTTCAGACAATGCTTACTATTCTTTCCCACTGGAAATGTGCTGAACATTTAGGTGATATTTTGCAACCTTTGGCATGAGACAGACTGTAAGTGATCAGTGAGAAACTGTAGCATTTCTTTTTTTCTGGAGAATTATTCTTCAAAACATCTCAGGTGGTGTGATATAAACAGGAAAGCATGCATTTAGTAGAAAGGTATTAGTACATAATGAACCATGTCAGCTCATTTCCTTAATAAAGCTGATATTTTTGGTGAGGACCACTATAACAGCCCAAAAAAGTGCTATTATATGGCCACAGTTCTTTCAATGATTTTGCTTTTCACACACACTTTGGGGTATGTTTGAGGAGTATTGCTGATGTCAACATGAACAATTCCTTATGGTAAGAAGATCACCAGGCTAGGAAACAGGAGATTAGTTGTACATCTTTGGGCAAGTCAATTTCATAGTATACTACCAATAAAATGAAGAAATTCAATTCAATGTCCTCTAAGTGTCTCCTGCTACAATTCTAATAAAATCAAAGATGTGGAAGATAGAAATTATTGTACTTACATTAAGCAGAACTTGTAGAATCTTCTTGTACATGAGCATAGCATCATCTCTCTGTCATCTTCTCAGTCACTAATACTGCCATTAATGTATGGTATTGGTTGGAGTGCCTAGGAAAAATGTCCTTTGTGACTGATGGCAGTAAGATCACTGGATGTCTAGAAGTGGCTGGTAATGTAAATTTTATGGAAAGATTAAGAATATTTTATTTATTTTATAATGCCTGCCACATTCTCCTTTCCTGGGAGCCCCCTCAGCCATCTCATTTGGCGATAGCCTTACTTCCTTTGTGACTCACAAATCAATTCAGATAGGGCAAGGGAAAACTACTGCAATAATATTTTCTTCCATTCCTAGTTCATTTCCAAATGGTCACCAAGCACCTCTCACATATGAAGAGACCTCATTTTACTATTCATACACTTCAGTGCTTACCAGCTCCCAAATTGAGAATTTTTACTGTATGATACAAAAGTACAAGAAACAGTCGATAAAATGCATATTCATTAAGGTTTCTACATAATGCCAGTTTATATAAACATTTACTTCCAATTTAAAGTTTATTTGAATGAAATCAATTTGGAGAACCCCTTCCTTAATGCTATGTTGATTAGGATCAGCAATTTCCCAAACATTTTGTGGTGCTCAAAAGAGGTCCAGTGACTGCTGTCAAATTTCATCGAAGAGCATTGTTTCCTGTTGACTGGCACACCCTGTTCTCATGACTGTTTTTCAATTCCAAATATAAACCTCTACCAACACTTGCTTATATCCAAATATCCTGCACATAATAGATATTTAAAATATAGATGGAATTAATCAAATAATCAGGAAGAATCTCACATTGTATAAATAAACTTCAGCGGAGCACTGATTATTTGAGAAACTGCCTTAACCCCTTCCTTCCACTAAATAAGTTTCTATTTCATGAATTATTAGTGTTAAATCTGTTGATTATCACTAGTACATATATTTAAGGGCTTCACAATTCACAAAATTTATTCCATTTTACAGGTGAGAAAAATCAAGGCAGATAGAAGTGATGATTTATTCCTTTTATTCATGTTTTGAATATATTTTTTATATGGGGCAGTGCTCTCTGCTACCATCAACAGTCAGTAGTAACCCACAGCTGGAAGTGGAAAGAGAAGGGAAGAGGTATCTAGTTTCTCATCCCACCACAGTCAATTAATAAACCGCATTGCAATAAAATTCCCTTTATGATATTGTCACTAATAAAGCAATAACAAAAAACACAGTCAAATCATATATTGATATGAATTGTGCAACTCAATGGCAATGTTCTTACAGTGTTGGCATTGCTGTGTGTTCTCATACAATGAAGCGACTTCCTCCTACAACTTCTATCTATTCACAAACAATAAAAGGTACACATGGTCAGTGTTCAGTAGAAATGTCTGCCAAGTCTCCCCATCATCTCTCAGGGACAAGTCTCCTCCTGTTTAGGTATCCCGTGTTTTCCTGTTCTAAAACTTCCTCCGATTGAAAAAGAACAGGACTCATCATCAGTCATTTTAGGAGGGAGGAGGGAAATTCTGGAAAGATCTTTCCATCTGTTGGAGTAAATATACCCCAAGTCTAGGTCTAAGCTTGAGTCCAAGGACCCCTTGCCAGCTCTTGCTCCCTAAGAATGTCACTGATATTAACATTTCTATATAAAGGGATAAGGAAAGGTAAAGCTAAACTTAACATATCAATTATTTGCCTGTGTTCTGTGCATGTTTAGATGTTTCACTGGCCTAAGTTTTGTTTATCAGTCAAAGCTATGCTCCTCTTTAGGGCCATGATAATTTTTATAGTAACAGGTTTAAGGCAGAGAGAAATATGGAGCTAGAAATGACATTAAAGGTATTTACTCCAACTGCTTCCTGTTAAGAATGAGAAAATGGGAGTCTCTGAGTTAAGGAATAGTTTATTCAGGCATGGCTTAGGAAGTGGCAGGAAGTAGACAGCACTCAGAGAAGAAAAGAATTTTATTCCTCTACCCTACCTGTACCAACTTGTGTCAGTTTCCCTGGAATTTGCAACTGGCCAGCTGAGGTTCTAGAGACTGCTATAGATCCATCCTAAGGACAAAAAGTAGAGGATGGGACAATCACTAGTAAATAATAGCCTAAACAACCACTAATAAATAATGGACTTCAATCTACCAATCTAGACCCAGAGACCAGGAACATGGGCGTGAGTGCTACCTGAATACACACATTCAAAAGGATGTTGTCCCCCTTTTTCTGATGAAAGGCTGGGGTTCCACCTCAGTTAGGTGTCAGGATTAACACAAATGGAGAAGTCTTTCTTGTAGTAAATCTATGTTTAACTGAAATACAATGGACATATATCAGACCATCTTCTCTGGACAAGCATGTTGCTCATAAGTAGCTATAAGTTTATCACTTAATCCAGACGTACTATAATGAAATGGGGTAAACATGAAAACCCACCCCTAAAATGTCCCTTACCCTTGAATATTAGTAGTCAAACAAATCTTGTTCTCTAACCCACCAGGTACTGACCCAATTCTTTTTTACTCAAAAGGCAAAAAACAGACCTTTAAATAAAAAAATTCTATTTGTCTAAATTCAATATAATTTGGAAGAAAGACATACAAATTTTACTTTTAAAACATAATTTCAGTTTGTTAGCAATTATATAAAATGTAAACATTAGAAATTTCCTTGAAATAAACAAAATTCTCTGTAGTGAACAGAGAATTATGCCTAATCTTACATAAGAAAGTAAATTAATATTGGGACATTAATAGGTAACAACTGAAGGCATGGCTTTAAAATCAACAGTTCTGGCTATGATCTATCACTTTCTTAGCAACTGTGTATAAGTTATTTTAATCTCTTTGGATATTAATGCAATCATCTATACAATAAGTCATTGAAAAGTGAATACCTTCCAAATAGGTTGTAAAGATTAATGAACATACACATCACTCAGGAAGACACCTAATACAGAACAAGAGTTCAACAGAGAGTAGCTAGTGTGACTCCACAGATAGAAAAAATGCATGTATTGAACTTTTTACTAAATGAAAATACTTACAAAGTGAAAACTTGGTATGAAACAATTGAGACTCATCTACAACACAGGAACAAATCAGCTGTAGTGCCATTTCTTCAGGAATTTACAACAAATTCAAAGGCATGAAATTATACATGCAAAATTAAAACCCAAAGGAATTGAATTGCCTTAGCTAGGATACTTCTAGTTGAACATGACAAAAATCCACCTCCAACCAGCTTAGGCATAAAGGTAACATACTGGCTGTCAGATTCCAAGAAAAAGCCACAGAAATCACCTCAGGCATTTGGATCAGAGGTTTCATGCTCTTGGGTTGCTGAATCTCTCCCCCTTCTCATACCTGACACTGATCACAGCTCCTCTCTGTTCTAATTAGAGGGAAAAGTCCCTCTTTTGTATAGGAATCATGGCTAACATTAGTCCTACATACTAACCCTTTCAATTCACTTCTGGATCAATGAACGTACCTGGGAACATAGAGTATTATGATTGACTGCCCTTGGATTATCTACCCAATGTGAATTGCTTCAAGATAAAAAAACTCTCCAAAAAAAGGTGAATAGAATTTTCTGGAGAAATTAAAGAAAAAAATTACACTAAGATCAGAATCTGAAAAAAATAGTCCTATTTCGTCATACCAAACAGCTCTGTGTTATTAATATGAATACCTTTTATTATTATACCATTGGGGAAATTCTAAATTACAAAATAAGTGGTATTTCTTTTTTTGGATTTATTATCCATCTGGGAGCAACTGAAAAACAAGCTACAAGGAACTCAACATCCATCAATTTCTTTTTAATTTTCACTTGGAAGGGAGAGAGAGAGAGCTAGAACGAGCAAGAGAGCAACAGCCAGGACTGGGCCAGGCCAAATCCAGGAGCCCAGAACTCTATGCAGATCTCTCACATGGGTAGCAGGGACCCAATTAATGGGCCATTAATGGCTGCTTCCCCAGATGGATTATCAGGAAGTTGGATCAGAAGCAGAGCAACAAGGACATGAACCAGACACTCCTATATGGGATGCAGGCATTCTGAGAATCACCAAACTTCCACTCCTCCATCACATTCTTGATGATTTAGAAGTCTTTTACAGCCAGTGGGTTTATTAAAAGGCAGAAATATATTAAGCTCTTCCTAAGGGACTTATTAACCAAAATCAAGAGAACTAATTAATTCTCTCCAAAAGCAATCATAAACCAGTCAACTGATCATGATTAATATTGTTAAGAAGCATTTATGCCCAAGAAATGGCACAAACTTCATAAGACCATGAAATAAGAAACTGTCCCATCACCATGAATGCATTGTTAACTATGTGATAAAATCTGTTATAATACTGACATACATTAAGGATAAATAATATGAGTATGTAAAGAAAGGCAAATAATTCAATGTAGCTAGGGAAGAAGGTCACCAGGAACACAGATCAGAATATTTTCCTGTTCATTCAGCCAAGTACTCAATCACTCAACAATAACTAAATACTTATTATGTGCCTGTCTAGAGACTAGGAATATGGAATTGATTCAAAGTATAAATTTGTCTTACAAAGTATTTAATAGACTAGAAGTCTGAATATTACCCACAGTAGTTAAAATATTATATATATATGAAGAGAATTTCACATTCAGAGAAGGAGCATGTAGCCCAACACACTGTAGTCAGAAATGCGTTCACAGAAGTCAACAGAATAATGTCTTCCAGAGTTTTGAATTTCACTCTGAAATACTGCACACATTTCTAAAAGCAACTGTCTTATACAGAATCATGCCTAAATCAAAGTTTATGAAATTTGGATTCATTTAGGAAAATCTCATTGCCAGATTGCACCCAAGAAAGCTTAATAAATCTCAGTCATTGGGGCCAGCGCTGTGGCTCAGCGGGTTAACACCCTAGGCTGAAGTGCTGGCATCCCATATGGGCGCCAGTTCAAGTCCCAGCTGTTCCACTTCTGATCCAGCTCTCTGTATGGCCTGGGAAAGCAGTAGAAGATGGTCCAAGTGCTTGGGCCCCTGCACCCGTGTGGGAGACCCGGAAGAAGCACCTGGCTCCTGATTTCGGATTGGATCAGCCTAGCTCTAGCCATTGTAGCCAATTGGAGAGTGAACCATCGGATCGAAGACCTCTCTCTCTGCCTCTCCCCTCTCTGTGTAACTCTGACTTTCGAATAAATAAATAAATCTTTTTAAAAAAATCTCAGTCATATCAGGGCAAAAAGGGAAAATGATCCCTGTTAATGTGCCTAGGAAAGCAGCAGAAGATGGCCCAAGTCCTTGGGCCTCTGAACCAACATGGGAGACCTGGATGAAGCTCTTGGCTCCTGGCTTCTGGCTTTGGCGTGGCCCAGCTCTGCCATTTCAGCATTTCAGCCATTCAGGGAGTAAACCGGCAGATGGAAAGTCTCTCTCTCTCTCTCTCTCTCTCTCTCTCTACCTTTAAAATAAATAAATCTTAAAAGGGGGGGGGGATGAAATCTATGTATGCAGATGTGTAGTGGCCAGACTTCTTGCCAGGGTCAACATGATCTCAAGCAGCATTTTTGTATCCACTGCCACTGGCCCTACCTCCATGGAAATTTTCAGTCTCCTCTGCAAAAGCAGAAATAATCAGACTGTTTTATCTGCTTTTATTCCTGGGGAACTTGAAGGAAGGAGCACTTTCCACTTTACTAACTTAACTGGATTTTCTGCAGGCAGAATCTGGATTGTTAACTGTCTCCAGACAATTTCTCTTGTATACTTTGGAGGCTAAGGGAATGAAACCATTTTTGTATTCCCTGGGTCTTGACAGCCTGAATCTGTTAGTGATGCAGAATCTAAGACACTTTTTTTTTCTGGTTTGAACACACACACACAAAATGGTACCTAATTCAACAATAGTTTTCTTCTAAGACACAGAAGTATGGGAATCCCAGAGCCAAACTGATCAAATTGCAAGAGAGCAAAGGGGGTAAAAAAACAACATAGAAAAAGAGAATCCATTTTCCTCTACTGTGTTTGATACTTGCCCTCAAAATTTCAATTATGAAGCCCATGATTGTCAGGAAGGCACACACAATCATTTTCCCTTAACATTTTTGGTGATAATTTCAGATTCTCCAATGGCAACACCTTGCAAACTAGATAGCACAGTATCACACTAGGATAATGACATTGATAAACTGACATTGATAAAATGCCTGCCACCTTATTTAGTTCTCCCAGTTTTTATTTATACAAGTGTGTATGTATATTAAGTTCCATCCAATTGTATCACTTGTGTGTGTTCAGGTATCCATCACTATCTTCAGGAGGCTAAACCATTCTAACACAAATATCCCTTGTGGGGAGCAACTCGGACTAGACTAAGTTACTGGAATTAAGACTTATTCTATGCATCTGCTCTCCCATAATATGGCGCTGGGAGAGAAGAAAACAGCTTCTACACAGCTGCCTCCAGTTCAGCCAATAAACTGTAGGACTTGCTCCTGATTGGAGGAGAGCAGCGTACTCGGCGTGTGGGCAGCCGAGTTGGGATTGGCAGAGGAGGACTATAAAGGAGGAGAGAGACGGCATGCACCAGGAACATCTAAGGGGAACATCTGAAGGAACACCTGTGCAGCCCCCGAGAGAGCCGGCCAGCGGTGTGCCGCTCCCCTGCGGAAGTGGGGAATGTGGCAGGGGGAACCGCCCTTCCACGGAGGTGGAAGGGACGGCAGCCAACCCGGGAAGAACCAGCAGCAAACCTGGGGAGGGCCGAGCAGACAAAAGAACAGCGCAGGGTCCTGTGTCGTTCCCCCACGAAGACGGGGAGCGACATAATGGTGCCGTGACTCGGATAGGAAACTCAGGAGGGAAGAAACGGGAAGAAGTGGAAAATACCGGAGAGAGAGACTAGCAAAGAGCCTAGGGAAAAGCCGGACAGAAAAGGTGCCGGAAGAAGCTATCGAAAGCCTAGGCATAGACTCGGATATGGACTGTGGGAAAGAAGTTAGGATTTAAAGTGAAAGCAAGAAGAAACTTAGACTCAGATACGGACTGCAGGTTGAAAGTGAAAGTGAAACCTATAAGAAACTTAGACTTGGATACGGACTGTGGGGAGAAGCCAGGAGAAATGAGGGAGGAATATTGTTGGAAGAAAACTTAGGGAAACATACCGGGTAGAGAAAAATGTTAGGGAGGATGAAGCCACGAGTGCAGGCCGAGGCGGAGACGTAAGCCACCTTGGAATTCTTCAAGTCACCCCGGGGAGCAAGAGGCGAAGATCTGGAACCAGACGCAGAGACGTGGGCTGCCAGGTTAGTCTGGGGAACTTGGATTGAATGCTAGTGGCAGAGACGTAAGCTACGCTGTGTGACTCGCGGAGGCTGCCGCGCGCAGAGAGAGCGTGCGGGGCACAAGTAGATAGGGAACACTGGGCTGGTGCGAGGCCGTGGTGCAGGCGCGAAGCCAGGAAGCTGCGCAGATGAGAGAAGCTGGCTGAAGTGGCTCAGAGCCGGGAAGCCGCCGAGAAGCAGCCTCGGGGCGGGTGCCGGGAAGCCGCAGGGATAAGAGAAACAGAAGTCTAGAAGTGAAATGAGAGAAATAGGAATGCTGGAAGATAGAAGTAAAATGGGAGAAATAGGAATGCCCGGAGATAGAGAAATAGAGAAATAGAAAGGCCTCCCCACAACATGGCAATGAGAGAGCTTGGATTCGGTCTGCCTGATTAGTGAGGAGATGAGCACCTGCGGGCGGCTAGCAGCTTATGCGCCGCAGGTCACCGAATATAGGCACGAATCAACACCAATAGGCCTCCCCACAATATGGCAATGAGAAGGCTTGGATTCGGTCTGCCTGATTAGTAAGGCGGTAAGCACCAGCAGGCAGCTCGACCAGAGTATGAGCTGCAGGTCACCGAAGATAGGCACGAATCAACACCAATAGGCCTCCCCACAATATGGCAATGAGAAGGCTTGGATTCGGTCTGCCTGATTAGTAAGGCGGTAAGCACCAGCAGGCGGCTCGACCAGAGTATGAGCCGCAGGTCACCGAAGACAGGCACGCATCAGCGCCTAAAAACCTCCTCACAACATGGCGAAGAGAGGACCCGGATTCGGTTTGCCTGATTGATAGGACTTGTAAGAACCTGTGGCAACTCTAGCAAGTAGAGCAGAGTGTGTGCCACGGGACACCGAAGACAGGCGCGTATCAACGCCAAAAAATAAAAAGAAAGGGGGATCTGTGGGGAGCAACTCGGACTAGACTAAGTTACTGGAATTAAGACTTATTCTATGCATCTGCTCTCCCACAATATGGCGCTGGGAGAGAAGAAAACAGCTTCTACACAGCTGCCTCCAGTTCAGCCAATAAACTGTAGGACTTGCTCCTGATTGGAGGAGAGCAGCGTACTCGGCGTGTGGGCAGCCGAGTTGGGATTGGCAGAGGAGGACTATAAAGGAGGAGAGAGACGGCATGCACCAGGAACATCTAAGGGGAACATCTGAAGGAACACCTGTGCAGCCCCCGAGAGAGCCGGCCAGCGGTGTGCCGCTCCCCTGCGGAAGTGGGGAATGTGGCAGGGGGAACCGCCCTTCCACAGAGGTGGAAGGGACGGCAGCCAACCCGGGAAGAACCAGCAGCAAACCTGGGGAGGGCCGAGCAGACAAAAGAACAGCGCAGGGTCCTGTGTCGTTCCTCCACGAAGACGGGGAGCGACAATCCCTCATATTGAACTTTTTATGACCCAAATCCTTCCTCTTCCTTTTTTTTTTGGACAGGCAGAGTGGACAGTGAGAGAGAGAGAAAGGTCTTCCTTCCGTTGGTTCACCCCCTAAATGGCTGCTACGGCCGGCGCACTGCGCCGATACGAAGCCAGGAGCCAGGTGCTTCCTCCTGGTTTCCCATGAGGGTGCAGGGCCCAAGCACTTGGGTCATCCTCCACTGCCTTCCCAGGCCACAGCAGAGAGCTGGACTGGAAGAGGAGCAACCGGGACAGAATCCAGCACCCCAACCGGGACTAGAACCCGGGGTGCTGGCGCCGCAGGCGGAGGATTAGCCTAGTGAGCCGAGGTGCCGGCCAAGAGATCCTACCTCTTCTTACCCCATTGTTTCTATCCCAAGGCAACCACTAATCTGTTATCCATTTTGAGCATTTTATGTTTTCAAAAATGTTATCATATGGAAATATACAGTATATAAATTTTTGTGATTGGCTCTTTGCTTGTACTGTATATAAGTCCTTGGAGATTCATCCTGGTTATTATTATATGTATCAATAGTTTGCTCCTTTGTATTCTTCAGTATGAACATAGTATTTCTATTCCTTTGTATTCCCCAGTATGAACACAGAACAATTTGTTTTTCCCTTGAAGGACATTTGAGCTAGTTCCAGTTTTGGGCTATTACAAATAAAAGCTGCTATGAATATTCATGTACAGGTTTTTGTGTGAATGTATATTTTCATTTCTCTAAGATAATTGCCCAAGAGTACAATTTCTGTAATTTGTGGTGCTTGCATGTTTAGTTTTTAAAGAAACTGACAAATGGTTTTCCAGAGTGGCTCTACCACTTTACATTCCCACAAGCAATCAATGAAAGTCTATTGCTCCATATTGTCAGCAGTAATTGGTCTTGTTACTATTTTTTGGTGTACCCATTCTGATAAGTATGTGGTGACATTTCATGACTAATAATGTTAAATATAGTTTCATGTAATTAATAGCCATCCGTATATCCTCTTTGTTGGAATACATGTTGATGTCTTTTGCCTATTTTCTAATGAATTATTTTAACTGTTAAGTTTTGAGATTTCTTTATATATTTTAGATATGAGTACTTTGTCAGATATATAGTTTGCAAATATTTTATTATAGTGTTTATATTGTCTGTTCATTATCTTCACTAAGTATTTCCCAGAACAAAAGTTTTTAACTTTGACAAAGTCTAATTTATAATTTTTTTTCTTTATGCACCATAGTTATGGTGTCAAATATAATAGACTGTGTCTAAACCTATATCCCAATTATTTTCTCCTATTTTCTTTTTTTCTTTTTTAAAGGTTTTATTTATTTAAGATGTGGAGCCACAGAAACAAGAGCAGGCGGAGCCTTAGCCTACTATGACACAGTGCCAGCCCCCCTATTTTTCTAAAATGTTATACTTTTACACTTTATATTTAAGTGTATGATCTATCTTGAAATTTTTATATGAAGTATGAGCCATGATTCATTATTTCTTGTCCTTTTTTAAAAAAAGACTTATTTATTTGCTTGAAAGTTAGAGTTACAGAGAGGCAGAGAGAGAGAGAGAGCTGGTTCACTCCCCAGATGGCTGCAATGGCCAGAGTTGCACCAATCCAAATCCAGGTGCCAGGAGCTTCTTCCAGGTCTCCCACACAGGTGCAGGGGCCCAAGCACTTGGGCCATCTTCTACTGCTTTCTGAGGCCATAGCAGAGAGCTGGATCAGAAGTGGAGCAGCTGGGACCCGAAGCAGCGCCCATATGGGATGCCAGCACCACAGGCGATGGCTTTACTCGCTACACCACAGCACCAACCCCTTCTTTCATTTCTTCTCTTTTCTTTTCTTTCTTTCCCTATGGATGCTCAATCGCTCCAGGCTCATATGTTGAAAAGGGTATAAATTTTCCATTGAATTGCATTTGTGCCTTTGTAAAAAACTCAGTTAAGCATAGTGTATTAATTAGTGTGTGTCTCTGTAGTGCTCTACATTCTGTTCAATTGGTCTATATGTATGTTGTTTTGCCCATTTCATGTTGTCTTGATTACTGTAGCTATGCCATAAACCTTAATATCAGTAGAATGATTTCTTCTACTTCATTCTTTACCGACAGCTTTTTAATTCATTAGATTGAAAAGCAAAGCATCAGAAGGAGGAGAGACAGAGAATGTTCCATCTGTTGGTCCACTCTTCAGATGCTTGCAATGACCAGGTGTGGGCCAGGTCGAAGTCAGGAGCCAAATATTCCATCTTGGCCTCCCACATGAGAGACAAGGGGATCAAGCACTTGGGCCATCTTCTGCTGCTTCCCAGGAACATTAACAGGAAGGTTGAAGAAAACTGGAATAGCTGAGACTCGAACTGGTACTCTGATATGGAGTTTCAGTGTTGCAAGCAGTATCTTAACCCCCTGTGTCACAACACCAGCCCCTGTCAAGAAAGTTTCAACAATTGTAAAGCTTATACCTCACCATACACATTTTATAATAAATTTGCTTATTTATACCAAAAATGTGTTTGGACTTTGACACGATTTTGCTAAATTTCTAGATAGAGATATAAATTTCAAGTTTCTTGAGTTAAGAAACAAGATTATTGTTTTGAAATATTCTTTATTTACAATATAAGTATTTATCCCTATAAATTGATCTTTCAGCACTGTTTCAGCTACCTCCCACATATTGTGAAATGTTGCTTTCATTTTCATTCCATTGAATATATTGTTTGGTTTTCCTTTTCACTTACTTTGACTCCTGAATTATTAAAATTGTTTTTTAATTTCCACATTTTTAGAGAATGTCTTGCTGTTAGTCTGTTGTTGATTTCTGTTTGGTTCCACCATGATCAGAAAAATTCTATGTGATTTTAATTTTTAAAAATTTGTTCAACGGCAGACTTTGTGGCACAGTCATTTAAGCCACCTCTTAGCACTCACACATCCTGTATTGGAGTGCCTGGGATCAAGTCCCACCACTGCTTCTAGTTCAGTTTCCTGTTAATGCACCTGGGAGGCAGTAGATGATAACCCAAGTTCTTGAGTTCCTGCCACCCACGGTGGGAGACCCAGATGGAGCTTCTGGTTCCTGGCTTTGGCTTGGCCAATCCCTGGCTGCTGCAGGCATTTGGGGGAGAGAACCAGTGACTACGGAGATCTCTCTTTCTCTCTCCCTCTCTTTTTCTCTCTTTCTCACACACTTTCAAATTAGTTAATTATTTTTTAAATGTTCAGGTTTCTTTTCTGGCCTTGGATGTGGTCTATCTTGGCCAAAGTACCAAGAGAACTTGAAAAAAACTATGTAATTCTTTTATTGGATGGTGTGTTCCATAAATGTGAATTAGATTCTACTGCTTCATAGTGTTATTATATCATAGTGTTATATCTCAAGTTTCTGTCTAGTATGTCTATCTGTTCTAAGAGTGTATTGGTGCTTCCAGCTATAATCATGGATTTATTTATTATTCGTTCAGCTCTATCAGCTTTTGCATCATGTATTTTGAGGTTCTGTCATTTATTGCATACACTTTTAGGGTTACTAGTCTCTTTTGGTAGATTGATATATTTGTCATTAGCTAATGCTTCTTCATCTCTAGTAATTTTTTTGCTCTGGGATATATCTGATATATCAATACTGCTTTTGCACAATTATTAAATTATATGGCATATATCTTTTTTCATATATTTACTTTCAACCTTTGTTGCTGAATTTGAAGTGAGTTTTTAGTAAATAGAAAATAGTTAAAACATTTTAATTAATTATTTAATTTAGAGACAGAGAGAGGGAGGGGAGAGAGAGAGAGAGAGAGCAAGCTTCCATCTGTTGATATACTCCACAAATGCCCACTGGGTCAGGCCAATGCTGGAAGCCAGGAATTCAACCCAGGTATCCCAAATAGGTGGCAGAACCCCATATACTTTAAGCCATAACTGCTGCCTCTCACAGTGCGTGCACATTAGCAGAAAGTTAGAATCAGGAGCAGGACCTAAGACTCAAACTCAGGTACTCCAATATGGGATGTGAACATTGTAACCAGCAACTTAACGACTAGGTCAAATGCCCACCCAGAATGTGTGTGTTTTTTAATTCATTCTGCCAGTCAATACTTTTGATTGATGTATTTAGATCATTTACATTAAAGATAATTATTCACATATGGGGATTTTAATCTGCTTTTTATTATTTGTTTTCTTTCTGTTTTCTTTGGTTCTTGTTCCTCTGTTTCCATTTTCTAGCCTGCCTATGGATTACTGGAACACTTTTAGGAGAAAATCTTGATTTATTTAAAGTATTTCCAGTTTATCTCTTTGTATAATTTTCATAGTGGCTGCTGTGTATGTTATATTTTATGTCATACAAATGTGTTACATGATATATGGGAGCATTACTTTCTATTTGGATCCTTTACCTTCACCACTTTTAAGTATCAATTACCTTGAGTATAAGATAGTGTTATAATTTTGTTTCAGTCATTAATATGACATGACTTGTGAAAATTATAGTCTTTTTATGTCTCAGTATTTATTTTCTTTCCATTGTTCTTTCATCATTCTGGATGCTTCAATGTTCTTTCTTATCATTTTAAAGATTTTTTTTAGCTAGTTTTTAGGATTTATCTGTGAGTAACAAGTTTTTTTAGTATTCTTCATCTGAGAATATCTTTGTTTCCCTTCACTCCTGATGGATAGTTTCTCTCAATATAGAATTCATGGTTGACAGTTCTTTTCTTTCAGCAGTTGAAAAATGTTGTATAACTTTCTTTTGGCTTCCACGTTTTCAGATGAGAAATCCACAGTCATTTGAATTATATTTCTCCTATAAATAATGTGTCCATTATCTCTGGCTGCATTCAAGGTTTGTTTTCCTGCTTTGTCCTGAAGTTTGCAGAATTTTAATTATGGTGTGCTTTAGCATTGATTTCTTTATGTTTACCCTATCCGTGGTTCACTCAGCGTTGTGGCTCTGCAGGTTTATGTCTTTTGCCAAATCAGAGGATGTATCAACGTTTTAGAACATTTGTTCAGACCCCTTCTCTTCCCTCTCTCCTTCTAAAACTCCAATGATATAAATTGTGAATATTTTGTTATTGTCACACAGATCCTTAAAGTTCAGTTCACTTTTTAAAATCTAGTTTCTCTCTGCTGATCAGGTTAGGCTATTTCTATTGTTCTGTGTTAACATTTACTCTATCATTTCCCATCTATCGTTGGGTTCATCTAGAGAGTTTTTCATTTTGGTTAATGTGCATTTTCACTTTAAAACCTCCATTTGATTCAGTTTTTTATAACTTTATCTCTTTATTAAAATGTTCCAATTGCAGCAATCCATGAATGTTGAATAGGGTATAGCCACACTAACTTAAGCTACCCCAAGGTATGAAAAGAACAAAGGAAGGACTACATATCCAGAGGTATGCCAGAAATTTTCAGCAAATAAATGAAAAAAAAAAAGAGAGAAAGAGACCTTTTGGGACAAGAGGAGCGAAGACACAGATACCACTGCAGGCAGCCACGCAGTGCAGCTGGCTGTGTGGCGCCAAACCTCAAGCTAGGAAGAAATCGCTATGCGCCTTGCCGCTTGCAATTTTAGCTGAGAGGGAATTCCACTGACTTTTACTTCCAGCCTGGAGAGCTGACTTGGATCTAAGCAACTGCTGAGCTTGGAGCAGAGAAGCTGACTTGTTTCCTTCCATTTCCCCAATCCCAAAAGAGTGCCATGCTCCACAGCCGATGTCACCAAGTGCACCTCTACTCTCCTACCAGCATCATACTCAGAGTCAGGACAATGTGTGAGGCAAAGAACAAATCCCCTGCATCCTGCAACTATGGGAGTTTTGGGGCATTTGCTCCAGAGCTATGCTTACACACTCTAGATGAGCAAGGGGGATTCAGCTTAACTTCTGGGGGCTAACACCAGAAGCAACCCATAAAATACTCTGCTCCCACTCTGGGAGATTGGGGTAATGACCCCACTATGCACTGTGACACCCAAACTGTAACAATTTGTTCTAAATTTCTCAGTGCCACTTGAATCTGCCCAATAGACATAGGGAAGAAATGACTAGAATCCACCTCTCTGGACTCAAAATCTGTAAACCTTGTAGTCACCCTGTAGGACTAGAACATGTCCGATTCATATACCATATTCCTAGGACTACAGCTGTTGGTATTATAAGCCACAATACCAGTTGGATTCTCCTAGCAGGAACTAAGGAAGGGTCCATCCATATGACACTGCCCTAGAGCCACAGCAATTGGTGCCATGAGCCCTGGAATCACTCAGGTTTGCCAGTAGGAGAAGGAGGCAGACACCCCTGTCCCCTTAAGCACAAAGAACAAGGCCCTGGCTATCATATTCACCAAGGAGGATGACACTGAACTCTCTGTGGAACAAAGATGCACACCCAAGGAAACCCTTATCCACCTCAAAGCCATACTTCTATCCCTATGAACTGCAGCAGACTAATCTACTGTGTCACCCATAGACACAGCTGACATTCACTAAAACAAAATAAATCACTTATAGACCACACCTCTGGCTCACCTAGAACTGAAGCCAAAACAATAAGCCAAGTGACATCCTACATTCCAACTAAACCATAATCTCTTTTCTAATAAAATTTACTCCATAAAGACCAAGGGATGAGTACACCAAATGGGCACACTTCAATGTAGGGACACAGGAGACATGAAGAAGCAAGATAGCATGACACCTCCAAAAGAACACAATACTCATCCAGAATTAGACCCTGAACTGAAGTGAATCTAGGAAATGGCAGCTATAGAGCTAAAAATAATGATTGTAAAGAAAGTCAACAAAATCCAAGGTAATACAGATAGGGGCCAGCACTGTGGTATAGTGGATAAATCCACCCCCTGCAGTGTTGGCATACCATATGGGTGTCAGTTCGAGTCATGGCTGTTCCACTTCCAATCCAGCTCTCTATTATGGCCTAGGAAGGCAGTAGAAGATGACCCATGTCCTTGGGCCCCTGCACCTTCATGGGAGACCTGGAAGAAGCTCCTTGCTCCTGGCTTCGGATCAGTGCAGCTCCAGCTGTTGCCAGCATTTGGGGAGTGAACCAGTAGATGGAAGACCTCTCTTTCCCTCCCTCTCTCTCTCTCTCTCTCTCTCTCTCTCACAGCCTCTGCCTCTCTGTAACTCTGCCTTTCCAATAAATAAATAAATCTTTTTTTAAAAAAATATAATAGATAGACAGATTAAAGAAGTGAGAAAACCAATGAGTGACATGAATGAAAATATTAAGGGGATAGAACTCATTAAGAAGAACCAAATAAAAAAAAAAGAACCAAAAAGAAATTTTGGAGATGAAAGTCTATGTGAAATATGGGATAACATTAAACAACCAAATATTCATATTAAAGGTACTCCTGAAGGAGAAGAAAAAGAAAAATGCATTGATAACCTGCTAAATGAAATAATAGTTGATAATTTCCCAGGTCATGGAAGAGACATAGACATGAATATAAAAGACGCTCAAAGAACCCCAAGTAGACTGAAGCAATAAAGGTCTTCACCAAGGCATATTATCATCAAATTATCAAAAGTTAAAGACAATGAGAGAATCCTAAAGACAGTAAGAGAAAAGCATGAAGCTATATATAAAGGAAACCAATTAGATTAACATCGACTTTTTAGCAGAAACTCTACAGGCTTCAAGATGGTGGGATGTTACATTCAAAGTCTTAAAATAAAAAAAAAAACTTTCAGACAAGAATATTATATCCAGTGAAGTTATCCTTTAAAAATGAAGAATAACAAAGTATTTTCCAGATAAGCAAAAACAGAGAATTCACCACCACCAGACTAGCCTTATAAGAAATTCTGGAGGGTGACTTACATTAAAAGTAAACATCATGAAAACACATGACATGACCAAATTCACTAACAGAGCAGGTAGAATCATTATCCAATTGACAAAATGACAGGCCTGAGTTCTCATATATCAATACCAACCTTGAATGTAAATGGATTAAATTCACCAACCAAAAGACCTAGTTTGGCTGAAAGGAACTATGACCCCATTATATGCTGCCTGAAAGAAATTCATTTCACAAAGATAGACACAGACTGAAAGTGAAGGGTTGGAAAAAGATATACCAGGCAAATGGAAACCAAAGCAAGAAGGCATAGCTTTCCTGATATCAAATAAAATGTACTTTAAATCAAAATCTATAAAATGAGATAAAAAGGACATTATATTTTGATAAAAGGTTCAGTTCAGCAAAAAGATATAACAATCATAAATATATATACACCCAATATAAGACCACCCAGATACATACTGCAAATACAATTAGACCTACAGGGAGTCTATACTCCAGTACAATGGAAGTGGATGACTTTTACACCCCACTCTCACCAATGCACAGATCATCCAGACAAAAAAATCAATAAGGATACTGTCGCTCCCCCTCTTCGTGGAGGAACGACACAGGACCCTGCGCTGTTCTTTCGTCTGCTCGGCCCTCCCCGGGTTTGCTGCTGGTTCTTCCCGGGTTGGCTACTATCCCTTCCACCTCCGTGGAAGGGCAGTTCCCCCTGGCCACATTCCCCACTTCCGCAGGGGAGCGGCACACCGCCGGCCGGCTTTCTCGGGGGCTGCACGGGTTCCCTTAGATGTTCCCCATAGATGTTCCTGGTGCATGCCGTCTCTCTCCTCCTTTATAGTCCTCCTCCGCCAATCCTAACTCGGCTGCCCACACGCCGAGTACGCTGCTCTCCTCCAATCAGTAGCAAGTCCTACAGTTTAGTGGTTGAACTGGAGGCAGCTGTGCGGAAGCTGTTTACTTCTCTCCCAGCGCCATATTGTGGGGGAGCAGATGCATAGAATAAGTCTTAATTCCAGTAACTCAGTCTAGTCCGGTTTGCTCCCCACAGATACATTAGAATTGAAACACACTATAGAGCAAATGGACCTAACAGACACTTACAGGACATTTTACCCAACAGCTATAGAATATGCATACCATATGGTCATCTCAACATATGAAGAGAAAGCATTTTATAATATTCAACACCCTTGGTCATAAAAAAAACCTACAAATTAGGTACAGAAGGAACATTCCTCAAAATTATAAAGCTTGTATATCACAAACCAACAGCCAATATCATACTGAATTGGGAAAAATTGAAAACATTTCCCCCAGATCTGGAACAAAACAAGGATATCTACTTTCACCACTCTTATTCAATAAACTACTGGAACTTTCAGCAAGAAATAAATAGTATCAAAATTGAAAAAGAAGTCAAATTATCCATGTTTGCAGATGACATGATGTTATACATGGAAAAATCTGAACACTCCACCAGAAAGCTATTAGAATTGATAAACCAATTCAATAAAGTTGCAGGTTACAAAATAAATATACAAAAAGGTAGCTTTTTTGCATGCTAATGATGACCTCACAGAAAGGGAAATCAAGAATGAAGTCCCATTCACAATAGCTACCAAAAAAGCCAAATATTTAGAAATAAATTTAACCATAGATGTGAAAGATCTCTACAATGAAAGTTATGAAACATCGATGAAAGAAATCATCAAGGATGCAAAAAATGGAAAGAAATTCCTTATTCATGGATCAGAAGAATCAATAACATCAAAATGTCTATACTACATAAAGCAGTCAATAAAACCATTGAATACCAACAGCATTCTTTACAGAGTCAGAAAAAAACAATTTTTTTTTGACAGGCAGAGTGGACAGTGAAAGAGAGACAGACAGAGAGAAAGGTCTTCCTTTAGCCGTTGGTTCACCCTCCAATGGTCGCCACAGCTGGCGCGCTGTGGCCAGCGCACCACGCTGATTCGAAGGCAGGAGCCAGGTGCTTCTCCTAGTCTCCCATGGGGTGCAGGGCCCAGGTACTTGGGCCATCCTCCACTGCACTCCCTGGCCACAGCAGAGAGCTGGCCTGGAAGAGGGGCAACCGGGACAGAATCCGGCGCTCCGACCGGGACTAGAACCCGGTGTGCCGGCGCCTCAAGGCGGAAGATTAGCCTAGTGAGCCATGGCGCCGGCCAAAAAAACCAATCTTAAAGTTTATATGGAATCACAAAAGACCTCAAATAGCCAAAGTGATTCTGAGCAGGAAAAACCAAGCTGGAGGCATCACAATACCTCATGTCAAAGCATACTACAAAGCTATAGCAATTAAAACAGCACTGGCATAAAAACGAATACATAGGTCAATGGAACAGAATAGAGAGACCAGAAATTAATCCATGTACATAAAGCCAACTGATATTTGACAAAAGTGCTCAGACAGTGGAGAAAGGATAATCTCTTCACCAAACGGTGCTGTCAAAACCGGATGTATATATGTAGAAGAATTAAATTAGATCCATATCTCTCACCATATACAAAAATCGACTCAAGATGGATCAAAGTCTTAAATTTAAGACCTGAGACTATGATGTTGCAGGAAGAAAATGTAGGGGAAACTTTCCAAGACATTGATAAAGGCAATGACTTCTTGGACAAGACCCACAAAGCACAGAAACCAAAGCAAAACTAAACAAATGGGGCTATATCAAACTCAGGTGTTTTGCACAGCAGAGGAAATGATCAGTAAAGAGACATCCAACAGAAGGGGAAAAAATTATTTGCAAACCACCTATCTGACAAATGATTAATTTCCCAAATATATTGGCAACTTAAAAAACTCAACAATGAAAAAACCACCAATACAGTTGAGAAATGGGCAAATAGCTCTCAAAAGAAGAAATACAAATAGCTAACAAATATATGAAAAATGCTCAACATCAGTAGCCATCAAGGAAATGCAAATCAAAACCACAATGAGATATCACCTCACCTCTGTCAGAATGGCTAAAATCCAAAAAAAGAGTAGCAAATTCTGGCTAGGATGTGGAGAAATGGGAACACCTACACACTGTTGGTGGGAATGTAAATTAGTGCATCCACTGTGGAAAACATTGTGGAAATTTGTTTAAAAAATAGAAATAGACTTGTCATATGATCCAGAAATCCAACTACTGGGTATATACCAAAAAGTCTTAACAACAATGTATCAAAGAGATAACTGCTCCACCATGTTTATAGCAGCACTGTACAAAATAGCCAAAATTTTGAGCCAACCAAGGTGCCCATCATCAGATGAATGGATAAAGAAAATGTGGTATATATACACAATGGAATGCCATTCAGCTATAAAAAGAATGAAATTCTATCATTTGCAGAAAAATAGACACAATTGGAGGACAGCATGTTGAGTGAAATAGGCTGGACCCAGAAAGACAAATACCACATGTTTTCTCTTACACGTGGGAGCTAAAATTAAAAACATATATATACAAAAAAATAAAAAAGAAAAAGGTCTGTGTGTATCAGTATTGCTGCGAAGATAGTTTTGTAAAATTTATATAACATTGTCAAAGAATGTTATGCTATTATAGTTTTAATGATTTGTGATTACCTTAAAATTTACTGTATATGGGTGGAATGGTCTTTTTCCATTCAATTATTGTTTATAGCCATTGTCTTTATTCACACCAAGCTAGGGTATTTTTGCTTTTTAGTTGTTAAAACTTCCTATTTAGTGACGTTTTAAGCCTTTTTACTGTAATGTAATTTAAAATATGCTATCTCAAAAACAAAAAAAAAAGAGAAGGAGAAGGAGAGAGGGTTGAAGTGAGACAGGTGAAGGGAGGAAGAGAGGGAGGGAGAAAGGGAGGTGATATATTATGTTCTTAGAATTGTTTCTATAAATCAAATTTGAATCTGTTAAAACTAATTAAAAATTAAAATAAATGTTTTAAAATGTTCTAATTACTGTCGGAATCACTTTTTTCCTGCGGTGACTGTTTTAAAATCCGTATCAGATAACTCCAGCATCTGTTTCATTTCAATATCATTTTCAATATCAGTTGAGTCTCTTATCACTCAATTTGTCATTTTCCTCATTCTTTGTACAAAGGATGACTTTCTATTTTATATATTATGTAAGACAACTCTATTTAAATATTTTAGTCTAGCAGGTATTCTCTCCACTTAGGTTTGGCACACAGGTCCTAGATTACATTTGTGGGTTGTGGTTACAATGACACTACTTTTCAGAGATTTGTTGTTGTTTTTGGATGTTTACCCTATCAGGTGCCTTCAGGTGCTCTCAATGGTCTTTGCTGCTTTGACTGATGGGACAGAAAGTTTTTCCCAGGCCAGTAATGTCTTGTAAAGGAGATATTTTTTAGTATACTAAAGATGTTCTTATTCAGATATAATAAGGCCCATAGATCAGGAGATTATTGCCATTGAAAAGTTTGTTATTCATATATCCCAAGAGGAGGGGCATGCTAAACCATGCAGAACTACACAGGGAAGCATTAAGATTGATCAGGAGGAAGAAGAAACAAGGGGAAAACATGGGCCAGAGCTTTTATTGTGATTTTCATGGGACTGAATGACAAGGCAGGGCAGGCAAGTTGATCAGGTGGAAAAGTGAATAATTTTTGTTGGCTCTAGACTATAAGGGCTATCCCTAGTTGCCTGGCACCTGGCCATGTGATGATTTAAAGCAGGAGAAGGGTATCTCAGACTTTAGCAGCCTGACAAAGGAGGCACATGGTTTATATTTAGGCAAATGGTTTGCTATCTCCAGGAATTAGCAAAGCCCAGGAGGGACAGTCCTTTGCCATTCAGCAAAGTGACAAGCGCCAGAGCATCATAAAATAGGGAAGCTTTTGAAAATGGGTGCAAGAGGAATACAGGAGGAAAGTCTCAGGCTTTCAAGGACCATGAGATTTATCTGGAATCTTTCTTCTCTGTGTGAGATGGAGAGTTCTTCTCACCCAACAGTTTGGTTCATATTGCTACAGTGTCTACCACCAGGAAAGATGAGACAAGGGTACTGTGGGGAAAGAGAGCATCTCCCAACAGCTCATCATGGTTAGCAGTGGAATTAACATTATGGGCTGAACTGTGAACCCTGCCTGGAAGTTCATGAGTTGAAACCCTAAAACCCAGGTACCTCAGAAGGAGACTATATGAAACAGGGTCCTTAAATACTTGATTTAGTAAAACAAGGCCATGGGGATGGGCCAGAATGAAATATGATTGGTAATCTTATAAAAAGAGATTAGGACACACACACAGAGAGATGATCAGGTGAAGATACAGGGAGAACACAGCCATGTATAAGTCAAGGAGAAAGGCCTCAGAAGAAATTAGTCCTGCTTGACACCTTGATCTTACACTTCTAGCCTCATAAAATATGAGAAAATAAATTTATTTATTTAAGCCACATAGGATGTGATAATTTGTTATGGTAGCCATAGAAAACTAATATAGGGGAATATTAGTCTATCCCATTGTGAGTGATACCAACTCACCTGGCATTGTCTAAGTGTCTTTTGTTACATTGGAGTTGCTAAATGTTGGAAATAGCTTATCTTCTGCTATTGGGTGATGCTGAAATGGGATGTTGAAGTCACAACCAGTTTGTCTTCTCCCTAACAAATTTTCTCCGGAATTAGGGTTGCACTTAGCATAAAAGAGCAGGAAGAAAGGGATATGCACCACCTTGTCAAGAATGAAGTACAAATATAATCATTTACTTAGTCAAGAAATGTGCTTAAAGAAAATTGAACAAAAATCATAAGATGTCAGTTTCACTCTTATACCTTGAGTGGTCCTTCCACTTTTTACTTGTTGAATACTATGGTTAGTGGTACATTAAGCCTGTGATCATAAAGTAAATTGAAAGTGTGTTCTTGGGGCCAGCGCTCTGGCATCCCATATGGACGCCAGTTCAGGTCCCGGCTACTCCACTTCTGATCCAGCTCTCTGCTATGGCCTGGGAAAGCAGTGGAATATGCCTCAAGTCCTTGGGCCCCTGCACCCACGTGGGAGACCTGGAAGAAGCTCCTGGCTCCTGGCTTCAGATTGGATCAGCCTAGCTCTAGCCATTGCAGCCATTTGTGGAGTGAACCAGCGGATGGGAGACCTCTCTCTCTCTCTCTCTCTCTCTCTCTCTGCCTCAGTGTAACTTTGCCTTTCAAATAAATAAAATAAATCTTTTTAAAAAAAGAAGATGGGTTCTTGAAAAAATTAAAGGAAGGAAGAAGGAGCGAGAGAGCGAGGGAGGGAGGGAAGTATGTTCTTAGAATTGTACCAATGAAATCTGTTCTCTTTATACTAATAATTAAAAAGAAATGAAAAGAAGACAACTAAAAACAGAGGATATCTCACGGTGCCTACAGACCGAATCTAGTGTTGGGCATCTAGTAGAAGCTCAATAAGTATTCCTTGCTTTAAAATTGTACTGAAAATCAGTAAATGACTCATATGACTTTTCGCAGCCCAATCTCCAATGTCCCAATAGTTTGTTTGCCTCCAAAGCTGTGGTTACTTAACCCTAAACACAAACTCAGTTCTAATCAAAGCTTTGAGACTATGTAATTCACAATTGTCTCTAATAATAAAGTGTAAAAAGACTTTTGCCAATACCTGGATATGAATATTTTGCTTCTGACTTTATATTGACCTTGTACCTGGGCCATAGTAGTTGACATCTTATACTTCTAGCCTAGAAATTAGGCTTTGTCTAGTTATTGCTTAATTTCTGCAGGCCACCTAAATCTGATGCTGTATACCCCAATTTCTCTGCCACTGGGATCCTGTTTTAACATTTGTTTTGTTTTGTTTTGCTTTTTGTTTTAATATTAAGTCTTCAATTCTTGGAGACCTAAAGTGTTCTTGTTTCTGGTCCACCATAATCATGCCTGCCTGACTGTCTGACTGCCTGCCTATCTGGACACCTACCTAATGCCTACTGCCATACTTTCCACCTACTATGTCCTACCTAATGTCAAAATGTCCATCTACTGCCAAATGTTTGCTCACTTCTTTTAGCTAAGACTTGTATTGGGCATCTACTCTAACAGACCAGTAAAACTGGGGGTAAGTTGACAGATAAAAATATATGATGAGATAAATTTGAACTTCAGACCCAAATATTGTGTAGAATATGCTTATACTAAAAAAATTATGTGAAACAAAATTTAACTGGATATATCATGATTTTATTTACTAAACCTGAAAATCCTACCTGAAGCCATGTAATCCAGAGTTCCCAGTTTTTTAGTGGTTCATTGAAAAAAAAGAAAGGTTATTCTCTTCAGATTTTAAGATAGGATTTTTGTTTATTCCAACTGATAATAAAAAATGAAATTGCCATCCAGAGTTAAAATTTATTTTTAATTTTCCTTTTTTTTAGAAAAGGGAATTATTGAAAAATAGACAACTGCTGGTGACTTTTCAGATATCTATCAATGACCTCATTGTGGGTGTTGGGGTAAGCAGATTTGCAAATGGTCCTAGAATGAAACTGAAAATTAATGAAAGATGATGGGCAAAGCTTGACATCACCTTGTGTAGGAATGTTCTATATAATTAGTCATGCTCATTTCATTATATATAGCAATGTGACTCATTAGAGGATTGGTCAGGATCCATTAATATCACCCCATCACTGTGGACCTAAAAAAGCTGGATTTGCACATACTTGGGATAAAAGAAAATACCTGTATAGCTCAGAATATAGCTCTGGAAAGATATCAAGGCTATAAACTTTTCCCAAATACAATGGCCTATGAGTTCATGACATAATAACCTTCTTCAAAAATGTTTGAAAATATTGTTCTTCCCCATTGTAAATGTCCAAGCATACTTGGTAGATAAACCACTTTATTTTCATAAGACAAAAAACTATCACTCAAAACATTCCAGTAGCTAATTTCCTTTTCCCAGGGTAAGAACAATTTGCCTTTAAAACATATTTCCCTTACTCTGAAAAAAATCTTGCAATATCCTCTTTAAGCTATATAAATGTAAAGCAAGCACTCCACCTTTGTTCTAAGATAAATATGCATGAGTGGGTACTACCATGAGATGAAGGAGACGGATTTGGCAATGGTTGAGTTTCACTATTCATAGTGAATGACAGTAGATATGGTTCCCCTTATTATTCCTATGCATAGGAGTTTGCACCTAAAACTTTATGTAGGAACCAAGGATCATTAGAACAGAAGGAGGAGCAGACTCTTTACTCTCCCTCCTAGAAGTTCAAAACTATAAAAACCAATATGATGGCTGAGCTGACCCCAATTGAGGCCAAATGACAGAAGACAAAATAAGATCCTGGGAGGGAGAAAAATGTCTGAGTAGTGACCCAAATGTGACACTAGAGTCAATGTATTTCTAAATGCAGTGATGTTTGAAACAGTAGCTCTTGCTGGCATAAGTATATTACTGCTACGTGTGTGTGTGTGTGTGCGTGTGTGTGTGAGAGAGAGAGAGAAAGAGAGAGAGCTTATCAAAAGTTGTAACTCTTAAGGCCCATATCAGTTAAGACATAGATCACTCAAAGGTGATCATAAATCTAGTAGGAAGAGAATATTTTCTTGTATTCCAAAGTTCCAATGGTGTGGATGAAGTAACAACAGCACCAGTGATGTGGGGAAAGTCAGGGAGATAGACAGTTCCTGAGCTGGAGGCCACACGTATGCCACCCATGTAAACTTATCAACCCACATAAAAATCAGATGACTACTCCTCCAGGTTGCACCTCCTCTTACCTGGGACCTGGGGGCAGTACTATGTAACCACTCCCCTCTTCGAAGCTCATAAGGAGCTTGGTGAAGGGGAGGGTGCTCTCTTTTTCCTTTTCTCCACCTCGAGGTCCCAGGACAAGTGGAGCAGGGTATGAAATTCCCCTTTTTACCTTTCCTGGTCCACTCTCCCTAAATGAAGCCCTCATGTGCCTGTGTATTCCCACTGTCTAAATCAACCTTATCACACTTCACACCATGTTTGTGCCTGTACTTAGAATTCTTCTCTAAATAAAAGCCAAGAGCCTATGATGTTAATTTAGGCCCAACCTATCCCACAAAATAACGAGTGGGCATCAAGGTTTAGTTTGTGAGGAGACCCAAGACTTTTGGTGTAGAAGAGCAGCAGCTATTATACATTTGTTTCTCATGGTTTATTTCCTTATTTGTTCAATCTTCAGCAGCAAATATGAGTAATCGGGATTAACCCTTTAGGGTGAGAAGCTCTGTACCTCTGTGGTGTTTACATGGACAAGCCTTGCAGGGAAGAGTAGAAAGATCAGACTGCTTGGGCATGTGTGGTTAGGAATTCAGGATTTGAATTCCTGAGGAAAAAAGTTAAAGGAAAAAATTAGGAAATAAATAGCAAAGTAAATTTATCTGGCTGCCACAGACAGGTGATGTCTGCAAAAAAAGGGGCTATATGATTGTGCTGGATGCCTTGCTTTCTAGAGGGTAAATCTCCTTACTCAGTCCTTTTACTTGCATCTTCCCATCTATCCCATCACAACCAATGTTTAGGCCACACCTTCAGAAAAGCATTCTGTTTTTGTAAGGTGTATTTATTTATTTGAAAGTCAGAGTTACATAGAGAGAGAGGGAGAGGGAGAGTGAGAGAGAGAGAGAGAGAGAGAGAGACAGAGAGAGAGAGGTCTTCCATCCACTGGTTCACTCCCCAATTAGCCACAATGGCTGGAGCTGAGCTGATCTGAAGCCAGGAACCAGAAGCTTCTTCCTGGTCTCCCACATGGGTGCAGGGGCCCAAGGACTTGGGCCATCTTCTACTGCTTTCCCAGGCCATAGCAGAGAGCTGAATCGGAAGTAAAGCAGCTGGGTCTTGAACAACGTGCCCATATGGGATGCTGGCACTGCAGGCAGTGGCCTTACCTGCTATTCCACAGCACTGGCCCCAAGAAAAGCATTCTAAAGGTTGGCTTTGCCACAAAGAAGGGTAATTTAAATGATATATTCTATATGCTTGGAAGAAGGTTGATGCAAGAATAGATACAAATATGGTCAGATTGTATGGAAAGAAGAAAAACTGAGAAGGGATTGGTTCAAATTTGAGAAAAACCATAGTTTTTACAGAATAAACCTAGACTGGTTAACAAAGCCACAGAGCACCAGAATTATTGGACATTACCCTGTCTACCTCTAACCCCTCCTGAAACTTTTAAAAGGTAGTTTTAGGAAGCAAAATGTCAAGTAGTAGTATATCCAACAGAGAATGGAGATGCTGAATTTTTTCTTTGTAATCCAGGTCTCAGCATAACTGTACTCCAAAAGAGATTTTAATTTGGAAATCTTTTCTCTGCTTAGCAAGAAGGAATGTGGTATCTGACTAATGATGTCTTTTATGGGTGTATGTTGCAAAGAGTGGCAGTAATGGTGAGCAAAGTTTTAAGTCAGATTTAGCATGGACTTTCTACAGTTCTTAGGAATACATGGAATTTCAGATGTATGTTCACATATAATTTTTAAATATACCAGCATTATGTTGAAGGAACTGCTTAGGCAAAAGCAAATGACAACAAAAGATTTAGCAAGGAAAACACTGCCTATGTTGAATCATGTTGCAAAGAATTTTTGAAAGACTTTCCCTTGAATTTTTCTTTTTTGAGGACAAAAGAGCTGAATTGTTTACTTTTCACACAAGTGAAGAAATTTCCTAAGGAATTCTCTGAGGTAGAAAAATCAGGAGACTTTTAAGAAGTAGAAAGAGGAGGTTTATGATGATTTTGCTCATATGGGAGTGAAAGCTGCTCTTTGATAGGATGACTCCACATGTCTGAATAAGATCAATTAAAATAAATCCCATTTGCCTTGGTTAAGAAAGAGTCTTCATTGATAGATCCAGTTATGGTTTGACTGACAGGAAGGGGGTGGGTCAGTCTAGGTTCAAGGTCCTTAGTAAGCTTTTTTTTCTCTGATAAGGAATAGTTGTGGTGAAAGGTAGCATTCTATTTTGATAACATCTAGGAAACAGTGCGATAAGTGAAGCATTTTCCAAGTTCTTTTCCAATTGCCCATTTGGCTAAATGAACCTGTTTCTTCTCCATCAAATACAAACATTCTCATATGACAAGCTTAATTCTAAAGCAATTTTTTAAAATGCAAACAATAAACTATTGCTTACTTTTAATGCTTTTTCAATTTGAGTCAAAATACAAGGAGACTTCATTCAGAAGCCTGTGAAAGATGTATAGTATGAAAACAATGCATGGATTTCAAATTTTTCCACCAAAGTTGACTTATCTGTTAATTCATTTTTCCACAAAATTTTTGAAGTGCCCCTGTAGTTTTGAATGCAAAGCATCTGTGGTGAAGTAGTCACCAAGAGGCTGATTCATTTTCAAAGTAAGTCAGCACCTGGATTATCTGGGCTAAGTACAGCTACAAGTTAAGTTCCCCACACCCAAAAATAACAGATACCTTCTCTACTCTTATTTCTCAGTCTCTATACCCTTGAAACAATTTGCATTTCTTTGTGCATGGCAGTGAGAATAGAGTATATCCTATTCAAGGTGAAAACACCAAACCACCAGGACTAGGTCACATCCTCTGACTTTGAGAAGAGTGATTAAGCTAAGTCTACTAGAATGGAAAGGAGAAATTAGGAAGTCTTGGTTAAGGGAGTTTGAGGACGTGATGTGTAAGATTGGGTAAGCAGTTCCCAAGGATTTGCCCTCCTCTTCCCCTTAAAAGGATTATACATACCCATCCATAGTGCCATTGTGACTTGGCTGTACCTCCTACTTTTTCACTCCATCTATGTTGTACTTGGCCATTGGACTGTGAGTCAGCATGACATATGTTACACCTTAGCAATGTCTTAAGCTAAATTACATGCTTTAGCTCTGGTTATCTTGCTCTTTTCCTTCTGCCATGAATACAGCACATCCAAATAGGAGCTGCTTCTTCAGTCTGAGTCTCAGAATGAGAAAATTCATGAAGCTGACTCACAGCTTGGAATTGATTCAGCTCTGTCCGCATGTATCATGAGGAAGAGATAAATCATTCTTACAAGCCACCCAAGAGTTTGGGATTTATTACCACAACAAAGTTAACTAGCATGACTACAAAAGAGATGCCTAGCTTGCGCCCAGAGGCAAGGTAGTAGGGTAGAAGAGGGGACATGGAAAACAAGTAGGGGACAATATTTTAAAAAATAATTTTGTTTACTCAGTTCTCAGCAGCCATTCAGGAAAATTGTATGTCCTTGTAGCACAAAAAGAGCTTTTAATGCTGTCCCTGGAACTGGGACTTTACCATAACTCTGAAGAATCTAGTACTCGTTCCTTGAGTCCATTCCCTATTCCTTGGATCTCAAAGATAGTAAAATGCACATCAGTAGGACTCAATATGAATGGTTTCGGGTTTTTTTCCTACCACTAATTCACTGTGAAAACAGAAAATCAGAGCAGAGTTGTTTTATAGTAGTGGGAAAGGATGCAGTTACCCAAAATAGAATCTCCAGTGATTTGTTAAAGTTTGTTTAAATATGTACTGCTTCACAACACCTCCTTGAATCATTTCTCCCCATAACATGCTATATTTTTTGAATATCCCGCATAACCAGGTGAGCAGGTGTTCTCAAGCTGTTCTCAACCAGTAGGCAATCAGTATTAACAAAAATCAACTGGTCAGAGCTCACATAAAAGTAGCTCTGTATATGAATAAAGAGCATATTTCTTTCTATTAGCATCTATACTCTTCTTATTCCAGTGCTTCAACATATGAAGTTATCATGTATTAAGTAACTCTTATATGCCAGGCATTTTACATATTTATGTGTAATTTCTAAACTTTACAACAACACTTCATAGTAGGCAGTTCTTCCCAACTTGCGGAAAGTCAGTGACTTAATTGTATGAGTTTTCTACTGCTACTGTAACAAATTACCAGGAAGTTAATAGCTTGAAACAACCACCATTAACTATATCACAGCTTCACTGAGCAGAATCAGGTATAGCGTGGCCCAACAGGTTTCTCTGCTTAGGGTCCCACAATGAGTTTGTCAGAACTGTGTTTTTACACTGGAAGTTCCAAGGGAGAAGCAGCTTCCAAGCTCATTTGGAATGCTGGCAGGAATCAGACCTTTGTGGTCATAGGTCTCAGAGTCCCATTTCCTCCTGGTTGTCATGCAGGAGCCTCTCTTAGTTCCTCCATACTCAAACCAGCATGGTGGATTCCAGTCTCTTATGATTCAAACCCCTCTGGCTTCCCTTTATGCCAGGTCTATTTTGCCTGCCTCTTATCTCAATTGGATAAAAGTTTTCTTCTTTTAAGGGCTTATGTGATTAGATTGGGACCACCTGGATAACCAAGACTACTTATCACAGTGTCCTGCACATTAATTATGCCTGTGAAGTGGATTTTGTCATGGAAGATAACATATGAAGAGAATTCAAAATGTTCACGAAAATGTGTGTTATACTTTAATTTCAGTCTCTGAATTTTTTTGAAGTACCTTGTAGTTACAGTTTCCAGGGATTAGGACATGGACACCTTTAAGGTGGCAGATTTTTATGCTTATCATATTACCAAACATTACACATTTAATAAGTGATAGTGGGCCGGTGCTGTGACATAGCAAGTGAAGCTACCGCCTGACATGCGGGCATCACATATGGGTGCCGGCTCGAGTCCCGGCTGCTCCACTTCCAATCCAGCTCTCTGCTGTGGCCTGGGAAAGCAGTGGAAGATGGCCCAAGTCTTCAGGCCCCGGCACCCATGTGGGAGACCCAGAAGAAGCTCCTGGCTCCTAGCTTCGGATCAGCACAGCTCCGGCCATTGCGGCCAACTGGGGAGTGACCCAGCAGATAGAAGTCCTCTCTCTCTCTCTCTGCCTCTCCTCTCTCTGTGTAACTCTGATTTTCAAATACATAAATAAATAAAACAAGTGACAGAGGTAGATGTGAACAAAAGCTTATTTGGCGTTAGGGTGTATGCTCTCCTCATTAATCCACCCTGCTTTTCTAATATGTTTAATTTGTTAGAGCACATAAGTAACAGGAAAACAGAAGAGGAAGGCATCTTAAGTAAAGCATAAATGCATTTAGAAAATAAAGTCTGTTTCAAGTTTTCAATGCGATTTATACCTTTTGGAGTAAGGCATTCAGAATAGTCAAAGTATCAAATAAATCAATGTTGTTGTTTCACTCCATATTCTGAAGGAGCGAAGAGAGTGTATATTAAATATACATATACTTCTGACAATAAATATGGATGAAAATTGCCAGAATCATTTTGCTAATTCATCCAAGACTGAGAAAGCTGATTTCTGGCAGAAATGAAAGCACTTTAAATACAAAACACTCTCCAAGATCCACTAACACTAGAAGACAGCCAAAGGGTTTCAATACACCAGGCACACACTGCCCCCAATTGTCAGGAATAACCCAGGCCTCACAGTATTTCCCAGAAGGGGGAAAATTGACTTCCTGGACTTGAAGCAGAGTTTGTTTTCCTTTGTACAAAGTTCTTGAACATAGTACTCATACTAATTTGAATCCAGATACTGGCAGAACCTTGTCAGAGTAAAAGGTTGTGATACAGAACAGAAAGGAGACGAGGCCACAAAAAGTCACTTTTAGTGTAGAATCTGCCTGTCACTAAAGCTTGATCACAGACATTAGTCACACATAAAATAGGTGCTTAAGAAATGCTTGCTTACAACTTCACCCCTGAATTCCCAAATCCGGTAAGTTTCACCCATGTATTCAAGGTTTATATCAGGTATTGTGATATATGATTACATTTATAAGAAGTCCCAGAACAAATGTTTAGAAACAGAAAGTAAATTAGTGGTTACAAGTGAATATCTAGAATAGGGAAATATATAGAAACTGAAAGTAGACTAGTGGCTACCTGTGGCTGAGGAAAGTAGAATGTGATAGATACAGAATACAGAGTTTCTTTTATGTATGATTAAAATATTCTATATCATTTTGATGGTTGTACAACCCTAAAAACCCTAACAACCACTGAATTGTATATTTTAAAGGGATTAATGTTATGGTATATGAATTATATCTCAATGAAGCTATTATATTTATAGTGATATAGCCACACTATGAAATACCATATGCATTTCAAGTCAATGATAAGAGGGACTGACATTGTGACACAACAGGTTAAGTCACCACTTGAGATGCTGGCATCCCATGTCGGAGTGCTGGATGCAGCCCCAGCTGCTGTGCTTTCTGACCCAGCTCCCGCTAATGCACCTGGGAAGGCAGCAGAAGATGACCCATGTACTTAGGTCCCAGCCACCCATATGGGAAACCTGGATGTACTTTCTGGCTCCTGGCTTCAGCCTCCCCCACCTCTCTTCCCATCCCTCTGTTGCTCTGCCTTTCAAATAACTAAATAAATGATTTTAAAATTATCCACAGAGGTTTCTCTGTTTATCACTGACACTTTTACCAAAGAGCCAAGTCCTGAAGTAGATGGAGAAGATCCATATGTTTACAAGGCACCTAGATGAGCCACCCATGCTGATGGCTACCAAAACCTCGAGGAACACTTAATAATAGTCTCTGAACCCAAAATGCATACTTTTAAAGAGCTTCAGACTGTGGTGGTACTTTCTTTTTTTTTTTCTTTTTTTTTTAACTTTTATTTAATGAATATAAATTTCCAAAGTACGACTCATGGATTACAATGGCTTCCCCCCCATACCGTCCCTCCCACCCACAGCCCTCCCCTTTCCCACTCCCTCTCCCCTTCCATTCACATCAAGATTCATTTTCAATTATCTTAATATACAGAAGATCAGCTTAGTATACATTAAGTAAGGATTTCAAAAGTTTGCTCCCACACAGAAACATAAAGTGAGGAATAATAGATGATTTTTTTTAAATGATGATGAAATCAGATCCGACCTATTGTCATGTTTAATCCCAGTGAGAGTCAAGTTGGGAGTTGATAATTTTTTTTTTTTTACAGAGGATCAGTTTAGTATGCATTAAGTAAAGATTTCAACAGTTTGCACCCCCATAGAAACACAAAGTGAAATATACTGTTTGAGTACTCGTTATAGCATTAAGCCTCAGTGTACAGCACATTAAGGACAGAGATCCTACATGAGGAGTAAGTGCACAGTGACTCCTGTTGTTGACTTTACAAATTGACACTCCTGTCTATGGCATCAGTAATCTCCCTATGCTCCAGTCATGAGTTCCCAAGGCTATGGAAGCCCTCTGAGTTCTCCGATTCTTATCTTGTTTAGACAAGGTCATAGTCAAAGTGGAGGTTCTCTCATCCCTTCAGAGAAAGGTGCCTCCTTCTTTGAAGACCTGTTCTTTCCACTGAGATCTCACTCACAGAGATCTTTTGCCAGAGTGTCTTGGCTTTCCATGCCTGAAATACTCTCATGGGCTTTTCAGCCAGATCCAAATGCCTTTAGGGCTGATTCTGAGGCCAGAGTGCTATTTAGGACATCTGCAATTCTATGAGTCTGCTGGGTATCTCACTTCCCATGTTGGATCACTCTCCCCTTTATTTATTCTATCGGTTAGTGTTAGCAGGTACTAGACTTGTTTATGTGCTCCCTTTGACTCTTAGTCCTTTCATTATGATCAATTGTGAACTGAAATTGATCACTTGGAATTGTGAGATGGCATTGGTACATGCCACCTTGATGGGATTAAATTGGAGTCCCCTGGTATGTTTCTAACTCTACCATTTGGGGCAAGTCAGCTTGAGCATGTCCCAAATTATATATCTCTTCCCTCTCTTATTCCTACTCTTATGTTTAACAGGGATCACATTTCAGTTAATTTCTACACTTAAGAATAACTGTGTATTAATTACAGAATTAAACCAGTCATATTAAGTAGAACAGACAAAACAACTACTAAGAGGGATAATGTATTAAGTTGTTCATTAACAGTCAGGGCTATGCTGATCAAGTCACCGTTACCCATAGTGTCCATTCCACTTCAACAGGTTTCCTTTTTGGTGTTCAGTCAGTTGTCACCGATCAGGGAGAACATATGGTATTTGTCCCTTTGGGACTGGCTTATTTCACTCAGCATGATGTGTTCCAGATTCCTCCATTTTGTTGCAAATGACTGGATTTCGTTGTTTCTTACTGCGGTATAGTATTCTACAGAGTACATATCCCATAATTTCTTTATCCAGTCTACCGTTGATGGGCATTTAGGTTGGTTCCAGGTCTTAGCTATTGTGAATTGAGCTGCAATAAACATTAGACTGCAGACCGCTTTTTTTGTTTGCCAATTTAAATTCCTTTGGGTAAATTCCAAGGAGTGGGATGGCTGGGTCGAATGGTAGGGTTATCTTCAGGTTTCTGAGGGATCTCCAGACTGACTTCCATAGTGGCTTGACCAGTTTGCATTCCCACCAACAGTGGGTTAGTGTCCCTTTTTCCCCACATCCTCGCCAGCATCTGTTGTTGGTAGATTTCTGAATGTGAGCCATTCTAACCGGGGTGAGGTGGAACCTCATTGTGGTTTTGATTTGCATTTCCCTGATTGCTAATGACCTTGAAAATTTTTTCATGTGCCTGTTAGCTATTTGGATTTCCTCTTTTGAAAAATGTCTATTGAGGTCCTTGGCCCATCTCTTAAGTGGGTTGTTGGTTTTGTTTTTGTGGAGTTTCTTGATCTCTTTGTAGATTCTGGTTATTAACCCTTTATCTGTTGTATAGTTTGCAAATATTTTTTCCCATTCTGTCAGTTGTCTCTTCACTCTCCTGACTGTTTCTTTTGCAGTACAGAAACTTCTCAATTTGATGCAATCCCAATAGTTAATTTTGGCTTTGACTGCCTGTGCCTCCTGGGTCTTTTCCAGAAACTCTTTGCCTGTGCCAATATCTTGAAGGGTTTCTCCAATGTTCTCTAATAACTTGATGGTGTCAGGTCGTAGATTTAGGTCTTTAATCCATGTTGAGTGGATTTTTGTGTAAGGTGTAAGGTAGGGGTCTTGCTTCATGCTTCGGCACGTGGAAATCCAATTTTCCCAGCACCATTTATTGAATAGACTGTCCTTGCTCCAGGAATTAGTTTTAGATCCTTGATCAAATATAAGTTGGCTGTAGATGTTTGGGTTGATTTCTGGTGTTTCAATTCTGTTCCATTGGTCTATCCATCTGTTTCTGTACCAGTACCATGCTGTTTTGATTACAACTGCCCTGTAGTATGTCTTGAAATCTGGTATTGTGATGCCTCCGGCTTTGTTTTTGTTGTACAAGATTGCTTTAGCTATTCAAGGTCTCTTGTGCCTCCATATGAATTTCAGCACCATTTTTTTCAGATCTGAGAAGAAGGTCTTCGGTATCTTGATTGGTATTGCATTGAATCTATAAATTGCTTTTGGGAGAATGGACATTTTGATGATATTGATTCTTCCAATCCATGAGCATGGAAGATTTTTCCATTTCTTGGTATCCTCTTCTATTTCTTTCTTTAAGGTTTTGTAATTTTCATCGTAGAGATCTTTAACGTCCTTGGTTAAGTTTATTCCAAGGTATTTGATTGTTTTTGTAGCTATTGTGAATGGGATTGATCTTAGAAGTTCTTCCTCAGCCATGGCATTGTCTGTGTATACAAAGGCTGTTGATTTTTGTGCATTGATTTTATACCCTGCTACTTTGCCAAACTCTTCTATGAGTTCCAATAGTCTCTTAGTAGAGTTCTTTGGGTCCCCTAAATAAAGAATCATGTCATCTGCAAAGAGGGATAGTTTGAGTTCTTCCTTCCCAATTTGTATCCCTTTAATTTCTTTTTCTTGCCTAATAGCTCTGGCTAGAACCTCCAGAACTATATTGAATAGCAGTGGTGAGAGTGGACATCCCTGTCTGGTCCCAGATCTCAGTGGAAATGCTTCCAACTTTTCCCCATTCAATAGGATGTTGGCTGTGGGTTTTTCATAGATTGCTTTGATTGTATTGAGGAATGTTCCTTCCATACACAGTTTGCTTAGAGTTTTCATCATGAACGGGTGTTGTATTTTATCAAATGCTTTCTCGGCATCTATTGAGATAATCATATGGTTTTTCTTCTGCAGTCTGTTAATGTGGTGTATCACATTGATTGTTTTGCGCACATTAAACCATCCCTGCATACCAGGGATAAATCCCACTTGGTCTGGGTGGATGATCTTTCTGATGTGTTGTTGCATTCTATTGGCGAGAATTTTATTGAGGATTTTTGCATCTATGTTCATCAGGGATATTGGTCTGTAATTCTCTTTCAATGCTGCATCTCTTTCCGGCTTAGGAATTAAGGTGATGCTGGCTTCATAGAAAGAATTTGGGAGGATTCCCTCTTCTTCGATTGTTCTGAATAGTGTGAGAAGAATTGGAGTTAGTTCTTCTTTAAATGTCTGGTAGAATTCAGCAGTGAATCCATCTGGTCCTGGGCTTTTCTTTGTTGGGAGGGCCTTTATTACTGTTTCAATTTCTGTCTCAGTTATGGGTCTGTTCAGGTTTTCGATGTCTTCCTGGTTCAATTTAGGTAGGTTGCATGTGTCCAGGAATGTATCCATTTCTGATAGGTTTCCCTGTTTGCTGGCATACAAGTCCTTGTAGTAATTTCTGATGATTCTTTTTATTTCTGTGGTGTCTGTTGTTACGTTTCCTTTTTCATCTCTGATTTTATTGATTTGGGTCTTTTCTCTTCTTTTTTTAGTTAGTTGGGCCAATGGGGTGTCAATTTTGTTTATTTTTTCAAAAAACCAGCTTCTCGCTTGGCTGATTTTTTGTAATGTTTTTCTTGATTCAATCCTGTTGATTTCTTCTCTGATTTTAATTATTTCTCTTCTCCTACTAGATTTGGGTCTGGTTTGCTGTAGCTTTTCTAGATCCTTGAGGTGAATTGAAAGCTCATCTATTTGGTGCCTTTCCAATTTCTTGATGTAGGCACCTATTGATATAAACTTTCCTCTTAACACTGCTTTTGCTGTATCCCATAAGTTTTGGTATGTTGTGCTGTTATCCTCATTTACTTCCAGAAAGTTTTTGATTTCTCTTTTGATTTCTTCTATGACCCATTGTTCATTCAGGAGCATTTTGTTCAATCTCCATGTGTTTGCCTATGCTCTAGGGATTCCTGAGTTGCTAATTTCCAACTTCATTCCTTTATGGTCTGAGAAGCTGCATGGTATGATTCTAATTCTTTTGAATTTGCTAAGACTTGCTTTATGGCCTAGTATGTGATCAATCCTAGAGAAGGTTCCATGTACTGCTGAGAAGAATGTAAAATCTTTAGCTGTAGGATTCAAAGTTCTGTATATATCTGTTAGATCCATTTGGGCTATAGTGTCGTTTAAATCTACTGTATCCTTGTTGATCTTCTGTCCTATTGAAGTGTCTATTTCTGAGAGTGGAGTATTGAAGTCCCCCAGTACTATTGTATTGGGGTCTAAGTCTCCCTTTAAGTCCGTTAACAAATCTTTTAGATAAACCGGTGCCCTGTAGTTAGGTGCATATACATTGATAATTGTTATATCTTCCTGTTGAATTGATCCCTTAATCATTATGTAGTGTCCCTCTTTGTCTCTCTTAACGGTTTTTGTGGTAAAGTTTATGGTGTCTGATATTAAGATGGCTACGCCCGCTCTTTTTTCATTTCTGTTGGCATGGTATATCTTTTTCCAGCCTTTCACTTTCAGTCTGTATGGATCTTTGTTGGAAAGATGTGTTTCTTGTAAGCAGCAAATAGATGGGTTTTGTTCCTTAACCCAATCAGCCAAACGGTGTCTTTTAACTGGACAGTTCAGGCCATTCACGTTCAATGTAACTAATGATAAGTGGTAACTTTGCCCTGCCATTTGCCAAAGATAAGTTCTAATATATGCTTTGAATTCCCTGTGATCTTTTGCTGTGAGCTTTCCTTCCTTGGTTTCCTTCCTTTACCTTCTTTCATATTGATGACCGTGTTTCTTTGTTTCTGTGTGTAACACCTCTTTAAGCATCTTTTGCAGGGCTGGACGAGTGGCAACAAATTCTTTCAATTTCTGTTTGTTATGAAAAGTCTTTATTTCACCTTCATTCACAAACGATAGCTTTGCAGGATATAATATTCTGGGCTGGCAGTTGTTCTCTCTTAGTACCTGAGCTATATCTCGCCATTCCCTCCTAGCTTGTAGGGTTTCTAATGAAAAGTCAGCTGTGAGTCTGATTGGAGATCCTCTGAGAGTAATCTGACGTTTCTCTCTTGCACATTTTAGGATCTTTTCTTTATGTTTCACTGTGGAGAGTTTAATTACAACGTGTCGTGGTGAGGATCTCTTTTGGTCGTGTTTATTAGGGGTTCTGTGAGCTTCCTGTACTAGGATTTCTCTGTCCTTCTCCAAACCTGGGAAATTTTCTGCTAATATCTCACTAAAAAGGCCTTCTAATCCTTTCTCCCTCTCCATGCCTTCAGGAACTCCTAGAACCCGAATGTTGGGTTTTTTAATAGTATCCTGAAGATTCCCGACAATATGTTTTAGATTTGCAATTTCCTCATCTTTTCTTTGGTATGACTGTATCCTTTCCTGTTCTCTGTCTTCTAAGTCCGATATTCTCTCTTCTGCTTCTCCCATTCTGTTTGTAAGGCTCTCTATTGTGTTTTTCATTTGATCTATTGAATTCTTCACTTCAGTCACTATCCCAGTTTCCTGTTGTACTAGTTGTTTTGTTTCATTTTGATTCCTCCTTAATATTTCATTTTCACGAGAGAGATTTTCTATCTTGTCCATTAAGGATTTCTGTAGTTCAAGAATTTGTTTTTGAGAACTTCTTAATGTTCTTATCAATTTTTTGAGATCTGCTTCTTGCATTTCTTCTATGTCATCATCCTCATAATCTTGAATTGGGGTGTCTTTTTAATTTGAGGGCGTCATGGTGACTTCCTTGTTTTTATTACCTTGGTTTTTGCGTTTGTTATTTGGCATATTGGAGATATTTGGTTTCTTCACTGTGGTGCTTTTTCTTGTTACACTATGACTCTAGATTAAGTGGACTATCTGTTTTTGATGGAGCCTTAGGGCTTGAGATGGGTGTGGCCTGAGAGCTCTGTTTGGTGTGCCAAAGGTGACACTCCCAGGTTAGGCGTGGTAAACCTCTCTCTCTCTCTCTTTTTTTTTTGATTCAAAAGGGAAGTTATTCTGCACAGCTGAACGAAGTTGGAGGTAGTTAGCAGGCAAATGATATACCCACAGGAGCCAGAGATCAGAAGCTCTTTCCCAAGGACCACACAGGGAATCTGTTCGGCCCTCAGAGTGGGCTCAAATTCTGCTTCAGTCTCCCACTGGGTTGCCAAAGTTACGGAATTGTAGTGTCTCTGGAGAGTGCTCACGTGAATTCCGTGAGTTCTCTCCCCCACCGTCTCTTTTTTCACAGTCTCAGTTCAGTAGCACCACAAATTTACTAGGTCCTAATCTCTTGTTAATTCGCCCTGCCCAGAGTCAGGTTTTTCTGCTAGACTCAGGGCCGGTGCAGACCTGAGGTCGCTCTGTTTATGAGGTATGTCCAAGATGGCGCCTGCTCTTTGTCTTGCTCGCCCTTGCGAGGTGAGCAGAGAGAGAGAAACCCGTGTCCGTACCAGTCACCTTTTTTTTTTTCCCTCTCTCTCTCTTCCAGTTAGCTTGGTGAAGTCCCCCCCCACCGGGGGTCATTCGCTCTAGTCTCCTCTCTCCGCTTGCCTGCCGGTGTCTCGGGTTATTGAGGTTCGGCTCACCTCGCGTTCCAGCGCTGGTGTGTTGAGTCTGCCGCTGGTGTCCCGAACTGTGGACTCCCACACTCTCCACGCAGGTCCGCTCCCCTTCCAGCGCCGATGTGTGGACTCGGAGCCCTGGACGTCCCAAGTCTCCCCACTGTTGCACTCCCCTTCGAGCACTTGCGCGCAGACCCTGCAGCTTGCGCAGCTCGGTCCCGCGGCTCGGCTTCTGCGGCTTGGCTTCCGCGGCTCGGTCCCGCGGCTCGGCTCGGCTTTCGCGCGTGGTGGGCGACCTTGTTCTCCCAGTAGGTCCTCCGATTCACGCCCACTGGATCCAGAAGAGTTTCCTCTGCAATCTTTTCCTGGTTCTTTTTTCTGAGGCTCCTGTAACTCCCCTTTTATTAAACTAAATTTTCCCGGACTATCGGTGCGCGCCCTCACTATTCCGCCATCTTGGCTCCACCCCCCTGTGGTGGTACTTTCAATAACTTCCCATTTCTAAATATTCAAATGAATATTTATATATGCTTAGCGGGAAGCACAATTAGGATTCAGAGCCCCAGTAGATTTATCAAACTCCTAAGAGGCCAGACATCTTTTAAGTTGATAGCAAGCTAAGGGCATGAGTTATACTCTCAGCCCTGGTCAAAGGCTATGGAACAAACAAGGCATCAGAGCCTCTTCTGCATATTGGAAACTATGAAAGGGGCACATTTTTGGAGGTCATCTTTTGATCTCCTTCTAGGACTGGAAAAGAGTACTAACTGGCACACAAGCACTAGTGGGGCTCAGTATTTTACCAAATATTGACATCTGCTCAAACGATGAGTATAAATTACACCTGAGAAATTCTCCTTACTTTCTCCTTAGCAGAAATTACCTACACAGCAAAATCAACTCTGGATGAAAATCAGCCTTAGGTGTGGGACTGGACTCAAGCACACGTCAGTCACATAGCTTGGGCCTGTTCCTTGTCTAAGGTTCAGCTTCCTATAGTGGATAATGGAAATGACACTGGATAGAGTTGCCAAGAAACACATGATAGATGTGAATGTGCTTTATACTGTAAAGATAGTCACTGTAATATTGCCAGGAATTATTTCTGCATAGGTTACAAATAATATTTATTTTTCCCTATGTTCATCTATACTTCTCAGGTTTCCACAGAAATCTATAGAAAAAAAATATGTTCTTACAAATTACAATGGCAATAGTAGACAGTTTCTATTTAATGAAGTGGTTTGAGTAATCCAGCGAAATAGATTTGAGAGGGGCTGATGATGCTTTGGTACATCAGAGAAAGCAAGCATGGACAGGGAAGATGCACTAGTCATATGACCTTGAATGAATCTCTAAACCTCAGTGACCCTCAGTTGTATTATCTGTAAAACAGTGATAATAACCCCTACTTAAAAATATTTTGTGATGATTAAAGGCATGTGAAAACTTCTAGTACAAGGTATGACCCATAGGAGGTACACAACATATATATATATATATAGCCCCTTTACCCAAAAAGAAGGAAGAGAGGGAAGGGTGGATGGAAGAAGTTTAGATCCATAAATCTACCCCATCTAACTCTGTGTAAGTACATTTTAATTAATTGAGAGAGCTCTAATTGTGAAAGTGTAAAGCATTCTAAATCTCTCAGATAAAAACATGTGTCATCTATTTCATGTCTCTGAGTAAAGCAAAATCAATATTTGGATTAATGGAAGAAATTAAATGGCTGCAGAAATAGTTTTTGAATTTAACAAGTTTCAATAAGAAAGTAGTTGGTAAATGATGACACAGAGAACAACAGAACACTTGCCTTTAAAACATTCTTTACTAAAGTTCAGAAAGAAAAATCAATCAATCCATTTCTTGGCAGGTACACTGGGAGATTAGCAAAGCTAATAAACCTGGGTTAAACTTAAGTACCATTACTCATATAAAAATAAAGCCACCTAAGGAAATATGATCCTAAAAAAAGAAATGAGCAGTTTAAGTATGGAGTATAGTCTCTGTGGCTGGCTAGTACATAAACTCCTAACTGGTCATTGTTGAAAGAGCCCACAGAGCCATAGTCCAGGAACTACCCTTTCCTCATTTTAGAGACCTGAGAATGAGACCCAGAGAAGGGGAATTGGCATGCTCAAAGTCCTTGAGCTAGTTATGATGGTTGGGACTAGAGCCCAGAACTTCTGGCTCACAGTATGTTCTTTGGAACTGCCACTATTTGGAGCTTAATGTCCAGCCAACACAAAAGGATAGAGAGAACCGTGTACCTGCAATTATTCCCAAGGTCAACAGGAGGAAAATGACTTCACTACTGCTCTCCTCCCCCATTGCGTTCCCATTTATTTCTTGGAAGTTCTCTCTGTCTTTCATCTGGGATAGCGCCCCAGGCTGAGCCCTGGCTACTGACAATGCTCCCCGAGTATCATTCACTATACAAGTATTTCCTGACCACTTACTCCCCGTTCAGTGCCCAAATTCAAGGACATTTCATCCCACAAGTCCAAGCACAAAGCAAGGGCAGAAATGGGACAGCAAATGTCAAGGTGAATAGCCAGGAAGATTGGAAGCAGAAGTGAGTGTGATCTCAAACTGCCCTCATACGCAGTGGTTAGGTTGCTTCCTGAGACAGATAGTGAAGCATAAAGAGGGCAAGAAGGGCACACACAATGCCTCCATCATAAGGTACTGTTGTGCCTCACACAGTGTGTGGTTTAAGAGTAAACTTGAGATACTCAGCAGACTCATAGAATGGCGGATGTCCTAAATAGCACTCTGGCCTCAGAATCAGCCCTAAAGGCACTCGGATCTGGCTGAAAAGCCCATGAGAGTATTTCAGGCATGGAAAGCCAAGACACTCTGGCAAAAAGATCTCTGTGAGTGAGATCCCAGTGGAAAGAACAGGTCTTCAAAGAGGGAGGTGCCTTTCTCTGAAGGGAGGAGAGAACCTCCACTTTGACTATGACCTTGTCTAAACAAGATAAGAGTCGGAGAACTCAAGGGGCTTCCATAGCCTTGGAAACTCATGACTGGAGCATAGGGAGATTACTGATGCCATCGACAGGAGTGTCAATTGGTAAAGTCAACAACAGGAGTCACTGTGCACTTACTCCTCATGTAGGATCTCTGTCCTTAATGTGCTGTACACTGAGGCTTAATGCTATAACGAGTACTCAAACAGTATATTTCACTTTGTGTTTCTATGGGGGTGCAAACAATTGAAATCTTTACTTAATGTACACTAAACTGATCTTCTGTAAAAAAAAAAAAATATCAATTCCCAACTTGACTCTCACTGGGATTAAACATGACAATGGGTCTGATCTGATTTCATCATCATTTAAAAAAAAATCATCTTTTATTTTTCACTTTATGTTTCTGTGTGGGAACAAACTGTTGAAATCCTTACTTAAGGTATACTAAGCTGATCTTCTGTATATTAAGATAATCGAAAATGAATCTTGATGTGAATGGAAGGGGAGAGGGAGTGGGAAAGGGGAGGGTTGTGGGTGGGAGGGACGGTATTGGGGGAAAGCCATTGTAACCCATGAGTCGTACTTTGGAAATTTATATTCATTAAATAAAAGATAAAAAAAAGGCTTCCATAGCCTTGGAAACTCATGACTGGAGCATAGGGAGATTACTGATGCCATAAACAGGAGTGTCAATTTGTAAAGTCAACAACAGGAGTCACTGTGCTCTTACTCCTCATGTAGGATCTCTGTCCTTAATGTGCTGTACATTGAGATTTAATGCTATAACGAGTACTCAAACAGTATTTTTCACTTTGTGTTTCTATGTGGGTGCAAACTGTTGAAATCTTTACTTAATGTATACTAAACTGATCTTTTGTATATATAGAAAATTGAAAATGAATCTTGATATGAATGGAAAGGGAGAGAGGGCGGGAAAGGGGAGGGTTGCGGGTGGGAGGGAAGTCATTGGAGGGGGGAAGCCAATGTAATCCATAAGCTGTACTTTGTAAATCTATATTCATTAAATAAAAGTTAAAAAAAAAAAGAGTAAACTTGGAAAAGGAGAAACTTACAGTAGCTTATTTTTTATCTGTTCTCTTTCCACCGATGTGCACAAAATGCTTCTTAAAATTATACATGCACTTACTTAACCCTGAAAATGGAACAAACAAGTCATACCAAGTGTACTTCGGTTTACAATGTCTTGATCAGTGAAGTGTGGCCACCAAAGCTTAGCTTCTTCATATGAGTTAGCCTCTCTGTGCAAACAGTAGAGGTTGTTTCTCCCTGTGCAAAGGGCTAAGGTAACAAAACTTTGAACTAGTCTTAGCCAATAAGACAAAGGTACCAAGGTGGACATTTTTCCAACCTCTTAAGCTTCTGGTTGGAATGCCTGTGTTCCACACCAGAACGCCTGGTTTGAGTCACTGTTCTGGCTCCAGACTCCAGTTTCCTGCTAATGCACACCCTGGGAGGCAATGGGAGACTTGGATTGAGTTCCTGGCTTTTGGGAGGTATTTGGGGGAGTGAAGCAGCAGATAGGGGTTCTCTTTCTCTCCTTCTCCCTCTCTGCCTCTCAAAATTTTAAAAACAAGTTAGTCCCCGTCTCTTGCTTAATTACCTTGGGGACATGGAACAATAAGAAATGAGGAGTATGAGTCCTAAGAGAGGCCTGAATCATAATCACCAAGCAAGGGGTGATTCCCCCAAAGAAGGACGGTGCTAAGCAGACTGAATATTAGATACACAAGTCTCATCCTCAGCTGTGCTTATAAGAAATGCAAAATTCCTCCAGACCTACTAAATAAGAACCCTTATTTATCAAGATTCCCCTGGTGATGCATCTGTATATTAAGTCTGAGAAGCTCTGGACTACATCATTGGTACAATAACAGCAATAACAACAACAACAACTAATATTTATTTAGTGCTTATTGTTTCTGAGTGCTCTGCTGAGTGATTCACACACATTTTCACGTCGTGAAATGGGCTTCCCTAAATGTCAAGGAGCTAGAGGGAGAGAAACTGCTCAGGAACTCCTGAGGGCAGATTTTCTGTTTTAAGCCAACTTGAAAACTTGTGACATGATTCTGTCCTGAAAACTAGAAAAGGCTAGATGTATCTAAACTTTTCTTTAAATGATTTAGTGTGTAGACAGCTTGAGTAAGTTCTTTGGGAAGTATGGCTTAAGCCCCAGATATAAAAAGACTAAGATTCAACCTATTGCTGGAAGTTCAAATCAGTGCAATAAGAAAAAAGGAAACAATACATATACAGATCTTAAAGAATGAAACAAAACTTAAAATTGTACCTATCTGCAAATGGCATGACAGTCTATGTAGAAAATCCCAAGGTATCTAACAACAACAACAAGAAAACACTCCTAGAATAACGAAGTTCAGCGAGCTTGCAACAAGATATAATGTAAAAAATAAAATAAAATAACGGACTGTGGCGTATCACAAAAATGAAGCTTCTGGAATCTGATTGAATTTCATCTTAAATGAAACGACAGCTGTGTTTCCTCTTCTTTCTCAGTGTGCCCGCTACACTTCTTGATCCTTTTGGAAATGCACTGGGAGCTTCACCTAACCTTAATTTGAGCAAAGGTAGGTATGTTGTCCTTCTCTACACTACCCAGCCCTCCCAAAACTGTTGTGATCTTGTTTGATTCTTTCAACATGCTGAGGTGTAAGGACTATTAGGATCCCAATTTTTAAAAATGTATCTGAGAGGCAAAAAGAGAGGAGAAAGGAGAGGAGAAGAGGGAGGGGGAGTTCCCATGTGCTGCTTTGGTCCCCAAATGCCTGCAAGCTTGGAACCATGAACACAATTCAAGTCTCCCACATGAGTGGCAGGAACCCAACCTCTTGAGTCATGAGCTGCTACCTCCCACAGTGCACATTAGCAGGAATCTAAAATCAGGAGTGGAGCCAGGACTTGAACTCAGGCATTCCAATATGGGATGTGGGCCTCTTAACTGGTGTCTTAACCACTAGGCTAAATGCCACCTGCCCCCCATGTTACAATTTTTTCATGTAAGAAAACAGGCTTACAAGGACTGAGCAGGTTCCCCAAGGCAACATAGCTTCAAGGAGTGGGAGTCAGGATTCTAATTCAGCTCCACTCCAGAGCATGTGCTCTTAATCAGCTGATGCAGTTTTAGTCGATCTCTGCTTTTCTGAGACAAATAAAGAAGTTTTAATTAAACTACATTATGTCAGATTGCTAGGTTGTTTTTAAAACTTCAATGGAAAAAGAGGGCTAAAATAAGATCTGCCTCATGAAGGCTACTGTTGAAAACAAAAATGTCAGATTCCCACCCCCCCAAAAAAAAGTCATTGAACCACTGTGTGTTAATTAGAACATTAAATGTTGATTATTAGAGCTGGAAGACCCTCCAGGGTCAATTAATCCAAATTCTTCCATTTAAAAACAGGAAAACAGGATCAGAGAAGTGTGGATCAGCCTACATGGCTTTAAAAAAAAAAACTATTCACAGCACAGTGCTCTTTCTGTGCCTACTGTCCATGTGTATGCCAAAGTGTAAGTCACCACTAGATTCCTAATTTGCGTGCTTAAGCAACAATTCCTGGAATAATGTGTCCTAGTAACCTAAACACTCCTCCATATGTTGAGCTGAAATTCTGCTTCCCTGCAACTCGCCCCTCCCCACCCCAGTCAATCCTGGTTTGACTCTCTGGAGACATATTCAGACATTCTTCAGACATTCCAATTTTGAAGCCAGGAAAATATCTGAGTTCAGGATATAAATTCAGCTGTCTTATGCCTCCTGTGTGATCATTTCCTCATAACTTCTGCAACTTTAATTTATGCTGCATAATGACAGTTTGCGCTGTCTGCTTTTCTATGGCCCAACTGATGCTTTCTTGGTCTCAAGTGACTACTGCAATGCAATTTGACCCAGTTGGCCTTTGAGCAAAGCAGACAAGAAAATCAAGTATTTCCATAGATGTAAGACACATGTGGAACCCCAGCAACACTTTGCAAAACTGCAAAATGAACAAAGCTCTAGATCCCACAAATAAGACAGTTACTTAGAAAATAGAGGGCTACTTTAAAAGCCCCTTGTATATAAATACCTTATACATTGGTACTTCAAAAAGTTCACGGAAGGGCTCAACATTGTGCTACAGTGGGTTAAGCTGCCGTTTGCAATGACCCCATCCCATATCAGAGTGCTGGTTCAAGTCCTGGCTACTCCACTTCTCATTAAGCTTCCTGCTAACATTCCTCAGCCCTGCCAACCATGTAGGAGACCAGAATGGAGTTCCTGGCTCCCATCTTTGGTCTGGACCAGCTCTGGCTCTTGCAACCAGTTGGGGAATGAACCAGCAGATGGAAAATCTTTCTCTGTCTCTCCCTCTCTCTGTCACTCTGCCTTTCAAATAAATATTAAAATAAATAGAAGCCGACACTGTGGCTTAGCAGATAAAGCCGCCTCCTGCAGCGCCGGGATCCCAAATGGGCACCAGTTCAAGTCCCAGCTGCTCCACTTCTGATCCAGCTCTCTGCTATGGCCTGGGAAAGCAGAAGATGGTACAAGTCCTTGGGCCCCTGCACCCACGTGGGAGACCTGGAAGAAGCTTCTGGCTCTTGCCTTTGGATCAGCAGAGCTCTGGCCATTGCGGCCATTTGGGGAGTGAACCATCAGATGGAAGACCTCTCTCTCTCTCTTTCTGCCTCTGCCTCTCTGTAAGTCTGCCTTTCAAATAAATAAATAAATATTTTTAAAAAATAATAAAATAAATCTTTTTCTTAAATTTCATGGAAAATATATTTAAAAGATAAGTTTATTTTGGTTCCAAAATTTTGAAATCTGCATAGTTTTTCATAATACATATTTCCACAAACTTATTGAAGGCCCCTTTTATTTCCTAATCTCCAGCCCAGATCTCTTTTTTGAGCTCTAAACTCATTACTACTGACATGTCTACTTAGATGTTAAAATGATGTATAAAACTGTATAAGCACAAAATCATACTCAACTTGCCTCTGAAATCTCATAGTCCTACAATGTTACCTGAGTTCATCATACCCAAATCAGCTAGTGACTACAGAATAAAATCCCAGTCATCTGCTTCATCCTCCATCTCCTGTTTTGCAACTGTTGTCAAGGAGAGTTGATTCTACTTATCCAACGTCTCTCACATCTGTATCCTCCATTCTATTGCCACCACCACCACCTTACTTCTTAAAAATCTAGATTTGGGGCCAGTGCCGTGGCAAAGTGGGTAAGGCCATGCAACAGCAGAATCCCATATGAGTGGCAATTTGAGTCCTGGCTGCTGCACTTATAACCCAGCTCCCTGCTAATGGTCTGGGAAAGCAGCAGAAGATGGCCCAAGTGTGTGGACCCCTGCACCCACATGGGGGACCCAGAGGAAGCTCCTGGCTCCTGGCTTTGGATCAGCCCAGCTTAGGCCATTGCTGCCATTTGTAGAGTGAACGAGCGGATGGAAGACCTCTCTCTGTGTCTCTGTCTCTCTCTGTAACTCTGCCTTTCAAATAAATAAATAAATCTTTAAAACATATAAAAATCTAGATTTTACTCCAAAAGCCTAAGTAATCATTCAGTTTCAAATCTGCTACTCACAAGGAGTGGCATTGTAGTGCAGTGGGTTAAGCTGTTACTTGTGACATCAGCGTCCCATATCACACTGTCATTTCCAGCCCTGGCTGTTCTGCTAACCATCCAGCTTCCTGTTAATGCACCCGGGAAAGCAGCAGAACATGGCCCAATCCTTGGGCCACTGCCATTCACATGGGAGACTCAGAGGAAGCTCCTGTCTCCTGGCTTTGTCCTAACCCATACCTCTTTCTGTGTTACTTTACCTTTCAAATAAATCAATCTTTAAAAATAATCCTACTCAAAACTTTTAGAATAATTGCCACTAGTTACCATTTTGGTCTTGTTGTCTTCCTGGTCAAACATTTATAGCTTCCCAATGCCTAGCCTGAGTATCAAACTTTTTTTTTTATAAAGAGCCAAGTTGGAAATATTTTTGGCTTTATGGGTCATGCAGCCTCTGTCACAACTTCTCAACTCAGTCATAGACAATTTGTAAGCATGTGAGCCAGGCCACGTTCAGATATAACTTTATTTACAAAAACAGGCATCCAAGGGCCATAGTTTGCCTGCCCCGATACAGATAGGATTAATTCATTTTCCAGGAATTTGGCATTAAAATTTCATCACAAATCTAGTTGGTTACTTGTCAACCTAGACCCTATTTCCTACACAATCTGGAGATACAATATAGTTCTATGAATATACTTTCCCAACTCCATGACTTTTTCCATAGTCTCTCTTATTCCTGCAATGTTCTGCCCTGCAATCATTCTCCATTTCAGAAGGCTTTGGAATGTGGGACATTACTTACGCTGTCTAGTTTTGAGGGTCAGATGTCAAAGCACACTAACAGAGAGACATACATCATTTGTGAAATTCATAAGCCAGAACTCTTTACAGTGAGCCCATTAAAGTGCAAATTCAGCACTGTTAATGAACCAAAAATATTTGGCCTGATGATTCTAGGCAATATATCACGGAAATAAGACAGGAAGTGCCACACTCAGTGTTAAGTTCTAATGTTCACATTCATCCTATGGAAGGTAATGGGCAAAAAAAAAAAAAAAGGAGTATAATCTTTTTTATGTTGTGAATTTCATTTTTTCTATTTGTTTATGTTTCCAGTATGCTTTATTTTACATATGAATATATTGTTATTTATTATGGGCCAGAAATGGATAGAAAATATGCAGATGATTTTGAATTTCAAAAATGAGAGAAAATATATTATTCTTCATATGCTTCCATGCATAATTTCACGTGATGAATTTTCATAAATCTTACCTATGAAGAATAGAAGATTGACTTCCACAGGACTGCAAAAAGCTAAAAAAGAAATCAGTGTGAAACTCTTAATAACTTATCTGGTACATCTTGTGTTCATTGATGAGAAGATTCATTCAAGATATACTAATTCAAAAAGACTTCCACTCATTATCATCCATTTTTTGGAGAGCAAACAACTGACTGTTTCATGGAGATTTGGTACACACTATAATTCCTCAAGTGGTCAAATTCATAAGGTGTATTCTCAACCATCAACACGGTAGTCTCTAAGTGTTTATCTCTTTATTGAATTAGGGAAAAATTACATAGCTCTTAAAATCTAATTTTCAATGGAAAGTTAAATGTCAATACCAGTTATTAGTTTAATTCTGATCATCAACAAAAAAAGGATATATCCCATGGGCAAACCTTAGATGTTATTGTAAGCATTTCACAAACTGTTTTTAGGTCTGCATAACAAATACTAGAGAGGATTAACTCTCTCATATTGAACTAATCTTGATGGAACAAGAAAAATATGGTGTATATTAAATCAATTCAAAGCATATAAAACCCAGCAGGATATAAGCAAGACTCTATTCTTCTGGATTCAAGAAAATGTGGAAATAACTTTCATATGGGGCCTAGGGTCAAAATTTTTATGACAAAGCTTTAGAAAAAAATGCATAACTATCTGGCAGAAAAACAACACTGATACCTGGAGATTACTTTGATCCATTTATTCTAATTATTACTCCAAGTAGAACCTTTAAGTAGAAATAATACAATGGTCTAGCCTAGAAATTAGGGAAGGAGATCCATGAGATTTTTATCAAGTCATCCACATGTTGAAGGAAACTGCATTCCATAGGTTACTTGATATATATATATATATATATATATATATATAGGGATATATATATATATATATCGGGATATATATATATCTCAAAGATTGTTGCTGCGTTTTTAAAAACTCCGAAGGTTACTTTTATTTCTGAATTAAGCAGCACTCCCTATCTTTTAATGGTGAACAGAATTATGGGAAGGCTAATTAAAAGATGAGATTTTTTTTCAAACTACCTACTTCACTACTTCTGAGAAATGCATAAGGAAAAATTATTGTTCATCTTCCTCAAGAGACCTGGTTAGAATTAACTCTTAGATTAATATACCCAGAATTGGTGATCTCTCTATTTGGAAGTTCAGAAACTATGGAGAACATGGTAAAGCAAGAATTGCCAATAATTATATGAAAAGTCCCTGGTAAATCCAATTCCAGCTTCTTTCAGTAGAGGGCACCATGGTAACCATCAAATAACAACAGCTAGGAAATGATAAAGCTTGGAAGGAACTAGGAGTTTGCCCTCCCTGGGTAGAAAGGACTCTTGTCTGAGTAGTATTTCATAGTGTGTGTGTGTGTGTGTGCATATATATATACATATATATGTATATATATACACACACACACACATATATATATATATATATCACATTTTCTTTATCCAGTCATCAGCGGCAGCCAATGGACATTTGGATTGAGTCCATATCTCAGCTATTGTGAATTTAAGTGCTATAAATATGGAGGTATAAATATCTCTTTCATATGCTGATTTATGAAATTCTCTCTTGCAACAAGATGGATGGAACTGAAAAATCATTATGCTTAGTGAAATAAGTTGGTCTCAAGAAGACAAATATCATATGTTTTCTCTGATACGTGGCAGTTAATATAGAATACCAAAAATGTATAGAAATGAAATGGTCATTTTGGGATATGGTTATCATTTTTAGCCTTTGTTTATACTCCTGTGGAACTGTTGTCTTCTTTTTACTTGCTGAATATTGTGATTAGTGGCAAATTAAACCTGTGAATACAGAATGGATTAAAATTATGTCTTTGCAAAAACTGATGAAGAGAGGGGAGGGAGGGAGGAAGATTGAGGGGAGCAGGGGAATGAGGGAAATGTGGTTGTCCGCTTGGAACTGTGCCTATTAGATGCATTAAATCTACTCTCTCTCTCTCTCTCTCTCTCTCTCTCTTTGTATATAGCTGTCACACTCTCACCTCCTTCTCCCCAGCAGAGGGCATCACAGCACTGATTAAATGCATTTTTTACAGGGAAAATTTAAAGAATTGTTGAAAGCTAAAAAGAAGAAGTGGAGGGTTACTTCACCCCCACCGCCACCCCTTTTCTGTTTTTGAGCTGTTTTTGTTTTTTTTTTTCTGGGTGGGGAACCTCCCTGGAGATACCATTAATCCTGGAGAACCAAGATCCTGGAAAGCAAAGAGAATAAATTAGGGTCTAGAGAGGAGATGGCAGGGCATTGGGTTCCCAGGACTAGCTAATAGGCTCTTGAAGAAGATAGCGCTTGAAGAGAATCCCATGTTTCCCTGTAGGTTGCTCACTCTATCTTATCAGAGAAGAGAAGCAAATGGAGTTTCAGGGCAAAAACATGGCTCAAGGCTAAAAACAAGCTTATCTAGAATATCTTCTACAGGAGCTCAGTCTACTGGGTGCCAGAATTCTGTGACTGCCAGCTGGAAGGCACTATCAATAGGGGGTCCCTCCCCAGTAGCCCACATTCACATTCTGGAAACCTTTTCCCTAGACTATACCTTTGTGGCCTAAAGAGTCAGTTCATCAACCTGGGCTCTAACCAAGAAAGGAATCAATGCCTAAGAAGAACAGAGTGCACTTATTTTTCCACAGCAATTTAATCCCAACACTAATTCAGTAACCCCTACATACAGCTATCATAGTGCTTGAAAAATCACAGGATGAGATTTTTGGTTTTAGATAACATTTTACTGACTTTCAAAACAGCTGTTACTGTTACTAAACTGTTACTATTGCCCACAATCCCTGGAATTTGCAGACAGCTTTTTCACTGTAGAATGCTTACATTGTGCCTAATGTGTCTAAAGGTAAAGAATTATTGTGAGAATACAGAAAAAAATTGCTCATGATTCTTCTCCAGCTCAATCTAAGGCCTTGACCAAGTTGCTGAATTTGTCCTTTAACTTCACATTTTTGAAAGCCATTTTTTTCTTTAAGATTTAGTTATTTATCTAAAGGCAGAGCTACAGAGAGAAGGAGAGACAAAGAAATCCCCAAATGAAGAGCCAGTACTTGGCCAGGCTGAAGCCAGGCACTTCTTCCAGTGGGTGCAGGGTCCCAAAAAATTGGCCCAGGCTCTATTGCCTTCCTAGGCACATCAGCAGGGAGCTTGATAGGAAGTGGTGCAGCCAGGACTTAAACTGGTGTCCATTGGGATGCTAGTGCTGCAGGCCGTGGCTTTAACCCACTGAGCCATAATGCCGGCTCCTTAACTTCACATTTTTAATAAATGTAAAAGAATACAGTTCTAATGGAATAAATACACTCAGAAAATATTTAGGTTGATACATACTAGGATTTAAATCCATTATAGCATTCTCCATGTTTTTAATCTATCTTTATTGCTTGGTTCTTTCATATGAATAGTCACAGATACAAGGTTATTGCAAATTGTGCTTTCAGTTGCCATAGTGCTTTCCATTTCAGAGGAGTAAATGCAACTATTTATTTAACAAAAAATTATTCTCTAAGGAATTGGTAGAAACATAATGCACACCCAAGCAATGTGTGCTTGATGAGGGAATTCAAGATGACCTGAAGGAAGGGAGGTTCAAAACCTCATTACCTTCCTTCTTTTCTATCAGTTGCCATTGTCATATCACTTACTTAGGAACTATACTTAATATTTCTATAATTGTTATTACATGTAAGTACCATGAAAGATATTTGTCTTTTTTAAAAATGGTTTTATCTCTCCTTTTTTAAAAGATTTATTTATTTATTTATTTGAAAGGTAGAATTACAGAGAGAAGAGAGAGAAGGAGAGAGAGACAGAGAGATCTGTCATTCACTAATCTACTCCTCCAAATGGCTATAACAGCCAAGGATGGGCCAGGCTGAAGCCAGGAGCCAGGAGCTTCCTCCAGGTCTCCCACATGGGTACAGGGGCCTAAGCACTTGGGGCATCTTCTGCTGCTTTCCGAGGTGCATTGGCAGGGAGCTGGGTCAGAAGTGGAGCAGCCAGGACTCGAACCAGTGTCCATATGGGATGCCAGCACTGCAGACAATCATTTAACATGCTACACCACAGTGCAATCCCCAATATATTTGTCTTTAATTTTTAAAGAAAATGCATGTGAGGGCTGGCATAGTGGTGTAGCTGGTAAAGCAGACACCTTTGATGCTGCCATCCTATATGGATGTCAGTTCGTGTCCCAGCTGCTCCACTTCTGATCCAGCTCCCTGCTGACAGCCTGGGAAATGCAGCAGAAGATGGTCCAAACATTTGGGCCTTTGCCACCCACAAGGGAGACCCGGATGAAATTCCTGGCTCCTGGCTTCAGCCTGGCCCAGCCCTGGTTGTTGTGGCCATTTGGGTAGTAAACCAGCATGTGGAAGACCTCTCTCTCTCTCTCTCTCTCTCTCTCCACTCTGACTTTTAAAATCAATAAATGTTTTTAAAAGTTTTTATTTTTTTTACTCAGAAACCTTTTATATAAGGTATACAAATTTCATGCTTTTCATAAATACAATTTTAGGAACAGTGATTCTTCCCACCCTACCTGCCCTCCCACCCCTTCTTCCAATAAATATATCTTTTTTAAAATAAACGAATAAATGGAAAAATAAAATACATGTGAACATTCATGGAGAGGAGAGAAACAGAGATTTCTGTACTGGCTGTTGACCTAGGGCTTTGCTTCTTAATCATTTGTCCTGGACAAATGAACTTCTGGTCTGAGTCTCCTATCCTGGTCTTGAATACTTCTGATTTGGAGAAGCCAATGGAACTGTGTGAAATAAGAGGGAGGTAGACAGCTGACCCCTGGAAGCAGCATAGCAAGGTAGTAGGGATACTGAGAGAGAACAGCAATATGTTATGGGAATTTTTCCAGTTTGCTGTGGGGTTTGTAGTATGAATCCCTTCTTCCATGACTGTTATGAAATCTTCAGTGACATCCTTATCACACAATGTCGTGTTTGTGGAAGTAAATTTTTTGGGAGAACAAGATGAGGGGTTAAGTAAAACATCCAGATTTGTTTAGGCCAGAATAAAGATGCAAAATCCAGGAACAAATTGAAAGGTCACAGTTTGGTTATACAGAAAAAAGAAATAGATGGAATACAGAATGGAAAAAAAGAAATCTCTATCTCATGACATGGTGTTGATGAAAGAGTTATTTGAAAATACGTAGGAATCCCTGGACCAGGTTGGGGCAGGCATCAAAGTTCCTCTATCACTTTTACAGTGAAGAAGTACATTAAAGCAAACCTCTTCTTCTGTGGCAGAGGGTCCAAGCCAATCATGTAGGGAGTGACAGAGTCTTTATTGCATACCCCAGAAAACTCTGGCATCACATTCTATATGATATTCTGGTTCTTGTCTGCTAACTCATCTTGCTCTGCCCTTTAGTTTCTTTCAAAGATGATTTTGTAAACTCCCAGTGGTGAAATTGTGACAGTGTTTCTCTTAAAGCCAACATCTTGGTATTTCTAGATAGTCAGCAAATGTTCTTGAAATTCCTCTGTGTTTTCTAAAGTATTTTGAAACAAAATATGAGTAGAAATATGCCATCCCAATCCTCTCCCCAGCACCCTGTTGGTGACACTTATTGGTCCTGGTACAGCTGCTGCTGCTACTTGTCCACTCACTCTTTCAAGGACTTCAAGGAAAAACAGGCCTTGGACTTCAGTTGAGGAGCTGTCTTTGTCCAATCCCTATCGTGTATCTGAAATGCAGGTCTTAGCAAACCTATACCTCTTCTTAAATATCTGTGGGTGGCAGAATTATATCCTCCCTGCTAAAAATATCCATGTGTTAATCTCCAAAACTTGTGGCTATGCTATATAATACATGACAAAAGGACTTGGCATATGTGATAAAGCTATAAATTTTAAAACTGGGAGAATATCTTAGATCATCTGGGTGAACTGAGTGAAATAACAAGGCCCCTTGTATGTGAAGGAGGTGATGTAGGCAGGCAGATAGGATAAAATTGATTAGGCTGTGAGCTGGAAAACCATGCCCCTGTGTGATCTCACGCCCCTACCTGACCCCACCTGTATGCCCACCTGCCAATCAGAATATATAACCACTCCCCTTTAGAAGTGGATAAAAGGCCTGGAACATGGTGGGCCCTCCCCTTGTTGCCCTGTGCCTCTGGGGCATGTGGCCTATTGGCCTGCTCTCTGCCTTTGCTTGGCTGCCGTGTTAAGCTACCTGTGGCTGCTCAAAACAATATGCTTTCACCACGTGGCTCGCTCACGGCCTGCTCCCTGCTCGGTATGGACCCAATTTTGCTTCTAGACCTCTCTTTTTCCTTAAATAAAGCCCTCACTCTACTGCACATTTCTCTCACTGAATAAAATCCTTAAAAATTTACCATGTTGTCTCGTCTATTTGAGCCAGTACTCAGAATTCTTCTCTGAATAAGTGGCAAGAACCCACAGGATTATTAATACTGAAAATTATTAATAAGCAGTATGATATCAGAGGGAAGCAGGATGGTCAAAGTCAGAAAAAAGATTTGCTCTTATGTAATGTGAGCAAAGGCCCATAAGGCAAAAACTGCAGGCATCCTAGAAGCTGGAAAAGGTGAGGAAACAATCTTCCCTAGAACCTCCAGAAGGAACTCACCCAGCTGGCTGACTTCAGCCCAGTGAGACTAAATCTGGATGTCTGACCTCTAGAACTGTAAGAGAATCCACTTGCTTTGAGACACTAAATTCATGGTAACGTGTTAACATGATCACAGGAAACTAATACAGCATTTACACACCCTTTTAAACTCGAGAAACATTTACTTGCCATCAAAAGGAAACAGAAAAAAGGATAGTATCCAATACTTACTGAACACCTAGTTTATGCCAGGGGTTTAACATACATACTCTCGTGGGTTTTTATAACTTAGTGAATTTATTCCCTTTCTCATATGAAAAATGTGAGTATTAAAAATGAAGAAATTTTCTGAAAATCTTACTGTTGCTATGTGGTGGAGCACTACCAACCCCACTCCCCCCCAAAAAAAAGTCACAGGTTTGCCTGACTGCAAAGCCCAGGCCTAGACTATATTTTGTTGCATGTTAAAAACAAAAAGCACAAAAAGATATAATCATCTTGTTTCTAGTGATAAGAAGTCTCATAAGAACAAATTGATATCCATACGGAAAAGCAGTCAATGTGAGACAAAAATTAAATGTAAGCTATCAGTGTAAGAGCCTAGGCTTTAGAGTTAGGCACACCTAGGTTTCTGTCCCTGCTCTTCTACCTATTAATGCAGAGACAAAGCTAAAATGAAGCCTGCTTATTATGTTCTTAGAATTGTATCTACAAAGTACATTGAATCTATTAAAACTAATTAAAATTAAAATTAATAAAATAAAATAAAGCCTGCTATCAATCCATTGGTCATCAGAGTAAGGTAATCATATCCGGTTAGCCAGATTGTCGCTCCCCGTCTTCGTGGAGGAACGACACAGGACCCTGCGCTGTTCTTTTGTCTGCTCGGCCCTCCCCGGGTTTGCTGCTGGTTCTTCCCGGGTTGGCTACCGTCCCTTCCACCTCCGTGGAAGGGCGGTTCCCCCTGCAGCTTTTCCCCACTTCCGCGGGGGAGCAGCACACCGCTGGCCCGCTCTCTTGGGGGCTGCACAGGTGTTCCTTCAGATAGATGTTCCCCCTAGATGTTCCTGGTGCATGTTTTCTCTCTCCTCCTTTATAGTCCTCTTCCACCAATCCCAACTCTGCTACCCACACGCCGAGTACGCTGCTCTCCTCCAATCAGGAGCAGGATCAGCTCCTGGAGGTCATCACTCAAGTTGGCAAGAGGCAGCTGCGTAGAAGCTGTTTCCTCCTCTCCCAGCGCCATATTGTGGGAGAGCAGATGCATAGAATAAGTCTTAATTCCAGTAACTTAGTCTAGTCCGAGTTGCTCCCCACACCAGATGTCATCTTCCTCATTTCCCATCACATTTATTTCCTAATTGAAGGTTTACCAACACCTCAAAGAAAAATTATCCCAGGAAGAAAAGGACCATTCATCAATCAACAGTGAAAAGTAGTCTTAGATGTCTGCTTAGCCTATCTAAACCTTGGTTTTCTATTTACAAAATGAGAATGATACTCTGAAAGTCTTATTTTAAAGCTATCATGTGACAGTATATGTATTCATTTACTAGGACTACCATAACAAAATACTACAGACTGGATATCTTAAGCAACAGAAACTTATTTTGTCACAGTTCTGAAAGTTGGAAGTTCAAGATCAGACACTGGCAGGATTTTATTTTTCCAAGGCCTCTTTCTTTGGGTTATGGATAGCTGTCTTCTTGCCATTTCTTCACATGGGCATCCCTCTGTACATGCATACATGTCTGGTGTCTCGTCCTCTTCTTATGGGGATGTAAGTCATATTAGATTAATGCACCACTCTAACAGACTTATTTAAGTTAATTGTTCTTTTAAAAACATTATTTGCAATACAATTGTCCTTCCATATCCATATGGTCCATATCTACAAACTCAACCAACCATGGACTGGAAATATTTGGAAAAAATTATGTCTCTATTGAATATATACAGAAATATTTTCTTATCATTATTCCCTAAACAATATAGTATCACAACTATTCACATAGCATTCATATTGTATTAGGCATCATAAGTAATCTAGAGAGGATTTAAAATATATGGGAGGATATGCACAGATTAAAGGCAAATATTATGGCATTTTAAATAAGGGAGTTGAGCATCTGTGGATGTTTTGTCCATGAGGGGTCCTGGACTCAATACCCCATGGATACTGTGAGATTGCTGTACAGTGATTCTGAAATAATAGAGATTGGAACTTTCATATATGAACTGTAGGAATTGGAATACAATTCATCCGGATCATTAGATAAAATGTCTTATAACTAGGACATTCCTTTATCATCAAATCTTATGTTTAATCACATTTCCAGCAGAGAGAAGGGAATTCCTTGGACTATTTTCACCTCAAATACATGCCACCACCTTGATAAGGGGTCCTCTTCAAAAATGCGGTAAACAAAAGGAATCTGGAAGTTGGGATAACTGTTAACAGCAGTAGCTACAGTTCTATGCACAGGGAGCCACAGGGGAATAAGCCTGATCCTCTGAAGTTAATGCTAGCACAAATTAGCTTGTAATCTAAGGAGTAAGATCCAAAAGAAAAAGAGCATTTTGCTTATAGCTTTGGAAATTTCTAATGCATCCACAAAAGCCCAGGATATTTCATGGGAACTAAAATGTAACTAATGTGCAGATATAATTTAGCCATTTACACAGTAATTGGACTGTCTGAAGCAACCATGTGGCAATGAAGGAATAAGGTCCACTTGATCTCATGTCAAAGTAGCCAAAGAGTTGGACTGAGTGCTGGGATTGCAGCCTTACCTAGGCCCTGGAGCCCTAGTCACCCAAACATAACAATTCTTATTTTAGGCTTAGTATCATCAAAATGTGACAGTTGATAACATTGACCATAAAGGCCCTTCTATTTCCTCTTTTCTGAGTCCATGCTCACCATGCTCACTAAGTACCTTCCTCTAGAAGTTTGCTTTCTGTGTATAGTTTCCTAAAGGACAGCGAATGGTTTAATTATTTTTTTTTTACAGGCAGAGTTAGACAGTGAGAGAGAGAGACAGAGAGAAAGATCTTCCTTTCCATTGGTTCACCCCCCCAAAATGGCTGCTACAGCCGGCACACTGCAGCCAGTGTGCCAATCCGAAGCCAGGAGCCAGGTGCTTCCTCCTGGTCTCCCATGCGGGTGCAGGGCCCAAGCACTTGGGCCATCCTCCACTGCACTCCCGGGCCACAGCAGAGAGCTGGACTGGAAGAGGGGCAACCGGGAAGAATCCGGCATCCCAACTGGTACTAGAACCCTGGGTGCCAGCGCCGCAGGCGGAAAATTAGCCAAGTGAGCCGCAGCGCCGGCCCTAATTATTTTTTAGTTGAAATTACATCTTACATAGTTTTTATTGTTAAGGTCTCTTTGACAAGAATTCACTTTTTGTTTTGGACTCAACACTTAAGGTTTTGTTAAGCCAATCTGGTTACTATTTCTTTCCATTTTGTTCTCCTGGACTCTTGCATTTCTTAATCAAAGAGTGCCATTTGGTGACTCTTTGGGGTTCACCTATCCCAAATAGTTTTCTTTCTACCTACTTAATAGGCAGGAGTTATAAAAATCTGGGAATTTGACTGATTAGATATTGGAGAGAGAAGAAGGACCCATGTCAATCACCAAGATGACTGATAAAGCTCCATTCTTCAGGTCATCATAAGGAAGCATCATAAGAGGACAAGGACACCCAGAACAAACATCTTTGAATAATTAAATGTTAGTTCTATGTTGGAGTTAGGTAGGAAACATTAATATTCCAACTTTCCTGGGACTAGTCTGTGACTGTGACAGCCATAAAACCTCTGAGGAAGCTAGGAAACCAGATCAATATACATTTTCTTTTAAACTTCCTCTAGACCCCAAAGCAAAGATAGCTGAAAAGACTTAGGAATTTAGTTAATTGAATCAGTTTCCCCTTGCATTCATTGACTCATTCCAAATTCAGAACTGGTAAGGGGGTGGGCATTGTGGCACAGTAGGTTAAGCTACCACTTGGGATGCCCACATTCCACATCAGAGTACTAGTTTAAGTCACAGCGTCTCTGCTTTTGACCCAACTTCCTGCTAATCTGCCTAGGAAGGCAGTCAATGATATCCCCAATACTTGGGTCTCTGCTATTCATGTAAGAGTCCTAGATGGAATTCCATGCGTTCCTGACTTTGGTCTGGTCTAGCCCTAGATGTTACAGTCAGTTGGGGACTGAACTAGCAGGTGGAAGAACTCCCTGTCTTTCCCTCTCTCTTTTTTTTTTTTTGACAGGCAGAGTGGACAGTGGGAGAGAGAGACAGAGAGAAAGGTCTTCCTTTGCCGTTGGTTCACCCTCCAATGGCCGCCGCGGCCGGCGCGCTGCGGCCGGCGCACCACGCTGATCCGATGGCAGGAGCCAGGTGCTTTTCCTGGTCTCCCATGGGGTGCAGGGCCCAAGCACCTGGGCCATCCTCCACTGCACTCCCTGGCCACAGCAGAGGGCTGGCCTGGAAGAGGGGCAACCGGGACAGAATCCAGCGCCCCGACCGGGACTAGAACCCGGTGTGCCGGCGCGGCAAGGCGGAGGATTAGCCTAGTGAGCCGCGGCGCCGGCCCCTGTCTTTCCCTCTCTCTTAGTCATTCTGTGTTTCAAACAAAAGATGATAGATAATAGACAGACAGATAGATCTTTAAAGAAAAAAAAAGACATGGCAAGTCCAGAATCCAGACATGAAACTATGGTGAGTGCACCAAGCAATGTTATCTTGTGAGGCTCCTCCTTCTTGAACCTTTATTCTTAACTGCCAGAGGAGGAATTTAGAACAGGATTCTGGACCCCATCACAGGAAATAGTGAGGTTTCTATAACATTAAATGCAAATGCTAGAAGGTATTTCTCAAGAGTCTTCAGCATTATTTCATAACTCCATAATCTACAGCCCCCAAAAAGGTGATGTATTGATGGGGTTTTTCAAATGAGGAGACAGGACACAGGAGCGTCCACTCTAAGAGTACACCACTGGATAGCTATGTGCTCCCACCTTTATTTAGAGGGTACCAGCAAATCTACAAGTCAGCAGGCACATAGGCAAGGTTATACATCAACTTAAGGATTTAGGAAAAGGAATGTGGTCTGGTGGTCTAAGATGGGGATTAGAGCTGTGTTATAAATCTCTGGAGACAGGCCCATTTAGATGTTTGTGCAAATTTACAAATTCCCAAAAATAATCCAGGTACCAATTAATGTCCATTAGCCCACTGCTGCTCCTCCTTTGGCGGGGGCGGGGGGGGGGGGGTGCCCATCCCCGGCCTGTTTTGGCTTGAGCAGAAACTGCAGCAGTGTCTCTAATTTCAGGGGGGTATGCCCCACTGAGAGGCATTTATGCAACCTCTCTACAATGTATCTTGCTTAGGGTCACAGAGATTTAACTGGAGAGCCAGTATGTCAGCATAGCTCTCTTGGCTTTCTGATTCACTTTCTACCTCTTCAGTGTCCTATGTCCTATGTCTATATAACTCTTAGTGAACTTACCCTGAACAGACCAGGAGTAAAGGGGAAAAATAATGGGTAGCCTCTAAGTCCTGGGGCTATTTAAACCCCCAAACAGAGGAATTAAAGCAGTCTGTTTGGATGAAATTCCCTTTTAGAGAATTATTAGTTGTCTATTGCTGCTTCCTCATCACTTTGATCCTCTTCCTATTGAGAAGATGACTTATTTCACACCATAGTGGAAGAAGAGAAGCAGGTGCTCAGATCTCCCTGAGGTCTTCTGATTCTTCTTTAGTCTCTGCAGAGAAATGGCTCTACTTGTCTGATCCTGAAACTGGTGACCACTAAAATATTGCTGGTCCTATCTGGCCTTTTGGTTTGTGTACTCCACCTGGAGTTCATTGGCACAATCTTAAAGCCCTTCAATTGCAACTACCTCTCCAGCCCAACCCCAGGTTTCTACTGACCTTCTCATGTATGAGATACATGCAAATTTCTGGATCCTCTGCACACTATGTGCAGGCCATGGAGCCCCAAATTTATCTATCTGGCCAAATTCTTCCATCAGTATTAGACGATCCCTTCCCTGCTACTCCTGGGACTTGAAAAATGGAATGAGGGAGAAATTTCTTTGCTTTTGGTTTTCCCTTGTGTAACAGCATCCCAATTCAAGCCTATGGAGGGTTGTCAAGGCCCATAGGTCTCAAATCAGTTTCTCCACATCAACCTCCCTTCTGTTACCAGAACCCTCTTAGCCAGAATGGATGGATTTTCTCTTCTTTGTTTTTCCTTTGTATATGTACTTACATTATATTATAGCCAACTCCTTTCTCTGGGATACTAAGGGCAATGTCTAAGCCTAAAAGATGGAAGATGAATTAACTCATGACTTGGGATCCCTGTATCCCATATGGAAGTACATGGTTTGAGTCCTGGCTCCTCCACTTCCAATCCATCTTCCTAGCAACACACATCCTGGGAGGCAGCAGATGATGGCCCAAGTTTTTTGTTCCCTGCTACCCATGTGAGAGACCTGGACTGAAATTTGGGCTCCTGGCTTTGGCCTGGCAGCCATGGCTGTTACATACATTTGGGAAGTGAATGAGAACATAGAACTGTGTGTGTGCTCGCTTGCTCGCTCTCTCTCTCTCTCTTTCTCCCTCCCTCCCTACCTCCCTCTTTCAAATACAATGGAAATAATTTTTTTTGAAAAAAAAGTTATGTTATTGCAAAATTTAAAAGAAAATAAGGAAGTAGGAGGGATTGATGGATTGAGGGAGGAAAGTAAGGTTATCACAATTCTATCTACTAAATACAGGGAGTCTGTTCTCTTTATATTAACACAAATTTTTAGAAAGAAAAAGACTACAATTGAATAACTCTGGAAAAGTCAGTTTCCCTTCTTGGACTTCAGTTTTCTTTTCTTTTTTTTTTTTTTTTTGGACTTCAGTTTTCTTAATTGCAAAATCAAGAATATAAACTAGATAATCTGCAGTTTTGTAAAATGTCCTGGTTAATCATTAAAAAATAGAACCAGGAAAGATGCTAAAAATAAGGCTTTAGTAGGCAAAACTATTTTTTTCTGATGATTCAGGAACAATGAGGTTATTTGGTGCCTCTGGGTCATCAATAGAAACATCAATTCTTACTGTCTTGGAGATGCACCAAAGTATAGATTTGTAGAAATTTCCAATTGATTGAGTGTCAGATAAATCAGTTTTTGCAGCAATAAGATATATCAAATTACTTTCTATTTACTTTGCCCTGGAACTTTGTTTTTAAAAGGGAGAAAATTGATGAGATTTATGTTTGTAAATTAATTTACAACTTAGCTCACAAGATTCATTTTCATTTTCTTATCATGGATTTTTTTAAAGATTACATATCTAGCATTGCTATAACAACAAATTAATATATAATGAACTCTTTTTTTCTGAAGCTGTTACACCTAAATCCCTCTTTGGAAGGAAAAAATACTCAAAATTGCCTTTTATTTGAATGTTCAACAAGTAAAATCTTTCCACAATGAACATGTTATTTTTCATTTTGAGATTTTATTTTGCTAAGGTAAAATGGAGCTCTAAACTTGATTAGAATGTGTTTGTTGGCTCTTAGGGGAAATAAAAAAAAAAGACACCTGCAGGTAAATAACAGTTGAGAACCTTTTTCTCCGAAGCAAAAGCCATGCTTCGTTCCAATCTGTAAAGGTTGGGAACACTATATGCTTATCTACAGTGAGATAGCAGCTCCACCATGAGGTCTCATCTGGAACTGAGAGGAAAAAATGAATTAGTAAAGACACAAGCAGAATTTTTGGTCTAAGATATCACAGTGAGTTTGTCCCTTGAATGCTGGAATGGTGATGAATGTGGGGTCAATGAGAGGAGGTAGGCAGCAAGTTTTGAGTTGATGCTTTTTTGAAAATATCATGTTCTCCTTTATGTTTCACTATATGAATTCTCTGCTTGAAAAGATAATTGGCTTGTAGTGAAATATCAATAAACTGCAGATTCAAACATTTTAAAATTTAGACCACCCATGGATTTTAGCAATTATTTCCAAAGGGAGTTACAGAGAAAGATAAGAAGGAAAGGAACAACACAGGGGAGGAGGCAAGGAGGACAGAAGAGAATGAGGGTAAAAGGGAGAGGATTCAGCAAGAGGAGCAAGAAAGAGAAGTAAAAGGAGAAGAGAGAGGTTGAGAGAAGGTAGGAAGAGAGAAAAGACAGGGAGAGAGGGAAGAGGAGGAGAGTGAGAAACAGATGAAGGTAAGAGGAAATGAAAGAAAGATGGGAGGAGGTACAAGAAAAGGAGAAAGAGAGAAAGAAAACCCTGAGGCTTGACTTCATAGGGTCAACAGTTCAGCTTGGCTTGCTCTGGAACTCCATTTTCTCAAAGTCAGTCATCCTCATTAGGACCTGATTCAGGCCAATAAGGTTCACTGGGAAAGCAGCCTCACTAATAACAAAATACCGGGGAATGCAGTTTCCAAAGGCTATTTTGTAGTATGGAATGACAGAAAAGGGACTGGTCTATTTGCTGGGTCATGATGTACAAGCCAAGAAAGGTACTAGAGAATAAGTCACCCCACCTGGGTCCCTTCCCTGGTGTATTTAGGGGTAGCACATTGTCCATAGGATCCAGTTCCTGTCTTCCTTGACTTGAGCTGCCTGCAACCACAGTAACAAATTCTTTTTTTTTTTTTGTGGCACTCTCACCTTTTTCCAGCTCCATTCAGAATTCACTCTTCTGTTATGACCATACAATACTACCCAGAATAAGTTCCAATGTATCTCTGTGATTGAAGTCAAGGATTATGCCACTCATAGTAGACCCTGGAGATAACCTGGATCCTGTTACCCACAGGAACAATGCCCACCTCTTAATTAGGATGCTTTACTATTGGCAGTTCCTTTTAGGACTCAGCTATTCTTGTTTTTCCATTTGGTTTCCTTATCAGAGGGTGGTGCAAAGGTGGTTCCTACCTAGTTTGTACATGTCATACTATTTAACTGGACTTCCATTAAACTACCTCATAGGGCCCTGATAGAGAAACACCTAGAGTCTTATAATTGATTAACAACAGAGTTCTGGCCTATTTTTCACAGTGCCTTGCCAATTACATCCCCTCTCTCTGGTTTACATCAAATTCTACTCTGGCCTATTTACAAAGGGTAAAGTGTCTATGGGGCTAAGAGGCTGTACCTCCTTGGAGCCCATGTACAGTCAGCCATTTTGGACACCAATTTAAGCACCTGGGACCCAAGAACTCCCCTTGTCAATGGCTTAAACCTGCTCCCAAGATGTGCTCTGGCATTGTCTTGAAGTCTGTCCTCCTAGAGCCGACCATATCAAGGCACATGCACCCACTAGATCTGATGGGTTGCCAAGTACTATTGTATTAAGATGATTTGTCCTCCAATTCATGCAAGAGTTTCATCCACAAAGTCTTATGTTAATGACACTAGAAAACAGAAATGCAATCCAACTATGGTGTTTAGAGGTGTGGCCTTTGGGAAATTATTAGATTTGCTCAGATTGTTAAAGTGAATGCCCCATGGTTGAATCTTGGTGGCTACATAAGATCAAACAGAAATTTTACAGATACACGTGCCCTTTCTCTCTTGTCATGTGACACTGTATCACCTCAGGATGCTACTAGCATAAAAGCCACCACCAGAAGGGGCCTCTAGATTTTGAATGTCCAGAATTGTGAGCCAAAAATAAACCTATTTTCTTTGTAAAGTTAGGCTGCTTCGGCTTTTTCATTATAGTAATGAAAAGTTCACTAATTCACCAAGGCCTGGCCATTTGGAAAAGAGTTGGACACATGGTAGGGATATCCACATGTTTCAGCATGAGCTCCCTCCTGAGGTGGGGCTGAGCTGGGCAGGGAGAGAAGTGTGCCATCCTTTTCTGACACAAAGCTATGAGCAGTCCAAAATTTAAATTGAATCCTGGCCTTCAAGATTGTTATGAAAGTATATCTTTCAAGCCAGGAGATAGAATGTATTTCATTTTATAGTCTGTATGATTTGTAAGTTTTATTTAGATAAAATTTGTACTCTTGCCCAAGGCTCTGCATATATTAGGAGTGAACTTGCCCTCATATGCTGAGTATAAATGACTTTACAAATGTGGCCTCTAAATATGATTTCAATTCCAAATACAGTATTTCCTTCCACTCAATTCTCTTTCATATTTGAAATATATGTTTGAAGCAAAGACATCTATGAAGGCTCTATCGTAGACTTAGTGATTGGAGTACCTTTTATGGAAGCCCTAACAAAGTAATATAAGCATTTATAGGAAGTTCAAAATGGAAGTCTTCAGTATATGACACTGATGTACTCAACATGCAGAAAATCTATCTCATCAAGAACAGCATTGGGGCAGGCATTTGGCCTGGCACTTAAAATGCCAGCTGGGACACTCTCATCTCATATCAGAGTGCCAGGGTTTGAGTCCCAGATCCACTACAGATTCCAGATTTCTGCAAATGAACGCTCTAAGAGACAATAGGTAATGTCTCAAGTACTTGGGTCCCCACCACACACATGAGAGACCAGTACTGATTTTCCAGCCATTGCAGACATTTGAGAAGTGAATGACTAGATGGAAGTACTCTCTTTCTCTCCTGTCTGCTTATGTGTACCACTCAACTGCTCAAATAAATAAATATATTTTTAAAAACCAGCATGATGGGGCCAGCACTGTGGCACAATGGGTTAAAGCCCTGGCCTGAAGCACCAGCATCCCCTATGGGCACCAGTTCTAGTCCCATCTGCTCCTCTTCCCATCCAGCTCTCTGCTATGGCCTGGGAAAGCAGTAGAAGATGGCCCAAGTCCTTGGGCCCCTGCACCCGCGTGGGAGACCCAGAAGAAGATCCTGGCTCCTGGCTTCGGATCAGCACAGCTCTGGCCATTGCAGCCATCTGGAGAGTGAACCAGTGGATGGAAAACCTCTCTCTCTCTCTCTCTCTCTCTCTCTCTACCTCTCTACCTCTCTACCTCTCTCATAACTCTTTCAAATAAAATAAACAAACAAACAAATAAACCAGCATGATTTCCTTATGTCACATTATCTAAGATTTGCAGTAATTCTATTTGCTCTGCATTCAATGCCCTTCAGTTTTTCTTCACCATTGTCCTCAAATTCCCTGTTTGGGACAGACAACGCTATCCCTCTAGGCTCTCCAATTACTTCCCCGCAAAACTCCACTGGTGGCAATTAGTTTGGTGTAAAGTTGATAACTTTCTAGATTTTGTTCTATATTCAGATCAGGAAGTCGTTTATTATTGGAATCTTTTGGTAATCTAGGTCAAGTAGAATTCTTTAGTTAGCTTTTTTCTTATTCCTTTTCTCTCTTTGGCACAGTTAAAATTTCAAAATGCATCACTCAACACCAGAAAAAAGCTGCTGAACTAACTAGATGTATCTGTGGGTTTTCAGGAACAGAATATCCAAGAGAAATCATACCTTTTTGCCACTTTGCTGGTTTCTAGTTCTGAGGTAGATTTAGTGTCAGAGTTTAAACTTTCTGGTGACATTCTCATGATTTTTTGACAGTACAATTCCAAAGCAATACTGTAACCATCACAATTTGTCCCTTAATTATTTGTCCTGTCTATGATCCCCTTTTCTGCATATGTTCACACACACACACACACACACACGAAGTGTGTACAAAAATAGAGGTGTAAGAGAGAAGAGTGCAAATGCAATTCACATAGACTATGATGTGAAGAGCACTCTTTTAAAGCTTTTGAATGCCCATACTGCACAATCATATGAAGTGGTCCTGGAGAAGAGGGAAAGATAGGGGAAAGAATAAAGTTCAAAGTTCACTTTCAGGATTTCTAAGCTGTTGAGAGACTGGCAACCAGGTAATAACCAACACTAAAGTTAAGTCTGTCTTATCACAACCTTACAATTCAACCAACGGGAAAAAGATATTATTAGTTTAAAATTTTTTCTTTGGGGAAGGCATTTAGCACATTTATTAAATCACCACTTGAGACACCTGCATCTCATATCAGAGTGCTAGTTTTGAGTTCTGGCTCCTCTGCTTCTGATCTAGCTTCCTGATAATGAATACCCTGTGAGGCATCAGTACTTGGGTAGTTGACAGCTCAAGTACTTGGGTACCTGACACCCACAGGGAGGACCTATATTGAGTTTCAAATCTCTCCCCCCACCCGCCCTGTCTATCTGTGTGTGTATGTTTCTGTTTCTTAAATAAAATGAAAAAGTCTTTGCTATGAAACTTTATCTTTCAATCAATGTGATGTGTGTATATATAGATCATATTCCATAGGCTTATGCGATGTTAGACAATTACCTGGTCAATTAAATTTAACCAGTGAAGAACATCAAATGTGGTAACTTAAACAAAACTAATGCACAATTTTATTTTTTAAGATTTATGTATTTGAGAGGCACATTTACACAGAGAGGGAGAGGGAGAGACAGAGAGAGGGAGAGAGAAATCTTCCATCTGCTGCCTCACACCCCAAAATGGCCACAAAGGCGGAAACTGAGCTGGTCTGAATCCAGGAGTTTCTTGCTGGTCTCCCACAGGTTAGCAGGGGTCCAAGCACTTGGGCCATCTTCTGTTGCTTTTCCAGGCCCATTAGCAGAGAGCTGGATTGGAAGTGGAGCATCTGGGACTCGAACTGGTGCCCATATGGGATGCCAGTGTTACAGGTGGCAGCTTTACCCACTACTCCACAATGTCAGCCCCAACACATACATTATTTAGGAGCACCAATAATTAATTCATGAGCAAATAATATAGTGAGAACTAGATTATGTACAAAAAGACCAGGATTAAAATCTTAGATCTTCTATTTAATATCTTTGTGACCTTGGTCAAGTAACTTAACCTGAGCATCAGTTTACTCTTCTGTGAAATGGCAACACTTCTGCAAGCATTGCACAGTTAGTATGAGGATAGTTTGTAGACAGGGAGTTTTATATAGGTACTCAATAAGCAGTGCTTATCCTAAATGATTTTGCATATCATCAAATGTCAAAAAGTCCCAGAACACTAAAGAGGAAAAGATGTTAGGAATGAAGTCATTGTAATGTCTGGATTATGCTGAGGAGAATACCTGAACAGTGCAGTTGCATCACACTGACTCCCTATTTGAGACACATCACAAGTTCCCTGATTTTTCTATCAAGTCCTTATTCCATATTTATCCAGGAGATCAAGATGATGATGAGAGAGTCTGGGACTAGCGTGGATGCTGCAGCTCCTTCCCAGCATGTACACACTAAACAAAACAGGATGGAAGTCCATCTTAGCAAATATCTGCCAACAGACAACAAGATTTAGGTTTGGCAGAAACTAGTTAGAAAAGGCTCCATTAAGATTGCTCCTGCCTTCACAGCAGCTAATGTATAACCACTGCATTTGCTCTTTGGAGGTAATGTGTTAATGACATACAAATACCCCTAGATTGTGAAACCTCAGTGACTTGGTCTCTTTCTTCCAGCCCCTCTGAGCATGCTGTTTGGAGCTTCACTTCTTCTTACTTAAATAAAACTACACTTCTACTATCACTGTTGTGTCTGGTCTCGTAAATCATCATGGACACCAGGACAGGAACTCAGATTCATCTCATCAGCTTTCCTGCAACAGTGGCTTTTGAAAAAGGCTGTGTTCTCAGCTAGGCCTTGGTGGAGACTGCCAGGTTTGGGAGAGGGAGGGTCTCCACAATTTAGCCCTTCTCACCAGCTTCCATTGGCTATGTATGCACTTTAGTTTTCTACTACGTCATTTTCTTATTGATCTCATCTCTAGACAGCTGACAGTTAGAGGACAAGAAGCTTTGCTGGAAATCTAGTCACTTTTCATTGGTAAAAATATCCAGTAGAATTGACAAAGCAGGCTCCCCAAACAATAAATCTCTCAGGTACCTCAAGAGAACAGCCACAGTTTTATGCTCTACTGGAAAAAAATATACAACTTTCTGACAGTAACTCTTTCCCTTTCAGTTTGGAACTTCAGGGTATTGATGGAGAGATGGAACCATTCCAGTTCTCAGTATGAAGCAAATATAGTCTAGTAGGTTGTTTCTCTCTCTCTCTCTTTCTCTCTCTCTCTCTCTCTCTCTCTCTCTCTCTCTCTTTCCCCTCTCCTCCCCTCCCCTCCCTTCCCCTCCCATCCCCTCCCCCTTCCTCTCCTCTCCTCTCCTCTCCCTCTCTTCACCTCCCTTCTTTCCCTCAATTGACTTCCCACTTTTTTAGGAAAGGCTACTTAACTATTCTTCATAACATAAACTTCCCCTGCATATGACAAGGTTGAGAAGTCTAAAATTTGTTCTCCAATATTAAAAGCTAACTCAAACAGCCTAAAATATGAGGCAACAAAATTGGAAATACAATTGTTTTTAAAATGGGGAATGGTATTATTTGACCATGCAGTAGCAGGATTTAGGTTTTAGTTGGTCCAAGAAAGTCAGATTTCACTTTGGATTGCATGCTTTCAGAAAATAGGGGCAATTTGATGATTGGGTAGCTCCATAAATTGTATCAATATGGAGGACACACTAGAACAGGGATAAAGCTGTAATTGGTTAAAGAAGTAGCAGTCGCAGGGCCAATGCTGTGGCCCAGCAGGTAAAGCCACTGCCTGTAGTGCTAGCATCCCATATGGGCTCTGGTTTGAGTGCCTGCTGTTCCACTTCTGATCCAGCTCTCTGCTATGGCCTGGGAAAGCAGTAGAAGACGGCCCAAGTCCTTGGGCCCCTGCACCCACGTGGGAGACCCGGAAGAAGTTCCAGGCTCCTGGCTTCAGATCGGCCCAGCTCTGGCTGTTGCAGCCATCTGGGGAGTGAACCAGCAGATGAAAGATGCCTCTCTCTCTCTCTCTCTCTCTCTCTCTGCCTCTGCTTTTCTGTAACTCTGCCTTTCAAATTAAAAAAAAATCTTAAAAAAGAAGTAGCAGTCACTCATTTTAGCATAGAAAAGAGAATGTTCAGTATTTTGTAAGTGGCAGAGTGACCTTGCTTTTATCTGGGCTTAAACAAAATTATGAAGGGTCTTGGTCTGTGTCACTTGGCATGATTTCAGAATAACTGCTTGATGTTGATCTTCTACGAGATTATATCCAGAAGAATAACAATATGGCCTACCTGTGAGTACCAAGCCAGCTTCCAGCTATCAAAGGTTGCTCTTTTCTTATTTCCTTTCTCATTGGTATTTCTCTTTGAATTCTAGTCTTTTTTAGATTCATCTTCCACACTTAAGCTAAGAGAATCCCTCCTATATCACAAGTCTGATTGTATCACATCTAAACTTCTTCATGAAGTTCCAGATAAGACCTTTCTTTGAGCCAGCGCGTTGTCACTGCCATTGTAAAGGCACACATATTTTGCCATATTACATTGCAGTTTTGTTTGTGTGGCTCAGTGTACTCCTCTTTCCACATTCTATATTCTCAATATGATAAAACAATCTATCAGTTACTGTTTCAGTCATAATGGTTTGATTCAGATCACAAGAACACAGGCAATAGTTGTACAGCTTATAAATCACCACAGATTGTAAATACAAATGTGTTCCGGTCAAAGACCAGTAGATGGTGTTAAATCATCATCAAAGATATTATTCCTTATTAAGTGCACATTTCAAATGATAACAAGAATTCATCAAACTGACCTAAGCGGACTCATTCCTATACTCTAGGAATTTACAGCATAAGATAACCATAGTAGACACACATATTAAGAATAAAAATCGGATTAATAAAATATTAAAGTTAAGTATTTCTGTTATGTTCTATTTTTTATCTTTTATGAAGCAATGAGAGCTTTGTTAGCACCCAGTAGACAGGCCAATTGTTGAGCCAAAAGGCCAATAGTCAGGTGTTTGGTCACATAGCAGTGGAAATGTGGGCTGATAAGCATGGCTCCAACAGGCAGACAGGCAGCAGGCAAGTAGGATACAGTTGGTGGCTGGTCTATGAGAGATTCCTTATAACTGCCACTTTCTTAGGCCTAGTTCTGTGGTTTAGAACTCAAGTTTCACCAAATGAGGCCTGCTTGAGTCAGGTTGTAAAAAATAAGAAAGGGTTGTGGCCAGCGCTGTTGGATAGAAGTTAAGCTGCCACCTACAGTGCTGGCATCCCATATGGGTGCTGGTTCAAGATCTGGCTGTTCTATTTTTGATCCAGCTCTCTGCTAATGCGCCTGGAAAACCAGCGGAAGATGGCCCAAATCCTTGGGCCCATGGACCCACATGAGAGACCTGGAATAAGCTCCTGGTTTAAGATCAGCCCAATTCCAGCTGTTGTGGCCATTTGGGGAGAGAACCAGTAGATGGAAGACCTCTCTCTGTCTCTGTCTCTGTCTCTGTCTCTCTGCCTCTGCCTCTCTGTAACTATGCCTTTCAAATAAATTAATTAATCTTTAAAAACAAATTAAAAGAGGGAATAAGAGAGAAAGGAAGAGGAAGGGTAGGAGCATGGGTGGAAGGGAGTGTAGGGTGGAAAGTGCCACTATGTTCCTAAATCACTTGATCTTAGCCAAAAAGCCAAGAAGCAACATGTTCCTAAATCTGTATATATGAATTACATGAAATTTGTTTGCCTTAAATTTAAAAATATTAAAATGGAGAACACCCAAAAAAACTAAGAGACAATGGATATCCAAAAATGAAACAGATTTAAAGGGGTTCTTTCTGAGTTTTGCTTTCTATACAGAATGTTCTATGTTTTTTCTCCTCATGTGTGTGAATGACATTTATCTTATCAAAGTAGGGTTATCTTTGACAGTAAAAAATAAAATAAAATTCAACAAGAAAGGCAAGAATCCAGCCTTCAAGTTGTTTACAATCTATTAGAAGGAAAAACAAAAGTACATGAACAGTCAACAAAGTTTGACATGATGAGTGTCAGCTAATGGGTGAGGGCAAAATCCTATGGGAATTCAAAAGGAAAAGAAAATTCATCCAGTTGAGGTAATCAGAGGTATTCAAGATAAGGATTCTTTTGAAACTAGGCTTTAGAGCCATTTCAGTAGCCAGTATAGCTCTGGAACTGAGAAATAAAGTCTTATTTAGGTTTGGAAGTTAGAGCTCTAGTGTGAAAAAACTTCATGACAAGAGAGAAGAGACAGCACAGAAGATTAAACCTTGAGTAATATCTGTATTTCAAAAATGGGCAGGGAAAAAGAAGTGACCATCAGATAAGACTGGGGAGCAATGTTAAAAAATGTCTGAATAAAACCAGTGTTATGGATACTCCAGAAGGATAGAATCTCAAGAACTACATGACAGTCAATTTTATAATGTCAAAGCTACAAAAATATTTAGCGAAATGGAGACTGAAAAACATTGCGTTGCGCAATTAGAAGGTCCACAGTAACTTTGTGAGAGCTTCATTGGAATAAATGGACACGTGAGTAGAACATGGAATCTCTCTCTGAAGAAAAACTATCTTGAAAGAGAGAGGGTTGGGAAGGTATTTGGCACAGTAATTAAGATGCTGCTTGGGATACCTTCATCCCGTATCAGAGTTCCTGGGTTTGAGTTCCACGTCTGATTCTGATCCAGCTTTTTGCTAAGGTGCACCCTGGGAGGCAGCAGATGATGGCTCAAGTACTTGCATCCCTATCACTCAGGTGGGAGACCCAGATTGGGTTCGGACCTTCTGACTTCATCCTGGCCAAGCCTTGGGTATTATAGGCATTTGGAGAGTGAAACAGCCTATGAAAGACTGATCTCTGTCTCTCTGTCTCTCTCTCTCTCCCTCCCTCCTCCCTCTCCCTTTTTCCCTCCTTCCTTGTTCCTCTCTCCCCCCATTCTCTCTCCATTTCCAATTCAAAAAAAAATTTTTTTAAAAAGACCTTTTTTTAAAAAAAGAAGGTTGAGCCAAGAAGTTGTTTTTAATATTCACATTTGTAAGATTAGGAGAGAACAGATAAGTATTGGAAAAAAGATATCAAGAGAGCAGGAAGAGATGGAATCCAAATGATACTTGGATAAAATTAAGATGTCTGGATGGGAAAAAAAGAAATCAGAAGAAGGTAAGGAAGTAAGTCTAGAAAAAGCAAGGAAGGTAATTAGAAAAGCTTATACCTAACTGCTTCTATATCTCTTGTCTCTATGATAAATGAAAGTATCAGCATGCTTGTAGGGTCCAGAGTCTTGGACTCTAGTCCCAGTTTAGCCAATTGTTACCTCCATGACCCTGAGTATATTATTTACTCTCTGGCTCTCTACTTTCTCGCCTGGAAAATTGAGAAAACCAGGTCTTAACTTGCAGTAATAGTTTATTATTTATGATTTATTTATTTGAAGGTCAGAGTTACAGAGAGAGAGGGAGAGACAGAAAGAGAGATCTTCCATCTGCTGGTTCAGTCCCCAAGTGGCCACACAGGCCAGGGCTGAACCAGGCCTAACCCAGGAGCCAGGAGCTTCATCCAGGTCTCCCATGAGGGTGACAGTGGCCCAACTACTTGGGCCATCTTTCATTGCCTTCTGCAGGCCATTAGCAGGGAGCTGGACTGGAAGTGGAGCAGCTGTTATATGAACCAGCTCCAATATGGGATGCTGGAACCACAGGTGGAGGCTTCACCCACTATTCCACAACACCAACCCATACAGTAATATTTTCATAATGATAATGCCTGTAACAGAAACTGCAGCGGGCCTGGTACATCATAGGTACATAATAAATGATAGCTATTATTATTATTATCATTATCTATAGGGTAAGATGAAATTATTATCATTTCATAGCATATAAAACTGTGAGAATAATACCCATCACACAGGTTTCATGGGAAAATAAAAGCTGATTTGTGTGAAGTTGGTCTTCTCTCTTACAAGGACCATCTTATTTTAGTATATTCTGAGAGAGGCATTTTCTCACTTCTGCTCCTGAACCGCCCACCTCAAAGCTGCCCCTCTTCAGTATTCTCATTTCAGTCAGGGGTCACCTCTTTCTTGGAGGCTGGTTGCCTCTGGAAATACTTGGACATAATAACTCACTATAGAGCAAGCTGCTCCCTACACTGTGGGGCCAGTGTGGGGTAATTCATGCTTCCTTTTATGATTCTATTCTTTATTCCTCACATCTCCACCACTCAAGGTGATGGTACTTACTGAAAAGTTGAGAATAACTAAAAAGAATTGTAACATAGGAAGGGAAAGACTCAAAACTTCACTCTTCATATGACTCATATGATTGTTTCCACAGCCCAAGAGAAAATACTCTAAATTTAAACCCTTTGCAGAGTTTCTATTCTCAATATTTTAGGTACTAGCCATCCTGCTTGCTCCTCAGGCCCATTTTCTTAGACCTTCAGTACAGCAGTCCAGGTGGACTTTTGTCCCCTAATCCTGGTCCCCTAGCAAACCAGCAAAATGAGGACTCATTCTGCTATCCACAGAGGAATAAAAATAAACATTACTCAACTCTTCACTTCCAAAACACCCATTCAAACCATACTGAATTATTTGAAGTTCCTCTATGGGATGATCTTCACAGAAAGTTCACAGAAAATGTGGATTATGAAAAACTACGCATGGATTTCAAAATTCTTTGTACTAAAATAAACTTATTTTTAAAGATGTATTTATTTATTTGAAAGTCAGAATTACACAGAGAGAGAAGGAGAGGCAGAGAGAGAGAGATAGAGAGAGAATGAGAAAAGTCTTCCACCTGCTGGTTCACTCTCCAATTGGCCGCAAAGGCTGGAGCTGTGCCATTCCGAAGCCAGGAACCAGGAGCTTCCTCCGGGTCTCCCACTTGGGTGCAGGGGCCCAAGAACTTGGGCCACCTTCTACTGCTTTCCCAACCCATAGCAGAGAGCTAGATCAGAAGTGGAGCAGCCAGGACTCGAACTGGAACCCATATGGGATGCTGGTACTGCAGGTGGCACAAACATTATACTCACATGTGTATGTGCATATATTATACATGTACATATGTACACATATTGAAATATAAATCTCTATTCTTAATATAACTGCATCCTTAGGCCACTAGAAAAGTACACGTTTCGCTACACATAAAACCACACACTATCTGGACCCCATCTGCATAAGAAAAAAATTTCCCTAAATTAAACACATGCTACACAATATTGCCCACAATAATAAAAGGCAATATAAGACCAAAGACTGTGGGTGTGAAGGTTAGGGAGGCAGGGCAAGAAATTACACATACACACCTAGTAATGACTCTACAAACATCCTTCACAAATTTCAAAATTGCCACTTTTCTATCATTCATAGGTCTGTTATTTTCCTTAAAATGGAGGGGTATAAAATCACAATTTATGATCCTCCTATCCAAAAACACTCCTCGAATTATATACATGAAGGAGCTACTTTAGCACCAGGCACATAGTAGACATTCAATAAATACTAGCTATAATTGTAATGCTTTCATTGTGTCACTCATAAGTTGAGAAATATGAGATTCAATCCTTCTAATAGTTCCCCATTTTCTGAACCTAATTCACTTTAATTTGTGTTAATATAAGTATTATTAATATAAAGAGAACAGATTTAATGTAGTTCATAGATACGATTCTAAGAATATACTTCCCTTTTTCTTTCTTTCTTAATTTTTGAGATAAAATGTTTTCAATTTACTTTATAGTCAAAAGCTTAATGCTCCACTAAATAAAAAGTAAAGAAACCACTATTCAGCAGGAAAGCCATAAACAATAATCAAATCAAAAGGTGTCATTTTCACTCATATACAGTATAAATTTGTATGCTCTCTCTTTATATTAAATACCACGAATCAGAGAAACCATGTGATACTTGTCTTGTGGGACCTGGATTATTTTACTAAGCATAATGATCTCCAGTTGCATCCATTTTGTTACAAATGAAAATATTGTATTCTTTTTTTTACAGCTGGGTAATATTTCATTGTGTATATATGTCACATTTTCTCTTTTTTTAAGATTTCATTTGTTTTATTTGAGAGGTAGAGTTACAGACAGCAAGAGGGAGAGACAGAGAGAAAGGTCTTCCTTCCATTGGTTCACTCTCCAAATGGCCACAATGGCCGGAGCTGCACCAATCCGAAGCCAGGAACCATATGCTTCTTCCAGGTCTCCCACGTGGGTGCAGAGGCCCAAGGACTTGGGCTATCTTCTACTGCTCTCCCAGGCCATAGCAGAGAGCTAGATTGGAAGTGGAACAGCTAAGACTAGAACCGGTACCCATATGGGATGCCAGCGCCACAGGCAGAAGATTAACTTACTGTGTCACTGCGCCAGCCCCGCCACATGTTCTTTATCCAGTCATCAGCTGATAGACATCTAGGTATTCTACATCTTAGCTATTGTAAACTGAGCTGATATAAAAACAGAAGTACAGGTAACTCAAAGTACTAGAGGAAAACATAAGAGAAATGCTACAAGACACTGGCATAGGCAAAGATATCTTGAATATAACACCAGAAGCACAATCAGTAAAAGCAAAAATAGACAAATGGGATTACAAGAAGCTAAAAAGCTTCCACACAGCAAAAGAAACACTCTACAAAATGAAGAGGCAACCTACAGAATGGGAGAAAATATTTGCAAACTATGTGTTTGATGAAAGATTAATATTCAGAATGTATCTTTAAAAACTAAAGAAACTCAACAACAACAAAATAAAAATCCTGTTAAGAAATGAGCAAAGGACACGAACAGGATAAAATACAAATGGCCAACACACACATGAAAAAATGCTCAGGATCACTAGCCATCAGGAAAATGACAATAAAAACCCACAATGAGGTTTCACCTCACCCCAGTTAGAATGGCTCTCACACAGAAATCAAAAAATAACAAATTCTTGTGAGGATTTGAGGAAAAGGTACCCTAACGCACTGTTGGTGGGAATGTAAACTAGTGCAACCATTATGGAAGACAGTTTGGAGATTCCTCAGAAAACTAAATATGGATTGGGGCTGGCACTGTGGCATAGCGGGTAAAGCTGCTGCCTGCAGTGCCAGCATCCCATATGGGCACTGATTTGAGTCCTGGCTGCTCCACTTCCGATCCAGCTCTCTGCTATGCCCTGGGAAAATAGTAGAGGATGGCCCAAGTGCTTGGGACCCTGCACCTGTGAGGGAGACCTGGAGGAAGCTCCTGGCTCCTGGCTTCTGGTCAGCGCAGCTCCAGCCGTAGCAGTCATTTGATGAGTGAACCAGTGAATGGAAAATCTCTGTTTCCCTGCCTCTGCCTCTCTGTTACTGCCTTTCAAATAATAAATAATCTTAAAAAAAACTAAATATGGATCTACATATGATCCAGCTCTCTCTATATAGATATAGATATAGATATAGATATAGATATAGATATAGATGATATAGATATAGATATAGATAGAAATGGATAGATATACACACACAAAGGAAATGAAAGCAGCATATGAACTTAATTATCTTAACAAAAACATTACCACAATTTTACCGACATTACCATCATTTTTTTTCTGAAAAAAAAAAAACTTTTTTATTCATAGGTTGTTTAGAGTTTGTGGATACAAACTACACTTACCAGATTGTTATGAAGTTCCCTCTTTATATATTCTCCTTACAGTAGTATTTTTTAAATGTATTGTTCAATGTTACACTCAGCTTTGTTAAGAGAAGATGTCATAACAAAAGAAACTGAAAGCCTGATATTTAACCTTGTGGAAAAAACTTCTACAAATAGAGTTGAAACTGGTTGGTTGTTTCCCTCTAGGCCATTTAAGTTTAAAAATGAATGATGCACTTTTCAATTTAAAATATACATCAATTTCTTCCAAACTGACCAAACAGTGTCAAATATAGAACGAAAAGTATCAGAAATATTAGAACAAGATCAGCAGGCTACATAATGACTTCAGAGTTCAAAAGACATACCCTTGTTTTCTGATTTCCCATGGATAGTATGGAGATCTTGTTCCCAGCAAATATCATTATTCTGCTCTGAGGTTCAGTTGAGGCTTTCAAGGAAATCAATGCATTTTCATCAATTTCACATTTGAGAAAATGTGAAACGGGAACTAAATTTTATTGAGTGATTGCTTCATGTTAGGCATCTCTATATCTTGTTCTTAATCCTCACAACAATCATATAAGGTAGAGATCATTATATCAAGTTCATTGCTGAGGAAATAAGTTCAGAGACTTTAATCTATTCATGGTCACAAGCAATTGAATTTGAATATGATAATTTAAATGTGTAAAGTATTATTCTACTTTTCCCTAAAATATTTATGTAATATATACACATCTGTCTCTTGCTCTTTTTTCCTTCTAAGAAAGATGTATTCAGCTCTCTCACCTGAACAAATACACTATTAATATCAATTGATAAGCATATTATTAATGGTTATATACCAGGTAGGAACTTTCCTCTACAAGGTCAAATCTGCAAGAAATATTATTTTCTAGAAATGAAGAAATAAAACAAAGAAAAAACTAAAAAGAAATATTACTTTTTTCATTTTTCTACAATGTAAATTCATTTCTATTCTGAGCTCCATTTCACTGTCATGGCAAGAGCATAATCTCAGTCAATGCCAGGTCCACTTATTTTCCCAGGTTATTTCTACCTTCTAGGAGCTTTCTAAAACGTGCAGACAAAAAGAGAGGTATGGAATCTGGCCCCAGAGTCAAGCACACATCCCTTTTTCTTTTTTTTTAATTTTTTTTTTTTTGACAGGCAGAGTGGACAGTGAGAGAGAGAGAGACAGAGAGAAAGGTCTTCTTTTGCCGTTGGTTCACCCTCCAATGGCCGCCGCGGCCAGTGCACTGCAGCCAGCGCACCGCGCTGATCTGATGGCAGGAGCCAGGTGCTTCTCCTGGTCTCCCATGGGGTGCAGGGCCCAAGAACTTGGGCCATCCTCCACTGCACTCCCTGGCCACAGCAGAGAGCTGGCCTGGAAGAGGGGCAACCGGGACAGAATCTGGAGCCCCGACCGGGACTAGCACCCAGTGTGCCGGCGCCACAAGGCGGAAGATTAGCCTAGTGAGCCGCGGCGCCGGCCAAGCACACATCCCTGAGACGCATTTTGTTACCTTAATATCACTAGACCTTCTGCAGTTTATGCATCATTACATAGGAGTCTTTCTGCTGGCTCAGTGCACACACAGATTCATCCATATATTCCATGAATTTCTGGTTCTTCTCGCACAGGGCCCACCGACTTGTGTGCTCTAATCAAATTCCCATCATTGTTTATTTCCTCCAGGCTGCTTCAGTAGGGGAGAATGTCAATTTCCATCCTTCTTTTTCCTTTTCTCCCTAAAATATCACATAAATAACTCTAAAGACTTAGGCTTTGAGTCACAAACTATAGAGAGGACTTGCATACTCTTCTGCATTATGCTTTGTCCTATCCCTCTCCTGATATGATGTACATGGAAAAGGAAATGAGAAAGAGGCAACTGTACAGAAGAGAGAAAAAAAAGAGTTTAATGTCTCAAAAATACATCCTACAATCTTTATGTGACCTGTTTTTGACATACATATCCTCTCCATCCTCATTAACAATTCTTTTTTTTGACAGTCCCCTTCATTTAGAAGATGTTCAATAAATGTCTCCAAAAGGCATAAAATGGGCCCATAAATACATGGCACATACACTTAAAGATACATAATAATACAAACATTCATCATATGCTAACAACCAAACAAAATGTAACTTGATAGCTAAAGAAATTCTGTGGAGGAAGTAATTCCCAGAGGCCCAGGTAATCAGGGGTATTGTCGCAGAGACTATTGACTATGTGACAAACCCTGAAGGTCCTATGAGTTTAGAAAATTAAGAAGGAAAAGAGACTTCTGGCAATGAAATAATGCAATGATAAAATGTATAAATAACTTGCTTTTCCTTTCTTCTCATTCCCATCCATCTTGTACATTGTTGGTAGAATACATTTTTTAAAGCAGAAATTTCATCATAACTTTCAAATATGTTCAACCAACTTTCAGACTGCCTTAAAAAGACAATGTCACAGTGTTAAAGAGTGTTGGGCTTAATAAAGTTGGTGAACTAAAGACATATGACTCCTCTACCTTACCAAACACCAAGAAAATTATAGAGTAAAACATACAAACACACACACATACAATGACAGAGAGAAGAAGAACAAGAAAAAGAAGTTGTCGTCGCTGTAGTAGTAGTAAAGCAAAAGGGCAGGTGGTAGCTGGCTTAGCAGACACAAGAAATTTGAATCCTGAGTGAGTCATAGGAGAACCCAGAAGAAACCTGATTTGTACTGAAGAATCTCTTTAAATCCCAGGCATTTACTTTACTAGTGTGCATCTGGAAAGAGAGGTAAAAAAGAAGTAGAAAACAAAAGAACTTAAAAGTCTGTTTACAAAGCAACAAGAGCCCTGAATCTGCATCTTCATGTCCTGTGGCTACGTGACTGGACAGTGCTCCCTAAATTCATCAAGCGACTAAAAGTAGAATCTGTGGAGAGGATAAAACAGATGATGTCTGAAATGCAGGACATGAGTCACAGAGTGGAGTAGGGATGCCATACTGAAAACAGGGATGGAGTAAAAATTGGCAAACAAGGAATATTGAGTCCCATTGCCTTCTTCAACAGTGCAGTTCCCAGATGGCCAGCAGCTATTTGTACACTTCAGACAGAAGCTAGTAGGATGTCTTGACATAGAATACCACCAATACAAGAGGAAAGAACTAAAGATGGTGAGTCTAAAGATATTAATGATCAGGGAATCTTCAGGGAAACAGCCCAGCCAAACTACTGATAATGAAGCCTAGCATTTCTAGTAATTTTTTTTGTCTCCCTCCTAAATACGAATTGGCATCCAAAGATCACAGACATCTGAGGAAATGCTTTCATGAGAGATAGCAGAAGAAGTAAACAGGAGTGAAAAAAGTAAAGGAAACAGAGATGATACAGGGAGAAGAAAACTACAAAAGAAAACACCCATGCACATTAATATCCTCAGCATCACACAATATAATCACTGAACACTGGTCTAACAATTTATAGAGAGGATAGAGAAATGGAGGAATGGGAAGTGTGCTTTTGTGGGGAGTGCAGGCGATGATTGCATAGAATGAATTAGAAAACTTTCCTTTGTTGATATGTGACTGGCCCATTTTGTATAGTGTCACAATTGTCTGTTGAAAGTCTGACAGAATTCAACTGTAACATCATCTGAGTCAAGTCTATAGTTAGGGATAATTTTTGAAATCTCTTTCGAATTCTTATTTTACTATTTTCCTATTCAAATTTTTCTACTATTTCTTTAGTTAATTCTGGTAGTCATCCATTTTCTCAAGATCAAATTTAGGCTATATAATTGTAAACACAGGATTTCACCTATAAATTTTTAAATATCTTCTGTATTTTAATTCCACTTTTTAAATATTATTTATGTGTTTGCATTTTTTCATAATAATACTTGTGAAAGTTTTTTTCTTGCTCTTTCCAAAACCACATTTGTTTTATTGATTAAATTTAATGTATTGTTGACTTATCTCATTGTTTTCTATTGCCTTTTCTGTATCTATCTCCTCAGATTTCTTTGAGCTTATTTTTATGTTATTTTTCTACCTTGTTGAGTTAAGCACTTAATTTTTCCCTGTTTTCTAATAAGTAAATATATTTAAAGCTATACCTTATACCCTGAATATAATTTGGAACATCCCATGGGTTTGGATATGTAGTACGTTGATGGTTCCTCATTTGTAAACAAATTGTAATTTCAGTATTTTTTACCAAAGCTTATTTAAAAGGCTGCATTTTCACTTCAGATTTGAATATAGAGGATAACATTTCCCCTAAAGATGTTCTTGCTTTAATCCCTGGACCCTGTTACCACACATGGCAAAAGGGACTTAACGTCAAGTGTTTTAAGACATGGAGGGACCAATAAGTAACAATGACCCTTAGAAGATGAGCGAGAGGTGCAGGAAAGTCAAAGAAGTAGACAAGGCAGTGAAGGCAGAGGTTAGGGTGATGTGGGCATCCTCTAGAAACTGGAAAAGGCAAGGAAACTGGAAAGAGCCTCAGAAGGAACAGAGATTTGCTGACAGCTGATTTTACCCCCATTAGACCTACTCCTGATTTCTGACCGCTAGAATTGTTAATAAATGTTTGTCTATTTAACCCACTAAGTACATGATAGCTTCTTACAGATGCAATAAGAACCTAATGATTATTTGCTTTTTAAAATTCCTTATATTGCAACTGTAGTAAGAGAAAATGAATTGCTTACCTTCTGCTTTGAAGAATTTATTGTCTTTTCTTGTGGTCAAATTCGTCTTCAGTTTTTGTAAATGTTTCCTATTTGGCTGAAAAGAATGCGAAAGTTATTTTTGATAGAGATAAGCATTAAACATATGATAAAGTTTACTGTGTGTCCAACAGAAAGTGTTCTACATATTTCAAAATGATACTGGTAGGTACAGAAAGGTTTATCATGTCATGGTACATCTACTTGGAGGATAATTGCTGGTATCCATAAAAGATATATCCCTATGTCTAGTTTTTTTTTTTTAATTTAGTAACTTGTAACATTTTGTCCTATCACTTCATATGTACATATTATGTATATATATATATATATATACACACACTATTTTCCTTGAAAACATGGATATTAATAGCATAAGATGTAGGCTTCATGACAATGATCATTAATTGGGGAGAAAGAGTATATTGTCATGTACATGATATAATTCACTGGAGCACTAGTTATAACTATATACCAAATAATATAAAACCTATGCAATTTTATACCTTCTATATATACTACCACAAATAAGAGAAAACATGATATTTGCCTTTTGGGGTCTTGTCGCTCCCCCTCTTCGTGGAGGAGCAACACTGAACCCTGCGCTGTTCTTTCTATCTGCTCGGCCTTCCCCGGGTTTGCTGCTGGTTCTTCCCGGGTTGGCTACTATCCCTTCCACCTCCGTGGAAGGGCAGTTCCCCCTGGCCACATTCCCCACTTCCGCAGGGGAGCGGCACACCGCCGGCCGGCTTTCTTCGGGGGCTGCACGGGTTCCCTTAGATGTTCCCCATAGATGTTCCTGGTGCATGCCGTCTCTCTCCTCCTTTATAGTCCTCCTCCGCCAATCCCAACTCGGCTGAGTACGCTGCTCTCCAATCAGGAGCAAGTCCTACAGTTAATTGGTTGAACTGGAGGCAGCTGTGCGGAAGCTGTTTACTTCTCTCCCAGCGCCATATTGTGGGAGAGCAGATGCATAGAATAAGTCCTAATTCGAGTAACTTAGTCTAGTCCGGATTGCTCCCCACAGGGTCTGGATTATTTCACTAGCATAATGATCTCCAGTTGCATCCATTTTGTTGCAATTGCCAGGATTTAATTTTTTATGACTAATATTCCATTGCGCATATATATATATATATATATATATATACACACCACATTTTGTTATAAAAAAAGATCTGTTTCCTTGTTTTGAAAGACTTACAGGAAGAGAGGGAGAGACAAATAGAGAAAGAAAGATATTTCATCCACTGGTTCATTCTCCAGATGGCTACAATAGCCAGGGCTGGGCCAGGCTGAAGCCAGTAGTCAGGAGCTTCATCCAGGTCTCCTAGGTGGGTGACAGGGGCCCAAACACTTGGGCCATCTTCTGCTGTTTTTCCCAGGTCATTAGCAAGGAGCTGGATTGGAAGTGGGGTAGCTGGGACTTGAACCAGCATCCATATGGGATGCTGGCATTGCAGGTGGTAACTTTACTCTCTACAGCACAATGCCAGCTCCATCCACATTTTCTTTATATGATCATCAGTTGATGTACATCTAAGTTGATTCCATATCTTTGTTATTGTAAATAGAGTTTCTATAAACACAGGAATGCATGCTGATTTCATTTCCTTTGGATATTTTCCCAATTGTATTGCAGATTCATGTTTTGTTTTTGAAGAATCTCCATACTGTTTTCCATAATGGTTGTACTAACTTTCATTCCCATCAACAGTGTAATAAGGTACATTTCCCTCCACAATCTCACCAGCAGGGGTGTGTGTGTGTGTGTGTGTGTGTGTGAGAGAGAGAGAGAGAGAGAGAGAGAGAATAGCCATTCTAACTTGAGTGAACTGATACCTCATCATGGTTTTTCTCCGTATTTGCCTTATAGTTAATGATCCTGAACATTTTTTATATATCTATTGGCCATTTGTATTTTTTCCTTTGAAAATGTCTATTTCTATCTTTTGTCCATTCCTTAACTGGATTTTTTTTCTTGTTGTTGAGTTTCTGAGCTCCTTATATATTCTGGATATTAATCCTCTATCAGAGCTACAGTTTGCAAATATTTTATCCTGTTCTTTCAGTTGTCTCTCCATTTTGTTAATTGTTTCCTTTGCTGTGCAGAAACTTTTTAGCTTCCAAACTTCTTAATTTTGTCTATTTTGCCTTTATTGTCTATGTTTTGGTGGTGTTACCCAAAATAATCTTTGCCTAGACTAATGCTTTGCAATGCATCTCCTATATTTTCCTCTAGTAGCTTGATAGTTTTAGGGCTTAAGTTAGAACCTTGATCCATTTTGAGTTGATTATTATACGGTGTAAAGTAAGAGTCTTGTTTCAAAATTCTGTATGTGAAAATCCAAATTTTCCAATACTACTTGTTGAAGAGAATAAAATCAATGGACACAAATCAATATAATTCTTATATACCAACAATGATCTGGCTGAGAAACAACTTTTAAGAGTTTCCCAGCCGGCGCTGTGGCGCAATGGATTAAGGCCCTGGCCTGAGGCGCTGGCATCACATGTGGGCACCGGTTCTAGCAGGTGAGCTGGATTGGAAGTGGAGCAGCCGGGTCTCGAACCAGCGCCAATATGGGATGCCAGCACTGCAGGCAGCAGCTTTACCTGCTACACTACAGCACTGGCCCCATCATGATGTATTGACCTTAATAGCCCTGTAGTATGTTTTAAAATCTGCTATTGTGATGCTTTCAACTTTGATTTTATTGTTTAAGACTGCTTTGGCAGGGCCAGCACAGTGGCTCACTTGGCTAATCTTCTGCCTTGGCACCAGCATCCCATATGGGTGCCGAGTTCTAGTCCTGGTTGCTCCTCTTCCAGTCCAGCTCTCTGCTGTGGCCCAGGAAGGCAGTGGAGGATGGCCCAAGTGCTTGGGCCCCTGCACCCCCATGGGAGACCAGGAAGAAGCACCTGGCTCCTGGCTTCGGGCCAGTGCAGTGCCAGCCATAGCGGCCATTTGGGGAGTGAACCAATGGAAGAAAGACCTTTATCTCTGTCTCTCTCTCTCACTGTCTATAACTCTACCTGTCAAAAATTAAAAAAATTTTTTAATTTAATTTAAAAAAGATTGCTTTGGCTATTCCAGGTCTTTCGTGTTTCCATAGGAATTTTAGGATTTTCTTTCTAGCTCTTTAAAAAATGTCTTTGGAATTTTGATGAGGATTGCATTGACCCTGTAAATTGCTTGATGATATTAATTTTTCTAGTCCATGAACATGGAAGATATTTCCATTTTTTTGTACATGTATTCTTTTTTCTTTTATAAGTGTATACTGGTTAAGTGTGTTTCTTATAGGCAATGCATAGTTGGGTCTTGTTTTCTTATCCATTCAGCCAGTCTTCATCTTTTATTTCTTTATTTTTTAAGGAATGCAAATTTCAGTCTGTATCTTTTAATTGGTGAATTTATTCCATATATATTCAAGATTATTTTTTCATCTATGACAGCAAAAGAGATTATTTAATGTACATGTGTTGCACTCAGCCACAACTGAGAACAGAACTGGTCTGGAATGTTACAGGCCTAAGACAAAGGGCCATCAGGGACTGTTTTGGTGTTAGTAAAGTGGGTTTCACTGTGGTTTCAGTGATCCATTGGCAATGGAATTTCCAGATAATTTGAAACAAGTTGTAGATAGTAGCCAGCAGTCTAACAACTTATAGCAGTGTCCTGGGGTCCAGCACTTCTTTCTTCTGCTCCTTTGGCCATCATGGGTACACAGACCAGCAGTTTACTCAGATTTCTGTCTCAGCTTTCTTCTTATGAACTTCAGCCTGTACATTCGCTTCTTCCTCCACTTAGCTCTCATGGTGTAGAGGTCTCCAAAAAGGTGGTAATAAAGCTGAGCCAAGATTATTATTGACAGCTAATGACTTGGTCTGGCTATTTTTCCATAAATATTCCTATTGTTGTAAATCCCCTTTGTTCTTTTACTAAGATATTTTCTGCCTTCACATTCTTTTATGATGCTAATTGCCTTTCTGTTTCTGTATGTAAGTATGGGCTTAAGTATCATACCTAAGGCTGACCAGATGATGATAAATTTTTCTAATTTTTGCTTGTGTTGTAAAGTCTTTATTCACTTACATCTAGAAAAGAGAATGTTACCAGGTAAAGTATTCTGGTTTGGCAGGCTTTTATTCTTCTAGAACTTGGACACCTATCTCTCCATTCTGTCATGGCCTTTTGGGTTTCTATGGAGAAATCTGCTATCAATCTGATGAAAATTCTTTTAAAACTGATCTGTTACTTTTCTCTCGCAAATTTTAGGATATTCTGTCTATGTTTTTCATTTGAAAGTTTGAATATAATATGTTGTGGTGAGACTCTTTTCTGATCATATCCATTTGGGGTACTATGCACTTCCCAAATACTATGCATTTGGATTTCTATATCTGTCTCCAAGTTGCAGAAATTTTCTGATATTACTTCATTGAATACGTTTTATTTTCTTCTTTAAAAATTTTTATTTAAGTTATACATTTCATGTACCTCATATATACAGATTTAGGAACATAGTGACACTTCTGCCCTCACCCTGCCTCCTACCCAAGCTCCAAACCTTCCTCCTCCTCCCTCTCACATTCCTACTCTTAATTTTTATAAAAATTTATTTTCAGTTTACTTAATGATCATATAGTTAACCCTACATTAAGTAAAAGAGTTCAACAAATAGTATGAAGTGAAAAAAAAAAAAAAAAAACACTGTTCCTCAACAGTAAAGACAAGGGCTGTAAACAGGCATCAAATCTCAAAATGTCTGTTTTACTCCAATGCATTACATTTTAGGTACTCTATTAGTTACCTTACATCAGGGAAAACAAATGATATCTATCTTTTCAGGACTGGCTTATTTCACTAAGTATAATAGATTCCAGTTTTGTCCATCTTGTTGGAAAAGAAAGGATTTCATATATTTTTACAGCTGAGTAGTACTCCACAGTGTATATACACCAAAATTTCTTTATCCAGTCAACAGTTGATAGACATTTGGGTTGATTTCATATCTTAGCTATTGTGAATTGTGCTGCAATGAACATGGGGTACTGATAACTCATTCATATACTGATTTCTTTTGGTTTGGGTAAATTCCCAGGAGTGAGATGGCTGGATCATATGGTAGGTCTATATTTAGATTTCTGAGGTATCTCCATACTCTCTTTCACAATGGAAGCAACAGTTTACATTCCCACCAACAATGGACCAGGATAATATTTCCCCATATCTTCACCAGCATTTGTCATTTGTTGATTTTTGTATGTGAGCCATTCTAACAGGAGTGAGGTGAAACTCCCCATAGTTTCAATTTGCATTTTCCTGATGGCTAGAGATCCTGAGCATTTTTTCAAGAGTCTGATGGCCATTTGAATTTCGTGTCTTGAAAAATGCTGTGCAAATCCTTTGTCCACTTCTTAATTGGATTCCTTATTTTGTTGATGTTGAATTTCTTAAGCTCTGTATGGATTCTGGATGTTAACCCTTTATCAGTTGCATAGTTTGCAAATATTTTCTCGCATTCTGTCAGCTGGCTCTTCACCTTGCTGAGTGTTTCTTTTGCAGTGCAAAAGCCTCTCAGCTGGATGTAATCCCATTTGTCAATTTTGGCTTTGATTGCACGTGCTTCTGGGGTCTTTTCCAAGATGTCTTTGCCACTGTCTTGCAAAGTTTCCCCAATGTTCTCTAGTAATTTGATGGTATTGGGTCATAGATTTAGGTCTTTGATCCATTTTGAGTGGATTTTTGCGTAAGGTATATGATGAAACAAGGACATAAGCCTTAGCCATTCTCACTCATTGTCCAAAAGATAAACATTGGAATATATTCCTTGCCTTTGGTTCTCAGTTGGGTCTCATACCCTATTGCCTTTACACCCCTGCATTCTTTCCCAGATTCCCAAGGTCCGGCCAGGCCACCTGGAAGACCAGTTCCAGGAATTCACCTCTGCCTGCAGCCCCCTACTGCCACCCCATCCCTAGCCCTCCTAAAATGTAAAAAGGCCTGGCCCCTGGCATCAGAGCCTTCTGCCACATGTTCCATCAATGTGCATACTGTCAGTTGGTCATCCACCTCTACAAATTTATTTTCTCTGGATAAATTCAGTCTGTCTGTAGATTCGTATACTGGCTCCTCTCTATTCTGCACTTCTTTTCCTAACAGTGTAAGGTAGGGGTCTAGTTTCATACTTCTGCACATGGAGATCAAGTTTCCCCAGCACCAAATGTTAAAGAGACTGTCCTTGCTCCAGGGATTGATGAATTGCTTTTAGCTCCTTTGTCAAAGATAAGTTGGTGTAGATGCACGGATTGATTTCTGGAGTTTCTATTCTATTCATTGGTCTACAAGTCTGTTTTTGTGCCAGTACTGGGCTGTTTTGATTATAACTGCCCTGTAGTATTGTCTTAAAAACAGGTACTGTGATGTCTCTGGCTTTATTTTAGTTATATAAGATTGTTTTAGCTATGTGGGGTCTTTTGTGTTTCCATTTGAATTTTAGCATCATTTTTTCTAGATCTGAGAAGAATGTCATTGACATTTTGATCAGCATCACATTGAATCTGTAATTGCTTTTGGTAGTATGGACATTTAAATGATGTTGATTCTTCAAATCCATGAACATGGAAGATTTTTCCATTTTTTACTGTCTTCTTCCATTTCTTTCTTTAGCGTTTTATAATTTTCATTGTAGAGATCTTTGGCATTCTTGGCTAAATTTATTCTAAGGTATTTAATTCTTTTGGAGCTATTGTGAATGGGACTGATCATAAAAGTTCTTTCTCAGCCATGACATTGTCTATGTAAACAAATACTACTGATTTTTGTGTGTTGATTTTATATTCTGCCACTTTACCAAACTCTTTTATAAGTTCCAATAGTCTCTCAGTGGAGTCTTTTGGATCCCTTATGTATAGATTCATGTCATCTGCAAATACGATAGTCTGATTTCCTTCTTTCCAATTTGTATTCTTTTGATTTCTTTTTCTTGTCTAATGTATCTCACTAAAACTTCCAGAACTATATGAAATTCAGTGGTGAGAGTGGGGATCCTTAACTGGTTCTGTATCTTAGTGGGATTGACTCCAGCATTTCCTCATTCAATAGGATACTGGCCATGGGTCTGTCATAAATTTCCTTGATTGTGTTGAGGAATGTTCCTTCTATAAACAATTTTTAAAGTTTTCCACATGAAAGGATGCTGTATTTTATCAAATGTTTTCTCTCATCTCTTGAGATAAACATATCTTCAGTTTGTGAATGTGATGTATCACATTTATTGGTTTGCAAATGTTGAACCAACCCTGCATAGCTGGGATAAATCCCACTTGGTCTGGGAGAATGATATTTCTGACGTGTTGTTGGATTCAATTACCTAATATTTTGTTGAGGATTTTTGCATCTATGTTCATCAGGGAAATCAATCTACAGTTCTCTTTCTCTGTTACATTTTTTCTAGCTTAGGAATTAAGGTGATGCAGGCTTCATAGAAGGAGTTTGGGAAGATTCCCTCCCTTTCAATTGTTTTGAATACCTTGAGAAGAATTAGAATTAGTTCTTCTTTAAACATCTGTTGGAATTTAGCAGTGAAGCCTTCTGGGCCTGGGCTTTTCTTTGTTGGGAGGGTCTTTATTACTGATTCTATTCCTGTCTCTGTTACTGGTCTGTTTATTTTTTCTATGCCTGCATGACTCAATTTTGGTAGACTAGACGTGTCCAGAAATCTATCAATTTCTTCTAGGTTTCCCAATTTGTTGGCAAACAAGCTTTTTGTGTAATTCCTGATGATTCTTTTTATTTCTGTGGTATCTGTTCTTTCATTTCCTTTTTCACTCTGATTTTACTGACTTGGGTCTTTCTCTTTTATGGTTAGGTAGGTCAATGGTGTATCAATTTTGTTTATTTTTTCAAAAAAGCTCTTTATTTCCCTGATCCTTTGTATTGTCTTTTTGGTTTCAATTTTATTTCTTCTCTAATTTTAATTACTTCTTTCCTCCTACTAATTTGGGTTTTCGTTTTTGTTTTTCTAGGTCCTTAAAATGCATTGATAGTTCATTTATTTGGTACCTTTCCAATGTCTTCATGTAGGTACTATTTGCTATAAACTTTCCTCTGAACACTGCTTTTGCTGTATCCCATAAGTTTTGATATGCTGTACTGTCATCTTCATTTGTTTCCAGAAAATTTTTTATTTTTTTGATTTCTTCTATGATCCGCTGTTCATTCAGGAACATGTTGTTCAGTCTCTATGTGTTTGCATATGATCTAGAAATTCTTGAGTTGTTGAGTTCCAGCTTCATTCCATTGTGGTCAGAAAAGATGCATGGTATGATTTCCTCTTTTTTTTGAGTTTGCTGAGACTTGCTTTATGGCCTAGCATATGGTCTATCCTAGAGAGAGTTCCATGTGCTGATGAGAATGTGTATTCTACAACTGTGGGGTAAAATGTTTTGTAGATAACAGTTAGGTTCACTTGGTCCATAATGTCAATTAGCTCTATTGTGTCTTTGTTAATTTTCTGTCTAGTTGATCTGCCTATTGATGAAAGTGTGGTATTGAAGTCCCCCAATAGGTCTCCTTTTCTTTTCCTTCCTTTCTTTTCCTTCCTTTCTTTCTTTCTTTCTTTCTTTCTTTCTTTCTTTCTTTCTTTCTTTCTTACAGTAAGTTAGGAGGAGGGGGAGAACATTTCTTTACCTTTAACCCTTACATTTATTTATTTTTTAAAGATGTATTTATTTATTTATTTATTTATTTGAAAGGCAGCGTGACAGAGGGAGAAGGAGAGACAGAGATAGTGGGGCTTGGCCAAGCCAAAGCCAGGAGCCAGGAATTCCATCAGAAGCCATGGTTTCCCAGGATGGTGGCAGGGGTCCAAGTACTGCTCTCCTATGTGCATGAGAAGGGAGGTGGATCAGAAATGGAGCAGCTGGGACTCAAACTGGCACCCATATGGAATGTTAGGTGGTGGCTTAACCCACTGCACCACAACACCCACCCTTGAATAGGTTTATCTAACCCATTCGTTTATTTCCATTCCTTCAGGATTTCCCAAGAATTATATCTGGGTTCATTTGATTGTACCCCAGAGATCCCAAATACTTTGTATTCGTCTTAATTTTTTCATTTTTTTTGTCTGACTGAGATATTCAAAAGATCTGTCTTCTAGATCAGATTTTTTTTTCTTCTTCCTCATTTAGTCTGTCATTAAGGCTTTCCATTATATTTTCATTTAATTTATTGAATTCTTCATTTCTAATATTTGTTTGTTTCTTAACCAATATCTCTATCTCCGCTGAATTTTTCATCTATTTCATATACTGCTTTCTTAATTTTTATTGAACTGTTTATCTGTATTTTCTGTATCTCTTTCAGTAACCTTACAGTCATTCTTTTGAATTCTTTGTCACGCATTTCATCAATCTCCCATTCTTCACAGTCTGATATTAATGTATTATTATGTTCCTATTGAGGAATAATATTGCCTTACTTATTCATACTTCTTGTATTTCTACAATGATTTTTAATTGACTGAAGGCTTTTTCCTGGAGATATGTCTCTATATGTTGGTTTGGTAGCTTGCTCTAGCTTTAGTTAGACTTTGTATATATTCTCCCTAAGTCTTAATTTGCTATAGTTGATGATAGCCGTAGTAGGAATCTAGGCTGTTCTTATAGTTCAGTGTAGTCGCTGAAATTCCTGCTATGTAAGTTCCCAGCTGTCTCACAAAGGTGGGAATGTTATTGGGTATATGACTTTGCTTATGTTGTGAATGTGTCTAGCATGTAGATTTCTAGTCAGCATGCAAGTCAGGACTGGAGTTGCAAGATCAGTGCTTGCTCCAGGAGCTGGATAGTCTTAGATCTCCTAGCCACTGCCTAGATCTAGAGCTCCAAGAGTACACTAATGCTGGGTGGAGGAGGTGGGTCCAGGAGATGCTCTCTGAGAGGACGGCTGGATCTTTTAAAGTAACTTTGAGTCTATAACAGCAGGACAAACTATCTTGGGCCACTCTGCATAGGCCGGGTTAGGTGCAAAAACTTTAGGCTGGAGCCACAAGTAAGCAGCAGCAACCAAAGTCTGGCAGCTTCTGTGGGAGGGGCTAGAGCTCTGAGCCCCATACTGGGCCTGGACAGAGCACAGAAACTCTGTGCAAGCAGTAGCAATGTGCTGTGTTAGATGTGGCACAGACATTCCAGTTCCAATTCCTATTGAGCAAAGTGTTGCTGAGGTATGTGAGGCACATTAGGCATAAACCAGAGCCTCAAGGGTGTGTGCTGTTCAGACCAAAGAGCTTAGGCCACTGTCTGTGGCAGGGGCAAGAGTCCAGAGTGACTTCCAAGATAAACACAGTGCATACCTCTGGCTGTCAGTTGGAGCAGGAGAGGGAGGGTGGAGGATGGAGCCAACTGTTGTGGAGCTTAGTCCCTTTACCATTTAATGGGCCAGAGGGAATAGGCTGATTTACTGTTCAGAGTACATACACAGTCCCAGCCAACTTTACCCACCCAGACATGGCCACTATCCAGAGTACCAACACACTACCTATTGCACACTCAGATCCTACTGCAAAATTCATCCCTAGAGTGCAGGGAGTTCTAAGCCTCCATAGGCCAACTGGGTGGTGGCACAGGAACGCTAACTCAGTCCCAGTGCTTACCAGTTCCAGATTCCACCTGCAGTGAATCAAGTGATCTGGGGAGGAGAGGCATTGGGAAAGAGGGTAATCGTTGATTCTGAGGTGGCAGGTCCCACTACTTCCAGAGTCCTAGAGACTGGCTGTCCCACTGCCCTGCCTCACTATCCGCTGAGGTACAGTGCACTGGGTGGGCTAGGGCACTGAGGCTGCCATTGCTCTGTTGGGCCCAGCTGGACCTGAGGGGCTCAATCTGCTTTGGTAGAATTCAGAGATATTTTTGAGGGCCCTAGAAAGAAGATAGGCAAAGGCTTCTGTCTCCTAGCATGGTATGGATTGTGACAGTGACACCCCCTCAAGATGTCACCTCACTGCAACAGCCCTAGCTCTGAGGGGTGGAGGAGGGAACAACATGAGTTCTTTCTCTGAAGGAGAGTCAACCTGAGTTCTCCTTTCTGAGCTACTGATACATTGTCACTGGACTTTTCTCTAGGGAGGGTTGCTATGGTAAAGGACTCCTGCAGATGGGCTCTGCTGATGCTCTCCTACCATCCTTTCCCCAGGCATAGGGAATCTCCTGGACCTTGGGGCCAGGGTTTCAGATACTGCCTGTTTGGTTTTGCTCTTCTTTCTCCTATCTCTATGCTGCTATGCCTACTGTTGGTGTCCTATTATGTTACCACTGTTCTCTTACTCTCTTCAGGCAGTCTTTCTTGAGCATTCATCTCTAGAAGTAGCTGCTTTGGGTTACTAGGTGGAGGGTGAGGTGAACTCTGAGCTTCTTTATATGGCCATTTTGAATACAGAACTCTCAGGCACATTTACTATTTGGTGTTAAATTGTTTCTAGTATTAGTATAGCCATATATGCTGAAAAAAGGAATGTTTGCCTCATATTTCCTTATCCTTTTATTTTTAACTTCTCTATCTTACTCATTTGGCTTTTTTTCTAGCTGTGCTTCTTCATGGTAGATAACTAGATTTTGTCAGAAAGGTAGTTGTTTTTGACCCAACTGAAATGTGTTTTTCTTTTAATATGGGATTTTAATACACATATATTTATATGATTAATGAAATGCTATTTTTTTAAAATTTATTTTATTCTCTCTCTCTGTCTACTCTGCCTGTCAAAAAAATTTATTTTATTTATTATAAAGGCACAGTGATAGAGGGAGAGAAACATAGATAAGAGACCTTCCATTCACTGTATTACTCCCCCAAATGCCTGCAACAGTCATGAGTGACCCAGGCCAAAGCTAGAGGCCTGGAATTCTATCCAGATCTCCCACATGGGTGACAGGGGCCCAAGTACTGGGCTTTCTTCCACTGCTTTCCCAGGTGTATTAGCAGGGAGCTGGATTGGAAGCAGAGCAACTGGGACTCAAACCAGTGCTGTGTTATAGGATGCTGGTGTTGCAGGTAACAGCTGAATACACTGCACAACAATGCTAGCCCCATTTATACTCTATTTCATATTTTTCCTTTCCTTCCTCTCTCCTACCCTCCCTTCCCCTCCCCTCTCCTTCTATCCTGTCATTTTCAGCTTAAGAAAAACTTTTCCATTTTATTTTTTTATTGCTTCTTCCCCCACTCTATCTATTGTATTTCATTAGATGATGATTGAACTTTTAAGATTGATTGACAACATCTTTTAATTTTTCTTTCAAATTTTCAACTCATTGATTTATAGGGTATTTGTTTATATGTTTCATTTTATTGAATCTTGGAATTTATTATCCAGAGCATCAGTTTGGTCTTCAGTCATGTTCATTCTATTATTAAACCCTTTTCAGGCATTTTCTTTTTTTTATTTATTTGAAAGGCAGAGTTAGAGAGAAAGAGAGAGAGAAAGAAGGAGAGACAAAGAGAGAAAGGTCTTCCATCCACTGGTTCACTCCCTAAATGGATGCAATGGCTAGGATGGGCTAGGCTGAAGCCAGGAGCCAGGAGCTTCTTCTGGGTCTCCCATGTGGGTGCAGGGGCCCAAGGACTTGGGCCATCTTTCGCTGCTTTCCCAGGCACATTAACAGGATCTAGATTGGAAGTGGAGCAGCTGGGACTTGAACTGGCACCTATATGGTATGCCTGCATCGCAGGTGGAAATTTAACCTACCATGCCACAATGCCAGTCCCTAGCATTTTCTTTACTTTGATAAAAACATAATATTCAAGAACGTGGTTTTGCTTTCTGGCCTTCTTTTGCTGTGAAAGCTATTTTGTTTTATGGATGTAATCTATTTTTATTTTTTTTTTCTGAAGAAGTTTTATTGTTTTATTCTTCATCTGCTGCCTGCATTGCTTCTGTTTTTTTCAGGTATCAATTGTTCTTGGTTTGCAGTAGTCTTTCTCTTTCAGGTAGCTATGCAGTAGTATTTGGCTGTTGATTCATGTTTGTCAGTGACAGACAAGATTCAGAACACCAGGAGCTGGCATGGCCTTTCCCTGCAGTTGTGTAGATGTGTTTTTCAACAGGGTGCTCCACTGAAAGGGTGGTATCTTCTTTGAACTCAGTTCTATGTAAATGAACAAGGCATTAGGCGTGAAAGATGTTACCAATGCAATTGCCAACATATTGAATTTACTTCCTTTCTGAGTGAAACTGTTTTTCTCATCTAACTCAAGTTCTTTTCCACTTCTCTCCCAAACTTCTATGTCCATACTAAAAGTAGTTAGTTCATTTTTTCAAAAGTAGTTTCCTTATCTCTTCCCCTCCCCACCATCACCAGGTTAAATGTTCTCAGTCTTCAGCTCAGTAAGAGGGCAGGTGTTAGCAAAAGAGGTTGGGGTAGAAAGGCAACAAGCTCTGCACTTCTAATTTAGTTATTTAGTTAATTTCACTGCTCACTGACCCAGGGTCCCTCTGCCTCCCAGCATTTATTGACTTTGTATTTGAAACTGCTTTAGGCTTGTTAGTTTCCTCTATTCTTCTCTTCCTGATCCTATCTACTTTCTATTCTCCAAGAACACCCCATAATTTCTGTTCCTCTGATGATAAACTCTAGTTTACCAGCATTGTCATTCATACAACAAATATTTATGGAGTGCCTAGACTGTGCCAGTCACTGGTCTAGGTATCCGGGATCTAGCCTGAACAAAACAGATAAATTCCTAGCAGCCAGAAAGCTGACCCTGGGGTGGGAGGAGGTGGGCAGACAGACATCACACCTATCATTAAAATACTCAGCTTATCAGGTGGTGATAAGTGCTAGAGGGAGAATGTAAAGAATGCCTGCTTGGGCCATGGGATGGGGGAGGGGGCGGGTAGCTGTATTAAACAGGAAGACCTAGATTGAAGAAAATAAAGGAAGGAACTGAAAGAGCCATGTAGATAGCTTAAAAAAAAAAGTCCAAACAGAACAGTAAGTACAGATACCTCAAATGAGAAGTGGCTGGTGTACTCAAGGAATCCTAAGAAGAATCATAATCATTGTATGGAATTTGGAAGAGAAAGGAAGGTAGATATTGGTGCTGTTACTTTACTTTGACCCAAATCTCTGGTGTGATTTTATTCTCTGGATGGGGCTTGGTCTCAGTCTCCATACAACTTATTTAACAATTAGCAATCCTTGTAGGACCTCTTATATTGCTATGCCATGGGTGTGCTAGATCCAGCTCATACCAATTTGTAAGAGTTGATAAATATTAAATATTCAGGGAGGCTATGGATAAAGCCTCCGCCTGCAGTGCTGCATTCCATAAGGGTACTGGTTCGAGTCCTGGCTGCTCCACTTATGATCCAGCTCTCTGCTTTGGCCTGCGAAAGCAGTAGAAGACGGCCTAAGTCTTTGAGCCCCTGCACCCACATGGGAGACCTGAAAGAAGCTCCTGGCTCCTGGCTCCTGGCTCCTGGCTCCTGGCTCCTGGCTCCTGGCTTTGGATTGGCACAGTGCCAACTGTTGTGGCCATCTGGGAAGTGAACCAGCGGATGGAAGGCCTCTCTCTTTCCCTCCTTCTCTCTCTGTGTAACTCTTGACTTTCAAATAAATTAATCTTTAAAAAAATATTCAGGAACATTACAAGTCAGTTGTAATTGGCCAGAGTAAAAGTATTTACCCCATAAAAATCATGAAAAACTACAATTAGAAGCATGCATTTGGCCATGGTAGTAGTGTTTACCCTATGAAATCAGGAAAAACTACAAATTAGGTCTTTTTTTTCTTTGAGAGCCACTTCATCAGCCCAGCATTGTAATTAACTTTCACATTATGTAACTTTTCTTATGTATGTGTTTTGCCTCCCAAAATAAATTAATACCCAAAGTTTCTTTTTTTTAATTTTTAAATGCCATTTATTTACTTGAAAGGCAGAGAGAGACAGCAAAAGTTCTCCTATTGGCTGATTCATTCATGATATTCCTATAATAGCAAAAGCTGGGCCAGGCCAAAGCCAGGAGCCAAGAACTCTATCCTGGTCTCCCCATGTGTGGCTGAGACTCAACTACTTGAGCCATCACCCTACCTCCCTTGGTATGCAACAACAAGAAGCTGGAATCATGAACAGAGCTGAGATTCAAATCCAGGTGTTGTCTCTCTCCTCCTTCATAGTCCTCTTCCACCAATCCCAACTCTGCTACCCACATGCCGAGTACGCTGCTCTCCTCCAATCAGGAGCAGGATCAGCTCCTGCAGGTTATTGGTCGAACTGGAGGCAGCTGTGTAAAAGTTGTTTACTCCTCTCCCAGTGCCATATTGTGGGAGAGCAGATGCATAGAATAAGTCTTAATTCCAGTAACTTAGTCTAGTCCGAGTTGCTCCCCACAGTTCCCCCTTTCTTTTTATTTTTTGGCATTGATAACGCACCTGTCTTCGGTGCCCCGCGGCGCATACTCTGCTCTGCTTGCTAGAGTTGCCCACAGGTGCTTACAAGCCCTACCAATCAGGCAAACCGAATCCGGGTCCTCTCTTTGCCATGTTGAGAGGAGGTTTTTAGGCGCTGATGCGTGCCTGTGTTCGGTGCCCTGCAGTGCATGCTCTGCTCGAGCTGCCTGCAAGTGCTTATCGCCTTAATCAGGCAGACCGAATCCAAGCCCTCTCATTGCTGTGTTGTGGGGAGGCCTTATTTTTCTCTATTTCTCTATCTCCGGGCATTCCTATCTCTCCTATTTTACTTCTATCTGCCAGCATTCCTATTTCTCTCATTTTACTTCTAAACTTCTGTTTCTCTTATCCCCGCGGCTTCCCGGCGCCCACCCCGCGGCGGCTTCCCGGCTCTGCGCGGCTTCAGCCCACGCTTCTCTCATCTGCGCGGCTTCCCTGCTTCGCGCGCGCTCCGCGGTCTCTGCGCCCTTCGCACCCGCACCACGGGCCTCCATGCCAGCCCTGCGCTCCCTATCTACTCGCACCCCGTGCGCTCTCTCCGCTTGTGCCCCGCGCGCTTTCTCTGCGCGGCTTCCGCAAATCACAGCCTAGGCTCACGTTTCCGCTATCGGTTGGTTTAGGTTGGTTTAATTTTCAGTCTAAGTTTCCCAGGCTAACCTGACGAAATCCACCTAGCTTACGTCTCCGCTTTTCGGTTTGAAATTTGTTCACCTTATATAAATAAAAATTATTTTAAAAATTTTAAAACTAAAAATGAATAAATTAGAATTTCTAGTTCAAAAGCTAGCTAGGACTCACAGCTATGTACATAACTGCAAAAATAATATCATTAAACCCATAATTGATGCATTGAATTTCTTTGTAAGTCATATTAATTAATCATGTCATACTTTAACATATTTTATCAGTAGGACTATGACAGTATCTAGGAATGTGTTTAGGTTTGAATATTAGATCACATTAATTCACTGACAAGATGACTTTATTGAAATGACCTAACACCTTGAACTTTGTCTTAGTCAGCTCAGACTGCTATAACAAAATATTGTAACTGGATGTATTACACAACAAGCTTTCTTTTTTCTCACAATTCTGGAGGCTGAGAAGTCCAAGATCAAGGTGGCTACAGACTCAGTGTTTGGTGAAGATCATTTTCCAACTCACAGAAGATGGTTTCTATCTACATCTTCACATGTCAGAGAGGGTGTAAAGCTTTCTTAAGACTCTTTTATAAAAGTATAAATCCTATTTATAGTTGTTCCATATGCATGACTTCCTCTAATCCAATTACTTGTTAAAGAGCCCACCACCTAATACCATCATATTAGGAGCTAGTGTTTCATCATATGAATTCTGGGAGGACACAAGCATAGAGTCAATAACATTCTGTCCCTGGTTCCCCAAAACCAATGCCCTTCTCACATACGAAATGCATGCATTCCATCCCAACAGCCCCAGAAATCTTAACTTATTCCAGCATAAACTAAATTCTTAAATTCAAAATCTCATCTAAATCAGATAAGGGTGAGACTCAAGGTAAGATTCATCCTGAGGCAAAATTTCTCTAGCTGTGGTGCTATGAAACCAGAGGAGTTATGTGCTTCTAAAATGAATGATGGGGCAAGTATAAGACAGATATTCCCATTCCAAAATGAACAAATAGAAAAGAAGGAAGAACTGATGAATCCCAAGTAAGTCGAAAACCCACCAAAACAAACTTCATGAGAAATCAAGACTAAAGAGTAATCTTTGATTCAGTGTTCTGCTCTCCAGTGCCCCTGGGGTGGGGGTCCTGTCTGAGTAAGCCCATTGAGGTGGCAGTCTTGCCCATGCAATTTTGTTAGCAGAGGTTGGTTCCCCATAGCTTTGTGTGGCACTTCGGTACAGCTTTGGGCAGAGGCCATCTGGTCTGCTAAAACCCAAGTAATTGGTCCCACTTTGTACATTAAATAAGCAATCCTGAGGACCTCTGAATACCTTTGGGGTCTTTCTTCCTTTGTTTTGAAGAACATGCATATTTGCAGCCAAATAGTTCTATGAGAGTACCTCAAAAAATTTATAGATTTCAAAAATGTTTTACCTAAATAAACTTATCTACTAATTCCATTTTTCCTTGAACTTTTTGAAGTACCATAATATGGTCCCATCCTGTATAATCTAAGAAGTCTAACAGTCTGTCTTCATTCTTTCCCATCTCCTTTCCTTTCAGTTCAAACTGGCAGTTTTCCTGCTGTGATGGCTCGTTGAATCTATTGTTTATATCCACACAAATAGCCTTATTAAAGGATCACTTTGTGTTTTCTTTTGAATTACTCTCTTTTTTGTGATATAGGTAGGCTTAAAAGTTTCTCAAAAGTTTTAATACATTTTTCCATAATAATTTCATCTTCAAGTCATTTCTCTCTTTTCATATTTTACATAAGCAATCAATAAGATGCAAGCTGTTCTTTCAACATTTTACTTAGAAATCTTGTCAGCAAAATATCCAATTTCATCACTCACAAGTTATAAATTCCACAAAACACAAGAATATGAATACAATTCAGCCAAGTTCTCTACCACTTCATAATAAGGATGTCCTTCTCTCCAATTTCAAATAACACCTTCCTCATTTCCATCTGGGACCTCACCAGAATTGCTTTTACTTTGCATGTTTCTATCAACATTCTTTCAGGATTACTTAGGTATTCTCTAAGAAGACTGAGCCTTTTCCACAGCTCCACTATTTTCTTTCTGAGCTCTTATCAAAATGGTCCCCAACATCCCATTCACGACCATGTGTACTTTTTCTAGCATGTACCTAAAAACTCTTCTAGCCTCTACTCATCACCCACTTCTTAAACTTCCCAGGGGCTAGCGTTGTGGCACAGCATGTAAAGCTATTGCCTGTGATGCCAGCATCCTATATGGGCATTGGTTCGAGTCCCAGCTGCTCCATTTCTGATCCAGCTCTTGGCTGATGGCCTGGGAAAGCAGTGGAAGATGGCCCACGTGCTTGGGCCTCTGCATCCATGTGGGAGACCTGGAAGAAGCTCTGGGTTCCTGGCTTTGGCCTGGCCTAGCCCCAGCCATTACAGCCATTTGGGGAATGAACTAGAGGATAGTAGATCTTTGTCTCTCTCTCTCTCTCTCTCTCTCTCTCTCTGTCTCTCCCTCTCTCTATATATAACTCTGAATTTTAAATAAATAAATCTTTAATAAAATAAAACTTTTTACACATCTGTAAGTATTTTTTGAATAGTCACAGCACACTTCTCAATGCCAATTTGGTTTTAGTGTAAGCTGTTTCAACAAACCCTCAGTTTTTCTTTCATATGTAAAATGTGTCTCTTCTTTACTCATCTCATCAAATTCTCTCAACACTGCTATAGTAAAACTGAAATTTTGAAAGATAAAAAGCATTACATATATGCAAAATTATATGTGTATTATATAGTTGTTATCTATATCATATTAATCATACTAATATTAGTATTATTAATTATACTAATATAGTTTATTATAAATCATTATTAATCATAGTAATATTATAGATAATAGTGTATAGATAGCATTAGAATTTCTATATTTGAATATAGAACACTGTGTATATCGATTGAACTGAGTAAATATTTGATAAATGCAGGGAAAAAGAAAGGAAGAAATAGATGAGTAAATGTACAAAACAAACTATAGAGTTACATCGATCATCAAAATGTTCCTAAAATACAGATTGCCAATATTACTTAAAAGAATTACCAACCACAGTTAGAGGAAGGCATTTGGTGCAGCAATTGGGATGCTGCTTGGGATACCCACATGCCACATCAGAGTGCCTGGTTGAAGTCTTGGCTCCACTTCAGATTCCAGCTTCCTTTAATGCTACTCTGTATGTATGGCAGTGGTGTTGGCTCAAGTACTTAGGTGCCTGACACCCAAATGGGAGTCCCAGATTCAGTTCCCCATTCCTGAATTTAACATGGCCTAGCCATGGCTGTCAGTCTTTTGGGTAGTAAGCCAGTAGATGAGACTTTCTCTGTCTCTGTTTCATTCTGTATCTCTTCATTCAAATAATATGAAATTAAATTTTAAAAAATAATACAGCTAAAATACTGATATTTCTACTTCTGACATGAATGACTATTTCAACAAGGACATTTAATATGTTAAAATGTCATGGCTTCAGTATCTTATCAAATTTAGAACCATCCTTCCCATTCATCCATTTTTAGTGGCAAAAAGCAGCCAGTAGAAACTATTATTCAGAGTCCAGTTTGTGGGCAGTCGGATATGCCCTCTCAGATACCAAGATTAATGTAAAATCATAGAAATTAAGACAGTGAGATATTAACATAAAGAAAGGTAAGTAGGTCAATAGGCTTCTATAAAGTGCACAGAAACAGACCAATGCATATGTGGAAACTTGATATATGTTAGAGACAACATTACATGATGCTGAAGGAAAAACCTGTTTCCTAAGTCTTGCTAGGATAATGTGTTTTACATATGGGTGAAAAAAATGAAATTGGACTTCTACCTCATGCCATATAAAAATCAATTCCTGATGCTTTAATTGTAAAAGGTCTAACTTTAACACTTTAAAAAATAACAGAGAAAATATATTTATGATGTTCAGGTAAGGTAAGATTCACTAAAGAAGATACAAAAAAAAACCCTAAAAACTAAAAAACTAAACCATACATGATTAGCATATTTGGCAATTTTATATTAAGATTGTCTAGCTAAAAATAAAAAAAATATTATAAAGACATCAACTAAACAACCCATAACCTGGAGGAAAATATTTCCTGTTCATATAGCTGAAAATGGTTGGAATGGGGAGGGGTGGTGAAGCTTAAAATTAGCAAAGGAATACACTCACATACATTAGTAATCAGGGTAATACAAATTAAATTCACAGTGATATACAATTTCTTCCCATCATAATGGTCAAAACTAAAGTGTTTTCTTATGCTAAGAGACAATTGCTATGTAGAACCAGTGGGATTCTCCTACATCACAGGTAGAAATAAAAACTGCTATAATTTGGAAAACAATTCGACAATGCCTAGTTACATATGGGCATACTTTGTAAGCCAACAATTCCTCACCTAGATATATTTATAGGTAACATTCAGTTATTTAAATAACAGCAAGTCGTGGGCATTTAGTCCATTTTCTCTTGTTATAACAAAATACCTGAGGCTGGATGATTTATAATGAAAAGGGGTTTATTTAGCGCACAGTTCTAGAAGTTCAAGAGTATTAGACTGGCATCTGCTCTCTCTGGTAGGGACATCATGGAGGATGGCATCACAATGGCAGGAGCATGTGTGAGTAGCAAGGCAAACATGCAGAAGAGGGATTTAGAGGAAGTGCTAGGTTCCCTTATAACAACTCATTCTCATTGGAATTAATCCAGTTCCAGGAACCTGTATGAATCCCTTCCAAGGGTTATGCCTCCAAGAACTAATTACCTTCCACTAGGTAGCATCTCTTAAAGGTTCCACCACCTCAACACCACCATACTGGGGATCAAGCCTCTAGCATGTGAACCTATTTGGGACAATCTCAAACTATATCCAAATAATACTAGATACCAACCAGTTAAAGTGGACATCAGCTTGTATCCAATACTAGTGCAGATGAATTGACTATCTGTCTTAATATTCTTGATAGAAATTCTTGGACATGAGTACTGAAAGACATTTAAAAGTTATTTCCAACATCATTTTTGTAGTGTCCATCAACAATTAAAGGATGACTACTTGGCAAGGTATAAAAATGAATAAATTACAGGCACATGCATTAATATGGATTAATTTCAAAAACATGAAATCAGTTTAAAGAGGTCACTCTCAGAAGATAGATAGATAGATAAAAGTATTCTATTTATTTAAAGACCAAAACCAGGGAAAACTTCATTTCAACCCCTGTTTCCCAGGAAACAAGATCTAGTACTTGACCTCTGCAATGAGAGGGTAAAAACTTATAGACTTGGGGCTGGCGCTGTGACACAGTGGGTTAAAGCCCTGGCCTGAAGTGCCAGCATCCCATATGGGCACCCTATCCAGTCCCTGCTTCTCCTCTTCCAATCCAGCCCTCTGCTATGGCCTGGGAAAGCAGTAGAAGATGGCCCAAGTGCTTGGGCCCCTGCACCCATATGGGAGACCCAGGGGAGGCTCCTGGCTCCTGGCTTCAGATTGGCTCAGCTCCAGCTGTTGTAGCCATCTGGGGAGTGAACCAGCAGATGGAAGACATTTCTCTCTTTCTCTGCCTCTCTCTGTAGCTCTGTCTTTCAAATAAATAAAATAAATCTTTAAAAAAAACTTAAAGACTAGGAGTTTCCAACTTATCCATGGAACAGGGGTTGTAGATGAGGAGGAAAATGGGTTAAGGAAAGTATTTGGGATTAAGGAATGAGTTTCAGACTTTAAGTCATAAAACTTGGATTCTAGCCTTTGCTTTCTTTTTTTTTTTTCAATTTTTTTTTTTTTTTTTTGGACAGACAGAGTGGACAGTGAGAGAGAGAGAGAGACAGAGAGAAAGGTCTTCCTTTGCCATTGGTTCACCCTCCAATGGCTGCCGCAGCTGGCGCACTGCGGCCAGCGCACCACACTGATCCGATGGCAGGAGCCAGGTACTTATCCTGGTCTCCCATGGGGTGCAGGGCCCAAGCACTTGGGCCATCCTCCACTGCACTCCCTGGCCACAGCAGAGAGCTGGCCTGGAAGAGGGGCAAACGGGACAGAATCCGGCGCCCCGACCGGGACTAGAACCCGGTGTGCCGGCGCCGCAAGGTGGAGGATTAGCCTAGTGAGCCGCGGCGCCGGCTTAGCCTTTGCTTTCAATGTTAATAACTTATGATACTGGAAAAGCTACTTGAATTCAGAGGCTAAAAATAACTATCTTCCTTATAACTACAATTATAAATATGAGATAATGCTATAAAGGAGATATTATTGACTGTGATTATTTTTAAATTTTATTAAATATTTAGTAACTTCTTTGATATTATAAAGACATCAGTAATTACAGTAAATTAAATGTATGTATTTACAGATCCAAAATGTACACATGGGTCAAGCCTTTCATGCAGTGGCTAAGATACCACTTAGGAAGCCAACATCCCATATCAAAGTGCCTGAATTTCAGTTATTGCTCTGGTCCTGATTCCAGCTTTCTGCTAATGCATACTCTGGGAAGCAACAGGTGATGGTTCAAGAACTTGTGTCCAGTCTCCTACATAGGAGACCCAGATTGAGTCCTGGGCTCTTGGCTTCAGCCTGGCCCATCCCTGGCTGTTGTTGGCGTTTGGGAGTAAACTAGCAGATGGAAGATCTTTGTCTGTATCTGTCTCTCTGCCTTTCAAATAAATAAATAAATAGATGTTGTGAAAAAGGTGTCCGCATTGTGACTTCGTGGGTAAAGCCGCCACTCTGATGCCAGCATCCCATATGGATGCTGGTTCATGTCCTGGCTGCTCCATTTCCCATCCAGCTCCCTGCTAATGACTCGAGAAAAGCAATGGAAGATGGCCCACATGTTTGGATCTCCATCACCCTTGAAAGAGACCTGGATGAAGCTCGTGGCTCCAGGCTTCAGCCTGGCCCAACACTGGCCATTGTGGCCATCTCAGGAATGAACCAGTGGAGGGAAAATTCTCTCTCTCCCTCTCTCTCTCTCTCACTAATTCTGACTTTAAAATAAATACATACATCTTTACAAAGTTTTTAAAAAGATAAAATTCACACATGACCAATTTTGAAGGTATAGGCAAAGAAATATCTTTATAAATGAGTTAAAATGAATTCATGGACATTCTGATGGCAGAGCTGTTTGATCTCAGACAATTCTTGCTAACAGATGAGGAAGGCAGAAGCACTGCTGAGAAGAGGTAATATTCGGTAAGAAGATGGTATATCAAAATAGGAAAGGTCTTCATCTAAGGCATGCTAAGGGGGAAAAAACAAGGGGTAAGGTCAAGGCCACAACAAAGAAAATGGCATCAAGCAGCAAACTCTAAAGTTTACAGCTCTCATTTCCACGAGAATTTGATCCTAGACAGACATAGGTACATGGAAGGAGGCAAAGAAAATTATTCTAACCTAAGCTAGGAAGAACAAGTGTAGATTGGAGCCAGGCAGTGTTGTATCCCTCAGACACATAACATAGTCACTTCTTGTACTAGTTAATACACAGCTGTATAAAAGTCTTCCTGTCACTACTTTCACAGAAGTAACACTAGCAACTGGCAGGCTTAAAGCTGTGTTGTTTTCCCACCAAAGAAATGTCCTAAATCTAGAGAAGATTCAGTCATTAACAACCAACAACCATAATAATACATAGTACCTGGCCTATATGACTTCACACCCCATGCTTTTTTTTTTTCTTTTTTGACAGGCAGAGTGGACAGTGAGAGAGAGAGAGACAGAGAGAAAGGTCTTCCTTTTGCCATTGGTTCACCCTCCAATGGCCACTGCGGCTGGTGCGCTGCAGCCGGCACACCGCGCTGATCCGATGGCAGGAGCCAGGTACTTATCCTGGTCTCCCATGGGGTGCAGGGCCCAAGCACTTGGGCCATCCTCCACTGCACTCCCTGGCCACAGCAGAGAGCTATCCTGGAAGAGGGGCAACCGGGACAGAATCCAGCACCCCTACCGGGACTAGAACCGGGTGTGTCGGCGCCGCAAGGCGGAGGATTAGCCTAGTGAGCCGTCACCCCATGCTCTTAACTACTATATGCCACCTCCTAATTCTTGCCAAAATGTTACTTTTTGTAGCCTCACACTACCACTAACAGCCCCCTTACCATGTGCTAATTTTAAATTGGATCAAAATCAGTTACCTTTTTCAATTTCAACTGAGGCAAATGCAAGAATATTAATACTGACAGTGAGATGTTTTGCTAATTATGCTTTAGCTTAATAGAGTAAGCATGGCGAAAATGTGAGCTCAACTTGTCTTTGCAGGTCCTCTTGTGGTACAACTCAACTACTGCACTTTGGATCTACTAGATACCTTATAATTTTGGAGATTTTTTAACAGTGAATTCTAGAAGATTTTTTTAAAGTGTCAGCATTCAAAGGCCAGAGAACTTTAGTCTGAGAATTATATTTTCGAAAGAGTATTTTGTTGATTTCCTTTTAAGTGATTAATGGCATGAAATATTTCATAACAGACCTGTCTTCCAGATAACATTTATATCTGACTTGCAGTTATAAATACCATGTCATAAAGCCAGCACCATCGAATACAGTAACCATGAGTCACGTGTGTATATTGAGCACTTGAAATGGGCTTGGTGTGACAGAGAAACTGGATTTTAAATTTTATTCCAATGTAGTTCATTTTAATTAATTTACCTTTAAAAACTGAGGTAGGGTAAAATATTTTTCAATTTTTTATTAATCTAATAGGACTACTTTTTCACTTTAATCTTTGAAAATTTTACATCTGAAATAAGATGTTCTATATATATATTAAATGTACCCTAGATCTCAAATATTTAATATACAAAGAATATCAATATCTCATTAGTAGCTTAATATTGACTGCACATTAATACATTCCAAATACATTTCTTTAAATGAAGTAAAATGATAAAATTAATTTTACCTATTTTGTCTTTCTTTGTTAAGCTAGTTTGTAGAAAATTTAAAATTATATTTGTGCCTCACATTATACTTCTACTGGACAAGGCTACTATAGAGCCTTTAAATGTTAATGCATTCTAGCAGAGATGCTATTTTGCAGAGACAATCTATAAATGGGTTATTATACATGCAGTAATGGTCATAGTTCTAACCTTTCTTTTTTTTAAGATTTATTTATTTACTTGATAGTCAGAGTTATGCAGAGAGAGAAGAGGCAGAGGGAGAAAGGTCTTCCATCTGTTGGTTCATTCCCCAGTTGGCCACAATGGCCAGAGCTGCGCCAATCAGAAGCCAGGAGCCAGAGCTTCTTCCATGTCTCCACACAGGTACAGGGGCCCAAGGACTTGGGCCATCTTCTACTGTTTTTCCAGGCCATAGCAGAGAGCTGGATTGGAAATGGAACAGCTGGGATTCGAACCAGGGCGCATATGGGATGCCAGCACTCAGGCAGTAGGTTTATCCACTATGCCACAGCACCGGCCCCAAGGACTAATCTTCATTTCAGCACAAGCAGCAGCTCTTACAGACCACATTACAACTGGTGGGCAGCTGAACACAGTGTGTAATGGCATGTATTGTCAGGATAGGAGCAGAGCAGCCTCCAGGCAGAGGTTTCTGGCTAGCATATCTGCACTCACTGGTCCCAATTTCTGTCATCACATGTATTAAATGTTTTTATTCATTTGTGACTGACATGACATTTTAGGGTTGTCTAAGCTAGCTGCATATTGATTGCTCTCAGAATGCCTAGATGATCAGCATTACTTTAATAATTTCATAATGAAAATATCCAACTGAATAGCAAAATATACTCATTACAAAAGTCAGTATTACATTTGTCAATGAAATAAACGAGGTGTTAAAATACTTATATAGTTTCAGTTATTGTACATTTCAGTTAATGTAAGCAATGATTTTGCATTCTAAGTGGTTTCTCAATGGTAACTAACAAGAACTTAAGGAGATTATCTATTTAAAAGTTTTGGTCAGGAGTTGGAAGGAGCTGTTCAACCTTAAAAACTTCTTTACTCCTACCTTCCTTTAACAAATATTTATTGTGTACCTACTCTTTACTCTGAGCTATTCTAATGCATGGACTCTATCTGTGAACAAAACCAAACCCCCTGCCTTAAGAATATCAAAGGTTGTAGGCTCAGGGACTATAGGCCACCTCTTGTAAATGCACTTCTGAACAGCAAACTCACTCTTTTATAATATATTCTACTCATTCTAGAAGCAAGGGGACTGAACTCTATTTGCCATTTGGTGAAGATTCATCTCATTACGACTTAATATTCCCTAGAATTAGGATATTTGTTTCATTGCTCCTGGATCTCCACCTAGGGATCTGGTTTTCTTCCCCCACTCCTCTACCCCGGGCACCCAGCACCCATACATCCCTCAATGAAAAATAATCAATTCTTATTCATAAATGCCATTACATTGGGAATTACCTACCCTGGATTAGGAAAAGCTGGCAATTTGATGGTAATGACATATTGTTCCGGAAAGATGCTGGATTATGCTTATTTATATGAAAACACTTTTATAATCTCAAGTCACTGTTTGTGCACTGCTCCTCAGTCATAATGGTGAGTTTTCTGTCTTCCCCAGGGCACCTTTTCTGAATGTTGTGCTCGAGCCATCACTGCTCCCTTACAAAGTCTGCATTGGTCAAAGCTGGAGTCAGGAGCAGAGCTGGGAATTAAACCCAGATGTTCCACTGGGTTAAAGTTGAGGGCACTGGGGACATTAAAAGACAATTGTTTAAAAATATACCCCTTGGGTCCAGCACTGTGTAATAGCAGGTAAAGCCGCCATCTGCAGTGCCAGCATTCCATATGGGCGCCTGCTCAAGTCCCAGTTTATCAGCTTATCCACTTCCTATCCAGCTCTCTGCTATGGCCTGGGAAAGCAGTAGAAGATGGCCCAAGTCCTTGGGTCCCTGCACCCACATGGGGGACCTGGAAGAAGCTCCTGGCTCCTGGTTTCGGATCAGCGCTGCTCTGGCTGTTGTGGCCATCTGGGGAGTGAACCAGCGGATGGAAGACCTCTCTCTCTCTGCCTCTCCTTCGTTCTCTGTGTAGCTCTGACTTTCAAGTAAATAAATAAATCTTTAAAAAAATATATACGCTATATTTATGTTATAAAATCATGAAAATATATTTAGAAAAATAAAATAAAATAAATAAAAATAAAATCCCAAGCATTACAGAAGAAATTAAATATTGAATTTGAGGGAGATAATGAGAATGCTAACCTCTTTTGTAAATATCATTTTGCATCTTCTTTGCAGCAAAATTGGTCAAAAGAGTTGTCATTACTCTCCTCAATGGCTCCACTTTTGATTCTAATTCCTCTTCTTTCCTAAGTTTGTTATATTTTGTCTGTCCCATCTATTCAGATCCCAATGCCTCCCCACACTGCCCATAGGCAGCTATGTGCGTTGTTTTCTTTTTTAACCTTTCAGTGTTTTCTTAGAAAATAAAACACAAATAAATGAGGACTATTCAAAAAAGTCATGATAATGTGTATCATGAAAAATCTATGCGTGGATTTCAATTTTTTTTGCACTAAAATAGACTTATGTTTTAGTTCCATTTTCTACAAAGCTTTTGAAGTTCCCTCATATAGTCTTATCCTCCTCCACTATTTCTTATTTTCTTACACCAAAGATAGCATGCACTGTTTTGTACATTTCTCCATACACTTAGAAAAATATCCTAGAAATCTGAGATTTTTTAATATAACCACAAGATATCATCCTCATTGTTTTTTCAGCTGCATCCTATTCTAGCTTGTGGGTGTTTTACAGTTTATTTAAGTAGCCTACAATGGCAGAACTCGGTGCTCTTTCACTACTATACATTTATGCATATATATACATATATATAATCATAAGGGGTATGACTGTACATGCGGTGTTGTAATTGATGAAAAGATATCGAGTACAGAAATCTGATTGGGATACCCCATACACTGTTACGCATCACACTAGCAACCTATGACATTATCTATTTTCCCATAGCCTTTTTATTATTCCTGAACTCTTCTCAGACAAGAGTCTATGTGAAAGAATAGCATTTAAAAATGTTCAGAGGCAACAGTAAACTTAATGTAATAAAATCCTTAAAATAATGCAATATAGTTATAGTATGGGAGACAGGGAAGCAGATGTAAACATGAGCGGAGAGATGGGATTAAAAGCAAGAAATTGGGCAGCAGAAATATGCAAACACAAAGGTACATATAGGGCAACCTCAGATAATTGAATATAACCAGGGCCGGCGCCGCAGCTCACTAGGCTAATCCTCCGCCTTGCGGCGCCGGCACACCGGGTTCTAGTCCCGGTCGGGGCGCCGGATTCTGTCCCGGTTGCCCCTCTTCCAGGCCAGCCCTCTGCTGTGGCCAGGGAGTGCAGTGGAGGATGGCCCAGGTGCTTGGGCCCTGCACCCCATGGGAGACCAGGAAAAGCACCTGGCTCCTGGCTCCTGCCATCGGATCAGCGCGGTGCGCCGGCCACGGCAGCCATTGGAGGGTGAACCAACGGCAAAGGAAGACCTTTCTCTCTGTCTCTCTCTCCCACTGTCCACTCTGCCTGTCAAAAAAAAAAAAAAAAGAATATAACCAGAATATATGTGTAAGGTAGAGGAGGGCAGGGAAACAGATGCAAACACATATGTGAGGATGAGGTAAAACCTGAGTAGACATAATGCATTTTTAAATGAAGGTATGAACCAGAGAGAAATACGAAAATGGTTATGTGTGAGGATAAAAGCTCACTACTCTGAATATACCTTGCTTTGTAGATTAGATTTTGGAACTGCAGTACTGTTTTTATGTAATTATCAGTCAAAATCAAATTTTTTAAAAAGGCAACTTGTAAAATTCTAAAGCAAAACAAAGCAAATGAATACAACTGTTTTACTGAGTTGGTGGCATAACTTCACAAAGATGAACTATACTATTCTATTCTCGTCTACATTGAAATTTTCCAGGAGAGGGAGATGGAGAGGGAGATGGAGTACATCAGCCAGAAAGATAGGAAGAAAACAAAATTTGTAGAGTCACAGAAACCGTTCTTTAAGCAAAAGAAAATAATCGAAACAGTCAAATGCTACTTAGAGGTCAAATAAAATAAAGACTGTGAAGCATCTATTGTATTCATTATCACTCAGAGAGTTGATTAGAAAAACATTACATATGGTTTGAAAAGGGCAAATGTGCTTACAGAGACAAATGACCAAAGGTGAAATCAAGACTAACCTGCATAATCCAGGATGTGTGGATGTGGTTCTCCCACTTGTGGCTTTCCATATATTTATTAAACTAATGAATGAATGAAAAATCAAATTATCCTAGCCTTCATTTCTTAGAGACTGCTACATCATTTTTCCATGCAGAGAAGCACTGAAATGTTGGCTAACGGTATGTGTGGGTGTGTGCGCACATGTGGCTGTATACATATGCCCATGTATGCATTTTTAAAGCCATGCTGCATTCCTGTCTACATTCTTTTTACACAAGAAAAAGATTGTTGCATCCATTTAAAAGCTTTCAGTAAAGAGTTTTTTCTGCAGCAAAAAAAAAAAAAATCAAGGTCAGATACTGAAGGAACAGATTTTTGGGAGCAGTCAGAATTGGCTTGAGGCTCTTAAGAAAGTTGACTAAATAGTCCAAACACTAAAGAGAAAGCTACATGTCAAGCTCTGCTGTTGATGGATTCAATTAAATAGCTATTCCTCCAGGCTGTACATGAGTTTGTTAAAGCATTCTTATACACATTTGCTTCTGGATCAATCAACAAATAATTAAAACTTGAATGTCCCCTCTTTAAAAATTCTCCTATTAAATTATTGAGGTCAAAGAAAAACATAGGAGCATCATGGCTTAAGTAAACTGAAATTCAGAAAACATATATATTTGGAGATTATTCATGTTATAAAAAATGTGCAATGAATGCAGAGTTCCTTTAAATAGCTTGCTCCCTCAGTGCCCTTAAGATGTGACTGGATTTTCCAAAACTGTATCTACACAAAGCTTTTCAGGAAAACACACATTTTGTAAAGTGAGGTTCCTCTGTATTTAATATCAGTTTTAAGCTGCCACTGTGTGTTCATTAATTTTAATGGTTATTTAGACTAAAACATCACTTTAAAGAAGTAAAAAGCAAAATATTCCCATTGGAAGCTTTCCAGGAAACACACTACAGGAAGTTCATATAACCTAGGGGAGGGGGGCATTCCAAAGTCAGTTGCATTGAATACTTGTTAATGTTATTATAGAAGAATTGAATTTTATTCACAGCCATCTATTAGTTTCTGGGTGATATTCTCCATGAGTACAGTTTGGTACAACTACTTCTAGTTTCTATAAGGAAACTCTTGGAAAATCCTCTTTGTTCTTCATTAGTTAATTCACTTTTAAAAAATTTTACCCAAAGCAGCAGTCATTATTCTTAATATATCGTGGGATTTCCCCCCTTTGTTGTATATGTGTACTACCTAGTTTCTGTTACAGATTTCTCACAGAAAAGGAGTTCTGAATTTAACCTGTGTGCAGTAGTGGGGAAGAGAAAGAGGATTTAAAGCAGGAACATTTGAAAATCAGAAGCAGAAAAAGTGGTGCTCCTGAGGGAATAGTCTTTCTTGTGGCACACTGCCCAGAAGCTGCTTTGCTTCCTGGCTAAAGCCACAGGGAAGATAAAAAGCGAGTCCAACAAACAGAGCCGAATTGTGGTGGGAAACAGAGCTTCATGGAAGTCAGCAATTTGCAAAGCTGGGATGTGCAGTGTGAAAGCAAGTGCTATACTGCTCAGTCGGTGGCACCTGGACAGAGTCGCCTGAGAGTCAGGGCTGTCATCCAAGCCGAAAGCAGTGTTCCCCATGGGCTGGGGGGATCTCTGCGGTCATGCAGCCAAGGGTGGGGCTTCTCAGGAAGATCATGAGATCTAAAGCTCGCCTTTAGGGGAGACAGTGTAACAGTAAGAGTATGTAGACAAAAGGTGGAAACAATAAAATTTGAATGGAAAAGACAGTACAAGCTACAGATGTGCAGAGGCCCAAATAGTGCAAACAGCAAGAGCAGAACTGATACATAAAGATTAGGATTTTGTACCTGGACTAGGACACTGGAAAAATGCAGAGGAAATCTGGATGACCCAGATGTCCACTAGTAAGTATTAGCGAGATCCAAAAGAGGGATAGCACATGCCCACAAGGGGGGAAAAAAAAGGATAAAAAGCAGAATTGAGAGCCAGCCTACCATTTTAATATTTCATGATGTGAAAGAATACGAAAAAATTAAGTCCAGTGAGATCAGGTAGAATAGACAGAGCCAGAACCTAGAACAAGGTGTGCCTGCTGCAGTGGGGGCATGGACTTCCTTACCAAACACATTCCCAAATAATTTTTCAAAGGAGAAATTCTCCAACAGATACTGACTGCTCCCTTAAACTAGCCCCACCCCAGCTGGCTGTGCTGGGTCAGGATTCCAGCTGAGGGGCCACTTCAGGCATCTCCTGCCAGCAGTTGAACTCACTCCAGGCAAGTTGGTGCCAGCAATTAACCCTAGAGGTCACAATTCTTCCCCAACTCCCCTGAGGGAGTGACACCTGGCTCTGCAGTTTAGCAAGATTCCAGAATGAGTTCCCCTACATTCTGCTGACTTGCTTATTAAGCCTCCCATTTACTAAACTGTCAATCTTCAAGCTCATTTCTCATGACTAAAAACATAATCTTCTAATCCTTGAAAAATATTCTGCACAGATAACTCAGTATGGTATAGTATCTGACACAGCCAGGCACCTGCAGGACGGCCCATCCCCCAAAAAAGCACAAACTTCCTCACAGCAGTCCAGTCTAGTTAGTGCCACCCTCCCACACACACACCCTGCCTGTAGTTAACCCTTTCATGCCATTAGAATCCTGATCATCCCTTGAAACTATAATGTCTTTAAATCTTTCAAGCGTTCAGGTTACATGCAAAGAAAGAATAAATAAATAATGTTGGATGGAATCACTATTAATTTTCAATCAAGAATATTCTCAGTTTATGTAAGTGCCTTAACAATGTACTTTGAAAGTGATATTTGCTTTTGTTATTAACGTTGTATTTATGAAATGCATAAAGTTTTTATACTTAAATAAAAGGTTTTTAGGTAAAAAAAATAATAAATCTTTAAAAGTCTAAAAAAAGAAAAAAGCCTAAATGACTTATTTTTGGATAACTAAAAGTTTAATTCAAGAGTCTGAATTTTAAAAAATAATCTTGTATTTAGCAGATAGCTTGGGGGTCTGTCTAGGTGAATTTAAAAAAAATAAAGTATTCAAATTTGATCCTATGTGGTTTTGAAAGTTCACACATTTCCCTGAAGGAATATTACTGAGGAAGCAAAATTTATAATTTAATATGGAATTAGGAAAATATGCCTATTGCCTGAGAGTAAAATGTTCAGAAACTTTAACAGAAACTTGAAGTGGGGGGGGGGGGCAGTGTCGTGGCTTAGCAAGTTGGGTTGGGCTGACACCTTCAGTGCCGGCATCCCATATGGACACCAGTTCCAGTCCTGGCTGCTCCACTTCCAATCCAGATCCCAGCTAATGTGCCTGGGAATACAGTAGAGGATGGCCCAAGTACTTGGGCCGCTGCACTCACATGGGAGACCCAGATGAAACTTCTGGCTCCTGGTTTTGGACCAGTCCAGCTTTGGCCATTGCAGCCATTTGGGGAGTGAATCAGCAGATGGAAGACCTCTCTGTTTCTCCCTTTCTCCCTTTCTCTCTAACTCTATGAAATAAAAATAAAATAAATCTTAACAAAAAAAAAAAAAACTTGAACTTGACCTTGAAAGTAAGAGCTGACGCCGTGGCCAGCGCTGTGGCTCACTTGGCTAATCCTCCACTTGCAATGCCAGCACCCTGGGTTCTAGTCCCAGTTGGGGCACCGGATTCTGTCCCGGTTGCTCCTCTTCCAGTCCAGCTCTCTGCTGTGGCCTGGGAGTGCAGTGGAGGATGGCCCAAGTGCTTGGGCCCTGCACCCGCATGGGAGACTAGGAGGAAGCACCTAGCTCCTGGCTTCAGGTCAGCGCAGCCCGCAGGCCCTAGCAGCCATTTGGGGGGTGAACCAATGGAAGGAAGACCTTTCTCTCTGTCTCTCTCTCACTGTCTATAACTCTCTCTCTGTCTCTCTCTCTCACTGTCTAACTCTGCCTGGCAAAAAAAAAAAAGTGAGTGAGAATATCCCTGAGTTTCTAATAAAACAGTTGTTAAAAAATGCCATGCACTTTACTAGGTAGAAGGTGAGAAAGATACTCTTTGGCTTTTGAACCATGAACAATTATTTTTGAATTCTGTGTGATATTTAACCAGTCTCCTTATCTGATAACCTTCCATTCTTCTGAAAATTGCAGTCACAATAGGAAGACCAATGGGTGGAGGAAGAACATTCTAAGAAATGGATTCCCTGAAAAATGAACCCCAGAGAGAGAAAACAGGGAAAAAGCACTATAGGAGTCATTCATGCCTAAGCCAACAACTCTCCATACCTCACCGGGCTTTGAGTCTCCTGAAAGGGTTACAAATACAATACAATCCAGGATGTTCTAAGGAGCCACCAAGAAAGGCTTTAGTCAAGTTTGAATAAAGCTCAGAAAGTACTGGAGGTATTTTAGAAATGTTCCAACTTTTGGTCAAAAGAATAAACTATGGAAGTATGTAGTCACAGAAAATATCCCATCCCTTCACAAAGAATGCCCATTTCTATAGAGAATCTCCTATTTGTTCATATAGAATAGATATCCCACCCTGTAGAGCCCAGAGATTAACAACAATAATGGTTCTCACTTATTGAACACCTTCACTCAGTTTGTGCCTGAGCTTGTTGAAATCCAGAATTGTCAGACTCCAAACCCTTCTCAGTAACCAACAACCCAAAAAGGAGAAAATCTGATCAAAAATGAGCAAATGGGGGCTGGAGCCATGGTGCAGCAGGTTAAGCTGCCATCTGCAGTGCCAGCATGCCATTTGGGTGCTACTTCGAGACCTGGCCGCTCAACTTCTGATCTAGCTCCCTGCTGATGCACCTGGAATGCAGCAGACAATGGCCCAAGGGTTTGGCCCCTTGTACTCACGTGGGAAACCTGGATGAAACTCCTGGCTCCTGGCTTCTGTCTGGCCCAGCTCTGGTCATTGTGGCCATCTGGGGAGTGAACCAGTGGATGGAAGACCTCTCTGTTTCTCCCTCTCTCTGTGTAATTCTGACTTATAAATAAATAAATAAATAAATAAATATTTTTTAAATGGGCAAATTATTTAATTAGACATTTCTCCAAAGAAGATACAGAAATGACCAAGGGGCTAGTAAAAAATGGCTCAACTTCCTTAGTTATCATAGGAATACAAATCAAAACCACAATGATACGTGACTTTATACCTAAGAGTCTGCATTTATATTTAAAACCTCCTCTGCAAAAATGAAATTGAAGTTTCTGTAGTATTTATTCATTCTATGTAACCCTAAAAGAGAAAGAGTTATAATCAAAAAGATAGATAATGAGGTGGGGGTTGGTGAGCTGCCACCTGCTGCTTCCCAGGCTGTATATTAGCAGAAAGTTGGAATTGGAAGAGGAGCCAGAACACAAATGTTGGGGGAGGGGGTACTACAGTGGTTGAGAGGTTGCATCCCATATCCAAGGGCCTGGGTTCAAGTCCCTGCTCGGCTTCCAATACAACTCCTTAATAAGCACCCTGGGAGACAGCAGGAGATGGCTCAGGTGCTTGGGTCCCTGCCATCCACTTTGGAGACTCAGATTGAGTTCCAGGCTCCTGGCTTTGACTTGGCCCAGCCATAGCAGTTAGAGGCATTTGGGGAGTGAAGTAGCAGATTAAATATCTGATCTCTCCTCTCCACTCCTCTCCCCTCCTGTACACCTCTGTTTTCAAATAAACATAAAAGTAATTTTTAAAATAACAAGTTTTGATGAAGATGTGGATAAAGTGGAACCCTCATGCATTACTACTGTTGGGAAAATCTAAAACAGTGCAACTGTTTTGTATAATAGTGCTGCAGTTCTATAAAATATTAAACATAGAGTCACTGTATGACTCAGAAACTCTACCCCTTCATAGGAATTGTAGAGTAGTGAAAATAACTATCTAGGTAAAAACTTGTACATAAATGTTCAGAAATATTATTCATAGCCAAAAAGTGGAAATAATTCAAATGTTCACCCACCAACTGATGAATGGATAAACAAAATGTAGTATATATAAATGCCAGAATAATATTCAGCCATAAAGAAGAATGAAATACTGATATATGCTACAATAGGAACCTCAAAAACATCATGCTAAGTAAAGTCAGTTAGTCACAACAAGCTTTTTGTTGTATAATTCCATTGATAAGAAAACCCATAAGAAAAAAATTTGTAAAACCAGAAAGATCAGTGGTTACTGGGGCTGGAGAAGTTGGGAGGTGGGAGATAGAAAATGGTGGGTAAGTGGCACACAAGTTCTTCTGTGGATGTTGAAAATGTTCTAAAATTTATTGTAGTTATGGTTTTGCAAATCTCTGAATACACTGAAACCCACTGAATTTTACACTTTATTTTTTTACAGGCAGAGTGGACAGTGAGAGAGAGAGAGAGAGAGAGAAAGGTCTTCCTTTTGCCGTTGGTTCACCCTCCAATGGCCGCTGTGGCCAGCGCGCTGCGGCCGGCGCACCGCGCCTATCGAAGGCAGGAGCCAGGAGCCAGGTACTTCTCCTGGTCTCCCATGGGGTGCAGGGCCCAAGCACTTGGGCCATCCTCCACTGCACTCCCGGGCCACAGCAGAGAGCTGGCCTGGAAGAGGGGCAACCGGGACAGAATCCGGTGCCCTGACCGGGACTAGAACCTGGTGTGCCGGCGCTGCTAGGTGGAGGATTAGCCTATTGAACCGCGGCGCCGGCCAGAATTTTACACTTTAAATGGGTGAACTATGTGATATGTGAATTACATCTCAATAAGGTTGCTTATGTAGAGGCTTGAAAACATGAACAGAATATGGAATGAAAAGATAAATCATTTTGGCGAAAAAATATGCTAACATTTCCAAGTACAGCTTTTTAATAACATGTATTTCCATGAGTTTTTTGAAGATCTTTCATACATGAAGATATGATTTTTTCTTCAGCCAGTATATATGAAGGACCCCTCTAAATTTTATTTATCTATTTATGACACAGAAGGTGCAAGACAGAGTTCCTATCTACTGGCCAACCCCACAAACACCCACAACAGCTGGAGCTGAGCCAGGTCAAGGCCAGGATCAAGTAATCTAATCCAAGTGTCATTCATGGCTGGCAGGTACTCAAGCATTTGAGCTGCCACCTGCTGCTTCCCAGGCTGTGCATTTGCACAAAGCTGGAATTGGAAGAGGAGCCAGAACACAACACAAACTCAGGCACTCTGATATGGGATACGCACATCCAAAGTGGTATCATAACTGCTATGCCAAATACCTGTCCCTGAAGGACTCTTTTTAAAAAGAATTTACTTATTTATTTATTTGGAAGGTCAAGTGACACCCACTCACACCCACACCCACAGAGAGAGTGAGAGAGAAGAAGGAAGGAAGGAAGGAAGGAAGGAAGGAAGGAAGGAAGGAAGGAAGGAAGGAAGGAAGGAAGGAAGGAAGGAAGGGAAGAAAAAATCTTTCATCCACTGGTTCATACTCCAAATACAATAGCCAGGGCTGAACTAGATTGAAGACAGAAGCCAGGAACTCCATCCGGTCTCCTACATGTGTGACAGGAACTCAAGGACTCAAATCACCATCTGCTGCCCTCCAGGGCGTATATCAGCAGAAGCCGGATCAGAAGTGTAGTAACTAGTGCTCAAATCAGCACTCCAACATGAGATACAGGCATCTCCCTGAAGGATTCTTAACATTCAGTTTATTTACCACTGAATTTTTAAAATTTCTTATGAAATACTCTTGGTTTTGGAGCTGCAATTAGCAATGTACTTTTGCTTCTTTGTGTTGTACATGCTCTTCTAAATGTTCTGAGTAAGAGTCAAAAAATATTTAGCAATTATAGTTCACAGTATAATGTGTTTATACTAAGGTAAGAAGGAAAATATATCTTGGCATGTGGATTTTTATTTATAATTTATAAAATTATTTCCCCAATATAAAATAATATGTAATCAGCATAAAAATAAGGAAAATGCAAAAATCAGAGGAAGAAAGTCAATCAACTCTTTTCCCACATACAATATCACAGCTGTTAATAGTTTGGATTATGTTTTCTCTTGTTTTGTGATGAACTTTTTTCATATAATTGTGATCATGTGGTATACTTCAGCATTTCTCCACTATCTACTATCACTATTGCTTTGAGGAATGAACCTAGTGAAACTTGGACCAGAACACTGATCTGTTTTTCAAGCTTCCTAATCCCTCCCCTTTTCTTTTTCCTAGAGCTCGGAACCATCCTCAACTGAGCCTGAAGACAATGAAGCCATTAAGAATAAATGCTACAAAACAAAGCTTGAAGTGCCCATCATCTTGAAGTACCCATCCATCACCAGGAAGCTTACTGTTGTCTCTCCCAATGTTACATAGAATGAATCAATACCACAGCAACAATTCAATGTCATCTTTGAAAAGAGGGTCATGAATACAAATGGATACTCTAAGGAGACTCAGCTCTCTTCTAATCAAATATTTGACTCCTTTGCCATCTCACAAGGGATCTACCATGCTATTACATTCTTCACAATAGATGACCATTTATTGTCATTAATAGAATGACACACAGAGTGACCAGTTCTCTTTAAAGTGGAATGATGCTTTTCTATCATTAGGGAATGGTTATTAATAGTGTAATGTAATCCCAGGTCAAATATTGTATTTTAAAAGCCAAAGATATAAATTGCACCTATAAGTCACATGGAACCTGCTTAAAGCATCAGAAAACAAATTCCATCTACCAAGTCCTCAGCTGACAAAAGACAGATAAGTCCAGAGCTTGTAGATATAGAGATATAAAAGAATTCTTGTAAAACGAATGTTCATCAAAGATGCTGTGCCTGGAGAATGTGCACTCACTGCACAGATGTTCTCAGTTGCAGGAAGCATCATTTGATCCAACAAAACCCAGAGCCACATAATTGAAAATGCTTGGTTCACTGTAAGATATATCAAGGCAGCACCTAGAGAAGCTGCTGAGATATTTGGTAGACACTAGACAAAAGGAAACCTGTTGCTAATACCCTTGTGAATCATAAATCTTATTTTTCTCTATTATGTGCTCATTATTAAAGTGTCCTCTTGTATACAGATGGAAATAACATATTAAAAGTTACCTTAAACCAATTGTTGTTTGTATCTAGCTGTGATAGAAAGGACTATTATCATAAAAGCAGAAAGAAACAAATTATGCAAAACTTGTAACATGCAAAGAAAGCCTGTTACTAATAGCATCCCGTGGGAGAACTAAATGTAATAAGATGGGTACATAGTAATGTCAAATTAACCTATCTTTTCACGGACTATTGTGCTAAGAAAAGCAAAGTGAAAATGTGTGTATTTGTGAATCCAAAGATTAAAAAATTATAAACAAATTTGTCAATTCACACAATTTACTGAACTGACCTAAAGTTAAAATAGCCAGTCCAATAGACTGGAAAATAGCAGATTTCAAACATCTGAGGAAGGAAGTAGTGAGTATTATGAAATACCAGTTTGGGAAGAAATAATTACTTAAATGCCTCTTTTTGCAGCTTTCTACCTTTATCTTGATGATCAAGTCCCTCAGAAATGAACTGAAGTCTTAATGAACAGGCAGCATGTGCAACAAATGATGACTACAGTTCAGTAAACAAGTTATTGAACTCAAAGTTATCTTTTAAGGCTAATATTCATCAAATACCCTTCTACTGCTTATCTATTAATTTATGTCAAAGTAAAAGTACACTATAATAGATCCAACAAAGTAAAAACAATTTGAAGATAGAGAAATATCATGTTATCATATAATTATTTTCCCACAGTAAGTCTTGCAGTTTCAGAATAAATGTAAAACACCACAGTCACACTGTTTTTTTTTTTTTTTTTTATACTAGGGGATGGAGATATACAGGTCATTCTTTAGTCTACTCTGTAGTTTTCATTTGGTGTACAGAAAAAATAATTTGGTAAATTAATTATCAATTTCAGTTTGTCATTTTCTATATCAAAGACGATGGGATTGGATGCAAACATATGGGAAGATTTTTTAAAAAACTAAAATTTCTTGTATATTGTATATTTTCTCACTATTATATGGGACTGGGCTGTTACTTGGCTTTCACCTTAAAGTAATTTCATCTGGAACATAGAGAGCACTCAGCCCTAAGTTAATCTCACTGTAGGAAAAAAGCAGAATATAGAATACAGTTTCACTAAACAGCCTGATTTTTCTCTACCCTTCATAAAAACAACTTTTAATGAATGTGCTGAGGGCAGTTCCTACTACATTTTCCTGGTGCCTTTCTCTCAGCAATCTTTGGACTCTATATCACATTTACAGTGCTTTCCATTGGATCAATTGTTTGCAAAATCAATCTCTTCTGTTTTCTTTTCATTTGTATGTTCATATTAACCTTTTATATTTTAAATTGAACTTGTATATTTGTTTTATATTCTGTCCCATCAGCATTTGAGCTTTGTTTTCCACAAAACATTTAATGCAGAGTCTACCTCATTCAGCAGCCACCACTACCTACCAGTAGACATTTTAGCAAGAGATCATTTCTTACTTGGTTGGCAGTTCTGGCTTGTTTTTCCCATGTTCAAGTACATATTAAATGTGTTCCCTGTTTTTCCTTTGCACTCACTTCCCAGAATCATTCCTTTACCATTAGATGTAAGAAGACAAAACAGGTACCATTTCAGCTATTTTAAAAAAATAAAATGAAACAACGAAAGATCAAAAAGAAAATGAGAGAGAACATATTTTTTTCTGAATGAACTAAGCTTCTACAAACACAAGAACAAAAGAAGAAACCACAAAATGAAAGCTCTATGAACATAATTTAACAATGTAAATGTTCTGTATGTTGAAACAAAATTAGTTTGCAAATGAGAAACTGGGAAAATGTGTTTGCCAAACATATGTGACATAAAAAGGTCAATAGATAAAAAGATAACTGTGAGTTAGCCAATCCAGAATGCATGGTTATTTCCCTATTTATCTATTAGAATGTTTGTCTTTTTAATATTTATTTGTAAAAGTTCTTTGTATATTAACTATATTAACCCTTTTTCTCTGTCACTGGCAAAATGATTGAGTGGAAGTGGGTAGAAATATTACACAATCTTATAACAAAGAACCTGCTGAAGGAGAAGACTATTCTAGGAAGCCTTATTTCCTGAATTGAAAGTACAGATGTCACATATATTCATTATTGCTGCCTTGGACAAGGATGGGATAGCTGAAATTGGAGCAGTCATCTTGTAAACATTATATCGTTCAGCAGTTGAGCCAATATCAGCAGCTGCTGCTTACTTCAAGACACCCAGTAAGAAAAATTCTTATGGAAGATGGCGGAATAGGGAGAGAGCTTACCGATAGTCCAGGAGAAGATAATTTCATAAAAGTGGAGACAATGTAGTCTCAGGGAAGAGTTAGGGGGAAAATGGCAGAGGAAACTCTTCCTTAATTAGAGGGACACGGTGGAACTATGTGGAGGGCATGTCCGCCCACCGCTCAGGACTCTAGCTGCCAAGAGCCTCCGCACCACTGCTGGAAAGTGAGGCAGTGCTTCGGCGATTGGGTTCCTTGTGCATGAGGCATGTCCAGCTGTGAGTGGTGAGCCGGCTCACAAGGTGGAAGAGGGCCTGGAGCTGCAGCCATTTCTGTGGGGTTCGTGTGGCTTCCCTGGGCGTGGGGGCTCCAACACACTCCTGAATCCACTGTCTCTTCTCTCCTTCACTGTCTCTCTTGCTAATTTTGTATGGCTTTATTGAGGTATTATCGATATACAGTGAGCAATGGAAAATGTAGGTTGGTGAGTCAGCCACCACCCTCATCACAATGAGAATACTGAGCACAGGCACCACCTACCCAAGCTTCCTCATTTCTTAGTTAGCCACTCTCTCCCTGCCACGCCCACCTCCACCCTCTCTCCAGGTAGCCACAGATCTGTTTTCTCATCACAAGACTAGTTTGCACGTTCTAGAGCTTTCTGTAAGTGGAATGATACAACACGTCCTGTTTTCGGCCTGGCTTCTTTCCGCACAGTTATTCTGCGGTGCATCTACTTTCTGTGTGTGTCAGTAGCCATTCCTGTTTATTGCTTGGAGATACTCACATTTATAGCCTATGCTGATCTACAATGTATTTATCTACTCACTGTTTATAGACTTTAGGTTGTTTCCAGTTTTTCAATATTACAAATAAAGCTACTATAAATACTGGTAAAAAATATTCTTATGAGTCTAAGCCACTGATAATTAGGTTTTCTCACTATTTGAACGCAAGACACTTCTCATGGATACTCTTCATGTGATTAAGCAAGACACAGATGGACAATAAGCATAAATACTGTTTCAGTTCTGTGATGGTTAATTTTATGTGTCGTCATAATTGGGCCAAGGGAAGCCCAGATGAGTGGCAAAACATTATTTCTGGGTGTGTCTATGAAAATGTTTCTGGATGAGATTAGAATTTTGAATCAGTATGTTGAGTAAAGGTCACCCTCACCCATGCAAATAGGCATGATACAATCCTGTTGAGGCAAAGGAAGAGTGACTTTGATTCTGTTTGAGCTGGGACATTCATCCTCTCCTGCTCTGGGACATTGGTGCTCCTGGTTCTAAAGCCTTTGACTTTCATATGTCTGCAGTTTGTATAAGGCAGACCACGAGAATTCTAGCCTCTGTAATTATGTGAGCCAATACCTACAATAAATTTCTTTATGTATACTCTGATATAGATTTCTATGTATTAACATGGAACACACACACACACACACACACACCCCACAACTTAAACATTGAAAATAAGACAGAACTCTTGAAAACATGCTAAGTGAAAAGTCATTCACCAAAGGACAAATACTGTCATTCAAAAAAGAACACTGTATGATTCCACTTATATGAGCCTGAAGTAGTCCACTTCATAAAGACACAAAGTAGAATGGTGGAACTAGGGACTGAGCGAAAGAGTTGTGATGGTGGCATAACAATATGAGAATAATTCATTCCACTGAATTGTACACTCAAAAATGGCTATTATAGTAAATTGTGTGTATATGAACACACAAAACCACAATAAAAATCAGGGGCATATATTTATTCTATGATTACGAAGCCAATCAAAATGTCCACATTCCATACTAGAGTACCTGGGTTCAACTCCCAACTCTGACTCCTAACTCAAGCTTCCTGTTAATGTAGACCCTGGGAGACAGTAGGTGATTGCACAAGTAGTTTGGTCCCTGCCACCCACATGCGAGATTGTGGACTGAGTTCCTAACTCCTGGCTTCAGCCTCTGTTCCACCCTGGTTGTTGGAGATGTTTGGAGAATAAACAAGCAGATGGGAGTGCTCAATCTCTCCATCTCTGTCTCTCTCTCTCTTTCTCAAGTAAATAAATTATTTTAAAAAATATTATTACATTGTTTTTTTCCAACTTTAAAATTCACTGTATTTTAATGCTTTATTAATTTTGCTAATGATGGTCAACAGTATTTATGAATGCAAGAAAACAGATTCTAACATGATACTGGAGGATTCTAAATTGGCCAAGTCATGTTAAAGGGACATATAGGCAACTGTCCAAAATTCTTACAAATATTCATATACTTTAACATAGTGATCCAGAATCTAGGAATATAGTCAATAAAATAGAAATGTAGACAGTAATTTTGTACAAAGATATTCATAACAGCATTGTTTATAATAACAAACAATTTGTAACAACTTATGTGTCCTGAAAGGGGTTGATTTTAATTCATTTCTGCCCATTCCTTCCAAGGAATACTAGATTGGCAAGAAGAACAATGGGATAGTTTGGTATCTCTTAAATTTTGTTGCATATTTGGATCACCTAGGGAGATTTTATAATTTCTAGTTCCAGCCTTACCTCATACCCATTAAATCAGGACTTCTGGAGGTGGGGCCCAGGCATCAGTACTTTTTAAAGCTCCCCCTACCCCCACCACCTACTGTTTTCAATGTGCAGCCAAGTTTAAGAATCACTTGTGTAGATTTCTATTTATTAACATGGAAAAATATAAATATTCACTAGAATTTGATGACAAAAGTAGATTATAGAACAGTCTATAAAATGAGCTCATTTAAAAATAAGAACGTGTGGGACTTCTGAGTAAAGATGATGGATTGAACACCCACATTTGCTTTTACTTCCTCCTGAAACTCCACTAAAACAAGAGTAAGGAGTTTTTAAAAGATGCAAACTGACAAGGAAAAAATAACTGGAGGGGGAGAAAACACCAACACAATTTTGGAAACTGGAAAGCATTTGAGTGGTAACTTAGCAGAACCAAGAAGGCTAAATCCTAAAACTGAGAAATAACTCAATATACAATGCAGAACCTTGACTCCTGTTGACAAACTAATTAGTGGAGGGTAGTACCTCTAGAAGGGATGAAAGAACAAGCCCCTTGAAAGTTTACTTTGGAAGCAGTTAACACCTTAAATGCCTTTGCCAACTCTAGCAGTAGTTGGAGGTTTATTTTCTGGAGAAGGTAAAACAGAGAATCAATAAACAGGCGAGCATCAACACTGTTGTGGGTTGAGGGTATTCTACTGAGTGTATGTATTCACTTAATGTTGAGAGTCCCAGTTGCTTTCTGCTACTCAGTGCCCAGAGTTTTGGCAGCCAGGTTATACTTCCCAGGAGGTGATTTGGAAGGAGTGGATGGGCTCAAGAAGAGATACCTGAAGGTATTTGTTATGGGCTGTTGGATCCCCTGAAACTTACATGTTGAAGTACCAAGTACTCAGAATGTGACTGCATTTTGAAAGTGACTCTTTAAAGAATTAAGGTAAAATGACAGGGCCGGCACTGTGGCGTTGCAGGTAAAGCCGCCGCCTGCAGTGCCAGCATCCCATATGGGCGCTGGTTCAAGACCCAGCTGCTCCACTTCTGATCCAGCTCTCTGCTATGGCCTGGGAAAGCAGTAGAAGATGGCCCAAGGCGTTAGGCCCCTGCACCCACATGGGAGACACAGAAGAAGCTCCTGGCTCCTGGCTTCGGATCTGCGCAGCTCTGGCCACTGCGGCCATCTGGGGAGTGAACCAGGGGATGGAAGACCTCTCTCTCTCTCTCTCTCTCTCTCTCTCTGCCTCTCCTTCTCTCTGTGTGTAATTGTGACTTTCAAGGAAAATAAATAAATCTTTATAAAAAAAAAAGAATTAAGGTAAAATGAAATCCTCAGGAGAGATCCCCCTGTTCCATATGGCTGGCGTCCTTGTAAGAATAGGATTACACACATACATATACATTGGGAAGATGATGTGAAGATACAGGAGGACAATCATCTAAAAACCAAGGAAAGAGGTCAAACTTGTTGACAACTTGCCTTGGAATTCTCACCCCAGAATAGTGAAAAAATGCATCTGTTATTTTAGTCACCCAGTCTGTGCAACTTTGTTATGGCAGCTCTAACTAATACAATACTAATACAAGAATCACCTCCAAAACAGCCCACAAACTACTCTGCAATGAAACACTAAGTTAACAAAACTCACACATATTCACTTTCCAATTAATATTTGGTGCCCCAATCTTAAATGTTAGCTCACACATAAGTTTATCAGACATCTGTGCAACATCTCTAGCATGAAATATAGAATCCAAAGCAAATAAATACTTGGAGAAATCAGGGGTTCTTCATAAAGAATTGATCATTCCATTTCTAAAGTACAAAGGTGCTAGAAAAGGTTCATGGACAAGTGGAACTAAAGCATAAGTTTATCTTGATGCAAAAAAAATGAAATTCTTCCATACTTTACTCATAATACACATTTTCCATGACCTTTGAAGACCCATCATATGCAATAGATTTAAAAATATTTTGTAGTAAAATAAACTTAGCTTTTAATTCCATTTTCCATGAATTTTTTGAAGTAACTTACTACTGATGCATACTACAATAAGGGTAAGCATTGAAAACATGTTAAGTGAAAGAAACTAGACACAGAAGGACACATATTGAAATGTTCCACTGATGTGAAATGTCCAGAAAAGGCAAGTCCAGAAAAACAACAACAGATTAATATCAAAGGGATACAAATTGGGAAGGCGAAAGTCAAACTATCCCTATTTGCAGAGGACATGATTCTATATGTAAGGGATCCAAAAGACTCCACTAAGAGACTATTGGAACTCATAGAAGAGTTTAGTAAAGTGGCAGGATATAAAATCAACACATAAAAACCAATAGGCTTTATATACACAGACAATGCCAAAGCTCAGAAAGAACTTTCAAGATCAATCCAATTCACAATAGCTACACAAAATACCTTAGAATAAATTTAACCAAGGATAACCAAGTTCTCTATGATGAAAATTAAAAAAACACTAAAGAGGGCCGGCGCCGCAGCTCACAAGGCTAATCCTCTACCTTGCGGCGCCGACACACCCGGTTCTAGTCCCGGTTGGGGCGCCGGATTCTGTCCCGGTTGCCCCTCTTCCAGGCCAGCTCTCTGCTATGGCCCGGGAGTGCAGTGGAGGATGGCCCAAGTGCTTGGGCCCTGCACCCCATGGGAGACCAGGAAAAGCACCTGACTCCTGGCTCCTGCCATCGGATCAGCGCGGTGCGCCGGCCGCAGCACGCCGGCCACAGCGGCCATTGGAGGGTGAACCAACAGCAAAGGAAGACCTTTCTCTCTGTCTCTCTCTCTCACTGTCCACTCTGCCTGTCAAAAAATAAAAATAAAAAATAAAAAAAATTAAAAAAAAAGCACTAAAGAAAGAAATAAAAGAGGACACCAAAAAATTAAAACATTTTCCAGGTTCATGGATTGGAAGAATCAATATCATCCGAAAGTCCATACTACTGAAAGTAATTAACACAGTCAATGCAATACCAATCAAAATATCAAGGACAATCTTCTCAGATGTAGAAAAAGTGATGCTGAAATTCATATGGAAACACAGGAGACCCCGAATCGTTAAAGCAATCTTATACAAGAAAAACAAAGCCATAGGCATCACAATACCAGATTTCAAGACATATTACAGGGCAGTTATCATCAAAACAGCCTGGTACTGGTACAAAAACAGATGGATAGACCAATGGAACAGAGTAGTAATGCCAGAAATCAACCCATGCATCTACAACCAACTTGTCTTTGACAAAGGAGCTAAAATCAATCTCTGGAACAAGGACAGTCTCATCAACAAATGGTGCTGGAAAAACTGGATATCCACATGCAGAAGTATGAAGCAAGACCCTACCTTATACCTTACACAAAGTCCACTCAAAATGCATCAAAGATGTAAATGTATGACCCAATACCATTAAATTATTAGAGAAAATTGGGGAAACCCAGCAAGACATTGGCATATGCAAAGAGTTCTTGGAAAAGACACCAGAGGCACATGCAATCAAAGCTAAAATATTCAAAGGGGATTGTATCAAATTGAGAAGTTCTACACCGCCAAAGAAACACTCAGCAAAGTGAAGAGGCAACTGACAGAATGGGAGAAATTTTTTGCAAACTATACAACTGATAAAGATTTATAGCCAGAACATATAAAGAGATCAACAACAACAAAACAAGCAACCCAGTTAAGAAATTGGCAAAGGACTTAAACACGCAATTTTCAAAGGAGGAGGAAATCCAAACAGCCAACAGACACATGAAAAAATGTTCAGGATCACTAGCCATCAGGGAAATGCAAATCAAAACCACAACGAGGTTTTACCTCACCCGAGTTAGAATGGCTTACATACAGAAATCTACCAACAAGAGATGCTGGCAAGGATGTGGGGGAAAAGGGACACTAACCCACTGCTGATGGGGATGTAAACTGGTACAGCCACTGTGGAAGATGGTATGGAGATACCTCAGATATCTGAATACAGACCCACCATATGACCCAACCATCCAACTCCTTTGAATTTATCAAAGGGAAATAAAATCAGCATATGAAAACATTATCTGGACCTCCATGTTTATTGCAGCTCAATTCACAATAGCTAAGATATGGATGCCCATCACCTGAAGACTGGATAAAGAAATTATGGGATATGTACACCATGGAATACTACACTGTGGTAAAAAATGAAATCCTATCATTTGCAACAAAATGGATGAACCTGGAAAACATAATACTTAGTAAAATAAGTCAATCTCAAAAGAACAAATAACATATGTCCTCCCTTATCTGTGGTACCTAATAGAGCACCTAAAAGGTAATCTACAGAAGTGAAATTGACACTTAGAGATGCAATGACTTTGAATAGCCCATCTTATTGTTGAGGAACTTTTTTTTCCATACAATTTTGAACTCTTTATTTAGTATAGAGTTATTCGTATGTGTAAAAAGTTAATTGAAAATAGATCTTAGTAAAAAATAAAAATGGGACTAGTAAGGGAGAAGGAGGAGGGCTGGGAGTATAGGTGGGAAGGTGGGTACAGCGGGAAGAATCACTATATTCTTAAAGCTGTATTTATGAAATGCATGAAGTTTGTGCTCTATAAATAATTTCTGAGAAAAAACAGCTACTTACTTGATAATTATAACATAATTTAAGATTTGCATGTGAAAAAATAGAAGGCAGAAAATTTTGTGTAATTATGATTCTTTTGTAAAATTTATTTATTTATTTATTTTTAAAGATTTATTTATTCATTAGAAAGAGTTATAGAGAGGCAGAAAGAGAGAGGGAGAGAGAGAGACAGAGACAGAGAGACAGAGAGACAGAGAGAATGAATCTTCCATCCACTGGTTCATTCCAAATGGTTGCAACAGTGAAGGCTGGGCCAGGCCAAAGCCAGGAGCCAGAACTCCATCTGGGTCTCGTGGGTGTGTGCAGGGGCACAAACACTTGGGCTATCTTGTGTTTCTTTCCCAGGTACATTATCAGGGAGTTGGACTGAAAGTGGAGCAGCCAGAACAAGAACTGGTGCCCATATGGGATGCTGGTGTCACAGGCTAAGGCTGAATGTGCTTTGCCACAATGCCAGCACAATTAAGATACTTTCCAGTTCAGTTCACAATTGGATATGTTCTAATTTTGGTATAAATAAACAGTACCCCAGGAGTATATATTATCTCACTACAGTACTTCAGAGGAAAGAAAGTTTTCAAAATCTGTTAGATTTACCTTTGTAGTTTAATGTTATTGTGTCAGTTAAAAAGGATTTAGAGCCATCAAAATGCTTAATCAAGATTTTCAGTTTTTTTAATCTATAACAGTATTTCAAGTTTATGGAAAATGGAGTTAAAATTATTTTATTTTTGTGCAAAAATTTGGTGCAAAATGTTTTTCATAATATGTGAAAATGTGTAGTATGAAAAATATGCATGGATTTCAAATTTTTGCACCAAAATAAGCCTATACTGCTAATTCCATTTTTCCATGAACTCTAGAGTGTTATTCATCATTGAGAATTTAGGCTCAATAGGGTTCTTCAGGGGAGTTAAAAAATATATAGTAGTCTAATCCCCAGATCATGATTTTCCAGAATTAACATTCAAAGGAAATAAAATACATGAAATGTATTGGTTTCTGTCACTATTTTATAAGTTAAAAGAAATCTCTGAAAGGATAGTTTCCGATGATCTATATAAGAACTATACATTTTTCATCTCAGATGCTGCTTAAGTGCTTTAAATATTCCGACACACTTAGTTATCATAAAATACCATGTCATAACAGTTATTACAATTCGCATTTTTGAAGAAAGAAAACAGAGGCACAGAGTTAAGTAATTTGCCAAAGGCCTTACAGTTAGTAAGTAGAAGAACCAGAATTGAACCCTCTAGCACTATGACTCCACAGTCTTAGCCATCCCTCACTAGTGCCTACAGCTCAGAAGACTGGTTTGAAAATGCCCCCTGGAAATAGCTGATCAGTCTTCAGGAAAAAAAAAAAGCTTAATTCCATACTGTCTGAAAACCACAGATACTTAATATGAAGTTTGGAAACACGAGCCACCTTACAAAATAAAAATTCCCTCTGGTCAGTAAACAAATGTTCAGATCACTCTGAAGAATGCAAACTATGGGGAAATTTTATTGTTATAAACATCCAATCCATGAAAATACTAGTATCTATAAAAATAATTTGTATGTTCATCTTCAAAAAGCAATCAAATGTACTCTGCCCACATTCTGCTAAGAATGAACTATGGTAATTTAGGCATATTGGATTATCAAAACACATAACAAAAAGCAGCTGTCCCTACTTTCATTTTTATCACAGGAATGTGTAAATGGTAACAAACCAAAAGGTACAGAAAATCCTATGACAAAAGCCTACAGACTTTCCCACCTCACTGTTCCCCAACTCTGAATCTGCTCCTCAAATATAAACTATTTTTTTTTTTTTTACAGGCAGAGTGGACAGTGAGAGAGAGAGACAGAGAGAAAGGTCTTCCTTTGCCGTTGGTTCACTCTCCAATGGCCGCCGCGGCCAGCGCGCTGCGGCCGGCGCACCGCGCTGATCCGATGGCAGGAGCCAGGAGCCAGGTGCTTTTCCTGGTCTCCCATGGGGTGCAGGGCCCAAGCACCTGGGCCATCCTCCACTGCACTCCCTGGCCACAGCAGAGGGCTGGCCTGGAAGAGGGGCAACCGGGACAGAATCCGGCGCCCCAACCGGGACTAGAACCCGGTGTGCCGGCGCCGCTAGGCGGAGGATTAGCCTAGTGAGCCGCGGCGCCGGCCCAAATATAAACTATTTTTATTGTTTCTCTCTTTTTTAAAAAATGTATTTATCCTCATTTATTTGAAAGGCAGACAGAGACAGACAGACAGTTTCCATCTACTGGTTCACCAACATTCCCCTGTACCCATGCCTGCAACAGCTGGGACTAGGTTGGGGCCTAAGTTGTGAGTTGGGAACTCATGTGATAGACAGGAACCCAATTACTTGAGCTGCTGCCTCTCGAGGTCTTCATTAGCAGAAAGCTAGAGTCAGGAGCCAAAGCCAGCAATCAAACCCAGGCACTCTGATACAGTATATCAGGCTTCCAAGGAGCATCTTAACTGCTCTTTCTCTTTTTGAACTCTGGAAGTATAGATGACATGTTTCTTGATTTCTATCTGTTGACATCCTCATGTCCTTGATATGAAAGACAAGCCCATAATTCACACAATTTCTCTGGTCTTCTTTCATACTTCCTGATTTTGATCTTTGTTATTTTTAGTTCTCTCCTAGTTACCTAGGTAACTTTAAATACTGTACTTAAAGCTCTGTTTCTAGTTCTATCAGTTTTTGATACTATCTCTTCAATAGAATGTAATTGTGAGCAATATTGACAACATACAAGATGGGATGTAGACACAGTCAACTTCCTAGCTGTGAGACATACGCAGTAATACAGAGCCATATGCTTGGAACGGCAAAACATTTGTATTAATGCCGTGTTATCATTGTGTTGAAATCCTTAAGACATTCAAGACATTTTAAAATGGAATGGGATGTCTTGTTCATGGATAAGTAATCCCTAATTCAATGTACTTCCAACTATAACCTGAATAGATATTTTTAAAGGACTCAACAAGTGCCTTCTTAAATTTATATTCTTGAGAATATCCAAGGTTTGCCTTTGCTGCACCAGATGTCAAAACTTATTATAAAGCAATGTTAATGTGATATCGGGATATGGATAAAGAGTTGAAAAATGAAACAGAATAAAGTATGGAAAATCAGATCCATGAATATTTTGAAATCATGTATTCCAGAAGTGGTATTGGCAGAGATAGGTTAGCTTTTTCAATAAATAATTTTGGGACAATCGCCATATGCCCTACTCAAAAATCAGTTGCTGGTAGATTAAATCTTCAATATGAAAACAGAAAACTTTAAAAAATCAAAATATATTATAGGATAATATTAAACTCAATACTTAAGTATTTCTTAAATAAGACAAAAATAAATTAAATAATATTGATAAAATTATAAATAATATTAAAATAATTATTAAAAGTTTTAACTTTTCTTCATCAAAAAAGAAAAAGACAAACCATCAACTGGGAGAGGATATGTACAACAAATATGCCTGAAAAATATTAATACCTATAACACATGAAGAACTACAAACCAATATGACAATCAAACCAAACTGAAAACTGACCAGAAGACATGAACAACCATCACAGAAGACCAAATGTTTTTCAGAATGCAGATCATTGTGAACAGCTTGGTGGGAATATGAAGTTATAAACACTTTGGAAAACAATTTGCCACTATGTTGTGAAATTTCATTCACATACTCTGTGAACTAACAATCCTACTCATAGGAATATAGAACAGGGTATACATGCATAATGTTCTAACATACATGAAACATGATCACAGTTTATAATAGAAATAATAACAGAAAAAAATGTCCAACAAGTGATTATAGAAAAATGGGGGCATGTTAAGATAACTAAATGTTGTAACGTACAGAAAATGAATTCACTGTGACTATCTCCAACAATATGAATTAATCTTGTAAACAAAATATTGAGTGAAAAAAAGTCGTAAGACTACTTCAGTATTACATTTCTTTAAAGCTCAAAAATAAGCAGAACCTTGTGTAAACAAAAATACAAAATTTGGGGATAATAGTTACTCCTAGGACCAGTGCCGTGGTGTAGTGAGTTGGGCCGCCGCCCATGGCAACAGCATCCCATATGGGCACCAGTTAGTTCCCGGCTGCTCCTCTTTTGATCCAGCTCTCTGCTGGTAGCCTGGGAGAACAATGGAGGATGGCCTGTGTGCCTGGGCCCCTGGACCCATGTGGAAGACCTGGGGAAAGCTACTGACTTCTATCGGCCCAGCTCTGGCTGTTGTGCATGAAGGACCTTTTTCTCTGTCTCTCCTCTCTCTGTAACTGCCTTTAGAATGGGTAAGTAAAATCTTGGAGAAAAAAAGATAGTTACTCCTGTGGAAAGGCTAAAGGATGGGAAAGAGAAGGAGTATATAGGTGGCTTCACAAGACACTTGCTGTACAAACAAATGTTTTTGTTCTCTCCATTTCCAGGAAGATGAAATTTTTCTAGTTCAACTTTTATTTAAAGTGCCCCAATTTTATGTACTATTCCATAGACTATCACCTGCCCGGCTACAGTCATTGTATTTTAAACCATTTCTTACTGAGATTGGCAGGCATGACAGCCATAGCTTGACCCTCAGCTCCAGCTCACCCCAGTGATCTTCAGCTTCATTAGGTTTTTCTGTCTAGGAATTGCCTTTACTTTCTTTTGTGCTCAGAAATGCTTTTGAGAGGATACTTATAATATTTTGTCAACACTGCCCAGTTTTTGCCATGGTATACATTAAATCAGTTTTCTAATTTCTTCTATGAAATTGATATTTTTCAGTTTTTAACTTCCACTTTGGTCAATATTTGTCAACTCATACTAAAAGGAAATCAGGATTCCCTCTACAGTTTCAGATCTGCTGTCAAACACATGCTTGTGATATTCACTTATAATTCTATCACCATATAACTTATATAAGTTTATGTCTCTTTCGACACAGAAATTTTGATTTTTGCTTTCTGTACATTTTTAAAGGTTTATTTATTTATTTATTTGAAAGTTAGAGTTACACAGAGAGAGAAGGAGAGGAAGAGAGAGAGGTCTTCCATCTGCTGGTTCACTCCCCCAATTGACTGCAATGTCCAGAGCTGCGCCAATCCGAAGCCAGGAGCCAGGAGCTTCCTCCAGATCTCCCACGTGGGTGCAGGGGCATTAGGACTTGGGCCATCTTTCACTGCTTTCTTAGGCCATAGCAGAGAGCTAGATTGGAAGTAGAGCAGCCAGGACTCAAACCAGCGCCCATATTAGATGCAGGTGGTAGCTTTATCGCCTATGCCACAGTGCTGGCCCCTATAGCTTTTTCCTTAATCAATCTTACAAAGAGGTTACCTAACTTAAAGTTATTTTCAAAGAATGAGCTTTGGGGATTTTATTCTATCCACTACAATTTTTGTTTCCTAATTTATTAATTTTAGCTTTTGCTTTTCTTAATTGTTTTCTCCTAGTTTCTTGGTTCCTCTCGTTGTACTTTTTCAAAACAATTTCAGATGAATACTTAATTTCTTTAACATTCATAGTATTTTTAAAATAATTTTTAAAAAGATTTATTTAGTTATCCACTTATATATTTTAAAAGCAGAGTTAGAGAGAGAAGGAGAGACAGAGAGAGAGAGAGAGAGAGAGAGATCTTATATCTGTTAGTTCACTCACCAAATGTCACAACGGCTAGGACTGGGCCAGATCAAAGCTAGGAGCTTCTTTCAGGTTTCCCACATGGGTAGAGAGAGGCACAAGGACTTGAGCCATCTTCTGCTGCTTTTCCAGGCACATTAGCAAGGAGCTGGATTGGAAGTCAAGCAACCAAGACTTGAAGCTCTGCCCATATGGGATTCTGGCATCTCAGGAGGCAGCTTTATCCACCATGTCACCATGCTGGCCCTCAAAATAAAGATATTTATGACCACAAATTTTCCTCTGACAAAGTATATTTTGGTTTCAGTAATTGTTATTGCTTGCTAGTTTTCCATTTTCTCTTATTCTTTTATCTAAAGGATATTTAGAAATTTAATAGCTAAATATATGTCACTTTAACATTAGTTATTTCTAATTTTATTTAAATTGGATCAGTAAATATAACGTTTAAAGGAATTAACTTTAAAATCCTCTTTCAACTTTCTTTTTGAAGCAACTCATAAATTCTGGGTGTTTCCTCCCTTCTCCCCACAAGGTGGTATGCTCATGAATCCAGACATAGTTTATTGATTAAGTGTATTGACTATAATATTGAAGTTTTCTGTGTGTCAAACAGGAATTGTGTTGAGCTGCTAGAAAGAAAAACAGCACAACAGTACCTTAGACAAAAGAGGGCTTATTTTCTCTTACTCAAAAATAGTAAATCTGACAATAGACAGTTCAAGACTGATATACAAGATTTCTGATGTCATTAATTTTATGGGTTCCTTATATCTTTCTGCTTGTAATTTTGAATTCTTTCCATTTTCAAAGTTGCTTCATGGTCACAAGATAGCTGTTACTGTTTCAGTGATTATATCCAACATTCCAGGCAAAAGAACTAAGGGAAGCAGGAAAAATATTTTCCAATTGAGTCAGCTTCTTTAAAGAGCTTACCTAGAACCTCCACCAAAAGCCTGTGTTCATAAATCACTATTTTATGTATTCAGCTTCTATGTTTTTTACTGCATGTAGGTTTATGCTTGTTTATTATGGCCTTGTCTTATAATTACATAATGTACTTATCTGTCCTCCTTAGTGCTTTTAACTTTAAATCTTTAAATTCCTCTTTGGTTATTTTAAATTTGCATTCACCTAATTTTTTTAATTCTCTTTTGTATATGTGAGTGTGTGTCTCAGGTTTCTTTATTTTTTTTTGAGTATTTTTTTAAAAATTTATTTGACAGGTAGAGTTACAGACAGTGAGAGGGAGAGACCGAGAGAAAGGTCTTCCTTCCGTTGGTTCACTCCCCAAATGGCTGCTACTGCTGGCGCTGCGCAGACCCGAAACCAGGAGCCAGGTGCTTCCTCCTGGTCTCCCACGTGGGTGCAGGGTCCAAGCACTTGGGTCATCCTCCACTGCCTTCCCGGGCCACAGCAGAGAGCTGGACTGGAAGAGGAGCAACCGGGACTAGAATCCGGTGCCCATCAAGCTTCTTTATTTAAAAACAAAGTGATGTGGGGATTAGAATCAAGAGGGTCATTGAACTTCACCTTCCTTCCAACTAGTCCGCCCAAAACTCCTTACCCTACCCTTTGTGTTTCCAATTCCTTCCTTAGTGAATGAAGAACTTAATCCTTAAAAACCCTAGTGTAGACTCCACGTTCCCTTTCCCTGGCCTCTCCTCTGGCCTCTGCGCACCCCTACCTTCCCCTCATCCCTGGGAAGGGCAGGCCCTGTTTGAAGGTATGGCAGAGCAGTGACAGGAACAAAGAAAGCTTCTCCCTTAGGGAAAGGGACACCGTACAGAAATGAGAGCTGCCACAGCCTGGGGTATGGAAATGGGGTCCAGGTACCAGAGGAAAAGATGCAGATCCCCCTGAGAAAGGAGATGTGGTAGCCTCCAAGTCCTCTCATTAGGAACAGTTACCGGTTGCTCATTTGCCTTCTGGTTACAGCCCTAGCAGCTGGGTGACGTGGCTGATCTGCTGCAAAGTGGGTTCTGGGCACTGCAGGAATATGCTCTTTAAGTTGCTTCTCACTTGGTTCTCCATACTCGTCCACTCTCTCTTCCAGGCCTGCACAGGGTCTCTGCTTTGCTAATCTCCTGAAGGTTCTTCTTGTTTTCACTTTCTTCCACCCACTTCTGCCCCAGGGGCCGCAGCTTACGCAAGTTCTTGAAACTGAGCTGCAAGGTCTTGAATCGGCAGAGGGTCATTTGGCTGAACACCTTTCTAAACACAGCATCAGCCTGGGTTTATTCCAGCATGGTCCCCTTTTGCTTCGGGAGCTTGGCAAGAGTCTGTAGAGCTTTGTCATGCTGGGACTCCTTGGGGTTTTGCTCCAGCTGCTCCTTCTTCAGCTTCACGGCACTGTCCAGGGCAGCGCAGGGCTCAGGGGAGGGCCCCTTCGGACAAGTTCCCTACACGGCCCCTGCCTCGCCCTCAGGCTGAGAGGTCTCCAGACTGCCTTCAGGCACCAGGCCCACTGCTGCGAGCTGCAGGGCGCAGTGCGCCATCACTCTGCAGAAGTCACAGGGCTGTGGGTTCTCAGGAATCCCCCACACCTCCCCAACCGGCCCACAGAGAAGGCCTTGGAAGATCAGCCAGGTTCAAGGGTCCACCTAGCTTGGCTCCGGCCTTTCCGGCCCATCACCCCTCACTGCCTGGTGGTGGCAGAAGATGAAGTCTGAAGTCAGGTGTCCAGTCATGGGGGAACAGGTCGCCCCACTCCAGGGGGCCTGGTGAAATGAGGGCTGCGGAGGGACTGCTCAAAACACCAATCTCCCTCCACAATCTTTCCCATCCTCTTAATTTCAATATTTATCACTTTAAGTGTATTTTTAATCTACTTGACCATCTCTATTTTAACTGGAGAGATTTGCCCATTCAAATATAATTTAAAGACTGATGTGCTTTATTTTGTGTTTTGCACCTTATTTTATATTTGCTATTTATTTTGCATTGCTGCTTGCTGTATTTTTCTTTCTGCTAGTACACATATTTCTGTACTATGTATTTGAAGTAACATATTAAATTCTGCATCCATCAAAATGCTCAATTTATCCACCCATTTCCCCTATGTCAACAAGATGACACATTGAAAATAATTTCACTTCATCCTAACTTTACCACCCCTATTGTTTCAAAGGCCTCGATTTCCACTCACTACCCGTGTTTCAGTATAAACTTTATATATGGTCCTGGAACAATTGAACCTAGTTAAAAAAAAAAAACTGAAGCTCAACTCATACCACCAACCTTACACAAAAATTAAAGTGAAATGTGTTATAAGCCTAAACCTAATAGCTAAAAACTTTAAAACTTTTAGGATGCATTATAGAAAAGTAAACTTCGTCACTCAGGTAAGCAAGGATTTTGTAAGGTAGGATATACAAAGAAAAATCTGTAAAGAATCAACTGAACAACATCAAAATTTAAAACTACTGCTTTTTGAAATACATATTTTAAAATGAAAAGCAAAGCTATAAACTGAGAGAAAATGTTTGTAAGAAACATAGTTAGCAAAGGACATGTATCCAGAATAATAAGAGAAACAACAAACTAATTTTAAAATAGGAAAAATATTTTTGAGCAGTTTATCATAGAAGAAGATAGACAAACACATGAACTCAACATGACTGCTCATTGAGGATTAAAATTTATGGTGATATCACTACATACCTATTGATAAATTCTTTTTTTAACTTTTATTTAATGAATATAAATTTCCAAAGTACAGCTTATGGATTACAATGGCTTCCCCCCCCATAATGTCCCTCCCACCCGCAACCCTCCCCTTTCCCACTCCCTCTCCCCTTCCATTCACATCAAGATTCATTTTCGATTCTCTTTATATACAGAAGATCAGTTTAGCATACATTAAGTAAAGATTTCAACAGTTTGCTCCCACACAGAAACATAAAGTGAAAAATACTGTTTGAGTACTAGTTATAGCATTAAATCTCAATGTACAGCACACTAAGGACAGAGATCCTACATGAGGAGTAAGTGCACAGTGACTCCTGTTGTTGACTTAACAAATTGACACTCTTGTTTATGGCATCAGTAATCACCCTAGGCTCTTGTCATGAGCTGCCAAGGCTATGGAAGCCCCCTGAATTCACCGACTCTGATCATATTTAGACAAGTCCATGGTCAAAGTGGAAGTTCTCTCCTCCCTTCAGAGAAAGGTACCTCCTTCTTTGATGACCCATTCTTTCCACTGGGATCTCACTCGCAGAGATCTTTCATTTAGTTTTTTTTTTTTTTTTTTTTTTCCAGAGTGCCTTGGCTTTCCATGCCTGAAATAGTCTCATGGGCTTTTCAGCCGGATCCGCATGCCTTAAGGGCTAATTCTGAGGCCAGAGTGCTGTTTAGGACATCTGCCATTCTATGAGTCTGCTGTGTATCCTGCTTCCCATGTTGGATCGTTCTCTCCCTTTTTTATTCTATCAGCTAGTATTTGCAGACACTATTCTTGTTTATGTGATCCCTTTGGTTCTTAGTCCTATCATTATGATCAATTGTGAACAGAAATTGATCACTGGGACTAGTGAGATGGCATTGGTACATGCCACCTTGATGGGATTGAATTGGAATCCCCTGGTATGTTTCTAACTCTACCATTTGAGGTAAGTCAGCTTGAGCATGTCCCGAATTGCACATCTCTTCCCTCTCTTATTCCCACTCTTATATTTAACAGCGATCACTTTTCAGTTAAGTTTCAGCACTTAAGAAGAATTGTGTATTGATTACAGTATTCAACCAAAAGTATTAAGTAGAACAAGCAAAAAAAAATAGTAAGAGGGATAACATATTAAGTTGCTCATCAACAGTCAGGCTGAGGGCTGATCAAGTCACTGTTTCTCATAGTGTTCATTCTTTTTTTAAGATTTATTTATTTATCTGAAAGGCAGAGTTACAGAGAGAGAGAGAGAGAGACAGAGGAGATTCACTCCACAAATGGCCACAAGGGCTGGGACTGGGCCCGCCAAAGCCAGAAGCCAGGAGCTTCCTTCAGGTGTCCCACGTGGGTTAGGGGCCCAAGCACTTGGGTCATCTTCCACTGCTTTCCCAGGCCATAGCAGAGAACTGTCCTGGAAGTGTGAAAGCCAAGACACTAACTGGAACCCATATGGGATGCTGGCACTACAGATGGTGGCTTAACTCGCTGTGCCACTGGGCCACAACACCAGCTCCTAGAATGGTAAATTGTTAAAATGACAATACTAGTACTGGCAAAAAATGTTGAGCTACATAAATTGCTGGTGGAAACACAAAATAATAGTCACTTTTGAAAATCAGTTGGCAATTTCTTTTACAATTAAGCACACAGTTACCATACAAATCAACAATCCTATTTCTGGGTATTTATACAAGACTTTTCTTCACATACATGTTCCTATGCCAATGTTTATGCCAGGTTTACTCATAGTCTCTCAAAAAAGGAAACAGCATTGTGTCCTCCAAATAGTGGATATATTGAGGTACATATGTATACACACATACATATATACATATATGCATACATACATATATGCATATAATATACTACTACTCAGCAATAAAAGTAATTAACTACTGATATGTGCAACAATATGAAGTTCAAATGCATTTTACTCAGTGCAAAAAATCAGCCTCAGGGAACCGGCGCTGTGGTATAACTGGTTAAGCCACCGCCTGCAACCCTGTTATCCTATATGGGTACCAGATGGAGTCCCGGCTGTTCCATTTCCAATACAGCTTCCTGTTATTGCAGCTGGGAAGGCAGAGGAGGATGGCCTAAATCGTTGGGCCCCTGCACCCACATGGGGAAACTGGCTGAAGCTCCTGATTTCTGGTTTGCAGCCATTTGGGGAGTGAGCCAGCAGGTGGGAGAATCTCTCTATTCCTCCTCACTATCTCTATAACTCTGCCTTCCAAATAAATAAAATAAATATTTAAAAAATCAGCCTCAAAAGACTACATATTATATGATTTCATTAATATGGCATTCTGGAAAAGGTAAAATTATAGGGAAAAAATACACATCAGTGGTTGTCAGGGGCTGAGTATAGGGGGGGCGGGTGGCCTGCAGTTGTACAAATGTTATCATTTGTCAAAACTCAAAGAACCATACACCAAAAGCAGTAAATTGTACTTTATGTAAATTATACTTTTAAAAAGACAAAGAAAATAACTCAATTGCATATTAAGTAATTATTTACCAAGTTTAAGTGATATGTCATCAAATGTAACCATACCAATAAGCAAAGCCAAACTTACACTATGAGCTGACCCTGTAGCTACAGTAAACAATGATAGTCAATAATCATTTTAAATAATCTGTGTGAAACCAGCAAAGATAAGCAAAATCCCAGGAGACTAGAGAGGATAATATTCTACATTGCAAAAAAAAAAAAAAAATACAAACCTTCTAGTTTAATTGGTTCCTAGAAAAACTGCAAATACAATTCTTAATAAACAAATTTAACACTACTCTAGGCTCAGTATTCTAGCTTTATGAACTCATTCACCATTTCTCTTATATCTAGGGTCCTTAAGGTAACAATTCACTATACCTTAGCAGTTTATCTAGTCCAGATGGATGCTTAAACAAGGTCTATCACAACTTAGACATGTTTCTCTACTCTTTTTTTAAGAGCCCTTCTCAGAGCACTCCTTGATGTGAGAAAAATAAATCAGTCATTAGTGCAGCTCTTCAGAGTGAGGCAAAATTCTGTATAGGTTAGGCACTGATGATGGCAACAAATGCAGAGAACTAGGTCCACAATCCAGTTCTAATACCATTGATGAAAACACTTATTGTTTGCTTACACTGGTTGAGCACTTTACAATTATCCCCATATAAAGAAGAGGTTTTCAAAAGTTCATGGAACATACTTATTACGAAACTAAATTATGAATGGATTTCAAAACATTTTTGCCCAAAATAAATAAATATTTTTTTAATTTTATTTATTTTTTAAGGTATGCAAATTTCATAAGTACAACTTTAGGAATATAGTTATCCTTCTCACCATACCCATCCTCCCACCCACACTCCCACAACATCTCCTCCTCCCTCACCCCTTCTCAGACCCATTCTCCATTAAGATTAATTTTCAATTAACTTTATACATAAAAGACAATCTATACTAAGAAAAGATTTCAACAATTTGCACACACATACACACACACACACAAAAAAAACTTGAGAGCAAGTTTTACAGTTAACTGTTATAATACAACTTATTGAGGACAGAGGTCCTGCATGGGGAGTTATTGCACAGTGAGTCCATCTTCTGCTGCTTTGCCAGGCACATTAGCAGGGAGCTGGATTAGAAGGGGAGCAACAGAGACTCAAACTGGTGCTCCTATGGGATGCCAGTACTTCAGGAGGCAGCTTTACCCACATGGGAGACCCAGAAGAAGCTCCTAGCTTCTGGCTTCAGATCAGCCCAGCTCCGGCTGTTGAGGCAATTTGGTGAGTGAACCAGCAGATGGAAGACTTTTCTCTCTGTCTCTCCCTCTCACTGTCCATAACTCTACCTCTCAAATGAATAAAATCTTTTAAAAACATGATTTAATTATATCATCATAATAAATGAAATAGTCATACATAAGATCATTATGAAGAAAACTATAAAATCTTAGTGAAAAAAATAAAAGATCTGAGTAAATAGACAGATAGTCCTTGCTTCTATTTAGGAAGATACAATATTACTCCCAATTAAAATCTCAGCATGTTACCAGTAGATATTGACACATTGATTTTAGAGTTTATATGAAAAGGTAAAAAACTAGGCTACCCAACACAATATTGAGGAATAAAGTTTGAGGACAGATACCATCTACTTTAAGACTTACTATAAAGCTGCTTAGGTCAGTGTGGTATTGATGAAAGAATAGACAAATAGATCAATGGGAAGAATAGAGAAGCCAGAATTTGACCCATTCGAAAATAATCAATTGATCATTGAAAGAACAAAGGCAATTCAATGGAGGAACTACGGTATTTTCAAGAAATTGTGCTGGAATAATCAGACATTCAAATGCAAACAAAAATAAGAATCTACACAGGTTTTTAATCTTTCGTTAAAAACTTACCCAGAAGAGGACATTTAGCTTAGCAGTTCAGATGTCAGTTAAGATGTCCACATACCTTCTCAGATTGCCTGGGTTTGATGCCCTGATAGAGCTCCTAATTCCAGCTTCCTCCTAATGCATATCCTGGGATGCAACAGCGATGGCTCAAGGGATTGTATTCTTTGCACCCTCCTGCGAGACCTGGATTGAGTTCCTGGCTCCTGGTTTCATATCTAGTCCTGGCCATTGAAAGCATTTGTGGAATCAATGGGTGGATGGAAGGTCTCTATCTCTCTGCTTTGCAAGTAAATATTTTTCTTCGTTTGCTCAAAATGGGTCATACACCTAAGTGTAAAACACAAAAATATAAAACTTCTACAAGACAACATAAGAACATGATAGATCTAAGATAGTTGAATAGAGGCCCTATATTTGCCTCCACCACAGAGAAGAACCAGAAAAACAAAAGAAGGATCACATTTTCCAGGAGGCTGACTGAGGGAAAACTTTAGTAAAGATGTGACAGGAATTGTAAATAGCACAGAGATTCTAAGCCATCAGAGAGAGGGTGGCAGGAAACAAAGCACACCACAATTCTTATCTTGTCTCCCCAGCTTGGTTGAAGGGGGACTTCATCTTGCTGGAAAAAGGTAAGCAGAAAGCTCTGCAAACCCACTACCACCATACTCCAGTAGCCCTAACTACAGGAGAATCCTACAGTTACCACTGGCTTTATGTACAAGTCTAGAAAGATGATTTGGGTCTGAGCAATGGCTTTGCTCCAAAAAAAGGAACTCACTTTGCCTCCCACCCAAAGCCCTAGACATAAGCTACTTCAGCACAGCCACTGTAAAACTCCCTGTCTTACAGGACAGTACAGAGCCCTGTCTCTACCAGAGGTCCAAAGAGTCAGAGCCAAAGACCTACACAATATACTCTTTAGCTATGGCACTGCTGGGCAGGAGTCCTGCAACCATGCTTGCTCACTGTGCATGATCTAAGGAAGCTCACCTCTGCTTCTCAGGGCTTGGTGCCAGCAGCAACTGGTACACAATCCCAGAGGGCCAGACCCAAGGAAGTTTCCTTCCAAACCTATTAGCACATGATGCTGTGTGGCCATAGCACAAACACTATCATGACCCTTGCATGCCTTACGGGATCTGGAGGCAGCCTCTTCTGTGTTCTACACACACTCTTCTGTGTGGGTGCCACAATCCCTGAAGTAACTCATATTCACTGGTAGGACCTGGAGAGCTCTATTTACATTTCTCTGCTTCAGGATGGCAGGTGACAGTCCACAATTCCCAGCATACCCTGTGAGAATGGGGTAAGGGGGCAACTGCATCTTACATCTTTAGCATTGTGATGGTTGGTTCTATAAGTCATAGGGTCACCTGTAGAAGGACCTATCTGCATTCCTCTGCTACTGACCTGTACATACTAGTAAAAAATCCAGAACATAACCTGTGGTTGCTTTGTGAGAACTGGTTAAAGTACCCTTTGAATCCTGTAGATCTGGAACTGTGACTGTTAGAGTTATATACCAAAAAGTTCAGATCAAGGGAACTGGGTAAGTACCACACTGAATTTTGCAATTCTGAGACTGGGTTTGTTTTTCCATATATCCTAGGGATACCTGTGCTCACACTGTGGAGCCTAGGGAAGGCCCTGTCTGCAACTCACTTATGCAGAATTTTACCTGCTGGTGTAGGATACCCATCACAACCTATGATCATATTGTAAGACCTGGCCAAGGTACCCTCTGAGTCCTTCAGCTTTGGTAGTGGGACTACTGGAGCTATATTCCACAAAGTAACCTGATTTAACCTCATGAACCCTAGGTAGAACATTATCTACGTTCTACTGCTGCACATCCATTCCTGTCAGTGCACAATCCTCAGCATAACTTTTTCATGAAACATGGATGCTGGGTAATATCTCCACCACATCCTACAGCTCTGGGCCTATGTACTGTTATCTCCATAAGTACCAGAAACACATGTACCTGCTCCGTGAGACATGGGAAAGGCCCTATCTGCCTTCCAATGCTGCAAGCCCATACCTTCAAGTGCACAATCATAGAATAATCTAAACTTTTCCTATGGGACTTGGGTGAGGAAGCTATCCTGCTCTACTGCCCTGGGACTGTTACTATTAGTACTATATTCCTCACCTGAACCCACACTGTGGGACCTAGGGAATAACCTACATGCACTCCACTATTCAAGGCCCACGTCTGTCAGTGTACATTCCTCAGAATAAACTATATTCACCCATGGGACTTGGATAAGTCCTGCAGTGCTGCAACTGCGGATTATGATGCTAAAACGCTCCTGCACCATCCAGGCCCACCCAACAGGACCTGAAGAAGGTCCCATCCATATCACACATATCCAAGGTAGTAAGTATTGGTGCCCAAAGCTCCAGTATCACTCAGGCTTCCCTGGTGGGACCAGGGAACAGCCCCCTCTATGTCCCACAGCACCAAGTACGTGGCTGCTGCCATCCAAAACTTCAGTGTGATTGACATATAATTTGATGGGACCTAGAAAGACACACCTTTGGAAGCTGACATCCACTTCAAAATCATACCACTACATTCATGAACTGCTGCAGACTAGACAACTGTGGCACTGATAAACACTGCTGATATGGACTGCAGCTGGAGAGATCATTTGGGGGTCATAATTCTGGGATCATATAAACATAAAGCTGAAACAACTACACAAGTGACACCCCCACAGTCCATTTGAACAAAGCAATCATTTTTAACAGAAACTACACCCCTAAAGAATGAATCATTACACCAGATGTGTAGATCTCAATGTAAAGACACAGGAAACAGGAATAATCAAGGAAGCAGAGCACCTCCAAAATACAACGCTTCTCAAGAAATAGATCCAGATTTGAAGAAAATCAATGAGATGCCTAAAATAATTCAAAATGATTCTTTTTTTTTCAACTTTTATTTAATAAATTTCCAAAGTACAACTTTTGAATTATAGCAGCTTTTCCCCTATAACCTCCCTCCCACCCACAACCATCCCATTTCCCACTCCCTCTCCTATCCCATTCTTCATCAAGATTCATTTTCAATTATCTTTATATATAGAAGATCAACTTAGTATATACTAAGTAAAGATTTCAACAGACTGTACCCACAAAGACACACAAGGTATAGAGTACTGTTTGAGTAGTAGTTTTACCATTAATTAGCATAGTATAACACATTAAGGGCAGATTCTATATGGGGAGCAGGTACACAGTGACTCCCACTGTTTTTTTTGGAAATGAAAAATATTTTATTCATATATAGAAAACTGTATGATTCTTAAAAGGTGTGCATGAGTATTGTTCAACACAGCATTGACTCAGCACTCTCCTTGATCAAATAGAGACATAGAAAACAAAATCCATAGTTCCTACCTCTAAGCAAATGCTACAACCTAGAATGGCTACCAGAAGCTACTCAATCATGATACTTATATAAAGATAAATGCTAACATACATAAAAAATCTATATGCTCTATAGACCAGAAGGTGATAGAATATATTTGGAATATCTTGAAAGTCTGTCATGATTCTTACATATGTAAAATGTATTGTTTTTCTTCCTTTCAATTATATGTATGCTAATATGTTAGCTATATATATCTACAAACAATTATTTTTCAAGTTTATAAGTTTTCATCAACAGATAAGCTCATTTTTGTTACAGTAAAATTTAATTAACTTCAGTAGAAGGTTTACCAATATTCTCAAATGATTTTTTAAGAATCCAGTAATTCACCTTCAGAAGTACCACGGCTCAATTTTCTTTTTTTAACTTTTATTTAATAAATATAAATTTCCAAAGTAAAACTTTTGGGCTATAGCGGCTTTTCCCCCCATAACCTCCCATTCACTCGCAACCATCCCATCTCCCACTCCCTCTCCTATCCCATTCATATCAAGATTCATTTTCAATTATCTTTATATACAGAAGATCAATTTAGTATATACTAAGTAAGGATTTCAACAGTTTGCACCCACACAGAAACACAGAGTATAAAGTACTGTTTGAGTACTAGTTATACCATTAATTCACATAGTGCAATACATTAAGGACAGAGGTCCTACATGGGGAATAAGTTCACGGTGGCTCCTGTGGTTGATTTAACAACTGACACTCTTGTTTATGGCATCAGTAATCACCCAAGGCTCTTGTCATGAGTTGCCAAGGCTATGGAAGCCTCTTGCGTTTGCCAACTCCAATCTTATTTAGACAAGGCCATATTAAAACTGAAAGTTCTATCCTCCATTCAGAGAAAGGTACCTCGTTCTTTGATGGCCCATTCTTTCCACTGGGATCTCACACATTTAGGTGGTTTTGTTTGTTTGTTTGTTTTTTGCCACAGTGTCTTGACATTCCATGCCTGATACTCTCATGGGCGTTTTAGCCAGATCTGAATGTCTTAAGGGCTGATTCTGAGGCCAGAGTGCTGTTCAGGGCATCTGCCATTCTATGAGTCTGCTGTGTATCCCGCTTCCCATGTTGGATCATTCTCTCCTTTTTAATTCTATCAGTTAGTGTTAGCAGACACTAGTCTTGTTTATGTGATCCCTTTGACATTTAATCCTATCATTATGACTATGAACTGAAACTGATCACTTAGACATAGTGAGATGGCATTGGTACATGCCACCTTGATGGGACTGATGGAATCCCGTCATGTACTTAACTCTACCATTAGGGGTAATCCCGATTGAGCACGGGCCAAACTGTACACCTCCTCCCTCTCTCATTCCCACTCTTATATTTCACAGGGATCACTCTTCAGATAAATTTAAACACCTAAGAATAATTGTGTGTTGATTAAAGAGTTCAACCTATAGTATTAAGTAGAACAAAAAAATACTAAAAGGAATAAAGTAGTAAGTTGTTCCTCAACAGTCAGGACAAGGCCTGATCAAGTCATTGTTTCTCATAGTGTCCATTTCACTTCAACAGGTTTCCTTTTTGGTGCTTGGTTAGTTGTCACCGATCAGGGAGAACATATGATATTTGTCCCTTTGGGACTGGCTTATTTCACTCAGCATGTGTTTTCCAGAATCCTCCATTTTGTTGCCAATGACCGGATTTCATTTTTTTTACTGCTGTATAGTATTCTATAGAGTACATGTCCCATAATTTCTTTATCCAGTCTACTGTTGATGGGCATTTAGGTTGATTCCATGTCTTAGCTATTGTGAATTGAGCTGCAATAAACACTGAGGTGCAGACAGCTCTTTTATTTGCCAATTTAATTTCCTTTGGATAAATTAAAAGGAGTGGGATGGCTGGGTTGTATGGTAGGGTTATATTCAGGTTTACCACATCCTTGCCAGCATCTGTTGTTGGTAGATTTCTGAATGTGAGCCATTCTAACTGGGGTGAGGTGAAACCTCCTTGTGGTTTTGATTGGCATTTCCCTGATTGCTAGTGATCCTGAACATTTTTTCATGTGTCTGTTGGACATTTGGATTTCCTCTTTTGAAAAATGTCTATTGAGGTCCTTGGCCCATCTCTTAACTGGGTTGTTTTGTTGTTGTGGAGTTTCTTGATCTCTTTGTAGATTCTGGTTATTAATCCTTTATCGCTTGCATAGTTTGCAAATATTTTTTCCCATCCTGTCGGTTGCCTCTTCACTTTCCTGTTTCTTTTGCAGTACAGAAACTTCTAAGTTTGATGTATTCCCAACTGTTAAATTTGGCTTTGACTGCCTGTGCCTCCAGGGACTTTTCCAAGAAGTCTTTGACGGTACCTATATCTTGCAGGGTTTCTCCAATGTTCTATAATAATTTGATGGTGTTGGGTCATAGATTTAGAACTTTAATCCATGTTGAGTGGATTTTTGTGTGAGGTGAAAGGTAGGGGTCTTGCTTCATGCTTCTGCACGTGGAAATCCAGTTTTCCCAGCACCATTTGTGGAATACACTGTCCTTGCTCCAGGAATTGGTTTTAGATCCTTGATCAAATATGAGTTGGCTGTAGATTTTGGATTGATTTCTGGTGTTTCTATTCTGTTCCATTGGTCTATCCATCTGTTTCTGTACCAGTACTAGGCTGTTTTGATTACAACTGCCCTGTAGTATGTCCTGAAATCTGGTATTGTGATGCCTCCATCTTTGTTTTTGTTGTATAAGATTGCTTTAGCTATTCAAGGTCCCCTGTGCCTACACATGAATTTCAGCATTTTTTTTTCTAGATCTGAGAAGAATGTCTTTGGTATTTTGATTGGTATCACACTGAATCTATAAATTGCTTTTGGGAGAATGGACATTTTGATGATATGGATTCTTGCAATCCATGAGTATGGAAGATTTTTCCATTTTTTTTTGTATCCTCTTCTATTTCTTTCTTTAAGATTTTGTAATTCTCATCGTAGAGATCTTTGACATCCTTGTTGAAGTTTATTCCAAGGTATTTGATGGTTTTTGTAGCTATTGTGAATGGGAATATCTTAGAAGTTCTTCCTCAGCTGTGGCATTGCCTGTGTATACAAATGCTGTTGATGTTAGTGCATTGATTTTACATTTTATATCCTGCTACTTTGCCAAACTCTTCTATGAGTTCCAATCGTCTCTTAGTAGAGTTCTTTGGATCCCCTAAATAAAGAATCATATAATCTGCAAAGAGGGATTGTTTGACTTCTTCCTTCCCAATTTGTATCCCTTTAATTTCTTTTTCTTGTCTGATGGCTCTGGCTAAAACTTCCAGAACTATATTGAATAGCAGTGTTGAGAGTGGGTATTCCTGCCTGGTACCAGATCTCAGTGGAAATGCTTCCAACTTTTCCCCATTCAATAGGATGCCGGCCATGGGTTTTTCATAAATTCCTTTGATTTTATTGAGGAATGTTCCTTTTTTTATGACAGGCAGAGTGGACAGTGAGAGAGAGAGACAGAGAGAAAGGTCTTCCTTTTGCCATTGGTTCACCCTCCAATGGCTGCCGAGGCCGGCGTGCTGCAGCCGGCACACCGCACTGCCAATGGCAGGAGCTAGGTACTTATCCTGGTCTCTCATGGGGTGCAGGGCCCAAGCACTTGGGCCATCCTCCACTGCACTCCCTGGCCACAGCAGAGAGCTGGCCTGAAAGAGGGGCAAACGGGACAGAATCCAGCACCCCGACCGGGACTAGAACCCGGTGTGCTAGCACCGCAAGGCGGAGGATTAGCCTAGTGAGCCGCAGCACCAGCCCGGAATGTTCCTTCTATATCCAATTTGCTTAGAGTTTTCATCATGAAAAGGTATTGTATTTTATCGAATGCTTTCTCTGCATCTATTGAGATAATCATATGGTTTTTCTTCTGCAGTTTGTTAATGTGGTGTATCACATTGATTGATTTGTGAACACTGAACCATCCATGCATACCAGGGATAAATCCCACTTGGTCTGGGTGGATGATCTTTCTGATGTGTTGTTGCATCCTTTTGGCCAGAATTTTATTGAGGATTTTTGTCTATGTTCATCAGGGAAATTGGTCTGTAATTCTCTTTCTCTACTGCATCTTTTTCAGTTTTATCCCATTGTTGATTTAACAATTGACACTCTTATTTATGATGTCAGTAATCACCCGAGGCTCTTGACATGAGCTGCCAAGACTATGGTAGCCTCTTGAGTTCACCAACTGCAATCTTATTTAGACAAGGCCATATTCAAAGTGGAAGTTCTCTCCTCTCTTCAGAGAAAGGTACTGCCTTCTTTGATGGCCTGTTCTTTTCGCTGGGATCTCACTCACAGAGATCTTTCATTTAGTTCTTCTCTTCTCTTCTCTTCTCTTCTCTTCTCTTCTCTTCTCTTCTTGCCACAATGTCTTGGCCTTCAATGCCTGTGAAACTCTCATGGGCAGAAACTCAATGAAACACAAGAGAATACAAAGAGTCAATTCAAAGAAATGAGAAAACAATGCATGACATAAATCAGAAATCCAAAAAAGAGAATTCATTAGAAAGATTCATCCTGTACCAGTATCATGGCATAGCTGGTAAAGCTACCACCTGCAATGCCAGCATCCCAGGTGGGTGGTTGTTAATGTCCCAGCTGCTCCATTTCTGTTCCAGCTCCCTGATAATGACCTGAGAAAAGCAGCAGCAGATGTCCCAAGCATTTGGGCTACTGCTGTGACAGCCAAAAGAAACTCCTAGCTCCTGGCTTTGCATGGTTCAGCCCTGGCCATTGCAGCCATCTGGACAGTGAACCAGCAGATGGCAGATTCACTCTCTCTCTCTCTCTCTCTCGTATGTGTGTCCCTCTCCCTATAACTCTTTCAAATAAAGTACAAATCTAAAAAAAGGGAAAGAATCGTCCTGAAATTTTGAATCTGAAAACTTCAAGGAAGTAAAAAACAATTTTTAAAGTTTCAACAACAGAATAGAACAAACAGAAGAAAGAATTTTTGATCATTAAGACAAGATTTTCACATAACCCATCAGGCAAAAATAAAGATGAAAAAATGAATAAGTCCTACAAAACATTTGTGATATAACTAAGCACACAGGCCAGCACTGCGGCTCACTTGGCTAATCATCTGATTGCGGCACCAGCACTCCAGGTTCTATTCCCGGTTGGGGCGCCAAATTCTGTCCCGGTTGTTTCTCTTCCAGGCCAGCTCTCTGCTGTGGCCCGAGAAGGCAGTGGAGGATGGCCCAAGTGCTTGGACCCTGCACCCGCATGGGCAACCAGGAGGAAGCACCTGGCTCCTGGCTTCGGATCGGTGCAGCACACTGGCCGTAGCGGCCATTAGGGTAGCGAACCAACGAAAGGAAGACCTTTCTCTCTGTCTCTCTCTCACTGTCTAACTCTGCCTATCAAAAAAAAAAATAAGCAAACAAATATTCTTATTATAGGGCTCTCTAAAGGAGAAGAGAAGGAAAAAGGAATTGAGAGTGGTTGCTGCTGTGGTATAGCGGGTTAAGCCATGGTGTGCAATGCTGGCATCCCATTTGGGTGCTGATTCTAGTTTCAGCTGCTCCAATTCTGACATAGCTTCCTGCTCATGCACCTAGGAAAACAGCTCAAGATGGTCCAAGTACTTGAGCCCTGTTACCCATGTTGGAGACCAGGATAAACTCCTGGCTCCTGGATTCAGCCTGGCCAAGCTCAAGCCGTTGCGGCCATTTGAGGTTTGAACCAGAGGGTAGAAGATAGATATTTCTCTCTCTCTCTCTCTCTCCTTTTCTCTAATTCTGCCTTTCAAGTAAATAAATAAATAAAACTTCTTTTAAAAAGGCATTGAGAATCAAATTAAATAATAGCTGAAAACTTTCCAAGTCTTGAAAGAGATAGTGACATCTGTATAAAGAATCTGAAAGCATCCCAAAATAGACTCAACATAAAAGACCTTCTATAAAGCATATTGCACTCAAATTGTCAAATGTTAAGGATAAGGAGAAAATCCTAGAGACAGAGAATGAAAAACATCATTACAAAATGATAAACTCATCAGAATAACAGTAGACAGCTCAGCAGAAATCCTATGGGCCAGAAGAGAACCGAATAATATATTCAAGGCCTTGATGGGGGAAAAAAACTTTCAAACAATAATACTATTTTTTATAAGTTAAGCAGAAATAAAGTATTTCCCAGACAAACAAAATTATGATAATTAATCAGCAACAAACCAGCCCTACAAGAAATCCTGAAGGAAGTCCTGCATTAGAAGTAAAAGTAGTATTAGAACCATCATGAAAACACACAGCAGTACAAAATGCACTAAAAGAGCAGAAACAAAAAAGAGAAAATAAAGAAAATCAAACTTGTTCATGACAGAAGCACAAAAGTAAATAAAAAAAGAGATGGAAAGAAACAGAGACTTTATAGTATAATCAGTAAGCAATCTACCAAATGAAAGGAGATAATTTTTATTTATCAATATCAACCTAATATTTATCAATATTAATATCAATATTAATTATTTCCTTTAAAAGAAATGCATTAAATTTTACAGTCAAAAGACACAGTTCGGCCAAATGACTAAAAAAAAAAAGCAAAAACACATATGCTGCCTACAACTCACTTCACAGGTAAAAATGCACATAGAAAGTAAATAGCTAGGCGGCACCGTGGCTCACTAGGCTAATTCTCCACCTGCGGTGCCAGCACCCCGGGTTCTAGTCCCAGTCGGGGCACCGGATTCTGTCCAGGTTGCTCCTCTTCCAGTCCAGCTCTCTGCTGTGGCCCGGGAAGGCAGTGGAGGATGGCCCAGGTCCTTGGTCCCTGAACCTGCATGGGAGACCAGGAGGAAGCGCCTGGCTCCTGGCTTCGGATCAGCGCAGTGCTGGCCGTAATGGCCACTTAGGGGGTGAACCAATGGAAAAAGAAAGACCTTTCTCTCTGTCTCTCTCTAACTCTGCCTGTCCAAAAAACAAACAAACAAACAAACAAAAACAGTAAATAGCTGGAAAAAGATATACCAAAAATAAGCTAAAAATAAGCTACAGAGTAGGACATTCTATATTGATAAGGGGATATATTCAGCAAGAAGATATAACAATCGCAAATGTATGCACCCAACACAAGACCACCCAGATATACAAAGCAAATACTATTAGACCTAAGGAGAGAGACAGGCTGCAATACAGTTATAATGGGGAATGTCAACACCCCACTATCATAAATGCACAAATAATCTAGACATAAAATCAAGAAAGAAAAATGAGAGTTGACCTATACCATAGCGAAAATGGACCTAACAAACATTTAAAGAACATTTCATCTAGCAGCTACAGCATTTATATTCTTATTAGTACATGGAACATTTTCTAGGATAGACTATATATGAGTTACAAATCAAGCCTCAATAAAGCATTAAAAATTTAAATCAAGTTATGTATCTCCTGAGGCCATAAAAGAATAAAATTAGAAATCAACAAGAACATTGAAAATTTACAAACAAATGGAGATTGAACAACATGTTCCTGAATGACCAAGGGAGCAAAGAAATTTTTTTAAAAATTCAAAAAATTTCTTGAAACAAATTAAAATGAAAACATGACATATCAAAATATTTGGGATACAGCAAAAATACTATTAAAAGGGAAGTTTATAGCAATCAGTGCATACATCAAAAATAGATTTCAGATAAGCAATAGAATAATATATGTTAAGGATTGAGAATTCAAGAAAAATACACCCAAAATTCGCAGAAGGAAAGAAAGAAAAAGGATCAGAGCAGAAATAAATGAAATTGAAACTAAAAAAATATAAATGATCAACAACAACAACAACAAAAAGACCCTGGTTTCTGAAAATATAAACAAAATAGGCAAACCTTTATTCAGATGGACAAAGAAAGTGAGAGACAAATGAAAGATGAATAAGGTTACATTACAACTGATACCATGGAAATACAAAGGATCAAAAGAAAATACTCACTAGGCTAATCCTCCGCCTGCAGCACCGGCACACCGGGTTCTAGTCCCAGTTGGGGCGCCGGATTCTGTCCCAGTTGCCCCTCTCCAGTCCAGCTCTCTGCTATGGCCCAGGAATGCAGTGGAGGATGGCCCAAGTCCTTGGGCCCTGCACCCACATGGGAGACCAGGAGAAGTACCTGGCTCCTGGCTTCGGATCAGCATGGTGCGCCCACTGCAGTGGCCATTGTGGGGTGAACCAATGGAAAAGGAAGACTTTCCTCTCTCTCTCTCTCTCTCTCTCTCTCTCTCACTGTCCACTCTGCCTGTCAAAAAAAAAATACTATTAACAAATATATGCCACAAATTGAAAAACTTCAAAGAAATGGAAAAATTCCTGGATAAATATAACCTACCAAGATTAAATCAAGAAGTACAGGAAAATTTAAACAGACCCACAAGAAGTAACAAGATTGAAGCAGTAATTAAAAGTCTTTTTTTTTTTTTGACAGGCAGAGTGGACACTCCACTGCCTTCCCGGGCCACAGCAGAGAGCTGGACTGGAAGAGGAGCAACCGGACAGAATCCAGCACCCCAACCAGGACTAGAACCCGGGGTGCCAGCACCGCAGGTGGAGGATTAGCCTAGTGAGCTGCAGTGCCGGCCTAATTAAAAGTCTTTTATCTCCAGGTATGTGGGCCTCTGTTCCCCATGTGGGAGATATGGATGGAATTGATGGTTCCTAGTTTCAGCCTGGCCCAGTCCTGCCATTGTGGCCATTTGGGGAGTGACAAAGCAGATACAAGATCTCTAACTATACTATCAAAGAAAAGTCCAGGTCCTGATGGTTTTATAATTGAATTCTACTAAACTTTAGAGAGGAACCAACTCCAATACACCTCACATTATTCCAAAATATTGAAAAGGATGAAACACTGCCAAACTATTTTTATGAGGCCAGCTTTACTGTGATAACAAAATCAAAGAAAAACACAACACAGAAAGAAAACTATAGACAAATACCCTTGAGGAAAATAGATGCAAAAATTCTCAGAGTATTAGCAAACTATAATCAACACTATATCAAGAAGACCATGCATCATGATCAAGTGGAACTTATCCCAGGGATACAAAAACGGTTCAACATTTGCAGATCAATAAATGCAATAAATGACATCAACAGAATGAAGAAATCATATGATCATCTCAATAGATGCAGAGAAAGCATGTTATAAGATTCAGCATATCTTCACAATCAAAATTCTCAGAAAATTATGTATAAAAGGAACATCACTCAAAATAATAAAGGCTATATATGACAAAATCACAGCCAATATCAAACCAAATGCAGAAAAGCTGAAAGAATTTCCCTTCAAATCTTCAACAAGATAAGAATGTTTACTTTCACCACTCAATACAATATTATAAGCGTTAGAGCAATTAGGGAAGAAAAAAACAGACAAGAAAATTGGAAAATGACAGACTCAAAATACCTATGTTTTCAGATGACATGGTATCACACATAGAAAAACCCAAACACTCCATCAAAAAGTTGTTAGAACTGACAAATTATGTAAAGTTATAGAATACCAAGATCAATATTCAAAAATGGTATCATTTTTACAAATCATAACAATCCTGATCAAAGGGAAATCAAGACAGCAATCCCATTCACAAAAGCTCTGAAAAAAAAAAGGTAGCATAAATTTAATCAAAGAAATGATAGATCTCTACAAAGAAACTATAAAACATTGATAAAAGTAATCATCAAGCATACATTATCAAGCACCCCAAAATAGAAAGATATTCTTTGTTCAAGGATTTGAATAATTAATGTAACTTAAACATCCACACAGCCTAGAGCAATCTACAGATTCAATGCAATCTGCACGAAAACACAAATGACATTTAAAAAAATGAGAAGAAATAAACCTAAAATTCTTATGGAAACACAGAAGTCCAAGAATAGCCAAAGTGTTTTGAATAATAAATAAACAAATAAATAAAGCAAACTGGAGACATCAAAATATCCAATATATAAAAAAACATACTATAAGGCCGACGCCGCGGCTCACTAGGCTAATTCTCCACCTAGCAGCGCCGGCACACTGGGTTCTAGTCCTGGTCGGGGCGCTGGATTCTGTCCCAGTTGCCCCTCTTCCAGGCCAGCTCTCTGCTGTGGCCAGGGAGTGCAGTGGAGGATGGCCCAAGTGCTTGGGCCCTGCACCCCATGGGAGACCAGGATAAGTACCTGGCTCCTGCCATCGGATCAGCGTGGTGTGCCGGCCACGGCAGCCATTGAAGGGTGAACCAACAGCAAATGAAGACCTTTCTCTCTCTCTCTCACTGTCCACTCTGCCTGTCAAAAAAAAAAAAAAAGGAAAAAAAACATACTATAGACACTACAGACCAAATAGACCTAGCAGATATCTACAAAGCCTTCCACCCTACAACCAGAGAATACACATTTTTTTTCACCACTACATGGAACTTTCTCTAGGATTCGACACATGCTAGGCCATAAAGCAAGTCTCAGCAAATTCAAAAAAATCGAAATCATACCATGCATCTTCTCAGACCACAATGCAATAAAACAGGAAATCAGCAACTCAGGAATCTCTAGAAACATGCTAACATCTGGAGACTGAACAATATGCTCCTGAATGAACAGTGGGTCAAAGAAGAAATCAAAAGAGAAATCAAAAAATTTCTGGAAAAATGAAGATAATACAACATATCAAAACTTATGGGATGCAGCAAAAGCAGTGTTAAGAGGAAAGTTTATAGCAATTGGTGCCTACATCAAGAAATTGGAATGGCACCAAAGAAATGACCTATCAATTCACCTCAAGGATCTAGAAAAACAACAGCAAACCAAACCCAAAACTAATAGGATAAAAGAAATAATTAAAATTAGAGAAGAAAGAAACAAATTGAAACAAAAAAATACGAAAGATCAGCAAAATGACGAGCTGGATTTTTGAAAAAATAAACAAAATTGACACACCGTTGGCCCAACTAAACAAAAAAGGAGAGAAAAGACATAAATAAAATATAGATGAAAAAGGAAATTAACAACAGACAGCACAGAAATAAAAAGAATCATGATTAATTACTACAAGAGCTGTATGCCAACAAACTGAGAAACCTAGAAGAAATGGATAGATTCCTGGACCCATACTACCTACTGGAATTGAGCCATGAAGACACAGAAAACCTAAATAGACCCGTTACCAAGACAGAAATTTAATCAGTAATAAAGACCCTCTCAGCAAAGTCCATGACCAGATGGCTTCATTGCTGAATTCTATAAGACATTCAATGAAGAACTCCAATTCTTCTCAAGTTATTCAAAATCATTGAAATGGAAGTAATCCTCCCAAATTCTTTCTATGAAGCCAGCATCACCTTAATTCCTAAACATGAAGAAAAGACAACAAAAAGAAGTACAGACCAATTTTTTCCCTGATGAACATAGACGCAAAAATCCTCAACAAAATTCTGGCCAACTGAATCCAACACATCAGAAAGATCATTCACCCAGACTAACTGGGATTTATCTGGTTAAATGTTGAACCAGGGATATTTCAACATTTGCAAATCAATCAATGTGATACATAATATTAAAAAATTGAAGAACAAAAACCATATGATTATCTCAATAGATGCAGAGAAAGCATTTGATAAACTACAACTCTCTTTCATGATGAAAACTCTAAGCAAATTGGTTTTAGAAGGAACATTCCTCAACACAACCAAGGCAATTTATGACTAATCCATGGTCAGTGTTCTAGTGAACGGGGAAAAAGTTGGAAGCATTCCCACTGAGATCTGGAACCAAAAAAAGGATGCCCACTTTCATCATTGCTAATCAATAGAGTCCTACAAGTATTAGCCAGAGCCATTAGGCAAGAAAAAGGAGTCAAAGGGATTCAAAATGGGAAAGAGGAAGTCAATGTATCCTTATTTTCAAATGACATGATTCTATATACAGGGGGTCCAAAAAACTCAACCAAGAAACTAGTGGAACTCATAGAAGAGTTTGGTAAAGTAGCAGGATATAAATTCAATACAAAAAAATCAATAGCCTTTATATACATAAGACAATGGCAAGGCTGACATTGAGCTTCTAAGATCAACTTCATTCACAATAGCTACAAAAAAATCAAATACCTTGGAATAAACTTAACCAAGGATGTCAAAGATCTCTAAAATGAAAATTACAAATCATTAAAGAAAGAAATAGAAGAAGACACAAAAAATAGAAAATCTTCCATGTTCGTGGATTGGAAGAATCAATATCATCAAAATGTCCATTCTTCTGAAAGTAATTTACAGATTCAATGCAATATCAATCAAAATACCAAAGACATTCTTCTCAGATCTAGAAAAAAATTACTCTGAAATTCATATGGAAACACAGGATACCTCAAATTGCTAAAACAATCTTGTGCAACAGAAACAAAGCTGGAGGCATCACAATACCAGATTTCAAGACAAACTACAAGGCAGTTATAATCAAAACAGCCTAGTACTGGTACAGAAACAGATGGATAGACCAATGGAACAGAAAAAAGAAACACCAGAAATAAATCCAAGCATCTACAACTCTTTGACAAAGGAACTAAAACCAATCCATGGAGCAAGGAATTCTCTTCAACAAATGGTGCTGGGAAAACTGAATTTCCACATGCAGAAGTATGAAGCAGGACTCCTACCTTATACCTTACACAAAAATCCATTCAAAAGAGATTATATACCTAAATATATAATCTGATATACTATAAAATTATTAGAGAGCATTGGGTAAACCTTGCAAGACATTGGCACAGGCAAACAGTTTCTGGAAAAGACCCCAGTGGCACAGCAGTAAAGCCAAAATTCACAAATGGGATTACATCAAATTGAGTTTTTGTACTGCAAAACAAATACCCAGACAAGTGAAGAGACAGAATGTGAGAAGCTATTTGTAAGCTATGCAACTGATAAAGGATCAATAACCAGAATATATAAAGAGATCAAGGAACTCCACAACAACAAAACAAATAATCCAGTTAAGAAATGGTCAAAGGATTTAAACAGACATTTTTCAAAAGATGAAATTCAAATGGCCAACAGATACATGAAAAAAATGCTTAGGATCACTAGCCATCAGGGAAATGCATATCAAAACTATAATTAGGTTTCACCTCACCCCACTTAGAATGGCTTTCATATAGAAATCAACAAACAATAAATGCTGGCGAGGATGTGGGGAAAAAGGTACCCTAATCAACTGTTGGTGGGAATGTAAACTGGTAAAACCACTATGGAAGACAGTTTGGAGATACATCACAAATCTGAATACAGACCTACCATACAACCCAGCCATCCCACTCCTGAGAATTTACACAAGGGAAATGAAATCAGTAAATAAAAGAGTTATCTGCACCTCCATGTATATTGCAGCTCAATTTACAATAGCTAAGACGTGGAATCAACATAAATGCTTATCAACTGGAAACTTGATAAAGAAATTAAGGTATATGTACTCTATAGCATACTACACAGTAGTTAAAAAAAAATGAAATCCAGTCACTTGCAACAAAATGTTTGAATTTGAAAAACATCATACTTAGTGACATAAGCTAGTCCCAAAGGGCTAAGTACCATATGTTCTCCCCGATCTGTGAGAACTAACAGAGCATCTAAAAGGAAACCTGTAGAAGTGAAATTGACACTTTGAGAAGCAATGATTTGAACAGCCCTTGTCTTGATTGTCGAGGAACAGTTTTTTTCTTCTTCTTCTTCTTAATACCATTGGTTGAACTCTTTACTTAACATAGAATTAATCATGTGTGTATAAAGTCAATGGAAAATAGATCCAAGTAAAAAATAAGAGTGGGAATATGAGAGGGAGGAGGAAGTTTGTAATTGTAAAGCTGTACAGTTCTGCATACATTCCTACTTCTAAGGATACAGCTAAAAACTTGCCATGGGACTCCAAATCCCATTATGCTGGGTGGTAATAATGCCATCTTAAGCGTTAAAGGGATCATATTAAGTGTTAACTTGATCACATAGATAGGATTAAGTATTAAAGGAATCATATAAATAATATCAAGTGTCTGATCATAACAATAGAATTAAAAAGGACAGAATATTCCATCATGGAAGCAGTCCACACAGCTGACTCATAGAATGACAATTGCTCTAAGTAGCACTCTGACCTCAGAATCAGCCCTTAAGGCATTCTGGTCTGGCTGAAAAACCCATGAGAGCATTTCATGCATGAAAAGAATGTCCTACGTGAAAAATCTCTGAGAATGAGACCCCAGCGGAAAGAAGTGGCCATCAAAGAAGGATGTACTTTTCTCTAAAGGGACGAGAGAACTTCCACTTTATTTATGGCTTTGTCAAAACACCAACAGAGACTGTGGACTCAAAAGGCTTCCATAGCCTTGGCAGCTCATGTCAAGAGCCTTGGGTGATCACTGATGTAATACACAAAAGTGTTAATTGTTAAATTATCAACAGGAGTCACTCTGTACTTACTGCCCATGCAGGACCTCTGTCCTCAACGTGTTGTACTATGAAAATTAACTTTAAAACTGGTTCTCAAACAGGTTTTTTTTATATTTTGTGTGCTTGTGCGTGTGTGCAAATTGTTGAAATCACTGCTTAGTATAGAGTTGGTCTTCTGTGTATAAAGTTAATTGAAAATGAATGTTAATGGAGAATGGGTCTGGGAATAGGAGAGGGAGGAGGAATTGGGGTGGGAGTAGGTGGTGGGAGGGAGGGTATGATGCGACGAATCACTATATTCCTAAAGTACTTAAGAAATTTGTACTCATTAAATAAAAGGTTTATACAAAAACTATAAAGCTATAGTAATCAAAACATTATGGTACTGCCATGAAAATTAACACAGAGATCAATATAATAGAATAGTGAATCCAGAAATAAATCAACATACATAGAGCCATGTAATTTTTTACAAAGGAGAAAAGAGAGTTTTTTCAATAAATGCTGTTGGTTAAATTTGATATACATATATAGAAAAATGAAATCAGATCCCTACCTCTCTGGGGCTGGTGTTGTGGTATAGCAGGTAAAGATGCTGCCTGCAATGCTAGCATCCCATATGGGCACTGGGTCAAATCCCAACTACTCCACTTCTATCTCCTTGCTAATGACCTGGGAAAGTAGTGGAGGAATGCCCAAGTACATGGACCCCTGCCACCCATGTGAGAGACCTGGATGAAGCTCCTGACTCCTGACTTCATTCTGGCACAGCCCCGGCCATTCTGGCCATCTGGGAAGTGAAGCAGCTGATGAAAGGTCTCTGTCTCTCTGTTTCTTGTAACTCTGACTTTCAAATAAAAAAATCATTTTTAAAAAGAAATAAAAAGATCTCTACCTCTCACCATATACAAAAATCAAGTCAAGATGGATCAAAGACCTGAATACAATACTTGAAACAATAGAAATCCTAAAAGAAAACATAGGGGAAACACTTTGAGACACTAGTATAGGTAAGGGTTTTTTTGTTTGTTTTGTTTTTCATTTGTTTGTTTTTTGGTTAAGATCCCAAAAGCACAGGCAACAAAAGCAAAACTACAGAAATGGGATTCTGTAAAACTCAGGAAATTCTGTACAGCATAGGCATTGGCCAACAGCATGAAAAGACATCTGACAGGATGAGAGAAAATATTTGCAAGTTATTTATTCAACAAAAGATTAATATCCAGAATATAAACCCAATAAGAAAAACAGCCAATCCAGTAAAGAAATGGGCAAAAAAACTGAACAGACTTTTGTCAAATGAATACAAATGGATGAAAATACTTGAAAAAATGTACACCATCACTAGCCATCAGGAAAATACAAATCAAAATCACAGTTAAGATATCACCTTACCACTGTCAGAATAGCTATTATCAAAAAGACAGAAAGTAACAAATGCAAGTGAGGATGTGAAGAAACAGGAACTCTTACACAGTGTTGGTGTGAATACTGTCACTACAGAAAACAAAAATGGAGATTTCTTTTAAAAAAATGGAACTGCCATGGGATCTAGTAATTCTACTACAGGGTATATATCCAAAAGACATGAAATTATTTTTTCAAAGAGATACCTGCTCCACCATGTTTATCGCAGCACTCTTCACAAAAACTAAGATATTAGAATTGGATCAACCAAGGTATTTATCATCAGATGAATGGTTAAAGAAAAAGTGTTATATATACACAATGGAATATTATTCAGCTACATCATATTAAGTGAAATAAGCCAGATGGAGCACAGAGTATAGCACAGTGAGTTAATTCGTTGCTTGTAATGCTGGAATGCTATATGAGCAACACTGTGAGTCTGGACTGTTGTATTTATGATCCACTTCCCTGCTAATGCAACAGGGAAAGCAGTGGAAAATGGCCCTAGTAGTTGGACCCCTGCTAACCATGTAGGAGATCCAGATAGAGTTCTGGGCTCCTTGCTTCAGTCTGGCCCAGCCCAAGCCACTGGGGCTATTTGGTGACTGAACCAGCAGATGGAAGATTGCTCTCTCTCTCTCTCTGTCTCTCCCCCTCAACCCCACCCCCATCTCTCTGCAACTCTTTCAAATAAATAAATCTTAAAGAAAAGAAAGCCAAGCACATTAAGACAACTAACGAACACTCACCCTCATATTTGGGAACTAAAAGAAACACAAAATCTCAATCTGAACACAGAATGGTGATTACTATCTACTTGTAGGGATACAGGCAGTTTGGATAATCAGAGCTAGATCAAAATAAGATCCTAGTGTTACAAAGTATAGTGGGAAGACTATACTTCACAATAATGTAGTATATATTTTATAAACAAAGAGGCTCCATGCTTCCAATCATACGGTATTGTCAAATTAAGGGAAATGTTGATTATCCTGATTTGATAAGTGCATATTTGTATATAAGTATGGAAATGTCATAATGTAGATCCTAAATATGTAAGTTATTATTCACAAAAATATTTTTTTAAAAAATTATGTAAGAGCAAATACAGGCAAGCTTGAGTCTAGTGACAACTTTTTGTGTATAATGCCAAAAGTATGATGCATCCTTTTGAAAAAGAAAAAAAAAAACAACAAATAAGTTTTTATTTATTTTTTAAATTTTTTTAAAAGATTTTATTTATTTATTTGACAGGTAGAGTTACATACAGTGAGAGAGAGAGAGACAGAGAGAAATGTCTTCCTTCCGTTGGTTTATTCCCCAAATGGCTGCAGTGGCTGGAGCTATGCTGATCCGAACCCAGGAGCCAGGTGCCTCCTCCTAATCTCCCATGTGGGTGCAGAGGCCCAAGCACTTGGGCCATCCTCCACTGCTATCCCAGGCCACAGCAGAGAGCTGGACTGGAAGAGGAGAAACCGGGACTAGAACTGGTGCCCATATGGGATGCCGGCGCCACAGGCGAAGGATTAACCTAGTGCGCCATGACGCCAGCCCCAAATAAGTTTTTTAAGTTAAAAACTTCTGCTCTGTGAAAGACACTGGTAAGTAAATAAAGATATAAACCACAAACAGTGAGAAAATATTTGCAAAACGTATATTTGATAAAGGGCTAATATCCAAATTATACAACGAACTCTCAATACTCATCAAATAGAAAACAACCCAATTAAGAAATGTGCAGGGGTGGGCGCCATGGTGTAGTAGGCTAAGCCTCCAGACTGTAGCACCTGCATCCATATGTATGCTGGTTCATGTCCTGGCTGTTCCTCTTCTTATCCAGCTCTCTGCTATGGCTTGGGAAAGCTGTGGAAGATGGCCCAAGTCCTTGGGCTCCTACACCCATGTGAGAGACCTAGAAGAAGCTCCGGGACTTGGATTAGCCCAGCTCAGGCTGTTGCTGGCCATTTGGGGAGTGAACCAAAGAATGGGAGACCTTTCTCTCTGTCTTTCCCTCTGTCTGTAACTCTGCCTCTCAAATAAATAAAAAAAATCTTTTAAAAAAAGAAATGGGCAAAATATCCAAACAGATACTTTGACAAAGAATATATATATATAGGCATATGAAAGGATGCCCAAGGCCATATGTCATTAGGGAATTGTAAAGCAAACCAATGAGTTTCAACTGCCCAACTATTTAGAATGGCCAAAATTCAAAACACTGAAAACACCAAAAGCTGGTAAAGATATGTAAACAACAGGAAGTCTCCTTCATTGCTAGTGCGAATGCAAAATTATACAGCCAGTTTGGAAGAGCATTTCTCACTTACTTAACAACTTGAACAGTTTTACCATGTAATCCATCAATTTTGTTCAATGGTATTTACTCAAGTGAGTTAAAAATTTAGGTCCACACAAAAAACTGAACAAAGTTTACAGCAGTTTTCCTCATAACTGAAAAAAAAAAAAAGTTGCAATCAACCAAGTTGTTCTTCAGTGGGTGAATGGATAAAAAGAGTGTGATAGATTTTTCACAATAAAAATAGATAAGCTAACAAATCATGAAAAGATATAGAACATTCAATGCTTACTTTTGAGTGAAAAAAAAGTACAAGAATGCTACATACTAAACAGCATTCAGTAGAAGAGAAAACTATAGCCAGTGATCACCAGTGTTAGGAAGTAGAACAGATGAGTAGATAGAGCACACAGAATTTTTAGGACAGTGTAGCTATTCTGTATTACACTGTAATGATGGATATATTATGCATATGTCAGAACACACAGTACTACCTTAATGTAAACTACAGACTGGTTAACAGTAATGCATCAATTGTAGTAAATATACTACATTAATGCAAGGTGTTAATATGCTGAAATGCTGATTTTAAATTTTTTAACAAAATTAAACTTACCCTTTTCAAAGATGTATTTATTTTGAATTGAACCAGCACTCTAATATAGGATGCTGGTATTGCAAGCAGTGGCTTAACCTGCTGGGCCACATACTGGCCCTAAACTTATTTTTTTTTAAATTTTATTTAGTAAATATAATTTTCCAAAATACAGTTTATGGATTACAACGGCTTTTCCCCCCCATAACTTCCCTCCCACCCGCACCCCTCCCATCTCCCGCTCCCTCTCTCATTCCATTCACGTCAAGATTCATTTTCAATTATCTTTATATACAGATCAATTTAGTATATATTAAGGAAAGATTTCATCAGTTTGCACCCACACAGAACATAAAGTGTAAAATACTGTTTGAGTACTAGTTATACCATTAATTCACATTGAACAACACATTAAGGACAGAGATCTGACATGAGGAGTAAATGCACAGTGACTCCTTTGTTCACTTAACAACTTGACACTCTTGTTTATGACGTCAGAAATCTCCCTAAGCTCCAGTCATGAGTTTCCAAGGCTATGGAAGCCTCTTGAGTTTGCTGACTTCGATCTTATTTAGACAAGGTCATAGTCAAAGTGGAAGTTCTCTCCTCCCTTCAGAAAGGTACCTCCTCCTTTGATGACCCATTCTTTCTACTGGGATCTCACTTGCAGAGATCTTTCATTTAGGTCCTCTTTTTTTTTTTTTTCCAGAGTGTCTTGGTTTTCAATGCCTAAAATACTCTCATGGGCTCTTCAGCCAAATCCGAATGCCTTAAGGGATGATTCTGAGGCCAGAGTGCTATTTAGGACATCTGCCATTCTATTGGTCTGCTGTGTATCTCACTTCCCATGTTGGATCATTCTCTCCCTTTTTTATTCTATCAGCTAGTATTTGCAGACACTAGTCTTGTTTGTGTGATCCCTTTGACTCTTAGACCTATCAGTGTGATCAACTGTGAACTGAAATTGATCACTTGGACTAGTGAGATGGCATTGGTACATGCAACCTTGATGGGATTGTATTGGAATCCCCTGGCACATTACTAACTCCACCATTTATGGAAGTCCAATTGAGCATGTCCCAAATTGTACATTTCCTCCCTCTCTTATTCCCACTCTTATATGTAACAGGGATCACTTTTCAGTTAAAGTTCAACACCTAAGAATAAATTTGTGTTAATTACAGAGTTCAACCAATAGTATTAACTAGAACAAAAAAATACTAAAAGGGATAAAGTATTAAATTGTACTGCACTTACTCCTCATGTAGGATATCTGTCCTTAATGTGTTGTCCAATGTGAATTAATGTTATAACTAGTACTCAAACAATTTTTACACTTTATGTTTCCGTGTGGGTGCAACTGTTGAAATCTTTACTTAATATACACTAAATTGATCTTCTGGATACAAAGATAATTGAAAATGTATCTTGATGTGAATGGAATGGGAGAGGGAGCAGGAGATGGGAGGGTTCTGGGTGGGAGGGAAGTTAAGGGGGGAAAAAGCCATTGTAATCCATAAGCTGTACTTTGGAAATTTATATTTATTAAATAAAAGTTAAAAAAATTAAAGTCTATGAATTTTATTTTTTCTAGTATCAAGTTCAAAGGAAAGGTCATGGCAAGCTGAGATTTTCAGAGAAAGGGTCATAAAAAAACTGAGACTCTAGCTTGGTCCTGAAGCCTACCTAAGATTTCTAGAGCTGGAAAAAGTAGAAGGCACTTCAACTGGAATTGAGGCCAGAAGAAGACTCAGAGGGTTCAGATTATGAGAGAGCAGGAAGTAACACAGAATAAATTGATGCAGAGATGATAAGCAATGATTTGACAAAAGGTAATGGCCAAAGTCTAGAAGTGCTGAATATTCATTCCAATATCAGATATAGATATGGGAGCAAATCTGACCTCCACAAGATCCTCAACACATAATTAATCACTCATTAAGTATTTAGTAAACATCTACTATGTTCCAGACACTGTGGCAGGCACTGAGGATAAGCAGTGTATAAAACCAATGGAAATATTTGTTTTCACTGAACTTACCTTCTAATGTGGGGAGATAAACAGAACCTGCCTGGTATTTTCAAGCAAGGAAACCATCATGACTTGAATGATGGAAGAAAGTGTAAGGTCTCTGCCTTTCACTTTGAGAGATTTAGGGAGCCGCTGGAGTATTTTGAGGGGCAGATCGACTTGATTGCACCTGAATAGGGTCATTCCGTCTTCTGGGTTGAGAACTGACAGAGAGGACAAGAGTGGCTGCCAGATCAGTGAAGAAATTGTTGCCATAATCCAGTTAAGATAATGGAGGCTTGAACCGTAGCTTTAGCAGTGCAAGTAGTGAGAAACAGATTCTGAATTCTGAAAGGATTTGCTGATGGATTAGATGTGTGAGAGAAAGAGAGGGCCAACATGACTCATCTTAGGCCTGAGAAACTAATTTGAAGACAGGGGCTGCCAGTAACTGGGAGATACAAGAATATGCGAAGAGAAGTGCCATGAACTTGGCTGAACCAGTGTCTATATTCAGCTGAGTTATCTTGAAAGGGGATTTCAAGACTAGAGATCAGAGTGGGGATAATCTGTATCTAGACAGGTAGGCAAGACTTCATCATAGCATATATAAGTAGTGAGGGTAAGCACTTATTCATTCAACATATCTTCAAACTGGCCTATTTTAATGTAACCAACACACCAAGAGAAGTAAGATATCTTTCCTCCCTAGATGAAACAAATGTTCCAATGAAAGAATCAGAAATATAAATAAATAATTATAGTACATTAAGCATCATAGAAGTACTCAGCATTTGAGTCCCTTCTATCTGCCAAGTAGTGTAGTGAGAAAGCAGGAGTTATGCACTATCGAGCATCAAATAGGGAGCAGTTAAGATGCCTGCATCTAACACTGAAGTACTTGCATTTGATTCACACCTCCAGCTCCTGACTCCAGCTTCCTGCTAATGCAGACCCAGGGGGCAACAGTGATGACTCTTGTAGTTGGGTTCCTGCTACTCATAAGGGAGATTTGGATTGAGTTACTGCCTCCTAACTTTGGCCCAGCCCCAGCCCCAGCCATTTCCAGCATTTGGGAAGTGAACCTGGATGGGATGCAAGTTGGGACAGCTGCATCCCATACTGGAGGAGCTGAGTTCAAGTCCTGTGCCAACTCCCATTTTTAGTTTCCTGTTAATGCACACCCTGGGAGACAGCAGGTGTTAGAAAAGTGGTTGGGCCTCTGCCACCCATGTGGATGAACCAGATTGAATTCCTGGCTCCTGGCTTTTGCCTGGCCCAGTCTCAGCCATTTTGGGCATTTGGGGGAGTAAACCAGCAGATGAGAGCTCACTTTCTCTCTCTGCCTCTCAAACAAATGAAATAAATAAAAACTAAGAGTATATTATAAGCCAGCGCCGCGGCTCACTAGGCTAATCCTCCGCCTAGCGGCGCCGGCACACGGGGTTCTAGTCCCGGTTGGGGCGCCGGATTCTGTCCCGGTTGCCCCTCTTCCAGGACAGCTCTCTGCTGTGGCCAGGGAGTGCAGTGGAGGATGGCCCAGGTGCTTGGGCCCTGCACCCCATGGGAGACCAGGAAAAGCACCTGGCTCCTGGCTCCTGCCATCGGATCAGCGCGGTGCGCCGGCCGCAGCGCGCCGGCTGCGGCGGCCATTGGAGGGTGAACCAACGGCAAAGGAAGACCTTTCTCTCTGTCTCTCTCTCTCACTGTCCACTCTGCTTGTCAAAAAAAAAATTAAAAAAAAAACTATACTATAAATTCTTGCAAAGGTTAATAAAGATATTCACAAGGGTTTTCACCACAATATGACATTAGTGATTTAACAGGAACCTAGATTTCCCATCACTAGAGATATGTATCAGGATAGATTATTGGATATTCAGTAGCACTTAGAAACAAAGTAAGTGTACACATAGCAATGTGGATGTAGTTCAAAAACCTACTATTGAGTGAAAACAGTTGGAAATGGATATTTACAGTCCAATTACCACTTCTGTAAGTGTAAAAGGCATACACAAAACATTACCTGTATTAAATTATTAAGGATCTGTATCAAATCCATTCCAGTTTTTATCTAGAAGAAAGAGAGGGGTTGAAAAAGATGAAGAAAATAACAAATAGAAAAAAAGAGAGGGTCCTTGTAGGAACTGATGATGACCGTGTGCTAAGAAATGAGAGGCAAAGTTAACTCATCGCACCTGAGGTAAAATAACTAGCTAATAGGAATCTAGCTGATAACCTTAAGGGGAGGAGGAAGCAGAGAGACATGAAGGTATGAAAGGTCATCATAGGTTCAGGGAACAGTACCAGGTTGAGTGTGACTTGTGAAAAGCTGATATCTTTGAAAGGTTTGGCAGAATTGCACAACTTCTTAACATGTGGAAGGCATAATCATTTTAATCAATATATCCCTTTTACCTTGTTGGAGCTAAAGACAATCCTCTGCTTGCATCCAGCATACGGTGAAATTGTCTTTCAGAGCTAGTGGTATCATCACATCTCATGAGTACTCCAAATACCGTAGTCCAGTAGGTCATTTCCATTTAGTATAGCCACCAGGAATGTGGTCCTTATCCTACTAGTTTAAAGCTGAAGTTCCACAAGCAGCAATGTTGTTGCTCTGGCTGGGGGGGTGGTGGGAAGGGAATCGGAGGCCTAAAGATGCCTCATTCTGGGGCACCTGCCTGGGGAAGTTCATCTCACTTACCCCAACTAAGTGCTGCCAGTTAACTCGCACCTGTCACACTTCAGCTGAAACCATTTCCCTTTGGCTGCCCGCCCCTCCCCAATCCCAGACTGGGTCAGTTCCAGTATCATAGGGGTGTAATTATTCTTAGCCCTTATCACAGTTGTAACTCCACATTTACTTTTCTGATAATTTGCTTATGTCAATCAACTCCTATAGTTCCAAGTTCAATGTTGGCAGTCTTTTCTTTCTCTTTTTGCTCATCAATGTTTCACTAGCACTTAGTACAGTGCCTGGTACTTGGTAGGCACTCAACAAACTTCTCAGTTGGATACAAGAACTCCAAACAAAGGAAACAGGGAGAGACAGGTTCACACACACAGTGCAGAGGCAGGAATAAGGAATTAGGCTTGGTTTTAATGGAGCAGGGTCAAGGGGGAGAGATGCAAGGAAAATGTGCACTGGTCCCTGTGGACAGGTCGCGAGACTGCTACACACATACCCGTCGTCTACTCTAGTAGAGGATGGGCATAAGTAGGAGCAGAAATGAACCATAAAGGAATTAACCAGTGTTTAACACCCATTCTATTTTCACGTATGTCAAATTAATTATGAAACTGAATTGAGGAAAGGCTAACATTTCCAGAGGTCCTGAGGCAATGTGTTACCCATCAAAAGGCACAGGATGTATCCAGGGGACAGTCCAAAGTCTCTTGTGGGAGCAAGGGCGTTACTGTTTGCCCGCTGTTTTTATAGGTTGCATGAGGCTGGATTACCGTTAGCTGCCACTGTTACAAATTCAGTTTTCGCCAAATTCTTCACCTTTATTCTCCTCTGCTCATTCCACTTCCAGCTCAATGCAAAAAAAAAAAAAAAAAAAAAAAAAACCAACAAAAACCACAAACAAATAAAAAACCAAACCAAACGAACCGTTTTGCTCCAGTCATAGCCAGGCTGAACTCCAGTAACTAAATGCAGTCGACCGCTGCGAGCGGCCCTTTCTCACGACTTCCGACTTCACTGGCGCCTCTACAGTAATGGGCGCTGAGGCCTCAGCAAGCACACGAGACGGCACAACCTGTCACCGCCCTTCGCGCCTTCCCGCCCTCCGCCGAGCTCGCGCACGCCCAGCCCGCGCACCCCGACCCGGCATCCGGGCTGGTTCCCAGCAGTGCGCATGTGCGCGCTCCTCGGCCCTTAAGGAGGGAGAGGGCGGGGCCGAGGGGGCCGAACCCGCGGGGGGAGGGGCGGTGTCGGTCACGTGACTCGGTTTCACTGTTTACACGCGGAGCGGGCCGAGCTTTCAGCCTCAATCAGGCGCTCGGCTCCGTTTCGGTTTCACTTCCGGTGAGGGGCCGCCTTAGAGCGGGCGGCGAGCCGACGGCGAGCGCGGGCGGCGGCGGTGACGGCGGCGCCGCTGCCGGGGGGCGTGCAGCAGCGCGGCGGCGGCGGCGGCGGCTGGGCCTGGAGCGCCCGCAGCCCAGCTCTCGGGGGCGGGCTCCCGGCGCGAGCAGAGCTGACGAGAAGATGGAGGAACTGGTGGTGGAAGTGCGGGGCTCCAATGGCGCTTTCTACAAGGTACTTGGTTCCAGGGCAGGGCCCATCTTCGTTCTCCCTTTCCTCCCTTTTCTTCTTGGCGTCGGCAGGAGGCAGGCCTGGGGCCCTCTTCCCGAGTGCCGCGCCCGGGGCCAAGGCGCGCTCGGCGGGATGTTGTTTGGGAGGGAAGACCGGACCTGGGGCCTGTAGGGAGCCCCGCTCCGTCTCCGCCCTGCAGCTTATGGGAAGGAAAAGGAACCTAGGCGAAGTGGGGGCCCTTTCGGGGACAAGACCCGCCAGGGAGAGATGAGGATGGGGCAAAAGCCGGCGGCAGGTACGGGATCCTGGCGGGAAGGGCCGAGATCGGCGCTAAGTGACGGCGACGGCTTATTCCTCCTTTCCTAAATATCCTCTGGGATCCAGGCCTGACGTGTGGGTAGTTGTGGAGGAGCAGGGGGCGCTTCAGCCGGGCCGCCTCCTTCCTGGCCAAAGAGGGTTTAAGGTCTCCTTTGGCTCCTCTTTTCCAGTCCATCATTGGGACTTCGGAGAGCTCCCCTGTTCTGGGCAAGTAAGGGGTGCAGAGACAGAGTAAGAAGTGGTAGTCAGCACTCAATCACAATGGCAACTGATTTTCAGTGGCCTCTTTTTGTGGATTTCAGAGGAGATTTTACACTCAAAAGTTTCAGGAAAACCCTAACATCCGAGCAACAATGCATTAAAGAAGTTGATCGTCGGGAACGTTCACAGTCCCCTTGCCTTTATATAAATGGAGGTAAATTCAGGAATACACACGCTTCAGTCTCTAAAAAGATGAGCCGTTCTGCTGCTTATGTTTTCCTGTTTAAGTCTCCAAAGACAAATATATACCACACAGAAATTAACGGAGAGTTTAGGATTACTAGGGAATTTTTGAAGACCGTTTGGAAATATTTGCTCTGTGCTCTTAAGAACTTGACCATATTTTTTTTATTTATTCTCTACCGTTGCAGTGGATCTAACTATTGAGATTTTAAAAAGGCATTCATGGATTCACTGTCTTTTTAAGTTACATCATTGCAGCTCAACTATTAACATTTTTAAAAAGAACATTAAAAGTATTTTCTTGTATTGGTAGTGTTTATTGGGATGCACTTACTGTGTAGATCTAGTAATCTCTAAGTTCTTTTCATCTTGAATGTAACTTCTGTAAATATCCCACATGACAGCAGTATTTTAGCAATAGAAGATGCACATAGTAGTATGAAAAATAGTTATTAAACATAATGTGTTAACCAGTTTTGTGGAAACGTTTGGACTTCAACATGTAAGTGAGTAATATATATCTGTTCTATGCTTTCTGCAAAAAGAAACCTCTTACTGTACAAAGAAGCAAAACTGCACAGCATTTATGTTCTTAATCTCACCAATATAAAGCAGTTTCAGTTGACGCTGCAGTCAAAATTTTAGTTGCATTTATTTCAGTGATCCATAGTTTCTGCTTGTTTGTGTAGAATCTTTCTGGGTCCTGGATTGATAGTTTTAGTCACTTGTTTTGTGGTATTAACTATTAATGTATACATATGTGCATATATCTGTGTATGTATGTATGTATGCATATGTATATATACATATAGTAATGGTTAAGTAGTACCCTAATCTGTAATATCAGCTTAGATTAGCTTTGGCTCTTAACTCTCTTTTAGTGAAGTTTGCTTGCCATAGAGAGTAATTAAAACATCCTGGTCTTGAAAGATTTTTTGGCTCACGTGATTTCGTTTGTAAACTGTCTGGAATATAAGAAATATCCTCTGCCTTTTGTCATTGATCTTCCCTTTCTGGGTTTCATTTTTTAACAGAGTCACTAAATTTGAAGGTGAACAAACAAGAATGGGTTGTCCTTTAGTTCCCATTGGGGAAATATAATACTTGAATGACTATAGGGGAATTTTTTTATGGTTTTTAAATTAAGGTTGATTTTTTTAAGAAAACCTCAAATGGTCTATATTGATGGAAACATGGTTTTGATAAAGAAAAAAGGTTTAAACCTTTATATAACTTATAATATTGCTTTGAGTTAGAAAAGTAAAGCAAAAGTAAAATAAGTTCCTCATCTGGGATGGACAGGAAGGATGGAAAGTAAAGATCAATTTAAAAAATGATCACCTGGAGAAGTGTAAAATTTTTAGAGAAAAATGGAACATTGCTCATCAAGTTGATTTAAAAAAGTCTTCAGAAACTAAATAGATTAAACAACTTCAGGGTAATTTGAATTCAGACGTTGCTGTGCCTGGCAGAACCACCATATTCTGAAGGGCAGTTCTCCATCTTCTGAGTACATTGTCCAAGTTTGCAGTATCAACCACGGATAGATTGTATACTGAAAAATGTTTGATTCTTTCTCTAAAAAATAACTCGAGCTTAGGATTCAGTATTAACAGAACTATGAAATCTAAGCCCCAAGATGCAACTGTTCTATTTCTTTGCCCTTTGGTGTTTATTCTTAAAAACTTTGAAATTGGGTTTGGTAATCGCCAGAGCCACTACTTTTATGCTTAAGTACTTCTCTCACTTAGTAAAAGTTGATTACATGTATCACTCACAGAATCCTATGGGTACCCTAAGATATAAAAACACTGTGGCTTATACCTTATAAAATCTTTATGGAGCATTTCCTAAAGGATGGTATTAATTCTAGGGGTATCTGCCCCAAATTATGTAGTTTTCTTTGGACTGGGAGTTCTGATGTGCTGAGAATGGTAATGAATTAACTCCATTTTAGATATAGTATGTATGTCATTCCAGTGTAAGCACCACAGTAATTTGTCCTCTAAGATTCATAGGTTTTAGTATGTTTTGAAGTTTGATATATGAAGACAGATTATCCTTTCATGAGCATTTTGGTAGCTAGCAGCTAAATATGATAAAAATGTATAATCAAGAGGGAATCTTTTTGATGAAGACATTGATTACTAAACACTGCCAGCTAGAAATCACTGTTTTACTGTCTATAAACTTGCATAAAGTTTGAGTTTAGAAACTTCCTTAAAATGAAAATCAGTTCACATTCACATATGTCTCTGAAGTCTCTTGAGCTAACTTTGCATGCAGATATTATTTTGTGACTCTAGGAAATGAGTTATTCAGGTCAACCACCTTACCCCCCAATCCCTACCCCAAAATTTAAATACCCTTTTCAGTGTTTATTATCTATATGGATTCAGTGCTTGCTGAGATGATTAGAGTCATAATTAAAATCATGGTTAACAGGTGCTAAATGCTTTCTAGGTGGCAGGCACTGTTGTGTGTTTTATCTGTATTAATTTATGGAATCCTCCCCCATAATTCTGAAGTACTGTTATTCCCATTTTTTTAGATGAAGATGTAGATATACAGTGAGATATTTCTTCATACAAATACCTGTTAAGAGAAGGTGAAGTTAGAAATATTTGACCCTGCTAGGGATACTTTCATTACATTTGGATCTCAAAACCTGAATTATTCAAAAGGTAGAATACATACAAGAAAAATTAATAACTTGTTTAATACTGTTTTCTCTGTAGCTGTGTTGTCTTTTGGTCAGGATGAACCAGAAAGAATTGTATTTTTCCCAGGATTTGTGGTAAATGCCCATGTGAAATTAAATATTCCTGGAGATAATGCTGTGGTTGTTAAGGACTGTTGATGAACTTATTGTACTTTTCTCTTTTTGTTCATCCCATTATGTTATTGATGCCCACATACAAAGGGGGACCACATAAAACAACTTGCCTTATAGATGAAGCTTTGGGTTTGAATCTTAACCACATTTTACATGTCCCTGTTCCCTGTCTTTGCATGGTTTTCTTTTGGAGACATATTTTACAGTGTTACAGATTTTCTCTTAGAAGAATTATCATAACACTACATGTTCTGTTGTTAGTGAAAAAAACCTACTGATTATGTAGTAGATGTGTTGCCTAGTGGTCAGGAGCTTACACTGAAAGTTCTATGCACAGTAACCAATCTTGTCATAGTGGCTTCCATTGTAAGATAGTAAGTATGGTTGTGATTGCCTCTTTGGCCCAGTTAACCAGTACACTAAGTGATTTCATAATGATTTTTTTAAGTTCCTGTTTATCCCCCTGGTGAAGAACATATATCTGCTTTGAACTGTATCTTAACATTTTTCTCAAACCCCAGATATTTTATTAACATCTTTTTTCTTCTCGTAGTCTAAATAGCCTTTTAGAATTTAGTATGTTTATGGAAATATACTTTTCTTTTTCTATTCTGATTTTTCCTTTGTTGAGAGGTAACATTCTGTAATGCAAGAGCATCCATGGTACTGCATCTTTTATGATGTATGCCCCCTCTCTACTTTCTTTCTCATTTAGTGCCACTTATGTGTATGATTTCAGTACTCACAGCAACTTCCGAAGTCTGGTCCGATACCTTATGTGCTGATGAGGACTCTGAAGTCCAAAGACCCCCTCTTGGAGACCACGACTATTACGTAGAGCCAGGATTTTGACCCTAGATGTGATTTGCAGTGAAGCTTTTTTTTAAGATTTTATTTATTTATTTGAGAGGCAGAGTTACAGACAGAGAGGGAAAGACAAAGAGAAAGGTCTTCCATCTGCTGGTTCACTCCCCAAATGGCCACAACGGCTGGAGCTGGGCCTATCCAAAGCCAGGAGCCAGGAACTTCCTCTGGATCTCCCACACAAGTGCAGAGGCCCAAGCACTTGGGCCATCTTTCACTGCTTTCCCAGGCCATTAGCAGGGAGGTGAATAGGAAGTAGAGCAGCTGGGACTTGAACTGGCACCCATATGGAATGTCGGTACTGCAGGTGGAGGCTCAGCCTACCACACCACACAGCAAAGCTCTTAACTTTAACTGCTAAGTTCACTGACTCCAGTAAGTGCCCTGGCTGCCATCTAATACAGTGAGGCTCCCTTTGTGCATTCATTAAAAACTCATTCAGAAGTTCCTCCTTTAGAAACCTCTTAGGCATTTCCTTATTTTGTTCACAAACTCCAACTGTGCTTGATAGGTAAGGATCATAGCAAAATGTAGTTTCCAAGTTGGTGGTGGGTGGAGTGACAGTGCCCTTGAGGTGTCCAGGAAAAAAGTCTGCTTGATGTGGGTGAAGAAGGGGTAGGGTCAAAAGGAGGAAGCAGTAAGCTGTGGAACCCATGTAGAAATGACAGTTTAAAGGCCTTGGACTCATCTAAGATATTTGCCCTTTGTGTGAATGCTGGTCAGGGCAATTGTTGTATTCTGCTTGTTAAAGCAGCAACCAGAAGGTACTACATGACTTCCATATTCAGATAATATGCAAACAGTGACTAAAAACAACTGATTTTGAAACAGTCACTCAAACATCAACATGCAGATAAGCCTCTTTAACTCAGAGGCAGAGGCCATGTTATGCTATGATGATTAATGAAACCATTTCTGACATTTTCCGCTTGGAATTGCATATAGAGCCTGTGAACACTTTTTTTTTTTTAAATAGTCACAACACTTGGAGATCTTCCTCTTTTGAGGGAATAGTTCGTCTTAGGAAAGAGACAAATGTGATCAATGAGTATGAATAAATGGGGCAATAACTTTTAGGCAAATAGAAAAAATAAAAATATATGACAATATCATAATAAGATTTACTTTTAGGATGATTTTTATAGTGGATGTGAAAGCAGTCTCCAACATTTTTGAATGATTTAAATAAGTACTGCCCTCTACAGTAGCCACTAAGCCATAAGTGGCTACTGGAAATATGGCAAGAGTGAATGTGAAACTCGATTTTATTTATTTTTAATTAATTTAAGTGAAATGGCTACATGTGGTCAGTTGCTACCATAGTGGAAACACAGTTTTATGCAAGGATAGTAGTATTGGATAAATACTGAGAACAGCTCTTTACCCAGCTGGAATAAGGCTCCGTAAGCTGACTAAAGGATTTAACATTTTCAGCATGTAATATACAGAAAGAAACTAATGTTAATTACTGCTAAGGCATGCAAACATAATAAAATTTTAGACGAGGATAAAGACAGAGCAATGGCCTTTCTTGGTAAATAAGGAATCACTCACCTCCTAATAGGAGTCTCATTTTAGTCAGTAATCTAATATCCGTCAAAGCAAATTGTTATTTTGATCTTAGCCGTCATGGAAGCACCAGAGAGACATAAGAGTTGTCCTTCCCGTTTTCTATATTTTTTATGACTTAGTTTATAAAACTAAGAACCCACAAGTGACTGGTTTCCACACCCTTAGCTCAAAATAGGGCCTCTTTTTGCTGAAGTGATGAAGTAATAGTGAGGCAAACAACCCCTTAGAACAAACACTGGGGGCATGCACATTTATGAAATCTCATGTATTCCAAAACATAGTGTTAAAACTAGAGTTCTTAAAATACATTGTAGAAAATGTTGGTAGCCTAAATATAGCAGAGTAAAAATAAGCAAGATCACAATGATAAGAAGAAAATGTAGATTTCTCCCGCCTTGACCCAGCAACTATAAGGATATACTACCCAAGCTTTAAAATAATAATTTAGCTACCTTGGATATAGTAGAGCCATTGTAATCCACCTTAATCTACAAAGAAACTTTTAGTGTAGTTTCACTTTTCTTCATTTAAACATTCTTGGAGGTGTGTGGTTGGTGTCTATCATTTTCCAGGGCCCTGCTTCAGCTTCCATATTTTTTTTCTAGGAGTAGATGATTAATGCTTGATTTATATGCCTTAATTTGGGTTTTGAGGAAGTTTCACTTTTTTTTTAACAAAAAGATTTATCTATTTGAAAGGCATAGTGACACAGAGAGAGGGAGAGAAAATGGGAAAAAGAGAAAAGAGATCTTTTATCCACTGATTTTCTCCCAAATGGCTGCAATGAGCGGGTCTGAGCCAGCCCAAAAAGCTGGGAGCCAAAAACTCCATCCTGGTCTCCCATGTGGCTGTCAGGGACCCAGATACTTGAGCAGTCATCCACTGCTTTTCCAGTTACATTAGCAGGGAGCTGGATTAGAAGTGGAGCAGCTGGGATTCAAACCAATGCATTGTCAGCATGGCAAGCAGTGGCTTAACCTGCTGTGCCACACCACTGGACCCAGGAAGTCTCATTTTTTACAAAGGGATCCTTTTACCTATATCAAGCCTTTGGAAAAATATTTTTTTCCTAAAGATTTATTTATTTATTTGAAAGCAAGGTTAGAGGCAGAGAGAGAGAGAAATCTTCCATCTGCTAGTTCACTCCCCACGTGTCCTCAATGGCCAGAGCTGTGCCGATCTGGAGCCAGGAGCTTCTTCCAGGTCTCCCACGTGGGTTCAGGGGCCCAAGGACTCGGGCCATCTTCTGCTTTCCCAGTCCATAGCAGAGAGTTGGATCAGAAGTGGAGCAGCCGCGACTCGAACCAGTGCCCACATGGGATGCCAGCACTGCAGGAGGCAGCTTTACCTGCTATGCCACAGCACCAGCCCATGGAGAAATATTTCTTTACCAATATGTTTGCAGTAAATCATTTGTTTACAACATTATCAAGGACCTACTATGTACTAAAAATTGTGTGAGATACTTAGGATACAGAAATTTAATCCAAACTACCTATCTTCCCAATGTGGATATACAGTATCCAAAGTCATATGGATTTGTTACTATGTTTTCTCCTAAGAGTTTTATAGGTTTAACTTACATTTAGATCTCTGATGTGTTTTAGTTGATTTTTACATATGATATGAACTAAAAGTTATTCCAGTTGTCTCAGCACCATTGGTTGAAAACACTGTTCTTATCCATCATTGAATTGTGTTGGCTTCCTTTTTAACAAAAACTTTTACTTTGTTATAGTTTTAAATTTAAAAGCAAAAATTAAGTTGTACAGAGTTCCCATATATGGTTTCCTTTATAACAAAGAATTTATTTCCATCATACTGTAAGCTGTTTCTTAATTCCAAATCTTTGTGTTACTTAGGTCCAGTGCAATGCCTCTCCATCTTCTACTCCCGTTTGTCTAATTCTTGCTTATCTTGTAAGGTTCACTGGAAACCTCACTTTCTTCTAATAGTCTTCCCTTACTAACTGCCACCCAACCCCAACACACACACACACGTTTTCCCTAGGGCTGGGATTGGAACCTCTTAGGTAATGATCCACTTAATAACTATTCACGGAGTTCATACTAAGCACTCTGAAACACAACTGTGAATAAAATTAAGACAGACACCATCCTCGAGAAGCTTACTCCTGGGGAAACAATGGGCAGTGATAATGCAGGGTGAGTCTATGGCGGGAATGGCATAGAATGCTATCAGAATACAGAGGACAAGGATTTAACCTAGTCATCTAAGTTTTCCCATACATGTTGACATCTGAATGGAAACCTAATGCCAATCAGTAGGAGATCGCTAGATGAAAAGAAAGACAGTAAGAAAGAAGGAACAGCATTTATGGAGAGAGACTCTGAAGGTACAGAGTGTGTCACAAGCAGTTTAGCACTCCTGGATTACAAAATCTAAAAATGTGAAAGAGGAAGCCTTCAGAGTCTGGGGATGTGGGTGACTGACTATGAAGAACCTGTTTTTATTTTAAAGATTGATTTATTGATTTGAAAGTTCGAGTTACAGAGAGAGGAAGAGACAGATCTTTCATCTGCTGGTTTACTCCCAGATGGCCACAGTGACCGTGGCTGGACTAGGCTGAAATAAGGAGTCAGGAGCTTCTTCCAGGTCTCCCACTTGGGTAACAGGAGCCCAAGTACTTGGGCCATCTTCCACTGCTTTGCTCAGGCCATTATCAGGGAGCTGGACCAGAAGTAGAGAGGCTGGGACGCCCAACTGGCACCCATATGGGATGCCAGCATTCCAGATGGTGGCTTTACCTTCTCTGTCACAACACCAACCCCCATGAAGAACCTTTTACAGCCAGAGGAGTATGTAAGGTCCTATAGGCAGGGAGAAACCCGTGAAGGAGAGAAAGAAATATGTACAGCATAAATGTGAGTAAAAAGCTTAAATCTCTCTGAGCTATTTTAACATGAATTATGATGTAAAGTCAGTTGAGTTTCTTTATGCTTTGTCCTATTCCTCTAATTGCCCAAACCCTCCTTTTCTGCACCTATTGAAAACTTCATTTTATAGAATTACAGATGACATCTTTCTGTAGGTTGCTAACAGTTGTGCCACCAGATTTAAAAGATTTGAGTCTCTGGACTTTTATATTTTTTTCCTCCAAGTGCCTATGAGATTGAGAATTTAATTAAACTCTAGTAATTGGCCTTGGTGGTATTTACAGCATGTGATTGGAAATTTATTGTACTTGTATATATTGTGTATATATATAGTTTGAAGATTATATTTAATCATTTACTATTCTTTTTTTAAGATTTATTTTATCCATTTGAAAAAGCTACAGAGAGAGGTAGAGACAGAGAGGTCTTCCAACCACTGGCTCACTCCCCAGATGGCCTCTACGGCCGGAGCTGCGCAGATCCAAAGCCAAGAGCCAGGAGCTTCTTCCGGTTCTCCCACGTGGGTGCAGGGGCCCAAGGACTTGAGCCATCCTCTACTGCTATCCCAGGCCATAGCAGCGCGTTGAATTGGAAGAGGAGCAGCTGGGACTAGTACTGGTGCCCATATGGGATGCCGGCGCTTCAGGCCAGAGCTTTAACCCACTGCACCACAGCGCCGGCCCTGAATTCTCCTAAAATTTTATTGAAAGATAGATTACAACAGACCTGTAAGGGCCAACATAGAGCTTTGAAATGTTTCTTAATTTTTAATACTGCTGGCCTAAAGTATACCTCCAGATTTGCACTCAACCACTGCATTGTAATTTTAGTATACCCCTGTTTCTCCTATGAAATGTTGAACTCTGGAGCAAATTTTCTGATTTTAATGTTTGGTTTTACTTATCTGTTTTAATTCTAGAACCTAGCACATAATAGCTGGCAGTGTGCATGTGATAAGTGAATGTACCTTTCATTTGACTCTCCATTTTATTCTTAAACATAAATTGTTTGATATTTCTGTAAAAGTTCACCTAAAAACAAAAATGATCTTTAAGCGTAAAAGTTAATTTAGCTTTTTCTTATAGGCATTTGTGAAGGATGTTCATGAAGATTCAATAACAGTGGCATTTGAAAACAAGTAAGTGTATTTATGTTCAAGTTCTTTAATATTTTCTGCTAATTTTTTTTAACTCTTTCAAAATTTAAGTCTAGAGTGTTTTTCATGAATGGATCTTCATTTTATGAAGAAGTTCCTGAACAACTCATATTAAACCAGTAGAATGACTTTGTGCTGTTGACCTCAGTGTCCCCTTTTGTATAATCTTGATTCTGACATCTAAGTCCTATTGACTGAATAAAAGTTTTTTCCGTATTAGTAACTTGGAATTTGAATAGGCATTTCATGGGTATTAGTAAAAAAGAATCTACATGGGTTTTGAAACATTGATGGCTTTAGTTATCTAAAATTGATAGCTTTAGTTATGTAGTATAATTTTATGAGAAACAATCCTATTTACCTGTTAACTTATTTTTTATATTTTATATTTTTATAATTGGTAATAGCAGTAGCTCGTCTTTTCTGCTTGCTTTTGCTATATGAGAAAATGAAAGTACGGATCTAGATGTAGGACAGCAACCATAGTGTAAATATATTAACATTTTTTAGGGGGTGAGACAAGTCTCTTGATAAATTCTTTGAGTGCCAGTAAAGAGTCTTCATAATGGTCATTCAGGAGTCCAAAGTACAAATAAACTCCTTAATCAAAGTATACAGATGGACGTGATATTATAATTTTACTGAAGTCTCATGAGTGGTTGACAGTTAAAACGTTTTGGCATTTATGTACCAAGAGACTTATAGTATATCAAAAGCAGTCTGCAAATCTGTAGAGACAGAAAGTAGATTAGTGGTTGCTTAGTGCTGGTGGGGGGATGGGAAGGGTCATAGCTAAAGAGTACAGGATTTCTCTTAGAGGTGATGAAAGTATAAACTTGACTAGTAATGATTGTACATAACTGGATATAGTAACCATTGAATTGTACATTGGAATTGGTGGAATCATATGGTATGTGAATTATATCAGTGTATTAAAATATAGTATGTGATGCAGTCATACTGAGCAATAAATAAAAGCATCTTGCTTCTAAAACAGTTTAAAAGCAGACCTGCATTTCAGTGCCTAGATAATAAATTTTGTAATTAGACTGTTAGCATATCATTTGAGCCAGCAACAGGACAAAGTGTAGTATCCTTAGATACCTGAGGCACATTTAGAGTGAGAGAGATAATAGGATTGAGTGTATCCAACCGTTTTCCCAGCTCTAGACTAATCTCAGTCCAAAACACAAGGTTGAATAATAGAATGCATTTCTCTGAATATATTAAGGCAGATGCTCCAGGATTTGCCTTTTTCTGTTTCCAAGTATCCCTGGTTGTACAGGAGGCAAGTTTCATACCTGTAATGGAGGAATCCTTTATAACTTGGAGAGAGTTTTTTCCTTGTAATTCTACTCTGATTTGCTTACTCTCATCACTCAGTGAACACTGTTTCCTATTAAGGGAGAGTTATCTTTATTTGCCACTTTTTTAGTTTCTCCTGTAGTCTGTAACCTAAAGTATTTAGCAATCACTCATTTCCTCTCTGCATGTAAGAATGTGTCTAGTTTATATATTGAATTACGAGATCAGTTCTCTTGTTTTTAATCATATTTCTACCATAATGTTAAAAGTATTCAATCTTTGGGTCATCTTATTTATCTTTTGTATCTGTATATAAGTTTCTTTCCCTGGAAATTTGAAATAAACCAACTGTTTTTCCTTGTGTTAGTGGAGTGTATTTGAAATGCAGCACCAGGATTGAGCAACATGACCAGGACTTGATAGGGCCCTACCAGTTTCTCTGCTGTTTCTTGTGTGTTTGCTTTTTATTTTTTTCTATTGAAAAATATTGCATTTTAGAGAACTTCAGATTTCTAGTTTCTTTTCCTTTCAGTTAACTCTTGTTACCAGTTTGTTTTAATTTAGTGATTTTATTTTTTTTCCTTTCATATTTCACATTTTAATATATTTGATGTTTTATCTCTATATACTTGAAACTTAAAATCACTTTTCTTCTTTGAAACCAAGAAAATTATATTATGCATTATATGCTTTATATATCAAGTTTAGCAATGAATTTATCTTAAAAGTCCCCAGTTTTCAATGAGTATAAAAAGGCTGCTTTGAGGTAAAGACTTAAAAATTTTTATAGTTCTTTTTTATTTTTTAAAAAAAAATTTATTTATTTGAGAGGTAGAGTTACAGACAGGGAGAGGGAGAGACAGAGACAAAGTATGGTTTTTAAGTGTGTATAAGTCAGAGAGAAATATGGTCTAATTTAGACCCTACTCTGACCTCCACAGATGCTGACTTAATTATTTGCCCTCTTAAATAATAAAATGTTTTTAAAGATTTATTTATTTATGAAAGTTACAGGGGGAGAGAGAGATATCTTCCATCTGCTGGTTCACTCACCATATGGCTGCAATGGCTGGGGCTGGGCCAGGCTAGAGCCAGGAGCTTCATCCAGGTCTCCCACATGTGAGGCAGGGGCCCAAACGTGTGGCCCATCTTCTGCTGCTTTTCTCAGGCCATTAGCAGGAAGCTGGATTGAAGTGAAGCAGCTGGGGCATGAACCGGTGCCCATATAGGATGCTGGGTGTTGCAGGCAGCAGCTTTACCTGCCACAAGCCAGCCTCATAATAACTCTTCTTTAAAAACAAAAGGCAAATTAGCACTTTCCTCAAAGCCCTTTAGCAAGACATCAGCATTATACATTGAACAAATCTCAGTATTTGCTGGTGAAACACCCTAAGCTTAAAGAACTCAGAGGGCCGGTGCTGTGGCTTATTTGGCTAATCCTCCGCCTACGTCGCCGGCATCCCATATAAGCGCCAGGTTCTAGTCCTGGTTGCTCCTCTTCCAGTCCAGCTATCTTCTGTGGCCTGGGTTAGCAGTGGAGGATGGCCCAAGTGCTTGGGCCCCTGTACCCGAGTGGGAGACCAGGAAGAAGCACCTGGCTCCTGGCTTCAGATCGGTGCAGCACTGGCCATCATGGCCATTTGGGTAGTGAACCAATGGAAGGAAGACCTCTCTCTCTCTCTCTCTCTCTCTGTCTATAACTCTACCTGTCAAATAAAAAAAAAAACTCAGAAATGACTGCTCCAGCAGCTGAATCCTTAAGTGTTTTTGCAGCTTGTCTTTTGATGTATCTTTATGACATAAAAGAGCATTTGTGGTGTCTTTCAAAGTTTCTCCATATCATTTTAAGTTTGAAACATAGGCAACTTAATTGAATTCCTCTAGGCCATCTCTATTGGGTTTCTGTGGTTTAGGAGATCCCCACCAGCCCAGTGCATGCTGATGCATCATGCTGATCAGCAGCCAGCTACCGTGTCAAGAATTGACAGCCTCGTGGGATCTAAAATTTAAAGGGGGAAAAGTGAGTTGTGAATTGCTAATGTGCTGACTGCCCCAGTTTGCTTGGGAACTTGAAGGCAGTTTCTGTGGTTGTTGGAATGTGGTTAAAATTCCTTTGCAAGTGGAGCTATGTTGATGACATTACTAACAATTACTGATACTAACATTTAATGTAAATATTAAAGGTCATTTCTATTGGGGCCTTATGTCTAAAAGTCTTCAGAGTTGAAATTGAAAGAATGACTATTGATCTATTGTTTATAGAAATAATCCACAGTGGAAGTTACAAAGCTGCTGTGCTACATGCAGACTTCATTGAAAATTTTCTGTATTACCATTATGCCCCACTTGGTAAAAACTGACCCTTGTAAAGCATTTGCTTTTTAAGACTAGAAAAAGAGAGTTCCACTTAACCAAACGTTAGTGGCAGCATGGTCATTGTTTCAGTTAAACTCTAAAAGCATGTTACATAATTGTGTGTTTACTTATTTGCAGCTGGCAACCAGAGAGGCAGATTCCATTCCATGATGTGAGATTCCCACCACCTGTAGGTTATAATAAAGATATAAATGAAAGTGATGAAGTTGAGGTAAGTTTCTCCTTAAGCACTGAAGGAATGGGGGTATTTAATTTACCTGTGCTTTTTAAAATACCTTTAATACTACTGAAACTACCTAGAGAATTGTGGTTGAGGCAGATACTCCTTTGGCCCATATTAATGATTTGGAAGTGATACATGATGCTTAAATGTGGTGATCTGAGCAGCACTCAGGGCATAGCTTTGAATGTCACTGCCCCAAGATTTGGCCACTATTGGTATTTTCCCCCTTTCTCTCAGTCTCTGAATCTTTGGGTAACTTATTGCTTGTCTATAGCTGTATTCCTATTTAAAGCAAAATAGATAAGGAAAATTAATTTTACAAAGGAAAGAGAGAATGGTACTTAGAATGGTAATATGGAATTTCTTTTAGTAGCAGTGAATCTTCCTGGTAGCCTACTACTTTCTATTTATACATATATGTAAAACCTCTCACAGGATATATTGTGAATGACTCACTGAAGTTTTTGACCAAAAGGTGATACAGAGATTAAATACATGAACAAAATTGTTGTGTCTCTGATTCTCCATTTTAAATTGTTTTTGTACTTATGACACATGTAGTCTGCTTAATATTACAGTATGTGTACTCTCTTACCTTTTTCACACATTCCATTTTGAGCTGCTTCTCTTTCTTTGAAAAATTCTTAACAATGCCTTGTAAATAGTTCCAAATTTTCTCTGGTAGGTACCAAATGTACAGTGAACAGGACAGTTTGCTGCCTTTGATGAGGTCACATTCTAGTAAGGACAGCTAATACCATGACAAGTGTAAGTCACGTGAAGAAGAAAAAAGGGGATGAAAGGTGATGTAGGGGAAGTTCTGAGTACTGTTTTGAGAGTGGTCATGGAGGGTCTCTGGATGTCCAAGCTGATGTTCTTCTCTCTAGTTTTAAAGTGGAAATAGGATGAAGTATTATTAAATATATACTCAGTACCTAGTAGGTGGAAAAAGCTGGACTTGTTCTTGTAAGGAATTCTGATAGGGCACAGAAATGTTATCTGTATCTCCTAAGGAGAATATAAGCTGTCTGAAGGCAAGGACCAGGTCTTTTGGTCTGTATCAGGATTTCTTAAGATAATTGTTTGGTGGAGGCTAAAGGAAACCCTCCCCCAACTTAGTCATGTGACAAGTGAAGACCAGTGAGACAGCATTGCTAAATGACCCCACTATATTATGTAACAATTAGCTGATGTTATCTCTGGCTACAGCAAAATTAGACAGAGATGGCTGCAGGAGGCAAAGGTAGGTTAAACTGTATTTAGTCCTGGTATTGTGTAATTGTAGAAGGGAGATGAGATTGAGCCCTGACTCACTTGTGAACCTTAGACTCTACCTCTGTCTCCTCTGGGCCTCTCCTCCCAATTCCCCATTTTCTTCACCTGGTCTCCTTTCTGCTTCTGAATGTTTTTGTCTCTTTCTTTATGCATACTATATTGTCTCTCTTCCTATTAACTTTTATTTGCTAGTGTCTTCACTAAGGTTCCATGCTGCATGTCTTTAGTGAATTTTGAAGTGGTCATCAAAAGGGATCGGTTAGAAGAAATGATCCACAATGTATGAGAGAGCAGGTAGATGGTATCCAGAAAGTTGCCAGCATGGAATTGTCCTTTTTAGTGGAAAGGAGGCAGGAGACAACAATCTATCCATTTAGTCCCCAGGAGACGTGAATGTCAGAGTGGTATCCTAAGTGGTCTTAGCCATTTAGTAAGTGAGGAATCAGGCAATAGACCAGTGTCAGTAACTTCCAAATAGTTCTTGCTAAAATGAATAAAAAGGAAAACAAGTTTTTACATGTTTAGATAGCTCACTAAGTACCTAAGAAAATTATGCCCATGTTTATGAATGGATAGCTTGTTCAGAGCACTAAATCTTTCCTGAAGTAGAACAGAGGAATAGGAAAGTTGCTTTATGCAGGGAGTTCCCAGGCAGTCTCAGGTAGTTCCTGATTATATATAGCTCAGAGTACGTAGGCAATCTGGTTGAAGGTATACAGAATGATTTGAAACACACCTGTAGGCATTTCAAGAAAATTGCCTAGACATCTAATCTGTAGATTTCAAAATTGTATTAATCATGAAATATCCTGTGTTGTAATTTTTGTATAGGTTTATTCCAGAGCAAATGAAAAAGAGCCTTGTTGTTGGTGGTTGGCTAAAGTGAGGATGATAAAGGGTGAGGTAAGAAAACACTTTTTTTTTCCTGGCACTATTTCCCTTTTCTGACCCTATGTACTGCATTTCAATCTGGATTTCTATTTTGAAATAGTTTTATCTATTTTAAATTATACTACTAACATTTTCACTAGGTGGTAAACTAAATAGGTACAGCTTCTTACTCTTATTTTTAAAAACTATGGCTAGAAATGACTTTTATTTATTTCTCTCAGTTTTATGTGATAGAATATGCAGCATGTGATGCTACCTATAATGAAATTGTCACAATTGAACGTCTACGATCAGTCAATCCCAACAAACCTGCTACGAAAGATACTTTCCATAAGATCAAACTGGATGTGCCAGAAGATTTACGGCAGATGTAAGTGTGCAAGCTGAAAATGCTGAGAACTTAACAACTTTTATGCTATTAACTTAACAAAATTTTTTTAAAATTTAGATTCATTGAACTGTGGCAAAAATGGTTTGAGTTGGCCAGCGCTGCGGCTCACTAGGCTAATCCTCCATCTGCGGCGCCGGCGCCCCGGGTTCTGTCCCGGTTGCCCCTCTCCAGTCCAGCTCTCTGCTGTGGCCCAGGAGTGCAGTGGAGGATGGCCCAAGTGCTTGGGCCCTGCACCCACATGAGAAACCAGGAGGAAGCACCTGGCTCCTGGCTTCGGATCAGCACGGTGCGCTGGCCACAGCGCACCAGCCGCAGTGGCCATTGGAGGGTGAACCAACGGAAAAGGAAGACCTTTCTCTCTTTCTCTCTCTAACTCTGCCTGTCCAAAAAAAAGAAATGGTTTGAGTTGCCAAAGTCGTGGGAAAACCTTCCTTAGCTTTTCCTAGTTATAATCAAGCCAGCCTTGTACTTGTTTACTTATTTGGCTAGATACATGTCTAGTATGCACAATATATATTTACTTTTTTTTTAAAAAAAAGGTTTATTTATTTGAAAGGCGGAGTTACAGAGAGACAGAGAGAAAAAGAGAGAGGTGTTCCATCTGCTGGTTCACTCCCCAAACGGCCGCAACAGCCAGAGCTGGGCTGATCTGAAGTCAGGAGCTTCTTCCAGTCTCCCATGCAGGTGCAGGGGCCCAGGCACTTGGGCCACCTCCCACTGCTTTCCCAGGTCATAGCAGAGAGCTGGATTGGAAGTGTAGCAGCCAGAACTCAAACCAGCACCCATATGGGATGCTGGCACTGTAGGTGGTAGTTTTACTAACTGCGTCACAGAACCGGACCCTGTATTTGCATTCTAATAAACTAGCTTCATTAATGAATTTTAAGCCTTTGAAACAGATAAAACAGATGAGATTAATTCTGTCTTAAGTCAAATTCTCCCAGGTTTTTCTTTTTAGCAAAAATATTTTCAGGTAAATATGAGATGATAAATAGAGCTAAAACATAACTTTCTCTGTAGTATCAAATGCTTGAATTGTCTGGTTGTTTTAGAGATAAACAGTGAAGATATCAAACTTTTAAATGGCTTTTAAAATTTTAAAGTAAACTTTTTATGTTATATAAATTTAACATGGAACCATGATTTTTTTTTTAAGATTTTTTTTTTTTTTTTGGAAGGCAGAGTTACAGAGAGGCAGAGGCAGAGAGAGAGGTCTTCCATCCACTGGTCCACTCCCCAAAAGGCCGCAATGGCTGATGCTGTGCTGATCCAGAACCAGGAGCCAGGAGCTGCCTCCTGGTCTCTCACGTGGGTGCAGGGACCCAAGCAACTGGGCCATCTTGCACTCCCTCTGAGGCCATAGCAGAGAGCTAAATTGGTAGTGGAGCCGTTGGGTCTCAAACTGGTGCCCATAATCATTTAGTTAATGATGGATATTCTTTCTGTTTCTAGGTGTGCCAAAGAATCGGCACATAAGGACTTCAAAAAGGCAGTTGGCGCCTTTGCTGTAACTTACGATCCAGAAAATTACCAGCTTGTCATTTTGGTGAGTGTTTTTGAGTTGTCTTATGGTGTATTTCATTTGTGGTATTTGTTTTGATAATAATCTTGTTAACTTATATAATTTAGTCCATCAATGAAGTCACCTCAAAGCGAGCACATATGCTGATTGACATGCACTTTCGGAGTCTGCGCACTAAGTTGTCTCTGATACTGAGAAATGAAGAAGCCAGTAAGCAGCTAGAGGTATGACACTTTCCCTAGCACTGCTTTTAAGACTATCTGGAAACAATAACTATACAGTTCCAAAATGAATAGGGGGAAGTTTGGCATTTATTTATCATTTGTTAACAATTCTTTATAGTAGAATATTGTACAAAAGCATAATCATACTAAAGTTTTCATGCCTAAGGTTTCCAGATTAAGTAGAAGTTTATGTATATTAAGGGGCTTCTAATCAGTTCACTTTTACTAGAAGTTAGAGCTGCTAATAAAATGAGGCAATATTTCTTCCATATAATGTTATCATTAAAGTACTAGAGAGTATTTAAATATCTAATCATTCCTTTCATTGTGTATGTTTATCTCTGTTTAAAAGGGTATAGAACTTCATCATTCTAATTGGTTGTCACTCTTTAAAACTCCTGTCTTCAGATTCCTGGCAGAGGCTATTTCCCTAACTTACTATTTCGTCTCTTAAGGTGCATTTTATCTACTTTTATTAATTCTCCAATAATTTCCATCACCATACATTTATTTTCATTGATAACTATCTAGTATGTCCATCCATTGCCATAGAAACTTGATTTAGTTTAATGTGCCAACTGAAGTATATTACTGTCAAACTCAGGAGTTCCTCATCATTCATTTTGATAGAGGAACAACATCATTCAGTTGAAATAGTAAAGAAAAAAAAAGGAGTTCTAAACTGCATTTTAAAGGAGAAGGTAGTCAAAGCTACACTGTAAAATTTTCTGCCTTCCAACTTGATGTGTGAGTGCTGAACTCTTAATAGGAGAGGAAAAATTTAAATCTCCTTTTGCTACTTTGTTTTCCTTCTGGCCATGGGGAGTCTTATTTAATTGTTTTTGCTTTCATTCTTTCTTAATGTCCCTATGTTCATAATTTTGTGGTTTCTTTAGCAATTCTCTCATAACTTTTAGAGCAGAGCAGCCTCTTTGCTCGTTGTGAGTATTAAAGGAAATATATTTCTATGCCTCCTCTTACATATCTAATTCTTAAATGATCTGTAATCTTATCTTTGGCTTATCATTTATCAATGAAGTATCAATGAAAAGAATGAATCAGATTAATGAACCAGGACTCAAAAAATATGACCTTTTGAAATTCCTAGGAGTATTTCATATGTTTTATAGTTAATAAAAAGATGTTTTATTTGTAAAATTGTTTATACTAGATATGTGCATTTATTCAAATTACCAGGTGCGTTGAATAATGAGAGACTAGTATGCATGCCTATCTTTTGTCACTACTAATATTAAAGAGAACCACATATACTTTATGAGAAGTTTGCATTTTTCAACATGAGCCACTAATATGTTTGGTTTTCATTAATAGCATGCTAGAACTAAACATGAAATTTTGATACTCTTGTTAAACATGATTATCCACAAGTTTGGGGTGGCAGTGTAACTTAGTTTCATCACCACTGAATGTTTGAAAGAGCTCATTGTACTTAATCGTGGATCTATATCACTAGGTCTTACAGACTCTGATCTTATTTTAGGTTTCAGATGCAAACTAGGATTCCTTTTAAATCTTTGACATGATCTATGATCATTCATTTTTAACTTCTCTACCAACAAATGTTATGGTTCCTTTCTTGAATTTGGGGAGGAAGAGAGGGTTTTAATGTCATCACTTCATCAGAGAGATGCTTAGATCACAGTACCATTGATAAATTATTAAAAAGCACTTTTTAAAAAACATACATTTATATCCTTTAATAAATAAGAAAAAATTTTATAAAGATGTATTGTGACAGGGAGTCTGTCAGACCAAATGAGCTGGGTTTTATTTGAGCATAATATATTCTGCTTCTTAGTTACTATGTTGTTGATGTCATTACTTAACTAAAGCAGACTTACAAATAGGTTTTTGAAAGTAACTTTGGAAAATTGTCAACAAGCTCTTTCCTATTAACAAAAATTTATCAAATAGTATAGACATTAAGTAACCTAAAAAGTATTTACACTGTGGGAGATAGTTTCCAAAATTAGTTTTCTACTGAAACTAATTTACTGGCCCCTGATATACAGGGTCATGATAACTTACATGGCTGACCTGATTACAATTGTCTTATTAATTGACGAAGCATATTCATCAGATATACATTTCTCTTCAGAGTTCAAGGCAGCTTGCCTCAAGGTTTCATGAACAGTTTATTGTACGAGAAGATCTGATGGGTCTAGCTATTGGTACTCATGGTGCTAATATTCAGCAAGCTAGAAAAGTACCTGGGGTCACTGCTATTGATCTCGATGAAGATACCTGCACATTTCATATTTATGGAGAGGTAATTATTTTGGTAAATAATTTTTTCTACCTCAAATGAGTATTTCAGCTGGCTGATTTTTGTCATCAAACTTTCCCTTGTTTTTATTAGGATCAAGATGCAGTTAAAAAGGCTAGAAGTTTTCTTGAATTTGCTGAAGATGTCATACAAGTTCCAAGGAACTTAGTAGGTGAGTGAGAAATATCTGTTAACATGTACCAGAAAAACAAAATTTACACAAACAATGTATATGCCAAGGAAATTCATTTCCCCTTACTCAAGGGTATTATTTAATTGAAATATGATTTTTAAAGTATGGTCTGTTGCTATAGTGTACCAAAAATGTTTGATCAGTGTAATACTCAAAAGATTATATTTTCAGAAGATGTGCAAAAGAGAGTGCTTTGCTAGATCAAACCTACTAATGCCTGAAAGGATACATTTTACTTATCCTTCTTGCTCTATATATATTTAAGATTATTTATTTTATTTAAAAGAGATACAGAAAGATAAGGGGGAGGGAGAAGAAGAGAGAGAAAAATATCTTTCTCCTACTTGTTTGCTTCCCAGATGGTCCCAAGGGGCCAGGGCTGGGCCAAGCCAAAGCCAGGAGCCTAGAGCTTCTTCTAGGGCTCTTACGTGGATGGGAAGGGCCAAACACTTGGACCATCTTCTGCTGCTTTCCCAGGCCATTAGGAAGGAGCTGGATTGAAAGTGGAACAGCCAGGACACCGAATGGTACCAATATGGGATGCTAGTATCGCAGGCAGTGGCTTTACCCACTTTACCACAATGCTGGCCTCTTTATCTTACGATTTTACAAAATGAATGGAGACTTTCTAATTTGGACTAGATTGGTATTTGATCTCCTTCATGGTGCTATAAAGTGATAATATTCATTTTATGTTTTTAAAGATTTACTTGAAAGTCTGTTATATAGAGGGAGAGACATAGAGGCAGAGAAATCTTCATCTGGTGGTTCACTCCCCAGATGGCTGCAACAGCTAGGGCTGAGCCAGGCTGAAGCCAGGATACAGGAGGTTCTTCCAGGTCTCTCACATTGTGGCAGGGTCCCAAACACTTGGGCCCTCTGCTGCTGCTTTTCCCAGGCTGTTACCAGGGAGCTGGATTGCAAGTGGAGGAGCTGAGACTTGAACCACCACCCATATGGGATGCTGGTGTTGCAGGGGCAGCTTCACCCTCTACGCCACAATGCTTGCTCCAGTAAAAATCATTTTAATTATCTCAAGGTTGAAGATCTGAATGTACCTAATATCAGATGTCTCTGAAACTTCCTGCAAAGCCAATGGCAGTTCTTCATTTTGACTTGAGTATTGTTTCATGACCATTACCACCTTGAATATCAGCAAATATCTAGGAAATTCTCACCAATATTCCCAAGTGGTATTGGTATCTTTAGTAGATCTTGTCAGAATCAGATGTATTTTCCTCAAGAAAGCTACATAGGTTTTATGTTTTTAGTTTATAAATAGAATTGGAATATGCTACCTATACATTTTTAAAGGATTTATTTATGTATTTGAAAGACAGAGTAACTGGATCACTCCCCAGATGGCTGCAGTAGCCAGAGCTGGGCCAGCCCAGAGTCAGGAGCCAGGAACTCTATCCTGGACTTCCAAATGGGTAGCAGGGGCCCAAGTGCTTACATAATCTCCCATTGCCTTCCCAGGCAGGAAGCTGGGTCAGAAGCAGAGTAACCAGGGCTTGAACTGGCGCTCTGATATGGGATGCTGCTGTTGTAAGCAATGGCTTATTTTCACTGCACCACAACACTGACCCCTGTCAATACCTTTTATCTTTTTACTTGAGATCTTGGCTGATTGTAGAAAGTGATGTGTGGTCTTACTATGTATTTTGTTTACATAATTTCAGTGCCACTAAGCCTGCTTTTGGGTAGCATACAAGGGAACTTCATGTAAAAAAATGGAATTAAAAGATAAAAATAAAAAAGTTTTATTTCTTAATGAGTTCCATCAAGCTTGAAACACTTTTGTAAGCAATGGTATCAACCATTTTATATCATCCCTTAAAGAACTGAGGGTACTGAGAATTTAACCATGTCAGTGAAATCTTATATACCTGCAGAGAATTGGATGCCCTTTAAAGATGGTTTAAGATTGGGAAACAAAAAAGTCAGAAGGAGTGAAATTAGGACTGTGAAGTGAATGCCTAATGATTTTCCTTTGAAACTCTCACAAAATTGTCCTTGTTTGAGAGGAATGAGCAGGCGCATTGTCATGGTGGAGAAAGACTGGTCAAGCTTCCAAGGTGTTTTTTTGGCTAAAACTTTGTCTCAAAGCACTCTTAATAAGCAGATGTTGTTGTCATTCTTTGTCCCTCCAGAGAGTTGACAAGCAGAATGTCTTGAGCACCCCAAAACCTGTTGTCATGACCTTTGTTCTTGACCAGTCTCTTTGCTTTGATTGGACCATTTCTACCTCTTGAAAACCATTGCATTGATTGTGCTTTGTTGTCAGAACCATACTAATAAAGCCATGTTTCATCTCCTCTTATGATTCATCCAACAAATGCTTCAGGATCTTAGTGCCACTTGTTTGTTTCTTTTAAAAAATGTATTTATTTGAAAGGCAGAGTTACAGAGAGGCAGAGGCTGAGAGAGAGAGGTCTTCCATCTACTGGTTCACTCCCCAGATGGCCGCAACAGCCGGAGCTGTGCCGGTCCGAAGCCAGAAGCCGGGAGCTTCTTCAGGGTCTTCCACGCAGGTGCAGGGGCCCAAGGAGTTGGACCATCTTCTACTGTTTCCCAGGCTATAGCAGAGAACGGCAGGACAGCCAGAACTTTCACTGGCGCCCATATAGGATTCCGGCACTGCTGCAGGTGGCGGCTTTACCCGCTGTGCCACAGCACTAGCCCTGCCACTTGTTTCATATTTCCATTGAGGGCTCTGCCCTTTAACTTTTGAGTCAAGAGTTGTATAAACTGAACCTTTTTTATTTTTAAAGTTTTGTTTTTATTTTGACGTATTTTGCATATACCTGACCATTATATATAAAAACGTATCAGGAATAATAAGACAAACATCTGTAAAATACCCCATATGTAATGTTTTTTGTGTATAAAACACAGATATTCTTTTTTTTAAAAGCTTTTATTTAATGAATGCAAATTTCATAGGTACAACTTTAGGAATATAGTGGTTCTTCCCATTGCCCCTCTCCTCCCCCCTCCTACTCCCTCTCCCATCCCATTCTTCATTAAGATTCATTTTTAATTAACTTTATATACAGAAGACCAACTCTATGCTAAGTAAAGATTTCAACAGTTTGCACCCACATACACACACACAACATATAAAGTACTGTTTGAGAACAAGTTTTGCAGTTAATTCTCATAGTACAACTCATTGAGAACAGAGGTCCTACATTGGGGTTTAAGTGCACAGTGACTCCTGTTGTTAATTTAACAATTAACACTCTTATGTATGATGTCAGTAATCACTCGAGGCTCTTGCCATGAGCTGCCAAGGCTATGGAAGCCTTTTGTGACCACAAACTCCGGAACTGAACCAATTTAAGTCTGTGGTGTTCGCTGTTGTTTTTGTTGTTCATCATTGATCCTCTAGCTAGAGCATGAATAACATTAATTTTGTCCTCACAAATAAATTGATGTGGATGATTTGCCACCACCGTAGGCTTCATCTTTCAACATCATCTTGTTTCTTCTTAGTGTGAGTTATCCTAGGGAGGATGTTATGGCACAGTGGATTTAAGCCACTACTTCGAATGCTGGTATGAGTCCAGGCTGCTCCACTGCTGATCCAGCTTCTTTCTCATGAATCCTGGTAGACAGCAGATAATGGATTAAGTGCTTGGGTCCATGCCACCCACTTGAGGGAACCAGATGGAGTTCTGGGCTTCTGGCTTTGGCACAGCCCAGGCTGTTGCAGTCATTTGCGGAGTAAACCAGCAGATGGAAAATACTTTTCTTGTCACTCTGCCTTTCAAGTAGATGAAAAAAACATTTTCAAATGAGTTCTCCATTTCCAAATTTCTAATTCTTTTAGGACATTATCCCCACAAATCTTTCATAAAGCATCAGTGATGTCACCATTCTTCCACCAAAAACTTCATCATGAATTTGATGTTTGTATCTCAGTTTTAGCAGAATTCATGTTGCTCTGATAAAGACTCTTTAAATTTGTGTCTTATCCTTCTTAATGCCTCAAACTAAATTCTGATCAGATATTTTATAGCAAGTTAGTACAAATTTATTTTGGTGTAAAGAAGTTGAAGATCTTGCCTAATTTTTAATAATATACATTTTCTATGAACTCTTTGAAGATCCCCTCGTAAAATCATAAACATTTTCCTATGCAATTAGCATAACACCAGAAACAATACTTTTCTCAAAAAAACCTAGCTCAAATAGAATGGATTTTTTTTTAATTACCAACAGACAGAAACTTGTTATCAGTTTTATTGAAGTTTGTAGTATGGCATGATTGTAGAGGGAAGTGCCTGGGCATTTGAGTTAGATCTAGATTTTGGTCTTACTTCATTCATTTTTCAGTATTTGTGCGACTTTTGCCAGTTGTTTTAGCTCCTCTTGGTGTTCTGTTCTTCACTTGTCAAACAAATATGATCATAGCATACATCTCACAGAGTTGTAATAATTAAATGGGAAGATTATCCATGTATCTATTTGTGTAAACTTTTTGTAAAGCAGAATTGTACTAAATTGCCCACTGGGCTTTGGAAATAACTATGTAATGTATAATTGGATTGAATTATCTTTTAAATGTTAAAAGTGGATTCCACCTGGAAAGAGGATCCCAGAATTAATCGGCCTTTCTCCAGAAAGTTTGCTGAAATAAATCATCCTAGTTCCTGTTCAAACCATTGCATTTCTGTTCAGTAAAACCAGAATTCTGTTTTCAGCATCGTCCACTACAATACTGGGAACATCAGGACTTTTTTCAGAATGTGTTTTTCTATAGGATTTGGCAAGCCAGATCTTTATTTATGGAGCTGTCGTAAGAAGTATTGCATGATAGTGAATTACTTTATTCAGTCAGCTGTAGTTAACATTAAAATCATCATTAATTTATGAAAATATGTGTTGTAGACTGAAAGCAAAATATGGGAAGATTCCAGATAATTTCTCTCCCTCTACCCTTTGATTTGAAGAAAAGAGCAGAAATAATTGACAGAAGCACTTAGATCAGTAGTCCTGATTTAGTGGTGTCAGTTCTGTTCACTGACCAGTAACCAGTCAAGAGAAGTTATAAAGGGATTGAACCAGCCATACATGCAAGAGTTCCCAAGTTACATTCTTATTACAAGAGTCACAAGTTACAAGATCCTGTTGTGAGATGGCCTTTTTCACTGGGCTCTTATTTAGGTATATATGATTCAATTTTATAAAATGATAAAATAATTATTTACTTGTTTCTAGTACTTGAAAGCTTTGGAGATTTAAGAGATGTTACTGAAGAATAAAACTGGTTTTAAGCTTTTTCATTGTGATTTTGAGTTATCGTAAAGTCTGTTTTGTCTTTTACTCTATGACTAATCTTCTTACCTTTTAATATTCTGCTATAATTTGTTGCTAATGCACAGGAATAATATTCTGTTAACACATTGGCCTGAGGAATTATGTTCCTTCTAGATCTATGTATAACTACTTAAGCCATTTTAAAATTTAGGCTATCTTTTATAAATGTGCTGTACATAATTTTAGAAATATTTACTGTGGAGAAAGAAGCAGATTTAAATCTGATACATATAGAAATTCAAATTGGCAAATGAACAAACATATTTGCTATTGTATTCCTTTTCCTTAATTCATTTTGTAGAAATTTACAGGAACAGTGATACACATCACAGTACCAGCACATTTAAAGTGTATTTTATGTAAAATAAGACTTTTAGAACTGCATTAGCAGTTAAAAATTATCCAGTTAATTCACAACTATTAATTCTGTACCTTACCAAAGAAGTTTAAACTATGATGACCTAATGAAATAGAAAACTAGTTTAACTCTGTCTTTCTGAACATAGTCTGCTTTGGTATTGAAATTTTATAATTCATTTGTGAGTGTGTATGTGTATCTCTATAAAATTTGTGTATATATGAATGGGTGAATGCGATAAGATAGTTTACAAATATGTTTTTAAAATCAAACATGCATTATTCATTTCCTAGGCAAAGTAATAGGAAAAAATGGGAAACTGATTCAAGAGATTGTGGACAAGTCAGGAGTTGTGAGGGTGAGGATTGAGGCTGAAAATGAGAAAAATGTTGCACAAGAAGAGGTATGTTGCCATATATGTTTCTGGCTTATCTAAAACAAGTTTAGTTGACATTATTTTAGAGGCTTCTGTAATATGCAGATAATGTGAATATAAATATTCTGAACAATCAAGCATGTCTGATGTGATTCATGTGTCCTCTAGTGATTTGACTTTGTATTGGTCATTTTAACCTATTTAAATTACTTTAAAATGGGTAGTCATACATTTTTAAAATATGAAACATACATCATTGAACTGGACATTAGTGACACATTAATGAAATGATACACACAAAAATGTTTTACTGATAGAGCACTTTTCAAGTGTTAATGTTGCTGGCAAAGACAAAGACAAAATTATGACACAGGTTAGGTTTTCTGGCCTTTATCCTTTGGCTTTTTGATTTGGGAACTGTGTGGTATGCATGTTTAAATTTGAGGAGGGGGTGGAAATAATGGATGTTTCCCAAGGTTCTCATCTTTAAATTTTGTAACCCTGACTTTTATCTTCCTGAATATATGCTTTTGGGAATAACCTTAAACTATTTCTGTGAGGTAGAGAAGGTGAAGGTGTGCCTTTCTGTACAATACTTCACTTGTTTAAAATACTATCCCCTTGAAGTGTCATAATTTTCACATATCTAGCCTTCTTTCATGAAAGTTTCTTTTAGATGAGGCTTAAATCCTTAGGGATTCTCTACTGCATTATTTTTGCATTCTTTAATTTTTATATCAAACTTGTTATTTAGTTTCTTAAAATATGACCATTGATACAATAATACAGCTACTCAGTACTTTAAAATTTGAATTTTTTAATTTTTTCTGTTTTTTACCAAGGAAATTATACCACCAAATTCCTTACCTTCCAATAATTCGAGGGTTGGACCCAATACGTCAGAAGAAAAAAAACATTTAGATATAAAGGAAAACAGCACCCATTTTTCTCAGCCTAACAGTACAAAAGTCCAGAGGGTAAGAATTACTTGTCACTTTGAATTACACTAAAAGGAATTTCTTCAACTCAGATGGTACAGTTGGTATTTTTGGTATTTTCTCTGGTTAGACTTACAGGATGCTTATGTTCTGTTTTTTTTTTTTCCAAATCTGATGACCAGGTTATGAGATACTATGGACCAAAATAATACATACATTCTAGTTGATTCAGTGACATATCTTATGCTATAAACACAGAATAACTGGGTTGCATATTTTTTTTGAGGGTGGACTTTTTTTCCATATTGTGTCTTAAATTTTCAGGTGTTATAGTTCAAAATGTGCCTTCCCTTACATGTATTAGTTGCTTAAAACCATGCTTTAGAGACTTAATTCACTATTTGAACTAACCTAACTATTTGGAAGTGGGTTTAGAAGTCCTACAGTGAAAGTCCTGCGTTCAGGCTTCTGTGTATCATTTGTTATAGTTAATGACATCACTTGCATTCCTTATACTGCTTTAGGTGTTAGTGGTTTCATCAACTGTAGCAGGGGAATCCCAGAAACCTGAACTCAAGGCTTGGCAGGTAGGAAAATATTCCTTGAAAAATACATTTTAAATTTATATTTTAATGTCTATTCCCCTTATTAAAAAAGACTACAAGTGATCTTCATGGTTGGGACTGGTAGAGGAGTGTTTTTAGATTTGTGAATCCATTGCTGGGGATAAAGCTCAAACACCTTCACTCTGCTTATAAGCCCTATTCTGGTTACTTGTTAAGTGTCATCTCTTCCCCAGCTTTCTCCCTGCACTCTAGAGAAGCTTGAGTCATTCTGACTGAAATACTTGGAGTTCTCTGAACATTATCGTACTCCTTTGCTTCTAGGATTATATATGGGTTTACTCTTTCTGGAGTATTCTTTGTCCCCCACTTGCCACCTCACTTTAACTGTACGCTGAAACTGTTCTGTACTTACCACGGGTCTTCCAACTGGGTTGAGAGCGTTCCCCTTTCTGTGCTCCGATGTGTTCACACCTAACATAGCACTCATATATAGATGTTTACTTGTGGATCTCAACCACATTGTAAGCTCCCTGAGGGCAAGGGCCCCTACCTGACCCTGAAAACTGTTTATGGAGAAGATGCTATGACTCACAAGAGATAGAAAGCAAAACTACCATTTTACAAAGAAAACTTTAACTGCAAGCAAATTGAATATTCCTCTCTGCTGGCAAGTCCAGTTCTTTTTCCAGAACAGGGAATCACTTTTTCTTGGTTTCTGCATTGAAGACCACCACCCTTTCTTCCTTTTGATTTATTGTTCAGGCTCACAAGAATGGTTCCTGAGTACTCCCACAGTTTGGACATACTGAAAGAAAATGATTTTAAAATATTTTTTCCAAAATAAATCTAAGTATTTTAAAGGAGATTTTAGTGATATTTGACCTAGGGGGGAGTATGTGGCATTCATTCCATCATATGGAATGACATATAGCAGAAGCTGAATTGGAGGTGGAGCAGCCAGGTCTTGAACTGGTACCCAAATGGGATGCTGGCACTACAGGCAGAGGCTTAACCTTCTGTGCCACAGAGCCTGCACCCTGTTTTAATTTTTTAAGAAAAGAGATCTGGGGGCTGGCGCTGTGGCATAGCAGGTAAAGCTGCCACCTGCACATCCCACATGGATGCTGGTTTAAGTCCCAGCTGCTGCTTCCAATCCAACTCTGCTATGGCCTGGGAAAGCAATAGAAGATGTCCCAAATGCTTGGGCCCCTGCACTTGCATGGGAGACGTGGAAGAAGCTCCTGGCTTTGCTTTGGCCCAGCTCTGACCTTTATGGCCACTTGGGGAATGAACCAGCAGATGAGAAATCTCTCTTTCTTTCTGCCTCTGCCTCTCTCTAATCCTGCCTTTCAAATAAAGAAAAAAATCTTGAAGAAAGATTGATAGTAACAAATTTTTTTAAAAAAGATATCTGATTCTCAAAAAAAAAAACCTGATTCTTTTTTGTTAAAAGATTTATTTATTTTATTTGAAAGGCAGAGTTAGAGAGAGGGAGAGGCAGAGATCTTCCATCTGCTGGTTCACTCCCCAAGTGGCCATAACTGCCACAGCTGGGCCAGACAGAGCTTCCTCTGGGTCTCCCATGTAGATTCAAGAGCCTAAGCAGTTGAGCCATTCTCTGCTTCTTTCCCAGGCTCGTTCGCAGGGAGCTAGATGGGAAGTGGAGCAGCCAAGAATTGAACTGGCATCCCATATGCTGCAGACAGTGGCCTAACCTGCTATGCCACAGCACCATGTGAAGCCTATGGTTTTTCAGCAGCATCTTATTGTTGTAGGTGGTTGTTGCTACTAGAAGGCAGTGCCTTGCCTGCCAGATGAAGGTCAGCTTATCAGTAGGATTTTTTTTAAAGATTTATTTACTGGGCCTGGCGCTGTGGCGCAGTGGGTTAACACCCTGGCCTGAAGCACCGGCACCCCATATGAGCACCGGTTCTAGTCCCAGCTGCTCCACTTCAAGTCCAGCTCTCTGCTATGGCCTAGGAAAGCAGTAGAAGATGGCCCAAGTCCTTGGGCCCCTGCACCTGTGTGGGAGACCTGGAAGAAGCTCCTGGCTCCTGCCTTTGATCGGCACAGCTCCGGCCGTTGCAGTCATCTGGGGAGTGAACCATCGGATAGAAGACCTCTCTCTCTGTCTCTACCTCTCTCTCTAACTCTGTCTTTTAAATAAATAAAATAAATCTTTAAAAAAAAAAGATGGGATGCCAGCAGTTCAGGCCAGGGCTTTAACCCACTGCACCACAGCGCTGGCCCCTGGTAGCAGGATTTTCTAAGTGTTCAGTTTTATTCCCCATTAATTGTCACATTCACATGAAAGGAAAAAGAAAAACTTGTTCAAGTCCCCACATACTTTTAAGATGTGGTATACTGGTATACTGAATGTAAGCAGGCAAAAGCAGCTCAACTGTAGCCATACCTATCAAATGAAAGGCCATTATTAGGCTTTTCTTACCTTTTAACTTTGCCTAAAAATTATACTATATCCACACTAAAGTTTCCATATGCTTTTTGGTAGTTATTTGTGAATATCAGTAACATTATGCACTTCTTCAGAAGCAAAATGTTGAACTGGTTTCCATTTAGAATGTCTGTCATAGTTGCCAGATATTTACACAACTGTTTAGGCTTCCTTATAACTTGTAACAAGAAATAATTTATTTTGTCATTTATGCTGATGAGCTAAAAAAACAGAGTTTTAGTATATGCCTTTTAAAAAATCTATTTATGCTAAAGTGTAGTACACAGAGAGAAATTAAACCTTCCTTATCTGTCAGCCTTTTAAAACTTTCAGAGTATATTATTGAAATGTTTCTGGGCTTGCTAATCTTTATGCTCATGGATGTTCCTAAATTTTTTTGTCTCAACAGATTAATTATTATATTTTTATTAACCCTGATTCATTTTTGCTTTGTTTGTTCTCTGTTGACAGAAATAACACAATTGTTAGCGTTTTTACTTTTGTATCCCTGGTATCTAATTTTGAATTTTTTAATGTTATAAATAATTTAGAATATTTTAAACAATTTTACTTATATAGATGTATTAAAGCTTGTATAATTCTGAATTATATATTTGTAGTTTTTGCCAACATTTAATAGTAGTGTATAAAACATAATCTGATGCATTTAAAGGGTTACTCTAATGATCTGTCCTTATTCACAGATGTACAAAATACACCAACTACTTTGGCTTTTATGTATTGATTTGTATTTTCAACAAAGTTTTGTGCCTCCTGTTCACCAGACCCTGTGCTAGGGATTTAGTCACTATTTACATTTTTCAGATTAATTTTTCATTAATTTTTTAGATTTATTATTGCAATTTTTTTCAGGGTATGGTACCATTTGTTTTTGTGGGAACAAAGGATAGCATCGCTAATGCTACTGTTCTTTTGGATTATCACCTGAACTATTTAAAGGTGAGAACAGAAAGAACTTTAACTTCTAATCCTTTTGTACTAAAATGTAAATACTCCATAGTAAATCTTTCAGCACTTAGGATTCATTCAGCTTGTGTATAGCAGTGTATGATCTGTAAATAGAAAAAATGCTCACTTTGGTTAGCTTATTTTGCTTCTAAAAACAGTTCAGTTTTTCATCATTACAAATTTTAAGATTAATGTTTCAGTTCTCAGTAAATTCCTGTGTGTCCCCTTATTCTTCTGTTAAACACTTACAATTTAGGTAACCCTATACATAGCCTTCTAACCTAGATGATCCTTTCTAGCTTTCGTGGTTTATTTCCAGGCCAAATCTTGTGTCAGTAACCCTTAACGTTTCTGTATCTTTTATGTCACTTACCAAGGAAATCTCAGCATTTCAAGAAGTTGTCCTCTGTTTACATGTTTGTCCTTCATATCTTTCTATATACATGGTTATTTGAATTGTAAATGATTTGTGTCTTTTATTTGCTCATCTTAGTACCTGTCAGTTTCTCCCTCTAGATTTCTAGATTGCAAACTAGAAGGTAGAAACCAAGAGGCTACAGTGTGTAATCAAAAGAGCACTGGATTGGCAACCTAGTACTTGGCTTTCATTCTTTGGCCATAAACTAGATATGCAATTTAGCCAAGTTACTTCCCCAGACTGGGAGCATTTTGAAATTCTTTGTAGCCAGCATGTTCTAAATTTATCAAAATGGAACCTTACCGATTTCATTTTTGTAACTTCTTTGTATACATACAAGTCAGAATTATATAGCTGATCTAAAATAGTGTTTAAATTGTAATCCAACTTTCTATTTTATTTGTGTTGCTATCTTAAGAATTTTTGATAATTTCTTGAAGAAATAAAAGTAAATGATTTTATCTTAGGCATTTCATTCATTTTTAGGGTAATCAGTTAATAATCAAAGGTGGGAATGCTTCGTCTAGCAAGGTTTGCATGGGTAGGATGCTTCTTTGATTCGCTTATTTGTTTTTTTGTTTGTTTTACAGTGTGTTATGTGTAGTCTCTTGAATTTTTTTCTTCATAGTCTTATCTTAAATAATTATGAAGACCTGGAGAGTTAGGGATGCATTCTATCAAATCCTTTTTTCTTTTCACTGATGTTCTCTCTTTAATCTTTCAATTTTATTGTTCACAACTGTATGTCTTTTGGTTATTAGCAGCTGTCCTGTTGCCATTCTTTCCCATCTGGCATCTTTCACTAGAACGTGACTGCTTTTCCCAGTGGGATAACCTGGAATACCTGTTTTGCAAGATATACCAAATACATGAGCAAATACTGTACCTTTGAAGGAAGGAAGCCACTCATCTGTAGTCTCTCTTTTTCTCAAGTCCTAAGCAAAGCAGATTCTGGTTCACTGCACAGCTGAAACTCAACTGAAATCCTTACCTGACCATTCATTTCTAGATGTCACACCAAGATTTTAGAAACTCAGTTTTACAGGTCCTTCTTCAGTGACTATTCATATATACCAGGAGATGGGAATGTCCAATCTGCAGGCCATTTAAGACCCACAAAATCATTTGGTCTGCAGGACTCAAAATTCAATAAATCTGTAGCAAGCTAATTTTTAAGTTGATAATTTTGTATGGCCCATGGGTGATGATACAAACATCCAAATGGCCCTTGGCAGTAAAAGGGTTCCCCATCCCTGAATATAGGCTGTCATAATGACCTCTGCTTGAGAGAGACACCAGTACTACTGTAGTAGAGGATCTGATTCCATGTAGCCCGTCAATGCATTGTTTATGGTTAGATTGGAAGGACTTTGAAAGGCGATTTCATCTTGATTTACAGAACCCAGTTTAGTGGAAGCAATGTGTGTTAAGAACCTGTCAGTGGACCTCTGATGTATATTTTGATCAATTAAATTTATTCTGTTTGTTATTATTCTTGATCTAGGAGAATTGTGGTCTTTTAGAGGTTTTCAAGGCATTATATAACATCTTGCTGTTTTGGTCAGACACTAAGTTGGTTTTTTTTTCCCCTCAAGTAAGGAATATCAGCGTTTTCAGTTCATGGAAAATAATTGTTCCTTAATTGTATAATCACATCCAAAGATAGTATACCCATATGTTCTTATAAAACAAAAAAAGGGCCCATACTCAATTTATAGTGCTTTATAAATTTAAGATATTATTTGGAAAGTTGTTTTAATTAAGATTACTTACAATGTATGTTTTTTAAGGCTACCTGGTTAAACTTAAATGTTATTTGTCTTTATACATTTTAGCATTGTTTTATTCCATGTCTTCTCATCAAGAAGTCCCAAAACTACCATATCTGCCTTAGCAGTAGAATAATTGGATAATAGTGCCAAATCAAGCAGCTTTAAGTTTTATTCATTATTATTTTAATATAGAGTACTTTTGTTATATCTCTAACTCAGGACATCAATAATCTGTTAGCTGTAGTTATTTTCTTTTTAAGGAGACCCTTTACTTTCCTGTTAATTCTGTGTAACAGTGTTTACTGTAAATTTAGAACTGAAATTGAAGTATTTCCAGTATACTTTTTATCTGATGAAAAGGAGAAAGATATTACTAAGTAAAATGTCAAATTATTTTTACTGTTATCTTGTATATTTTAAATAGGAAGTAGACCAGTTGCGTTTGGAGAGATTACAAATTGATGAGCAGTTGCGACAGATTGGAGCTAGTTCTAGACCACCACCAAATCGTACAGATAAGGAAAAAGGCTATGTGACTGATGATGGTCAAGGAATGGGTCGAGGTAGTAGACCTTACAGAAATAGGGGGCACGGCAGACGCGGTCCTGGATATACTTCAGGTACAAACTAAGCATTTTACTCAGTAACTTTATCTGTTCTAGACTTAATAGCTGCTAATTTCTAATACTCATTAGAACCCCATTGTAACAATTTCTCACTACATGATTTTCAATTCACAGTGGGTCACATTGTGTTACAAGAGACTTACAGAGTGAAAATCTGATAATAACACACATAGTAAACAGGGCAAGTATGAGTTCTGTCGATGTTCTGATTGTGGATAAATCTGCTTAAGCCCTTGTGTGTTGATGGCTTTCTCAAAGGCCTCTCCTGATTTTATTACTGTGTAGCCAAAACCTTTTCCACTTGTGTACTGTGGCTCATTTTTTGTTAGGCATGTGCTGGTCATACTTGTTGATGCACCATGTAAATCAGGGGTCTATATCCTGTGGGTCATAAGGTGATTTTGAGTGGCATGGCCAAAGTCAACCCTAGGCATAGTCAAGAATAGGCAAAGTTTCTTTGCCTTCCCAGCTCTTCTGTCCTTGCTTCTTTCTACTCTCCCAATATCTTTTGGTGAACCAGGTCCCCACCTGCCAGTGCCTACTGTCTTTCTTGCTCAATTGTGTATCTACTATGTAACTTGCTAATGATGGTATAAGGTATAATCCATCTCACAAATATTTGCATTTCAAAAAGGAACTCTTTAAGATGGAAAAGCCTACAAGATCCACAGGAATGAAGCTATAATGATGAAGCTATAATTGGTCATTAGCTCCAACAGAGGAAGAGAGAGAGGTAGTAGAGTGATATTCTGGAGTCCGGGAGAGTCATCTACTCCTATGGCCAACTTTGAACCTAACCCTAACCCCTCTTCCAGCAGTCTATTCTTTTACCTATAAATTTCTACCTCACTGTGGAACTCTTTTCCCCTATTTCCATATCTGTGTCATTAACCTCCTCAGGCACAATAGGTTTATTATAGTAACCCTATATTAATTATCACAGTTGTTTTAGTGGGAGTGGGAGGGAAGGTTGTGAACTAAGCATAAGGCAAACATACCTGTCTTTCAGCAAGGTCCAAACCCTGACCCCACAACAGACCCTTTTTGGAGACAGTTGTCATGATGGCCTTTGCCACCTCCCAAAACCAAAATCCATAGATTACCCTCTGACCATGGCTAAATTTGTTAAAAGGAGCTCTCTTCATAGAGGTTTTGTTTGTCAGGGTATTGCATTTAACTGATGGAGACAACTTTTCCTCCAGAGGGCACAGATGTGTAAAGGAACACAGCTGTTTAATGATCTGTCACATTTGGGTTTGAATTTAGGTGACTATAATAAAATTCTCTTTTTAAAAAGGAGATCCAAAACTGTTTATGACCAAAATTACCCTAAATATTGCAATGCCCTTCAATTTGAATTTAAAAACTTATTTTACAACATGGAAGATGATAATTTTTTGTTTGTGGTGGGCTTATAAATTGGGAAAAGTATTGAATTACCCCTGAAACATCTCTGGAAGCTTCTTTTAACCTTTTTTTTTTAAGTCGGACAATGGTATATAACTTTTAACTCTCGATAGGAACTAATTCTGAAGCATCAAATGCTTCTGAAACAGAATCTGACCACAGAGACGAACTCAGTGATTGGTCATTAGCTCCAACAGAGGAAGAGAGGGAGAGCTTCCTGCGCAGAGGAGACGGACGGCGGCGTGGAGGGGGAGGAAGAGGACAGGGAGGAAGAGGACGTGGAGGAGGCTTCAAAGGTACAGAGATTTTCATTATTAAGAAATAAAGGTGAATAACGCTTGGTGATGCAATGAAATATTATCAAGATTTCATCTTTCCCGTTTTGTGTTGATCACCATAAGGAAATAGTAGGCTCTTATATGGTACATAGCAAAAATATTATACAGCCTTCTTTTATAGTTCATGTAGAATATAAGAATAAACATTGATAATTAGTTCAGCTTCTTTAGAGATTCTAAACATAGCATCTGATTGCAAATTCAGATTGTCCTGCTTTTGTAATATTTGTTTTCTTTGTAACAGTCTAGATTATTAACTATTATATAACTAGACTCACTAAGCTATTGATTATACTTTAGAGCCTGTGATTGGTCTAAATAGAAGATGGTAAGTAAGCATTTCAGAATCAGTAACTGTTGAACTTTTAAAAACATTGCTATAGGAAACGACGATCACTCCCGAACAGATAATCGTCCACGTAATCCAAGAGAAGCTAAAGGAAGAACAGCGGATGGATCTCTTCAGGTAAACTCTCTGTGCTTCGTTTCACCTAAGTTATTTCAATGTGGTAGTTTGAGATTTGTGAGTCTATTTTTAAGCATGTACAGAAATTATAAGTTTTGTGTGTAACATATTTTCCCTTCAGCATTACAATTGTGGGTAATCTTAGACCTTAATGACAAATACATAGATAAAGTTTCTCTGGGGAACATGCAGTCTACGTATTTGTGAAAATTTTGACAGCCACATTATGATTTTTAATAACCCATTTGTGAGCCCACTCGTCCCCCAAAAAACAGTCATCCTGGAATATATTAAGAGATTTGAGAAAACTTTCTGTATCTCTTCTCCCTTAAGTTACAAGGATAGAATATTCCCTTTAAATGAGGAAAAGAAAGTACCTCTCTCACAAATAATACTGAGGGTAGGACTGATGATATTCAGCTGGTCTCCATGCCAAATCAGTCAGCTGCTTATTCACAGACAGGTCTATTCTAAGGATCCCATCTTAATCAGAATTAAACTCACTGTTAAGTGACCACTCAGCATATCCAGGCACCTTTGGCTAAGTGCTTTGTGTATGTTTTATCTCATCTAATCATACAGCAGCTCACGAAGGTAAGTAGTTTTGTTTTATTTTATAGTTGAGAAACTGAAGCTTTAGTCCTTTATCCATAGTCACATAGCTATGGTGGGATGATTTTCAGACCTTGGTGTCTGATTCTCCAGAATGCATGCTTTCTAATTCTTCTGTAACTTTCAGTTCTCAAGCCAAGTAGGGTTCCTTTCTAACTGTAAAATGGTCTAGGACCACACCCAAGGTTAATGATGGATATTTCTTAAGTTTCTTAAGGTAAAAACTTTGATGGCATATTCCTAAGAATTCATAGCAACTGTAAGTGTTAACTGTTGGTAGATTCTTAAGGATTCACTTAGAAAAAAAAGGTCTTGTGCCTAGATGAAAAGATTGGCAAATTTATATACATGTGCTTTACAAAAATAAAAGTTATTTATGTACCACTTTGGTAATTCCCCACTTAAACTGACGTGTTTGGTCTGGGCAACCTGACCATAGTATTTTATAAGTATGCATAGTTATATTTAGAATACTGAATAACACAGTTATGTTTTCCATGTGAAAGTAGATAAAAGATCAAAGCATTGAACCCTTGATGACCAAACACTTAAAACATACATCTGGATCCAACACTTAAACATACTTTTAAATTGCAGTTAACATTTTGGGATATTTTTAGCGTTTGAACCTGAAGCAAGTGAATACTGTCAGTTGTTTAAGGTCCATTGGTCAAGGTCTTCTTTGGAACACCATCTATAATTCTGTTAGCAGTGTTCAGTGTTAGCCCTTAAAATATTTTGTAACTCTTAGAATATTATTTTTTAAACTATGTTAATCTTTATACTCTTCTAGGATTACCTTTTCAAAAATTATCTCCAAACCTAAGTTTGTGGAGAATGGAATTAAAAGATCTTCATTTTGCTTCAAAAAACTCTGAAATCCATGCATCCCTTTTTTTCATACAATGTATTGCCCATGAACTTTTTGAAGATCTGTCATACAAGCTAGAAACCAGTGTTCTCATTTTTCTACTCTAAGACAATGGAGTTCACAGTACACAGAGAAATTTAATCATACTTATAATGAGATATAAACTTTTGAACTAAAGGCTAACTAATAAGTGATTTAGTTGAGTTCTTAACCTGGGAAAGTCAGAATAAGAAGACATTATTTTGTGTGTCTCCTAGGTTTCAAATTCTTTGAAGAATAATCTATTCTTTTTTGAGCTCTAGTGTTAGAGGCATGTGTAACTCCTGATAATCAGTAATAGCAATTGATTTTAACTGTTTGTTTCTCACTGTTCTATTCTGCTTAGAAGAAGACACGGTAGGATTGTTAGTTTGTCTCTTTGGATGCAGTAAGATGACCATTTGTGTTCCAGTTAAAGAAGCAGAGTGTTTTAAAATCAAACTCAATAAAGACCCAATCTTACCTTATCTTTGCACTTCTTGTATTATCATCTCCAGTTCCCTTATAACGTGTAGAATTTACACTTCAGACTTGCATTTCTTGTCAGGCCAATTACAGTTACAATAGGATATGATCTGTATATATAACAACTATAACTTGTTTTAGATCAGAGTTGACTGCAATAATGAAAGGAGTGTCCACACTAAAACATTACAGAATACCTCCAGTGAAGGTAATCGGCTGCGCACGGGTAAAGATCGTAACCAGAAGAAGGAAAAGCCAGACAGCGTGGATGGTCAACAACCGCTCGTGAATGGAGTACCCTAAACTGCATAATTCTGAAGTTATATTTCCTATACCATTTCCGTAATTCTTATTCCATATTAGAAAACTTTGTTAGGCCAAAGACAAATAGTAGGCAAGATGGCACAGGGCATGAAATGAACACAAATTCTGCTGAGAATTTTTGTTTGTTTTTGGTATTGGCCATAAGCAACAATTTTCAAATTGGCACAAAATGGTCTTGAAATTTGAAATTTTGCTTTTAAGTATACTTAGCACTTCAGGGCAGGATTTTTGTTTTATTTTTTAAAGTACTGAGCAGTGATATTCTTTATTAATTTGGGCCATTTTCTTGCATTGGGTGAGAACTCACCGGTACATTTAAGTTTTTTTAAATAGTATTTATGGTAAATCTACTAGACTTCTATTTTCACTCTCACAGAGAAGTCTCCATGAAATGCTATGTCATTTCATGTCCTGTGTCAGTTTATGTTTTGGTCCACGTTTCCAGTATTTTTGTGGACCCTGAAATGTGTGTGATGTGACATTTGTCATTTTCATTAGCAAAAAAAAAGTTGTATGATCTGTGCCTTTTTTATATCTTGGCAGGTAGGAATATTATATTTGGATGCAGAGTTCAGGGAAGATAAGTTGGAAACACTAAATGTTAAAAGATGTAGCAAACCCTGTCAAACATTAGTACTTTATAGAAGAATGCATGCTTTGCATATTTTTTTTCTTACATAAACATCAGGTTAGGCAGTATAAAGAATAGGACTTGTTTTTGTTTTGTTGCACTGAAGTTTGACAAATAGTGTTATTGAAAGGGATGTGTAATTTTTCTGTATAGACAGAAGAAATAACTATCTTCATTTCAGAGAGGCTAAAATGTTTTCAGCTGGGAACAATTCTTCCTGGTTGAAAGTTAGTAGGATATGCCTGCTCTTTGGCCTGATGACCAATTTTAACTTAGAACCTTTTTTTATTTGTCCTCTCCAAGTTTTGTGAAGTTTTTCATATTTTGATTTCAAGCTTATTTTGGTGAGATGCAAAGGTCATTTCCATGTATGCATAATAATCCTGTGCCGTACAGGTACTTTGTCTAAGAAACTTTGGAAGCAGGTTAAATGTTTTGTAAACTTTGAAATATAAGGTCTAAACTGTAAGCAGATCGAAAAGCAGACTAGGGTTGGTTAACAAATAACACAATTTTTTAAAAATTTTTTTTCCCTTTTGTTTTTTGATGTGTTGGGTTTTGGTATTGTTTTTGAGTTTTTTTTTTAATTAATGAAATTTACTGAGGAAAAATATGTGAAGGACCTTCACTCTTAAGATGTTATATTTTTCTTAAAAAAAACTCCAAGTAGGGGTACCACTGATTCTGTACAGAGCCGTACAAACCGAAGTTCTGCCTCTGATGTGTTTTGTGAGTTTGTTTCTTTGAATTTTCATTTTACAGTTATTTTTCCTTGCATACAAATAAGCATATAAAAATGGCAGCAAACTGCACATGATTTCACGAATATTAAAAAGTCTTTTAAAAAGTATTGCCAAACATTAATGTTGATTTCTAGTTATTTATTCTGGGAATGTATAGTATTTGAAAACAGAAATTGGTACCTTGCACACATCATCTGTAAGCTGTTTGGTTTAAAATACTGTAGATAATTAACCAAGGTAGAATGACCTTGTAATGTAACTGCTCTTGGGCAATATTCTCTGTACATATTAGCGACAACAGATTGGATTTTATGTTGACATTTGTTTGGTTATAGTGCAATATATTTTGTATGCAAGCAGTTTCAATAAAGTTTGATCTTCCTCTGCTAAATGATGTTGATGCAATCCTTACAAATGATTGCTTTTAAAATTTTAAGATAGGAAAAGAAATCTATAGAAAGTGTTCTGTTACAAAGTGTAACTGTTACCATTGGAAATGTCACATGTCATAGGAAGTTAGCTGTTATCTACCAACTTTCAAGAACTTATATCTTGTTTAATAAAACAAGTGAAAAATCAAAATGGTACAAAAACACTATGTACCATATCAATATGCACTAAGTCTCTTTTTTACGAAGGCTGAATTCAGCAAGGCGCTAACTTGCTTAAATGTGAATTACTAACTTCTAAAACTGTAATTTGATTCACATGTTTTCAAATGGAGTTGGAAGTTGATTCATATTACAATATTTGTGTGCTAAACGTGTATGTTTTTCAGTTCAAAGTCATGATGTTTTTAAAATCTTTAATTAAAGTTTCAGAATCTGAAGATTGTTTATCTAGATGTAAATTTTTATTAAAAACTTGCACTTATGAAAAAGCAAAAAATTAGTCTGACAGATGTTTGCTCCTGGCTTTAAATTTCTAACTATGAAAAAAATTAATGATATGTGGGGGAAAAGTTATTTATCATGCAAAGCAAATGTGTGTTGCAAATCATCTTTTATATGCCCTTAAAAGGCAAAAATGAACATATTTGAAACTAATTCTCCATATTCTCAGTTACAAAAGTTACACCTATGGCCTTAAAAAAGGATATAGTGTAGAAGTGACAGTGTCAAATCTCCACCTGGTGTTAGAACCTGAAATAATGCAGGACCACCTCATACATTGAATTTTTTTTTTTTTCTGAAAAATGCTTCTGTTTTCAGCTTTTCTAGTTTTTCACCGTGGTTCTTTGGTTCTCTGCTACACATTCTGCCAAGCTGGGCATAATCCACTAGAGGCAGATGGGTAGAAACTGTTCTCAAGTAACGTTGGATTTTCCTTGTTTCTTGATCATTTTTAGCCTGTTAGCAGCAGCCAGCCCAACACCCACCTTGGCTAACTCAGAGGTACTTCTTTCATCTGATGGTCTTAGAGCTCCTAGTGGTGTGGAGTGTGGTGGTTTTGGAGCTGATTTTACTGGTTCTGGTCCCTGTAAAGGTAGTTTCTGTGGTGTGGCCATAAACAACATCTTTCCCTCATGGCCCGAAGATGCCTCTGATGACCACTTACCCTGAGAAAACCAACACCAAGTGCTAGTCTAGATTGCCCCAAAGGCTTATTGGATGCCAGGATTTAAATCTTGAGTATCTTTTCCTTTGTTTTTCTGGGCCAGTTTAAAGTTTTTCTTTCAATTTCTCTCAGAATTTTGCACAGTGAGATCAGGAAAAATCTGTTTTGTTTTTTTTTCCTATGCTAAGGTGTTAGTGGGGAGGCATTACAAATCTTTGGAAACTGCATTTGCTAAATGATTGAAGTTTGTTCTTTGAAACTGAGTGCTTAAAGATCTTCCCACAAATACCTGTATACCATATACTTTATTACAGAGATAAACTGAAAATTGGAAGGAAGATTGTCAACAGAAGATGATTTCAAAGAATCTTTGTAATTATATTATCATTATGCAGTACCATACAGAACTAAAATTTCTTATGCTAAGAGAGGAAGGGAAAAAATTGTATTAGTTATAAAGCTCTTTTGGTAAACACCATGACATGTTTGTCAGATTTCCCTGAGATCAGGACCTGCAAAACAATTTATCAAAGAACAGATTATTAGAGCGCTTTAAAGAACTTGTATCGTTAAAAGTTGGGAGTGCAGCCCAGATACCATCGCTTAGAGAAATATGCTGTGGGAAAGTGGGGGGAAGGGGCAGATGAGCAAGGGCTTTCACACTTGGCCATGCCGTAGTATAGCCCTGTGATACTGGAGGAATCCTTTCAACTCTTTGGATTTTGGTTCCTTCATGGATCAAAGTAAGTGGTTGTTAAGGGTCCTAATGGTAAGTTATATCCACATTAGTAAAGTATCCATGTTTTATATGGGAAAAGTTAGACATGAAGTAGTAGTAAGGAACTGCCAACCTGACTTCATCGGATATTCTCATTAAATATTTACTGAACATGCACTGTTGCAGGTACTTCAAAATCAGAGATAGAGAGACAATACTGGGAGAGCTCAGTAAGTCAGTGGGCAATTCCAGTATGAGGATATTTCAAAAAAGTTTGTGGAAAACAAGATTAAAAGATAATTGGTACAAAAAAACTTTACAAAATCCATGAACAGTTTTTTCATAGCATGTTATTTCCTTGAAAGCTTTGAAGACCCCCTTGTATATAGTATGGTAAATGCCAAGATGTACAGGATGAAGTGGAATGCATGGGAGAAACACAATCTAGATTGGCTGGTGTGGAGTCACTGAAGGGCTGAATGAAATGAACTCTTACCTCAGACACAAAGTGGTTAGCCAAGAGAAAAACAGGACCTGCTGGGACCACTGGTCTAGGTGTGAAAAAAAAGTCTATCCATGAGCTTTCTAAAAGCTCAGTATGGCTAGAGCAGTTAGAATTTGAGACTGGAGATACTGTTGAAGAGGGTGTAAGGTGCCTTGTTACAGAAGTTGGACTTTAGCGAGCCTTTGAAGAGTTTTAAACAGGCGGGTGTACACTTAAAAGACATGTGGAAGGATAAAAATTGACCCAAAGAGACTTGACTCCAGAAACCCCTCCTAAGTTGCCATATGAGCAGCTAGCAGAAAGGGCAGTGCCCAAACTAACTTTCTGGCCTGGCTGGCTGGAGGATTCTCCGCCCTGTAGTCCAAGTCGCATTTCCCATAAGGTCACAGCTGCTAGTGGCTAGTGTTCCCAGACAGCACTGCTAACAACTGACATCTAAATGCGGGCTGCTTGCCATTTAAGCTCTGATTTGATTCTCTGCATGGAAGGCTGCTATCAGGCTTTCTGTATAGAAAAGACTCAAGGACGATTCTGCACCCCAAGGTGCACCCGCCAGACGCCTGGACAATAAGGTATCCATGTGCCTCTTGCTAACCGCTTGCTAAATGTTTTCCTTTTATATGAATACTGTGATTTGCTTTAACCCACAATTTCTCAGATGGTGCCCAGCATGAGCCCAACTCTGTTCTGGCTTTTGGAAATTACAAACAGGATCAACTAAGTCATGTACAAAGATGGATGGTATCCTAGGGCTGATGGTAGCAAACCTGTCCTAGCTAAAATCACCAGTGAATATGTTACTGCAATGTTCTTTTATTTCTGTGTGCCACAAAGGGTAAACACCTTGTAAGGTGGATTGAGACAATTAGATCTTTTGATACTACCTTACAAGTCTGCCAGCCCTTGTGAGCCGCAAGTGGAGAAAAGAGCCCTTGGTCCCTAAGTACTATTGGAAGTATTGATGCAACCTGACCTTTTCAGTTTGAGACCTGTCATTGTGCAGTGTGTGACCCCACGGGCCTTTAGTGGGTATTGAGGTACAACCACTGGGGCCTCAATACACTATGGAGAATTGGACTTCAAATGCAATCACAGAAGGCCCTTCAGGTTTGAATTGCTTATGTGATGAAGAGGCCACACCCATGAAGTAAGTACAGCAGGATAGCGAGCATTTTGAAATTGATTGTGGAATTCTCTATGTTGTTTTTGATTTGGGCACACAAGGAAGTGAAATTCACATGGCCCCCCAGAAAATTCCTGAGACACTGGAAGTCCAGGAGACTCCGCTGAAGTCAGAGCTGCTTTGTGACACCCTGGCATTTTAGCATAATTTTGTGAAAATCTTGAGCACCTGAGAATACTTGTGACCAAATTATCTTAATTCAGAGAATGTTGGGAATATTGGTAGACTCTTACACGATGACACCCCTTAAGTTGCTCCTTCTGCCACAGGTAAGGAATGAGTTAGTCCTTTTGGGCTGATTTGTGCCCCTCCCAAAAGAAGACCTGGGTCAGCAAAAATGAAAGGGAAAGGAAAGAGCATCACTGTAGACTTCTGAGGCTCCCTCAGGCAGTGCATTGTAGCTCTGGATCTTGAACAAACTAGCTTTATCACTAGCTAAGGAGATAGATGGGAAGAGTAGAGAGGCGGTGTTAATGAGAATCTGACATTCCATCCCCAAAGACTTGTGTTAGCAGTTAATGGATTAGTGGCTGGTGGGTTAGGGTAGAGGCTTGATCCAATTATGGTGCCTGAAGACAGAGCCTTTGGGAAGTGATTGGATTGGATTAGGTTGTTAGGGTGGAGCCCATGTCATGGTTAAATCATGGCATTATAAAGGAGAAGCCACAGAGAGAAGATGAGGAGTAAGCTCCTTGAGTTTCTCTGCTTCCTGGCTTGCTGTGTAAACCCTCCACTACCCTTCTGTCCTCACCAGATGCCTGATGAGACTTCCCCAGTCTTGGACTCTGGACCCCAAACTAAGCAAAATAAACCTTCCTTCTGAAGAAACTCCTCTAAGGTATTTTAGTTAAAGAAAACTGACTAATGCAGGCTGGTAGGTTGAAAAGCAACACAAATCAGTCTGTGGAGATTGCAGGGAGAATATAAGGGTGTAGGAAACAAAAAGCTGGTTGTAGAGCAGCATTCTGGACCCTCTTGGTGGAGAGATGGTGCAAGTGGATCCTGGATGGGAAGGTTCCCTCTGGAGATGGAGGCCTTTACCTGTCCCCACTACCTGGCCGGCAAAGCTTCAAAGCATCCTGTGTCCTTAGAGAAGTTAAACGGTTAACTAGGCACACCTTAACAGTCTTGCAAGAAGACTCAAAAGGCATCCCCCACCCACACAGTCTGACACCTGGGAGACTGGTTTTCTGGACTGCTACAGGGCCCCTCAATCCATATTTAAGTCTAAGCCAAAAGCAAAGTTGGCCCAGATCCCAATCCTGTGCCTCTTCAGGGGATTCAGCTTTACACTACAATACGTGTAGCCTGGAACACAGGTGGGGATGGGATTCAACAGACTTATACCTACCAAACACTGCCCCCAAGAAAATGCCATTCTTGAATATGCTCTACTCCACAGTGAATACCTTCCCTGGCAGGTTTTGGGACTAATGTTTCTTAAAACTGAGACTGCACAATTACTGCAGATGCTATGGGCTTCTTTGTTGAGGCAGTGTTCATGGTCTTTGTCAAACTACATATTTGGTATGGACATGTTGGGTACCCTTGGCCTAGCATATTATGTATAGTGATATCCTGGATGGGTACAAACATGGCGATCCTAACTGGGGATACTATACATTAATGCGTTTGAGTCTGTGAAGCTGCTGGTACTTCCAAAATCTGCTGTGATTGTGCATTTAAAACTGTCACAGGGGTGGGTGTTATGGTGAGGCAGATGCCAACACTTGGGATGCCTGCCTGTGTTAAGGAGTCCTGGCTCCTCTGTGATTCCAATCCAGTGTACTGTCAGTGCACACCCTGGGAGGCAGCAAATGATGACTCAAGTAATTGGGTCCCTGCCACCCATGTGAGAGACCCAGACGAAATTCTTGGTACCTGGCTTTGCTCTGGCCCAGCCCTGGCTCTTGCAGGCATTTGTAGAGTGTACCAGATGGAAGATCTCTGTTTCTCTCTGTGTTGCTCTGCCTTTAAAAATAAACAGAAAAAGCCATATACCACGAAGTGAGAAATAAAACATTCCCCTCATATAAGATTGATTGCCATTGCCAGGAGGGGGCAGTAGGCCACACTACTTCCAATTCCACAGACCTATTTAGGCAGTGAACAATTCCAGTGCCCTTTTCCCTTAATAACAGATCATTCTGGTTTTAATAGTGGCTACCAGGGCACTCACAACACCTGATTCATCAACAGATGACTGAACTGATTACAGCCATTACTGGCACTTGGTATGCATTCCTAGAGCTGTGTGCTGTCAGTTCTTTAGGCATTAGCCACATGTGGTTTGTGAGTGCTTGAAACATGGTTGGTCTGAATTGAGATGCACTTCAAGTGTAGAATACACAACAGATTTAGAAGATCATATTTAAAGAAAAGCAAAACTATCACTTTAATGTCAGAATGTCAGTATTTGGGATCTACTGAGTTAGCTAAATATGTCATTAATTATTTGTACCTATTTCTTATTTTTTAGTGACATTAATTTAAAATTACATATGCAGGTCCCATTATATTTCAACTGGACAGAAAGAGGATAGAGAACAGAGGCAGGCCATTCAAGTATATACCTTGAGGACTATATGAGCAGCACCCCAAAGAGATATTCCATAGCCTAATAAATGAAAATTACAGGTCTCTGTGATACTATAAAAGGGGCTATGGCCTGTTTGGCCTCTGAGTATTATAGACAGCACATCCCACACCAAACAATACTATTCAAGTATCTATATGTAACAAAACACCAGACTGGTAGCCAAAGAACTGACTCTGTGATCCAACATTCCCATCGTGCAGTGAGTTCACTGTATCAACTCTGTAGAATGACTGTAACAGTGATGATCCCGTTGGAAAAACAGAAATCAGACTACTAATGTTAACAGTTTAATACAGAGATTAGTTAAACAGATATTAAAGGACTGAAAATCTGATAGAGGGACCTTAAGGTAACACAAAAATAGAGTCTTCAGGAAGAGTCTACTATCTTGAGGCCTGGGAAAGTGAAGGGATGAGGGTGGAATAATGAGATCCCAAAAGCTCAAAGGAGACCACAGAATTGAAACCCAGATCTCTAAGAAAGGGACACTATTTAATTGGTACTGAAACTTTTATAACTTAAAGGCAGAATCCCATGAGGCTGGAATTTAAACCACTGAGGAGAAAGTGCCAGCCAATTGGCTGATGCTGATGTCTGAGGAGGTGTGATGATGCTGGTTTGGATAGTGTGGAGGAAAAAATCTGGAAATTGGGTTCAACTGCTGCTTCTAGAGCATGTTTCTTACCAGAATGAAGAATCACCATCTTCCAACCTTCAAGCACCTTTAAGCAGAACCTAGTATGGAACAGCTGGTGAAGGAGAAATGTGATACAGAGTCTCAGTCCCAGCATCAGAGACTACAGAAGGATGGTTTGGAACTGAGATAGTAGCTTAATAATTGCTGAGTGTGGCAAGCAGAAGAGAGATGAGGTGCGAATGGTATATTAAATTAATTGCAAATCAAGCCAACTGCAAAGATAGGTAGTTGCCCACCAAGTGGGTACTGAGATGGCTCTACTGCCCACTATGAGTCATGTGCTCAGTGGGAGCCTCAGTGTCAAGAGTTTGTACCAAAGAAATCTGTTTCACTGATGGAATAAACTTCCATGTTATCAACTCAATGGAATTCTAAGCCATCCGTAATGATGGTAAGTGTTGACAATCCATGGCATCCACTGCTCTACATAAGAGTATAAAACTTCAAGTGCTTTTGGTGATAAACCATTCTGCTCCTTGATGAATGAAACATACCTTTACATAGATTCATGGGCTTCTGCTAAGGGCCTCACTCCTTGATCAGGCCATTAGGCCACCAAGCATGAAACTGTCAAAAACATCATATGCATATTGGTCTCTCTATGGAAACAGATATACCTCATATACAAGCTCAATAAATAAGTCACACATGTATTTTTCTCCTAGAAAGGACTACATCCTGATAAAATTATAGCATCTGGAATGACCAAGTTAGTTCAGCCTGTGAGCCATCCTATCCAGAGGATAGGATGAGCTATTGTATCCATGTTCAGACCTACCACAGTAACAAAAATGTCATGATGGGCTGTGATTTGATGTACAGAGAAACTATTGATAGATCTTATGCTCCTTGGCTACTTCATAAGCTTGTGATTCCAGGTAAGCATGCCATAATGTAAATTGAGGACTGGCTCATGCTGGCAGATTTACTTATAGGCCCCTTGCCCCTACACAGGGCCATACAGTAGGTCCTGACTGCTTTGGACACTGTAGAAATGGGGTCGTGTAGTTGTCCACCTCCCCCAGATAGCATACATATAGTTAAAGCTCCAACTGACTACTCTTGCTATGTTTTTAGATTTTCTTAATGATATGACAAAGATGAAAAATTACCTAATTATCTATCTCTGATTTGAACTTATTATGGCCACTGTCAAGCAGCAATGGGCCAATGACTCTGTCAGTGTGTGGAACTCACCGGCACTCCCATGTTCCTCTGCACTCTGGTGCATCAGCTGCAACTTAGAGAAATATCAGTTCCTGGAACAACCACAATGATCTCCTCAACAGCAATCTCTGTAAGGGAAACTAGCACAACTCTCCAGCTGCGTATACTATCACATCCCATGTGTAGGTGCAGGTCCTCTGAGAAACGGAAGCCAAAACAGGATTAGATGTGCAAGATTGTTTTTAGAGAAACAATTGTGATGGATAAAGGGTAGGGGATCTGAGAAAGTCAAAAGAGAATTCAGACCATGGTGCAAATTTGACATCTGTGAAGGAAATGGAAGAAAGGAGAATTGGATGAGTACAGACTTAACTATAGTTCAATTCTAAGTACGTTTCACTTAGGCTGATAAGGACTTCTTGAGCCAAAGACACCTTTAAAGGACTTCTACTCACAAGAGTGGATCTGTATTAACACTTCCACTTTGCTCAATTATTGATTGGGAGTAGCCTGCAAGAAGTGGGACCTTGGTGCAAACACAGTGGAGGATCCAGAGGGGTAGTAGTTAAAGCTGTCAGTCATTTACACTTTCTACAACAGGATATCAGAGTGGCATGACTTTATGTCTACCAAACTGCATAATAAATTCCCTGATTTCTTGGACCCACACTGATTATGGTGAGTAGTTTGGAAAATTTTACTACATGAATCACAGAAATATGGATGAACACAAATTTAAGGACTACCCCCCTTTTTGTGGTTTGAGATGGCATCTGGTGTTATTTTTACTGGGGAGACAGCTTTGATGCTGGATTTGCCACACACCTTTTCTGCAAGCTGGGGACACTTTCATGGTTCTAAGTCTCATGTAGTAAGTACATGTAGACAATCTTCCTTGATCTGTAGGGTAGTCATCTTCCTCAATCTCAAGAGGTTGCCTCTGGTAAGAGGGTTGTTGCCTCTGGTAAGAGGGTGTTATCCCTGGATCTCTTTTAATTCCACAAAATAAAGTCTCAGAATCCATCTGGTTGGACATAGACAGATCTGAACCTGGGGAGCAAGTAGAAGATCAAGATGAAAAAAATTACCTAATTATCTGTTCCAGATTTGACAAACTATACTTGTCTGTGGCAGTGACCCATGATACGCGGTATCACAAAGCTTTATATATCACTCCAAACTTGATTTGGCTATGGAATATGTTATAGTCCATTTTATGTTGTGGTTTAAAAATCTGGTAAAGAAAGTAGGTTATTGTGGCATCCTAACTAAGTATAAATACGGAAAAGCCCCTAGATAAATCAGTATATAATTGTAAGCCAACCATAGGAATGCATGCAGTCATTCGGGGACATAGCATAGAGTGAATAAGGGAAGCACTACAACACTGAATGCAACAGCATTCAGCAAAGTTAAAAAGAAAAAAAAAAACTAGCAGCCAGACATAAAGAGAAGCCAGAAGGTGGAAATCTATAATCATCAAAGCAAAAGCAATTGCTCCATGAAGGAGGGTGTAGATTTCTTCTCACTATCTTGTAGACTTCAGGGAGCCAGCAGAGATAGTTAAGTACAAAGAATCATTTGACTGCAATGAGCAGGGTAGATTAGAACTGCAGGACACAATAGTTGGGAGATCATTTAGGAGATTTTTTTCTAATCAAGATAAGTAACAAGGGGCTTATCTAGGGCTGTTGATGTAGGAATAGAAGGATAAAAAGGGATTGAGGAGTATTTTGATCCAAACCCAGGAGGCATCTAATTGGACATAAGGATAAGGTGGTAGTGGCTTACCCTATATCTACCCTCTTCAGGTGTGTGTACATTTCCAAGTTTCCCTTGCAGACAGGATTTTAGATGTGGCTTGGGTTTATGCAGTCATATGTAACTGTATTATTCTTGAATTCCAAACTGAGCAAAATGAGGAGGGAAGGAGTGTGCAAGGCACTCATTGTATTCCTGAAGACCTGGAGCCAACAGTTTTGGCATCAGGTTCCTAATCTCCAGATGCCAGCTAAAGTACTGTTTTCCTAAAACAAGCAGTTCTGGAAATGACATTTGTATTCCCAGCTTCCCAATTCCCTAGCCTTTTGACTATCAAAATAGTAGTAGGGCCAGTGCTGTGGCACACTAGATTAACCCTCCGCCTGCGGCTGACAGCATGCCATATGAGCGCCGGGTTCTAATCCTGGTTGCTCCTCTTACAGTGCAGCTCTATGCTGTGGCCTGGGAAAGCAGCGTAGGATGGCCCAGGTGCTTGGGCCCCTGCCCACCATGGGAGTGTCACCATGGGTGACTAGGAAGAGGCACCTGGCTCCTGGCTTCAGATCGGCATAGCTCTGGCCGTTGGGGCCATCTGGGGAGTGAACCAATGGAAGGAGGACCTTTTTCTCTCTCTCTCACTGTCTGTAACTCTACCTGTCAAATAAATAAATAAGAAATCCTTTCTTTTCTTTTCTTTTTTTTATTATTTTTTGACAGGCAGAGTGGACAGTGAGAGAGAGAGAGAGAGAGAGAGAGAGAGAGAAAGGTCTTCCTTTGCCGTTGGTTCACCCTCCAATGGCCGCCACGGCCAGCGTGCTGCGGCCGGCGCACAGCGCTGATCCAATAGCAGGAGCCAGGTACTTATCCTGGCCTCCCATGGGGTGCAGGGCCCAAGCACTTGGGCCATCCTCCACTGCACTCCCTGGCCACAGCAGAGAGCTGGCCTGGAAGAGGGGCAACTGGGACAGAATCCGGCGCCCCGACCGGGACTAGAACCCGGTGTGCCGGCGCCGCAAGGAGGAGGATTAGCCTAGTGAGCCGTGGCACCGGCAATAAATAAGAAATCTTTAAAAACAAAACAAAACAGTAGTAGTTTCTTTCGTTGGTTACCATACTTCATAGCAGATATGTTGGAGTTGATTATTTTTAATGCCTCTTTCCTTTATAGCACAATAATTAGCAGTAATAATCATTAAATCAAGCGAATAAGAATAATAGCCATAAAAGAAATGCAGGCAATATGAAATTTTTCTAATTGAACTTCACATATATAATCACACTAGAAAACTTAGTGAATAATACATTAAACATTAGAATGCAAAAAATAGGTAAATAGTTTACATTAATACACTTTCTGAAAAAAAGTAAAACTACACCTATACAGTGGTCTGTTTCAAGAATGAATCATAACATTTTAACAAAGAATAAAGAAAAAAATCAATATTGATTTTAAATATTTCCAAAATTAGTACAACAGTTCATATTTAGTTCATGAATGAGCTAACATTTGTCTTTCCTTAGCAATCATGTTGTATAAAGGGGCTTCTGAGTTCATGGAAAATTCACGTTACCTGTTAGTCCCACTGTCCATGAACTTTTTGAAGCCCCCTCATACTCTGCAGCTATTCATCTGTTTCACTTTTGTAAATTTTTAAAATTTTTAAAAGATTTATTTATCTGAAAGTCAGATAAGGAGAGGCAGAGAGAGAGAGGTCTTCCATCCAGCTGGTTCACTCCCCAGTTGGCTACAATGGCCAGAGCTGCACCGATTTGAAGCCAGGAGCCAGGAGCTTCTTCTGGGTCTTCCCCATGGGTGCAGGGGCCCAAGGACTTAGGCCATCTTCTACTGCATTCCCAGGGCATAGCAGAGAGCTGGATCAGAAGCAGAGCAGCTGGGACTCAAACCGGTGCCCATATGGGATGCTGGCACTGCAGGCGGCAGCTTTACCTGCTACAACACGGTGCCAGCCCTGTACTTTTGTAAATTTTAAGCGAGGGGAGCTTCCACGATGGCAGAATAGGGAGGGGGCTTATTGCTCTTGTGTAAGAGAAGATTTAAAAAAAAAGTGGAGAGAGTGCAGTCTCAGGGAAGAGTTAGGAAGACAATGGCAGAGGAAATTCCACGCAAATTAGAGGGACACTGTGGATACATGTGAAAGGTGTGGGCATGCACAAGTCAGGACCTCAACAGCCAGGAGCCTCTGCACCAGTGTTGGAGAGTGAAGTGAGACCAGACTGCAGCAGCCCAAGCCACTGGCCATAAAGCTGTAGGAAGAGCCTAGAGGGAGCCTGGCTTTGCAGCCCTGTGGGCTATAGTGTACCTACCAAGCTAGAGGAGAAAATAAAAAAAAGGAGGGGTGCATTTCTCTCTCTCTCTCTCTCTCTCTCACTCTCTCTCTCTGATCACCTTACAACAGCATCCTGTAACAAGCTGATAGAGCAGAGCAGGCACCAATTTGGACATACGTACCAGCTGCACAAGCTTGTGTCCATGCCCAGCAACAAGCCAAGCAGAGACTCCTGGTTCTTGTGGGGAGAACTAAAAGGGAGCTGGGTGTTTGTGCCTATGGGAGGTTTGTGTGCTGACACTGTGAAAAAAATCTGAGGCTGTGTGGGAGGACTCACGGTGTAGCTGAGACTTTGGGCAGTCACCGTGCAAGACTCCACACACTCAGGGCTTCCTGGTTACCTGGTGAAGGACATTACTGAGGAATCTGAGCTTACACCGAGGACTGCACAGATCCTTTGTGTGGTCCTTGGGGCAGAGCAGACGAATATTATATCCACTGGGGCTAGCGCACAGGCACTGGTCTCCTTAGAGGAGAGGAACTCAGCTGAGCAGCATAAATATCCTGTGTCACCCTAGAGATGCCCTTCACCTTGATAACTGAACAGAGCTCCCTGGCAACACCTACTACATGCCTCTAGATATTTACTGAAAAAAGACACTCCACATAGCTACAGAAGCATAGTACAAAGATAAAAGCCACCACAACAAAAAACCAAAGAAGAAACCAATGAGTATCTCCGCAAATGCTGAATCACAAATGCACCAATTCAAGAAACAAGAATAAGGATGACAACATGACATCCCCAAAAGAATACAGTACTTCAATACTAGATTGTGAAGATGATGAGATGGAAGAAATGCAAGAAATGGAATTCAAAAAATTGATCACAGGGTTAAATAGAAGTAATCAGAAGCAAATGCATGAACTACTGAAATAAATACAGGACATGAAAGAAAATTTCTTCCACAAAATTCAGATCTTAAAGAGAAATAAAAATGAAATGAAGAGGGACCGGGCTGGCGCTGTGGTGCAGTGAGTTAAAGCCCAGTCTGCAGTGCCAGCATCCCATATGGGTGCCAGTTCAAGTCCCGACTGCTTCTCTTCCTATCCAGCTCTCTGCTATGGCCTGGGAAAGCAGTAGAAGATGGCCCAATTCCTTGGGTCCCTGTGTCTGTGTGGGAGATCTGGAAGAAGCTCCTATTTCAGGATCAGCTCAGCTCTAGCCGTTGTGGTCATTTGGGGAGTGAACCAGCAGAAGGGATGACCTCTCTCTCTCTCTCTCTCTCTTTCTCTGTCTCTACCTCTATCTGTAACTCTATCTTTCAAATAAATAAAATAATTATTAAAAAAAAAAAGAGGGGCCGGCACTTTGGTACAGTGTGTTAACGCCCTGGCCTGAAGCACCGGCATCCCATATGGGTGCCGGTTCAAGACCCAGCAGCTCCACTTCCAATCCAGCTCTCTTCTATGGCCTGGGAAAGCAGTAGAAGATGGCCCAAGTCTGTGGGCCCCTGAACCCATGTGGGAGACCCAGAAGAAGCTCCTGGCTCCTGGCTTCAGATTGGCAGAGCTCCGGCCCTTGTGACCAATTGGGGAGTGAACCATTGGATGGAAGACCTCTCTCTGCCTCTCCTCTCTCTGTGTAACTCTGACTTTCAAATAAAAATAAATAAATCTTTAATAAAGTGAAATGAAGAATTCAGTAGAATAAAAAATGCAGTGGAATGCCTTAACAACAGAATTGGTGAAGCAGAAGAAAGAATATCCAACTTAAAAGACAAAGCACAAGAAATTATACAGTCAGATCAAAAAAAGAAGAGGAAATTAGAAAACTAAAAAACACTGTTGGGAATCTACAGGATATTATCAAATGACACAACAAATGTGTTCTAAGAGTTCCTGAAGGTGTGGAAAGAGAGAAAGGATTAGAAGGCCTTTTTAGTGAAATAGCAACAGAAAATTTCCCTAATTTGGAGAAAGAAAGGAACATCCAAGTATAGAAAGTATGTAAAACTCCCAATAGACATGACCAGAAAATATCTTCACCATGACACATGGAAATCAAACTCAGCATAGTTAAACATAAAGAAAATATTCTAAAATGTGCAGGAGAGAAATGCCAGATTGCTTTCAGAGGATCTCCAATTAGACTCACAGCAGACTTCTCATCAGAAATCCTACAGGCTAGGATAGAATGGCAAGATATATTTGAAGTCTTAAGAGAAAAAAAAACTGTCAACCCAGAATACTATACCCTGCAAGCTCTCATTTATGAATGAAGATAAAAAAAAGACCTTCCATAAACAAAATAAAAGAATTTGTCACCACCATCCAGCCCTACAAAAGATGCTTAAGGATGTGCTGTGCACAGAAACACAGAAACTTCGTTATCACTGCAAAAGAAGGTAAAGAAAGAAAATATCCCATTAAAAGTTCAAAGGAAATTCAAAGTAAAAAATAGGAATATTTTTGGAAAAATGGCAGAGCAAAGTCATTACTTATCAATAGTCACCTTGAATGTAAATGGCCTCAACTCTCCAGTTAAAAGACACAGACTGGCTGAATGGATTAGAAAAACAAATACCTGCAAAAAGAAAATCCCATTTATTTGCTGCCTACAATAATACATCGCACCAACAAAGATATGCACAGACTGAAAGAGAAAGAATGGAAAAAGATTTTCCATGCAAACAGAAACCAAAAAAAAGAGCTGGTGTAGCCATCCTAGTATTAGACAAAATAGACTTTAACACAAAAACTTTTAAGAGACAAAGAAGTGCACTATGTAATGATTAAGTGATCAATTGAACAAGAATATGTAACTATTATAAATGTATATGCACTTAATTACAAGGTACTTGCGTATTTAAAAGAAATGTTAATGGATCTAAAGTGGGAAAAGGACTCTGATACAATAGTAATGGGTGACTTCAATTCCCCACTTTCAGCAATAGACTGATCACTCAGACAGAAAATCAGCAAGGAAACAGCAGAGTTAATCAACACTATAGACAAAGTGGACCTAACAGATATCTACAGAACTTTTCATCCTAAAGTTGCAGCATATACATTCTTCGCAGCAGTGAGTGCATGGAACTTTCTCTAGGATTGACCACATACTAGGCCATAAAGCAAGTTTCAGGTAATCAAAAATAATCAAAATCATATCAAGCATCTTCTTGGACCACAATGGAATGAAGCTAGAAATCAGCAACTCAGGAATCTCTAGAACATAAGCAAACTCATGGTTTGAAAAACATGCTCCTGAATGAACAGTGGGTCAAAGAAGAAATCAAAAGAGAAATCAAAAATTTCTGGAAACAAATGAAGACGACAACACAACATAACAAACTTATAGATACAGCAAAAGCAGTGTTAAGAGGAAAGTTTATAGCAATTGGTGCCTACATCAAAAAATTGGAAAAGCACATCAATGCATCTCAAGGATCTAGAAAAACAACAGCAAATCAAACCGAAAACTAGTAAGAGAAAAGAAATAATTAAAGTAAGAGAAGAAATAAACAAAATTGAATCCAAAAAAGACAATACAAAACATCAGCAAAATGAAGAGTTGTTTTTTTGAAAAAATAAACAAAATTAACATACCATTGGCCTAACTAAACAAAAAAAGGAAGCCGGTGCCGCAGCTCAATAGGCTAATCCTCTGCCTGAAGCACTAGCACACTGGGTTCTAGTCCCAGTTGGGGCGCCAGATTCTGTCCCGGTTGCCCCTCTTCCAGTCCAGCTCTCTGCTGTGGCCAGGGAGTGCAGTGGAGGATGGCCCAAGTGCTTGGGCCCTGTACCCGCATGGCAGACCACGAGAAGCACCTGGATCCTGGCTTTGGATCAGCACGGTGCGCTGGCCGCAGCATGCCAGCTGCGGTGGCCATTGGAAGGTGAACCAATGGCAAAAGGAAGACCTTTCTCTCTCTCTCTCTCTCTCTCTCTCTCTCACTGTCCACTCTGCCTGTCAAAAAAAAAAAAAAAACAAAACAAAAAAAAGGAGAGAGAAGACCCAAATCAATGAAATTAGAGATGAAAATGAAAATCTAAGGACACACACCAGAGAAATAAAAAGAATCATCAGAAATTACTGCAAAGAGCTGTATGCCAACAAACTGGGAAACCTAGAAGAAATGGATAGATTCCTAGACACATACAACCTACATAAATTGAACCATGAAGACATAGAAAACCTAAACAGACCCATAAAAAGTCAGAAATTGAATCAGCAATAAAGACCCTACAAAGATAAAAAAGCCCACAACCATATGAATCACCACTGAATTCTACCAGCCATTTAAAGATGAACTAACTCCACTCACTTCTCAAGTTATTCAAAACAATTGAAAGGGAGAGAATCCTCCCAAATTCTTTCTGTGAAGCCAGCATGACCTTAATTCCTAAACCTGAAAAAGATATAACAGAGATAGAGATCTATAGATCAATTTCCCTGATGAACATAGACGCAAAAATCCTCAATAAAATTCTGGACGATAGAATGCAACAACACATCAGAAAGATCATCCACCCAGACCAAGTGGGATTTATCTCTGGTATGCAGGGATGGTTCAATGTTTGCAAATCAATCAATGTGATACATCACACTAAAAGAGTTATCTGCTCCTCAGTGTTTATTTCAACTCAATTCACAATAGCTAAGACATGGAATCAACCTAAATGCCCATCAACCGAAGAATAAAGAAAATATGAGATATGTATACTATGTAATACTAAGGAGCAGTAAAAAAAAAATGAAATCCGATCGTTTGAAACAAAATGGATGAATCTGGGAAACATCATACTTAGTGAAACAAGCCAGTCCCAAAAGGACAAATACCATATATTCTCCATAATCTGTGAAAACTAACAGAGCACCTCAAATGAAATCTCTAGAAGTGAAATTGACACTTTGAGAAGGGATGACTTAAGCTGCCCTTGTCTTGACTGTCAAGGAACACTTTAGTTTTTTTGTTTGTTTTGTTTTTTCTTCATACTATTTGTTTTACACTTTACTTAACATAGAATTAATCATATGTATATAAAGTCAATTGAGGATGGATCTCATTAAAAATAAGAATGGGAATAAGAGATGGAGGAGGAAGTTTGTAACTGTAAAGCTGTATAGTTCTGCATTCATTCCTATGGACTTACCTCTAAGGGTACAGTTTAAAAACTTGTCATGGGACTCCAAATCCCATTAAGCTGGGTGCTAAAAATGGGATCTGAGATGTTAAAGTGACCATATTAAGTGTTATTAAGTGTTAAAGTGAACATATAGATAGGATTAAGTGTTAAAGTGATCATATAAATAGGATTAAGTGTCTTTAATAATAATAGATATAGGTATAAATGATAAAATGTTCCAACAAGGGAAGCAGTCCACACAGCAGACTCATAGAATGACAATTGCTTTACGTAGCATTCTGATGTCAGGATCAGTCCTTAGGGTACTCTGGTTGGCTGAAAAGACTGTGAGAGCATTTCAGACATGGAAAGCCAAGATACTGTGGCAAAAAATGTTCTACATGAAGGATCTCTGTGAGTGAGATCCCAGTGGAAAGAAGTAGCCATCAAAGAAGGATGTACTTTTCTCTGAAGGGAGGAGAGAACTTCCACTTTGCTTATGGCCTTATCTAAATAATGAGAGAGTTTGTGGATTCAAAAGGCTTCCAAAGCCTAAGCATCTCATGTCAAGAGCCTCACGTGGTCGCTGACATCATACTTAAGAGTGTTAATTGTTAAATTAACAACAGGACTCACTGTGCACTAGCTCCTCATTCAGGACTTCTGTCCTCAATGTGTTGTATTATGAGAGTTAACATTCAAGATAGGAGAATTTTCAAAGTGATAAAAGAGACTCGTAAATTTCACATCTCTCCCTAATGAAGATGAAAATCATGTTAAACACCAAATACACTTGTCTAACTACATCAGGAAATACTGTTCTGTATTTGCTAATGAAATGTGATGCTACTGTATTCAGGGATAGCCAAAACAAAGTGAAGATATAACATTCTAATTACAAGAAGGCAATTGGTAAAATGGTTGTATGCTTTAAACTGTAATAAAAATTAATAAAATTATGTAAATACAAACACACACAAAAAAAGAGTTAACTGTGAAACTTGTCCTCAAACAATTTTTTTTGTATGTGCAAATTGTTAAAATCTTTACTTAGTATAGAGTTGGTCTTCTGTGTACAAAGTTAATTGAAAATTAATCTTAATGGAGAATGGAGCTGGGAAGGGGAGAGGGTGGAGGAGGGGTGGGAATGTGTGTGGGATGGCAGATATCATGGAAAGAATAACTATATTCCTCAACTTATATTTACAAAATCATATTCCTTAAAAATTAATTAATTAATTAATTAATTAACAAAATTTTAAACAAACAAAAACTCCAACTGGTCTCCTAGAATTATGGCACAGAAGAAATTCAAGTACTGGGTTTTCACCCTAAAATCACTGTGCTTTCATTGTTCAACAATAGTCACAAGAATTTGTTTAAAGAACAGCACAACCAACGACTGGTTTTCAGAGAAGACTGTTACCACTGACATTGTTTGGAATTGTTGATGCAGGGTAAGAATAACCAAGTGGACTAGCTTACTCAGATAATTGGTTTTATTATTTTTATTTTCTAGAGATACAGAGCCCCTTATTGCCTACACCCAAAGTGGCCTGCTCCCACTACCCTGTACTTGGAATGCCACTGGGTTCTCTTTGGGAGTCAGTTTTACAGAATTCTTCTATAAATCTTTTTTAAATGCCCAGCTGAGCCTGCTCATCTTCCTACAATTTTGTTATCCTCTCATTTCCTGAACTAAACACCTTTTTGCTTAAACCACCTATTATATATTTCAACTAACTATTCTAGTTACGTTCAAATAAACCCTGATTCATACAGACGGTAACACAGATTTGTGCTTAGAGCAAGAGTTTTTGAAAATATAGTTTCCATCAAAGGAACTCACATTACCCTAATAATTGATGTATTGAGGCCCATTGGCTTATTTGATTTTACTATGTGACATCTCACCTATAAGAAATTGGCCTAATAGAAAAATGAAATCTTAAAGACCTGATTCTGACACCACATAGGAGAATACTTCCTGTGAGTTTGGTGTGCAGTTTATGGCATACACTTTCAACTAGGAACTGTAATCTGTTTCTCTCATAACTAGAATACAGGGGCTAGGAACTAAGGGGTTATGGTGAAATTACACTTAATGATCTACTTGCAAAAAATTGTGTTTTTCTTCTCATTCCCATAACTCTGATTTCTTCTAGTTTAGAAGATGATTATTCTTGCAAAAATATTTATTTATTTTAAACATAGTTGCAAAAAAATGAGAGACAGATAGACAGAGAATTTTCTATCCACTGGTTCATTCCTCAAATGGCTGCAACTGGGAACCTAGGATTCCATCTAGGTCCCCCAGCTGGACGTAGAGGCCCAAGGACTTGGGCCATTTTCTGCTGCCTTACTAGGTGCATTAGTAGGGAGCTGGATAAAAAGTGGAGCATATAGGACCAAAGCCAGTACCCATATGGGATGCCAGAGTTGCAGGCAAAAGCTTAACCTGCTGCATCACAATGCTGGCCCCACAAGAATTTTTCTTTTCTGGAACAAAGCAATAATTACACTAAATTTAAAACAGAGAAAGCCACCCAATTCCAGTAGGCAAACTAGCAAAAACAACATTACTATGTTGTTTAAGGTGATGGATGCTAATCATAATTGTTACCTTATGTGTTACAAGAAAAGTAAACCATAATTTATTTCTATTTCCTGTTGAGACATCCTTTTGCTGTTTTTCCTGTAACAGGAAACCTCTTTGAATGTGTCTTGTTATCCACGTAGGTGAAAAGGTAGATACCTAAAGGTAGAATTCCTGATTGGCAGAATGTGAATATTTAACTTTACAAGGTGGTGTCAAAATGCCACTGGGAAAAAACAAGCCACCGAAGTTGTTGTACCCATTTGTACCCCTCAGCAAAGACTGGATTTCTATTTCTGCCCATTTATCCTGCCAATCTAACAACCATACAATGATAGCTCTTTGTTGATTTAATTAGTAATCCCCTGGTTAATTGAGGTTGAATACCTTTTCACATGTCGTGGTTTGATCATGATGTGGCTTTCTCAAATCACGCAGACATTTAAACTGCAAAACTTTTTAGGTTCTTTTTACTTGCTGAACACTGTACTTGTTCCTTGTCTGACCCAGTGGTATTGTTTCTTTTCTCTCTCTCTCTCTCTTTCTTCCTCTCTCTCTTAAATAAATAAATAAATTCAAAAGCTATTGGGGGGGGTCATGAGAGCAGCCCACACAGTGAAATCTGGTCAGTGGCACTAGGTGGACACATGAGTGACCCCATGGTGGCAATGCTCAGGTCTCAAGTGCCTGGCATGGGGCAGGCTGTGAATGTGATCTCTCAGCCCAGGGACAGCTCTGCAAGTCTGGTCTTCTCATCCCAAGTCCGCAGAGGGGGCAGCAAGAGGCTAGCATGGCTGGGGTTCTGGTGACATGCACGGCGGGAGGTGTGCCCAGGTTTCCCAGTGCGGTCTGCACCTGTGGAATAGCTGCTTGCATGTGGGGCACCCACTTCCCACATACCCTTAGCCATGTGGCATCCTGTCCTCGCTGAGCCTTTTGGCTTGTGGCAGAGGAAACAAGCCTAGATCCTGTCCTTACTTCCAGCCAGAATAGGTGGCCCTGTGGCCACAGTCCTCCTGTGGGTTTTTACAACCAGGCAGCCCAAACTTTGCCCAGCTTTGGCCTGTCCCTGATCCTCCTGCTTAGGTGGGGCTGGGGGATGCTGGTGCAGATGCTGAGTGTGTCCTCATGGAAGGGAGGGGAGAGGCAGAGGGAGCCAGGGGCTGAGGCTGGGTTTGGCCTCCCCAGGGAAGGGAGCAGTGGGGACAGCAGCTACTGAGGGTGGGTGTCTTCCAAGGGAAGGAGCAGTGTGGGGGAAGGCAGGTGCTGAGGCTTTCCCAGGGAGGGGAGCAGTGTGTGTGTGTGTGTGTGTGTGTGTGTGTGTGTGTTTGTGTGTTGGCAGGGCCTAAGGCTGAATATGTCCTCCTCAGGGGAGACAGGTGCTGGGGTAGATGTGTCCTCCTCAGCAAAGGGAACAATCTTCTCTCCAGTTTAATGCCTATGTAGACAAGGTGACCTCCTGAGGTGCCTCTTGGGGAGCGGTTCTCTTCCTTTTTGGGGGTTGGGGTCACAGAGGTCAGCTCAAGAGTGTAGTGTTACTGTCCCAACCCATGGGAGACCCCCTGAGCCCCAGGAGCTGGACCTCCTGGGTCTTCCCATCTCACACACAAAATTCTGCGTACAGCAGTGCGCCAGTCTGCTAACTGCTGACTGAGCAGAGGAGGCTGTGGGTCTGTGTTTTAGGCATGTGAAACACAGGGCCGGGGCTGGATGGTACCCTGAGTGAGGCACAGGGGCCCCTGATGGACTTTGGGGTTGCGCTAGGCTTGCTTGTTTCTCCCTTGGCGTCTGGATGTCCCGGGCAGCCCCTCGGAACCATGGCTCCTCCCGACTGCCCAGCTGGGCCTTCAGAAGGGTTATTCTCACTCCTTGCTGTTTCCATATGTAGGAACAGTCAGGCCTTTGATCTGGATTTGAGTTCCTTTTCAAGTTCTGATTTGCAAGTCGCCTGGTATTTCACCTTGCCTCGGACCCAGCCGTTTGTAGAAACCCGAGACTCTGTAGTCCTCCTTGTCATGAGCTGAGGGAATCTCAGCATGGGCTCACGGAAGACACTTACTTCCATATGGCAGTGGCACTGCCTACCAGGCAGTGAAGGACACCTGGTGCTCTCCGTTCTCGCTATGTGCAATGACCTGTTCACCCAACACGGCCACCATTTGTGCTGGCCATTGTCACCGTCCCCTGCACCTGGTGAGGGTCAGCTATGTTCTGGGATCTCAACCTGTGAAAGGCTGTAGACTTGAGCTCCGGATTAGAAGGGAACAAACGAAACCATCAACCCAACAAAGTCCTTACAAACCAACTCCATCAGCCCCCAGGTATGAAGCAAGGTGTCAGATTCTGCCTATTCAGCCTCAGCATGATAGAAGCTACTGGAAAGGATCCATGATTGGAAAATGACACAAACCTCCAACTTCCAGCCTCTCTGACCCACAGCCACACCAAACTCCTGGGTGGTTTGGATTCTAAGAAAAACCTCACCTGGTAATACCACGACTTTTAGGGTTGGAGAAGGTACCTTTGAGCAAACTGCGGAAACTCCCTGGCATGCTGGCTTCTGATGGGAGGATTGTTCGGATTAAAATATCCCAGTGCCTGCCTTAAAGGAATCTATTTCCCCAGAGTGTAAACCAGACAGGTGGATCCTGGATTCATGGCCGCCGCATGCCTTCACGGACGTGGTGGTCGCTGTGACAGTCTAATTCGTCACTCCTTTTTGTTGATGTACGACAAGCAGTCTCGCTATTGGCATGGGCCTCAAGCCTCATTCATTTAACAAGCACTTAAAAAGGTCAGCCTTGAGTGGGGGCAGGGGTGTACAAGACACTGTCCAAGTGTTTAAAAAGGGGTGGGGCACGTGGAACCACGGAGTAGGCGTCAAAGGAGGGAACCAGCCTCAAGCCTCGCGAGAATTTGCATGTGACGCGAACATCACTTCCCCAAGGATTTCTGGGTAACGGGCCACCGCAAGGGCTTCTGAGACAACGACGGTTAGGGGGCAAGGCGACGTTTCAGCTAGACGCGGAGAGCCATGCCTTCCGAGGCTAGGCCAGAGAAAGGGAGGACTAGCTCCAAAAGCCGGGTGTTGTGCGATGCACGCCCAAGGCAGGGGCCTTGTGAGGCAGAGCACAGTGTAGAGAAACCGGCTACCGGGTCACATGCCGGGGCCAAGAATCTGAGAGGCAAGGCCGTCATGGCTGCTGTGCCTCAGCCTGGCTGGCGGGCGTCTCTGCGCGACCTGCGGGTTGAGATGCGCCACTCTGTGGCCAGGATGTGGGGCCAGAGGCGCCTTAGGATGCTCACGCTGTCCCTCTGGGTTCTTCTGCTGCTGTGCTATTACCTCAGACCCGGTGAGTACCGGCTTTGGCCACCCGTCAGCTCTTACGGGTCGGGGGAGAGGGAGGGGGAGGGGTGGCGATGACGCGTCCCAACAACCAGCTTTCCCGCCCTTCTGGCCTTCACGCCTTGTCCTCTCCTGATGGCCTTCCAGGCCCTCGGGTCACAGGTCCTCCCAAAGGGCTTTCTGCTCTCACTCTCCCACCCTCCTCAACCTTTCAAAGTCCCTCCTTTTGTCGCGTCTCTTCATAAAAACCTGCCCCTTCTCCCCTCCAGTCAGAAAGTCCTACCCTCTAAAGCCCCTTGAAAAACACCTTCCTTCCTTGATTTTCATCTCAAAAAAGCCCAGATTTCCACAATTCTCCTCAGAAAACACCTCTCTCATTTTTTTTTTAGAATTGAAGTGAAATTCACGTAAATTAACTGTTTCAAAGTAACCAATTCAAGAAATGTGGTGTGTTTAAATTTTTGTGTTCCTTGCCTCTCCCCAGTTCTAAAATATTTTTGTCACCCCAAGTTGAAACTTGTGGGGCACATTTTTCATTGTACAAATAGACTACATTTTATTTATCAATTTATGAAATTTATCAAATTTGGAAAAATCTGGGACTTTTATGAGCAGTGCTGCTATGAAAACTCATGTAGATGTTCTTGTGTAGAAATATTTTCAATTCTCTGGGAATGGAATTGCTAGATCATATGGGAATTCCATTTTGAGGTTTTCAGGATATCCCAAACTGTTTTACAAAGTGGCTGAACCATTTTACATCTCCACCACCAGTGTCCAAGTCTTCCAATTTCACCAGCATTTGTTATCCACCCCCTTTCAATTTTAGCCATTCTAGTGGATGAGAAGTGTATCTTGTGTTTTCGATTTGTATACCCTTAATGACTAATAAGATTGATAAACTTTTCATGTGACTGTTGACCATTTGTATGTATTTGAATAAATGCCTTTTCAAATACTTTGATTATTAAATGGATTCTTTTGGGTTTTATTGTTGAGTTCTATGAGTTCTTTATATATACTGCATACTGATACTTATCAGATATATGATTTGCAAATGTTCCCTTCCATTCTGAAAGTTGTCATTTCACTTTATCAGATCTTTTATGTATAAAAATGTTTAATTTTGAGAAAATCCAATTTATCTACTTGTGCTTTTGCTATCATACATAAACATTTTTTGCTAAACTAAAAATCATGAAGATTATTCCTATTTTTTTTAGGAGTTTTATGATTTTAGCTCTTATTTTTGTATTTTTGGCCCATTTTGAGTTAAGTTTTTATATATGATGTGTTATAGGTCCAGAATGATTCTTTTGTAAATGGATATCTAGTTATCACAGTACTATTGGTTGAAAAGATTAGTTATCGTTCATTAAATGGTTTTGACACTCCTTTACAAATTCAGTTGACCATAGATTTGTGGATTTATTTCTTAACTCTCAAATCTTTTCTGTAACTTGTGTGCCTGTTCCCATGCCAGTACCATATTATTTTGATTACTGCAGCTTTGCATCAAGTAATATGGAAATTATGATATATTTCTAAAAAAGTGCATGTGTTCTGTGATTTCATTCTCTTTTAATTTTTAAATTTTTAGTTAGTTTTTAACAGAGTTAGTATACTTCATAGATAAAATTCTAAGAATATAATGATATTCATAATGATAGGATTAAGAGTCAAAGGGATCACATAAACAAGACTAGTGTCTGCTAATAACAACTGATAGAATTAAAAAGGAGAGAATGATCCAACATGGGAAATGGGATACACAGCAGACTCATAGAATGGCAGATGTCCTAAACAGCACTGTGGCCTCAGAATCAGCCCTTAAGGCATTCAGGTCCAGCTAAAAAGCCCATGAGAGTATTGCAGGCATGGAAAGCCAAGACACTGTGGAAAAAAAATGAAATGACCTAAATGAAAGATCTCTGTGAATGAGATCCCAGCGGAAGGAATGGGCCATCAAAGAAGGAAGTACCTTTCTCTGAAGGGAGGAGAGAACTTCCACTTTGACTATGACCTTGTCTAAATATGATCAGAGTCGGTGAACCCAAAAGGCTTCCATAGCCTTGGCAACTCATGACAAGAGCCTAGGGTGATTACTGATGCCATAAACAAGAGTGTCAATTGTTAAATCAACAACAGGAGCCACTGTGCACTTCCTCCCCATGTAGGATCTCTGTTCTTAATGTGTTGTACTATGTGAATTAACGGTATAACTAGTACTCAAACAGTACTTTACGCTTTGTGTTTCTGTGTGGTTGCAAACTGTTAAAATCTTTACTTAGGGTATACTAAATTGATCTTCTGTCTATAAAGAGAATTGAAAATGAATCTTGATGTGAATGGGATGGGAGAGGGAGTGGGAGATGGGATGGTTGCAGGTGGGAGGGAGGTTATGGGGAGAAAAAGACACTGTAATCCAAAAGTTGTACTTTGGAAATTTATATTTATTAAATAAAAGAAAAAAATAAAAGAAATAAAAATATAATGATATTCTCTTCCTCTATCTGCCTGTCTTTCTCCCATTCTTTCTTTTTCTGTTTTTGAGATAACATAGTTTAAATTTACATTACAGTAAAAAAAAGCTTAATGCTTCACCAAATAAGAAGTTTAACCAAAAGCAAAAAACCCTGGTTTGGTGGGAATATAGGCAAGGGATATAAACAACAATTGACTGGAAAAGTGACCATTTCACACATATACAATAAATATTAAGTAATCAGAGATCATTATTACTAAAATAATATGACATTCTTTTTTTTTATTTGACAGATAGAGTTAGACAGTGAGAGAGAGAGACAGAGAGAAAGGTCTTCCTTCTATTGGTTCATCCCCCAAATGGCCACTACAGCCAGAGCTGTGCCGATCCGAAGCCAGGAGCCAGGTGCTTCCTCCTGGTCTCCCATGTGGGTGCAGGAGCCTAAGCACTTGGGCCATCCTGGACTGTCTTCCAGGGCCACAGCAGAGATCTGGACTGGAAGAGGAGCAACTGGGACTAGAACCTGGCACCCATATGGGATGCCGGTGCCGCAGGTGGAGGATTAACCAAGTGAGCCAGGGCACCGGCCCTGAATATGATATTCTTAACCATTGGTTTGAAAAAGGTATAAAAAACTTTTACAAAAATATATTTGCCACAATACTGATACACACAGGCATTTCTTTTTTTTTTTTTTTTGTCTTGTCTTTTTTTTATTTTTAGCTCCCACATGTAAGGGAGAATATGTGGTATTTGTTTTTCTGCATGTGATTTATTTCACTCAACATGATGTCCTCTATTTGCATCCATTTTGATGTAAACAGAATTTCTTTCTTTTTATAGCTTAATGTTATTCCATTGGGAATATATACAACATTTTCTTTATACATTAATATGATAATGTACATATTCCTTGATTCCAGATTTTGGCTATTGTGAACAGTGCTGCTGTAAATATGGTGGTGCAGTGTCGCTCCCCGTCTTCGTGGAGGAACGACACAGGACCCTGCGTTGTTCTTTCGTCTGCTCGGCCCTCCCCGGGTTTGCTGCTGGTTCTTCCCGGGTTGGCTACCGACCCTTCCACCTCCGTGGAAGGGCGGTTCCCCCTGCCACTTTCCCCACTTCCGCGGGGGAGTGGCACACCGCAGGCCGGCTCTTTCGGGGGCTGCACAGGTGTTCCTTCAGATAGATGTTCCTGGTGCATGTTGTCTCTCTCCTCCTTTATAGTCCTCTTCCACCAATCCCAACTCTGCTACCCACACGCCGAGTACGCTGCTCTCCTTCAATCAGGAGCAGGTCCTACAGTTTATTGGTTGAACTGGAGGCAGCTGTGTAGAAGCTGTTTCCTCCTCTCCCAGCGCCATATTGTGGGAGAGCAGATGCATAGAATAAGTCTTAATTCGAGTAACAGTCTAGTCTGAGTTGCTCCCCACAGTGCAGGTATCTCTTTGATGTAATGCGTTCATGTCTTCTGGGTATATATCCAGTAGTGTGATTGCTGAATCATATGGCATGTCTATTTCTATTTTTTAAAGGAAATATCCTTACGGTTTTCCACAATGGCTACACTCATTTACATTCTGAGCAACAGTGTATAAGTGTTCCCCTTTCTCCAAATCCTCACCAGAATTTGTTACTTTTGATCTTTTGGATATTAGCCATTCTGACAGGGGTGAGATGATATCTCATTGTGATTTTGAGGCATTTCCCTGATGACTAATGATGTTGAGCATGTTTTCATATATTTGTTGGCTATTTGTATTTATTCCTTTGAAAGCTGTGGAGGTCTTTTGCTCATTCCTTAGCTGAATTGATTGTTTTTTTTGTTGTTGTTGTTGTTGAGTTTTTGATTTGCTGATATATTCTGGATGTTTATCCTTTGTTGAATACGTAGTTCACAAATATTTTTCGCATTCTGTTGAATATATATTCATTTGGTTGATCATTTCCTTTGCTGTGCAGAAGCTTCTGAGTTTGATATAAGCCCATTAGTGTAGTTTTGCTTGTGTTGGCTGTGCTTGAAGGTCTTGTCTAAGAAGTTGTCCCCTACACCAATGTCTTAGAGTGTTTCCTCTATAATTTCTCCCAGCAATTTCATGGTCTCAGGTCTTAAATTTAAGTCTTTGACCTATCTTGAGTTGATTTTTTTATATGGTGAAAGTTATGGATCTAATTTCATTCTTTTTCATATATACATTCAATTTTCTTTTTTTTAAGATTTATTTATTTGACAGATAGAGTTACAGACAGTGAGAGAGAGAAAGACAGAGAGAAAGGTCTTCCTTCCTTAGGTTCACTCCCCAAATAGCTGCAATGGTCAAAGCTGTGCCAATCCGAAGCCAGGAGCCAGGTGCTTCTTCCTGGTCTCCCATGCGAGTGCAGGGGCCCAAGCACTTGGGCCATCTTTTACTGCTATTCCAGGTCACAGCAGAGAGCTGGACTGGAAGAGGAGCCCATATGGGATGCCAGTGCTGCAGGTGGAGGATTAACCTAGTGTGCCACTGCACCAGCCCCAATAACATTCACTTTTCTAGCACCATTTGTAGAAGAGATTATCCTTATTCTACTGTATGGTCTGAGTATTTTTCTCAAAATCAATTGTCTGTAGGACATAGATTAATTTCTGGGCCCTCTATTGTGTTCCATTGATCTATATGTCCGTTTTTATGCCAGTACCGTGCTGTTTTAATTACTGTAGCTTTGTAGTATGCCTTAAAGTCAGGTATTGTGATGCCTCCAGCTTGATTTTTTTTTCTTAGAATTGCCATGGCCATTTTGGGTCTTTTGTGATTCTATATGAATTTCAGGATTGCTTTTTCTAGTTCTGTAAAGAATGTCACTGGTATTTTGATGGCCTAATATATGATCTATCCTAGAAAATGTTCCATGTGCTGATGAGAAATATTGTGTTTTCTGTAACTGTTGGGTGATATGTACTGTAAATGTCTGTTAGGTACATTTGTTTGATCGTGTGTTTTAACTCCCATGTATCTTTATTGATTTTGTGTCTGGTATATCTTTTTCGAGCCCGTTTCTTTCAGTCTATGTGTGTTTTTCTAAAGTGGGTTTCTTGTAGGCAGCATATAGCAGAGTCTTGGTTTTTATCCATTCAGCTAACCTACCTCTTTTGGCTTGAGAATTTAATCCATTTACATTCAAGGTTAGTATTGATAGATAAGAACTAACACTGAGGGGTAGGCACTGTGGCACAGTGGGTTAATGCCCTGGCCTAAAGCGCTGGCATCCCGTATGGGCACTGGTTCCTGTCCTGGCTGCTCCAGCTGTCTGCTATGGCCTGGGAAAGCAGTAGAAGATGGCCCAAGTCCTTGGGCACCTGCAGCCACTTGGGAGACCGGGAAGGAGTGCCTGGCTCCTGGTTTTGGATTGGTGCAGCTCTGGCCATTGTGGCCAATTAGGGATTGAACCATTGGATGGAAGACTTCTCTCTCTCTCTCTCTGCCTCTCCTCTCTCTGTGTAACTCTGACTTTCAAATAAATAAATCTTAAAAAAAAATAAGAACTAACACCAGTCATTTTGTTTTTTGGATACAGATAAACCTGTTCATTAGTCAATTTGGAAGTGTCGTGTGTTTTCATGATGTTCATTAAAATGCATGACCTCCTCCAGAATTTCTTTTTTTCAAAAGGTTTATTTATTTTAAAGAGTTACAGAGAAAGAGAAGGAGAGGTAGAGAGAGAGAGAGAGAGAGAGAGAGAGAGGTCTTCCATCTGCTGTTTCATTCCGCAGTTGGCCACAATGGCTGCAGCTGTGCTGATCTGAAGCCAGGAGCCAGGAGCTTCTTCCAGGTCTACTATGTGGGTGCAGGGGCCCAAGGACTTGGGCCAACTTCTACTGTTTTCTCAGGCCATAGCAGAGAGCTGGATTGGAATTGGAGCATCTGGGACACGAACCAGCGCCCATATGGGATGCCAGCACTGCAGGCGGTGGCTTTACCTGCTTTGCCATAGCGCCAGCCCCCAGAATTTCTTGTATGTCTGGTCTGGGTTCCTGGAGAATTCTCTCAATTTTTGCTCATGTGGAAAATATATTTATCCTTCACCTTTAACGGATAGCTTTGATGGATATAATATGCTTGTTTGGATTTTTTTTTCTTTTAAGACCTTGAACACATCATTACACTCTCTTCTGGCCTATAGGGTTTCTGCTGAAAAGTCTACTGTTAATCTAATTAGTTTTCCTTTATATGTAACTGACACATCTCTATTACTATTTTTAGGATTCGCTCCTTTTCCTTATCTTTTCACAATTTTACTACAAATTGCCTTGGTGAATACCTTTTTTGGTTGAGTTTTCTTGGGGTTCTTTGAGCTTCTTGTATTTGGATGTCTATTTCTCTTTTAAGGTCTGGGAAATTTTCAACTATTACTCAATTTAGCAGGTTACCACTGCCTTTTTCCTTTTCTTCTCCTTCAGTAATACCTGTAGTATGGATATTTGGTCCTGTAATGATATCCTATATTTCACATACTTTCTTCATTCTTTTTCTTTTTTCTTTTTTTAAAGATTCATTTTTATTTATTAGAAATGCAGAGTTACAGAGAGGTAGAGAAAGAGAGAGAGAGAGGTAGAGACAGAGAGAGAGGTCTTCCATCTGCTGGTTCACTCCCCAGATGGCCACAGATGCGCTGATCCAAAGACAGGAGCCATTAGCTTCTTCCGGGTCTCCCACACAGCTGCAGGGGCCCAAGGACTTGGGCCATCTTCTACTGCTTTCTCGGCCATAGCAGAGATCAAGACCAGAAGTGGAGCATCTGGGACTTGAACTGGCTGGCACCCATATAGGATGCCAACACTGCAGGCAGTGGCTTTACCCAGTATGCAACAGCACCAGTCCCTTTATTCTTTTTCATTATTTTCTCTCTTTATTTGACTGATTGGATTATTTAAAAAATCTTGTCCTCAAGATCAGAATTCTTTTCTTCACTTGGTTAAGGCTCTCACTCATATTTTTTGCTTCATTTCAAAAATTTCTATTTGATTCTTCTTAGTGATTTCTATCTCCCCACAATCATTATTTTGAATTCTATATCTGTCATTTCATAGATTCACTGCAGGTCAGGATCTAATTTTGGAGTATTATGGTATTCTTTTGGAGGCATCAGGCTACCATTGCTTCTTCATGTCTTCTGTATCCCTACATTAACATCTGCACATCTGGTATAATCTTCCATTCTTCTTTATGGAATGAGTTTTATATTAACATAATAGAAGACGACAGAGCAAAGTCTCAATTCATTACATATATCATGTTAATGGACACCACAGGACTTCATTTAGTCTTCCTATAAGATTATTTCCTGTGCTTTTGCTCTTTGTGTTGAGAAGATTTTCAATCCCTGGAAAGTCAAATGAAGCCACTCTCCTATCTCAGAAAGTCAGTGTTTATCAGGGCGGGTGGTGTCCGGCTGAGCTCCTTTTGCTGATCTCTAAGTGCATTCTGGTAGGTAGAGGTCTGATTTCATGTGTCTCATTCTTCCCTCTTCCCCACCTGTTCTCACTGGTGTGTCCCTGCAGGTGGTTTTTTTTTTTTTTTTTTTTTTTTTTTTTTTTTTTTTTTTTTTTTTTTTTTAATGGAATTCTGCTTTGCCTGCACTGCACTGCAGAATTTCATCAATCAGTGGGGATCTTCTTTACCTCCTCCCACCACTCAGATAAGTCAGAGTAATAAAGCAGACAAGACAACCGATCAGATTTAACCAACCAACACATGACAGCCTAATTACTAGGGATTTTGGGGAAAAAGTTCATCACAGAATTTTTTTTTTAATTTTTTTTTTGCCTTTGTGACTTGAAGATTAGGATGTGGGGACATTGACCATTGAATGTGTTAATCAGCACACAAGGCCATAGAGGGAGATCACCAGGTAATTCAGTTTATTTTAGAGTTTGTATTCATCCTCCTCATTGATCCAAATCTGTTTTCTCCTTCAGCCTTACACATTTTTACCTTGTATTTCAAAGGCAGGGACGCAGATATGAAACAGTCTTAGGATCCCAGAAAATGCCCTCTTCTGTCTTCTGTATTTATCATTTGATATTTCACCCTGACAGCACACACAGAATCAGAGAACTGTACAGCACAATCCGACACCACTTTGCTTCCCTTTGGCTATTTTATTAGATAGACTTTATTCATTTTTGACCTCAGAAAGGCTGGCAATATGGTGCAGCAGGTTAAGCTGCAGCTTGGGTTGCCTGCATCCCATATTGGAGTGCTCTCTGCTAATGCACCTGTGAAGCAGTGGATGGTGGCTCAAGTACTTGAGTCCCTGCCACCAACATGGGAGACTTGGTCTGGCCCAATCCCTGTTGCTGTGGCCTTTTCTGGGGAGTGACATGGCAGATATAAGATCTCTTTTTCCCTCTCTGTCACTCTGCTTTTCAAACAAATAAGTAAATCTTAAAAAAAAAAAGGCTAAGAAGCAGATTATAAAAAGTAAACAGCAAATATTTGGAATATTTATTCCTCTTTTTTAAAGATTTATTTTATTTATTTGAAAAGTAGAGTTATAGAGAGATCTGCAGGGGAGGGGGAGAATCTCTTCCATCTGCTGGTTCTCTCCTGAGTGGCTCAATGGTTAGTGTTGGGCCAGGATGAAGCCAGGGGCCAGGAGCTTCTTCTGGGTCTCCCACAAGTGCTTGGACCATTTTCCACTGCTGTCCATTAGCAGGGAGATAGATCAGAAGTGGTTCTGCTGGAACAAAAATTGGCACCCATGTGGGATGCTGGTGTTGCAGGCAATGGCTTTACCTGCTAGACCACAACGTTGGACCCTATTTCTCCCTCAACCATTAAAAAAAATTACTCTTCTGTGTTAAAGCATATAAAAGTGTTAAAGTGAAATGGTATTTTAATTTAGTGTGTGTTGCATTTAATTGTAGTGGAATTCAGGTGATAACTCCTTTTTTCTTTGTTGTCTCAAAGGGATTCACACCGCTAAGGAAATGAACTCATTTATCTTTCTAGCAAAGCCATCCTGAATGGCTCTTCGTTGCACCATTGCCTACACTGGGCCTGCCACAGATTTTGGGTGTGTGGGGAAGACTTAGTCTATACCACTTTTACTCTTCTGGCTTTGCATGAATAACCATGAAAAAGTTGCAAGAAATTTTTCACTGAAGATTTCCACATACAGTCCCCAAGCCAGACAGACATGGTGGTGAGGATGCAAATGAGGGTGATCAGAATGGAAAATGGAAGGGCCTGCCTGGGTCTCTCTGTCCAGGCCTTTGGAAAAGGACATTTCCTCAGATAGGAACAGTGCCCCGTGTGGAACCTGCCACCACCATTCCTTCAGCTGTCCTTTTGTTTTCCGTTTTACTTCCTTATTTTCTCCCCTAGACTCCCACACTTACCCTTTGTGGAGTGGATAATTTCTTAAGGAGTGGCAGTTCCCAAGTAGCCTCTTATTCACTGGGCATTAGGAAAATCAAATCTAGAATCATAGCAATTTTCTTCTCTACTTCTCCCCTCCAGCTAGAAGAAAGGAAAAATGTCTAGTTCTGAGATTAGAGGACATCAAGATTGACCTTCTACATTGCATAACAATTTGACTAGCTTGTTTTCCGACTTTCCTTCTTTGTCCTTGTACAGCTTAAAAAATACATATCTTGCCTTGAAATGTAATTGACATATCAAACTGCTTAGATCTCTAGGTAAGGCCTTCACCTAGTCATCTGGTCTTATTATCGCCATTCCCATCTCTAGTATGACGTAATTCAACCTATGATGCTTAGAGAGTATTGGTACCTTATCTAACTTTGGATTGCTTTACATCACTCTCTTGCACTAATTTAACTCAAGAATGTGCTCAGTCCACTTTTCCATGTTCTTAAATTTCTCCCTGGGCCTGTACCTTGGAGGGAGGGATGGGAGCCAAACAGCAGACCACAGTAAGAAAAGGGACAAATGCAGAAATGAGCAAAGGGTAAAATAAAAATCAAGTGGGATCTCACTACAATGCCTATATTTTGGTGTGTATCTTTTTAGCTGTTTTTTCTTATGTATGTATATTTGTAGCAAAATAAAAATTATTATTACCTCAAAAAAAAAGAGTTTATGGCTTAGCTGGAATGCAAAGTGTCACTTGGCTTGTTGCTTTGGCTTTGGTTCTAGGTGAGCCCAGCATTGTAGACTCTGATTGATTTCTTTTGTCTTAATGTCGGCTGTATCCATAAGTGACACAGTGATGTAGTCTGCTGCAGTTTGTAGGGATAGAATTGTGGCTTTGAGATGAATGTACATTTCCTAGGGTATGTATCTTCAGTTCACAGAGTTTGGTGTCAGTCTCCCTAGGGATTGTGACAGCCAGGGCCTTGTTCTTGGCTTGCAAACCTGAGTGATGCTGGAGCTCGTGGCAACAATTTATTAGGCTCTAGGACTATGTGACATAGATGGGCCCTTCCTCAGGTACTGCTAGAAGAGTCCAACTGGTACTGTGGCTTATAACGTCAACAGCCCTCGTTCTTGAACTAGGGGATGTGAACTGAATCCTGTTCTAGTGCTACAGGATGATTACAAGGTATACAGGAGATTTTGCTCTGACGGATATGAGTGCAGAGAGGTAGAATACAGGTAGGTTCTTCCCTAGGCCCACAGGTAGATTTCAGTGGGACTTGGACATTTAAAACATACCATCACAGTCCTTGTGTTGCAGGGTACAGTGGGGTCATTCCCAAGATATCCCAGGGTGGGAACAAATTTTTTTTTTTTCGGCTGCTTTTGATGCTAGTCCCCAGAAGCTGTGGAAAATCCCTCTGTATCCTGTAGAGTGAGTGAGTGTAGCTCTGGGGCTAATGCCCCAAAACTTCCACAGTTGCAAGATGCAAGGAATCTGTGCTTTGCCCTGACTCTGACTGATTCTGGTAGGAACAGAACAGATGCTTGCTGTGTGACTTTTCATTGCAAGTCTGCCACTCTACAGGGCTAGGAGAGGGAAATACAGTATTGTGGCTTCCTTTCTTCAAGTGCTGTAGTTGCTCAGACACCGGTTAGCTCTTCAGACTGTTATTTTGGAGGAGTTTTTAAAATATATATATATATATATATTAATCCTTTTAAAAATATTTGGTAGAAAGTGCCTGTGAAACCAAGAGCTAGGGACTCCATCCAGGTCTCTCACATGGGTGGCAGGGGCCCAAACATTAGACCATCTTCTACTACCTTCCCAGGTACATCAGCAGGAAGCTGGATTGGAAGCAGAGTAGCCAGGGTTCAAACCAGCACTCCATCTTACACTACTGTGCCACAGTGCAGCCTCTGAAGAATTTTTTAGATTAAACTTAGAATCATTCTGTCAAGTAAAAAAAAATCCTAATAGATTCTTATATAATTATGTTCACTTATCTGACATTAATTTAAAAACATTCATTGTTTCATGTGGCAGGCATGGATTCATTTAAATGTAGGCTCAGTGGAGAGAACTGATAACTTTACAAAAAATTTTAAACATAAGAACAGTTTTTGTTTTTCCATTCATTCAAGTCTCTTTTTATGTCCCTGAATAAGGTTTATAGCTACATTCATAGAAGCCATGCACCTTTTTAAAATAATTATTACATATTTTTTATTTTGATATGAAAGGTAGAGAGAAAAAGAATTCTGCCATTTGCTGAAGTATCCTGAGAATGAAATAATGTTACTAAAGTTAAATATTTAAACAATAAAAATAGACAAAGATACATAACAAAATATTCATTTAATATTGCACTAAGCCCTTCATATATGACTTTATTTAATACTTTCAATATAAATATTTCCATTTTGCAGATGAGTAAACTGAGGCAGAGTTCATCAGTTAGTATGTGGCAGAGCTAGAATGAAAATTTTGGTCTGTTTGAGGCCAAGGTCCAGAAATTCAGAAACAACAGAGAGACTCTCAACTTAATAAAGCAACAGAAAAATCCTTTTGAAACTGCTACCATTAGCCAATGCTCTCATTCTTTTTCCTCAATTGCAGTCATTCAGTTCCTTGTCTGGCAGACCTCACACCAGGGCAGGGATGGCAACAAAATTTGCAGAATGAAAATGCATGAATCCTTGTTCAAAATCTCTTATGTATTTCAGGATGGCAATAGCAGAACATTAATCCAAGCATGGGACCTCTCCAGGAGTGGGGACTCTGTACCATTGCACAGGTCACATGCCCATGAAGCCTTCTGCACAGAGACTGGTTTTCTTTTCCTCTGAAATGTAGTTATCTTTTCAGTCATTTTTGTTAACAGAGAAATTAAAAAATAAAATTCTTTGTGACAGGGAATAATAACTGGTTTTTAAACATCTCCTGGTGCCATTTAAGAAAGCTGACTCCTACTATTTGCTGAGCATGCTGATGTGAGTAAGGATGCAAATTAGATGTTAAGAGGATGAAATTATTCTGTATGTGAAAAACAGTGGGGGAAGGGAAAGAAACTGGGGACTGGTTTGCAGAGAAGATGATCTGAGGAAAAGTTTAGGACATTGGCTGACGAGAGATTTTGGAGCCAGGGAGAAAGCGAAGGGGAACAGTTGTCTTGGGAAAGAAAAAACAGAAATATGAAAGGGGGTTTTATAGAAGTTTTCCAGATGCCAAATGATATCAGTCTTGTTCAGCTTCATGATAGGTTTGATACGCTACTTGTATTTTTTCTTCTACACATTTAAGTAAATACATAGATAACAAAGATTAATACATCCATATGTTGTGAATCTAGGTTCCACCTAAAATTCTTGGGTACTGTTAGTGGTACTTTGAGAAATACTGATCAAATGTCCTGGAGTAGAGAAGAAACCACAGGTGGAGGGCAGGTTAAATATGTTCAAGACTTGTTCAGGATGCCACTGATGACATTTATTTGGATAAGGAACTTGAATTGCCTCAATGATTTCAGATTGAAATGGCCAAAAGTTTGATAATGATTAAAAACGTGTAAACCTAGAAGGTGCCATATGCCATCTGTATGCAGGAAACTTGGGTGGTTTTTTGAAATATAGAATGAAAGTCAGGGGCTGGTGCTGTGGCACAGCAATTTAAAGTCCTGACCTACAGCGCTGGCATCCCTTATGGGTACCTGTTCAAGCCCCAGCTGCTCCACTTCCAATACAGCTCCCTGCTAATGTGCCTGGGAAAGCAGCAGAGGATGATTCAAGTCTTTGGGCCCCAGCACCCGCATGGGAGACTCGGAAGAAACTCCTGGCTCCTGGTTAAGGATTGGCCCAGCTCCAGCTGTTGCAGCCATTTGTGGAGTGAACCACTGGATGGAAGGCCCCTCTCTCTGTCTGTCTCTACCTCTCTCTGTGACTCTGTATTTCAAATAAATAAAATAAATCTTAAAAAAACGAAAGCCAGGTGTGAAAGGGGAGTCAGAGCCATCTGTGCTTCACCTCAGGCTAAGGTCAAGCTTTTCCAGCAGCGGCTGGAGGCTAGAGTATTCTGAAGTTTAGGACCCTAAGTTGAGGGGCCAGTCTATCCTGGAGCAACTCCAGAGAACACACCACTTTCTAAATAGGACCTAAAGTGGAGACTCAGGCTGCAGGATACTGCTGCCAGGCAACACTTCATATGGTGGGCTAAGTCAAGTAGCAACAACAGTCAGTTGGGGAAGGTGCACACAGAGCAAACAAAGGGCAATACAGTGCAAAAGTCCAACTATAAAAGTCTTCCAACTATAGCGCTCTTCTTGTGTCATGAAGAAGTAGAAAATTAAGAGATTACCTCCCTCCAAAAATAGACTCAGACTATATGGATGAATGCTCTCAAACCTTTAATTTATCAAATAGTTTCTGTGATGTTTAAACTGTGTAATTATGGGAAACAGTATAAAAGCCTTCCTAGATTATTTTATGAAGTAGATATAACTATCATGCCAAAAACTACTTACAGAGCACACAAAAGAAAACTACAGAAAAATTTTACTTAGGAATATGTATTCACAAATCCTACCTAGACCTTTATAACTTGTGGGCTTTACTTCAGAAATACCAGAATATTTTAACATCGGAAAATATATTCATATTCAATATTTTGTAGTAAGCCATGACTGTAAGAATGTCTTTAATTTAATAAGAAATATCTATTTTAAATCAGCAGCTAATGTCAAACTTCATAATAAAATACTAGTACATTCCCATTAAAATTAGGAAAGACTCAAGAGCATTCATTATCATAGCTGTTACTTAATATAGTTTTAAGAGTTCTAGGTAATGCAAAGAAAGAAGAGAAAAATTAGTTGTGAATACTGGAAAGAGAGGAGACAAAACCATCTATTAAACCATCTATAATATGATTCTTCATCTGGAATGAAACTGAAGAACAGTGTGATAACCAATAGTCAAGGTCAGAAAATACATGAACAAAGATAAGTAGATCCCTTAGTAATCAGCTAGAAAACATGGGAAGATAGATCATATTCACATAGCAAAATATGTGTGATACCTGGGAATAAACATAATAAGAATAGTTCAGGATTTGTGGAGGGAGGGCGGAATGAGGAATGGGCATCTGGCACAGTGGTTAAGTCACCATTTGAGATGCCTGCATCACACATTAAAGTGCCTGGTCCAAGTCCTGGCTCCTCTGCTTCTTTTTTTTTTTTTTTAAGATTTTTAATTATTTATTTGAAAGTCAGAGTTACACAGAGAGAGAAGGAGAAGCAGAGAGAGAAAGAGGCCTTCCATCCATTGGTATGCTCCACAATTGGCCGCAACGGCCGGAGCTGTGCCGATCCAAAGCCAAGAGTTAGGAGCCAGGAGCCTCCTCCAGGTCTCCTACACGGGTGCAGGGGCCTAAGGACTTGGGTCATCTTCTACTGCTTTCCCAGGCCATAGCAGAGAGCTGGATCAGAAGTGGAGCAGCCGGGACATGAACCAGTGCCCGTATGGGATGCCAGCACTGCAGGTAGTGGTCTCACCTGCTATGCCACAGCTCCAGCCCCTCCTCTGCTTCTGATCCAGCTTCCTGGTAATGCACATTCTGGGAAGACATGAAGTGATGGCTTAAGTATTTGGGTCCTTGCTATTCATGTAGGAGATGCAGATGGAATTGTGTGATTTGGCCTGGAGTTCCCCAGCTGTTGTGGGATTGGGATATTTATTTTTTTTATAAATCCTGTAATTCTCTTAATAGCAAATATGGCTAGTTTTGTATTTATATTTAAGCTACAGTTTCCACTTTAACTAAATAATATTTATGTAAAAGTGAGGTAGTTTACAGAGAAAAATGAATAACATTCAAATAATCAAATGTTATGAAGGAATAATGCAAATGACTGGGGCAGGAGAAATACCTACCTAATGAAATTTTCTCATTTTGAGACAAGTTACCTAAAGTCTAAAGAGATAAAGTGACTCATGAAAGCACAAAGCAAGCTGGTGACAGAATCAGAACAACTCCTAGTTTAGGGCTTCTCCAGCTGTACCATGTGCTCTCAGGGTAAAAGCAAGAGCAAGCTTGGAGCTTAATCAGGTACATGGCAGGCTGTCTCTAGATCATCTAGGTGCAGTGTTTCATTATCTCCCTGAAGATAACAGATAAATAAATTGTAGTATACACAGAAAATAATTGCTGGGTTTCATCCCCATAACTAAAGACATTTGAAAATATTACCTATTAGCCTATTTTTTTTTAACTTTTATTTAATGAATATAAATTTCCAAAGTACGATTTATGGATTACAATGGCTTCCCCCCCCATACCATCCCTCCCACCCACAACCCTCCCCTTTCCCACTCCCTCTCCCCTTCCATTCACATCAAGATTCATTTTCGATTATCTTAATATACAGAAGATCAGCTTAGTATACATTAAGTAAGGATTTCAACAGTTTGCTCCCACACAGAAACATAAAGTGAAAAATAATAGATGATTTTTTTTAAATGATGATGAAATCAGATCAGACCTATTGTCATGTTTAATCCCAGTGAGAGTCAAGTTGGGAGTTGATAATTTCTTTTCTTTTCTTTTTTTTCTTTTCTTTTTTTTTTTTTTTTACAGAGGATCAGTTTAGTATGCATTAAGTAAAGATTTCAACAGTTTGCACCCCCATAGAAACACAAAGTGAAATATATTGTTTGAGTACTCGTTATAGCATTAAATCTCAATGCACAGCACATTAAGGACAGAGATCCTACATGAGGAGTAAGTGCACAGTGACTCCTGTTGTTGACTTTACCAATTGACACTCCTGTCTATGGCATCAGTAATCTCCCTATGCTCCAGTCATGAGTTCCCAAGGCTATGGAAGCCCTCTGAGTTCTCCGATTCTTATCTTGTTTAGACAAGGTCATAGTCAAAGTGGAGGTTCTCTCCTCCCTTCAGAGAAAGGTACCTCCTTCTTTGAAGACCTGTTCTTTCCACTGGGATCTCACTCACAGAGATCTTTTGCCAGAGTGTCTTGGCTTTCCATGCCTGAAATACTCTCATGGGCTTTTCAGCCAGATCTGAAAGCCTTTAGGGCTGATTCTGAGGCCAGAGTGCTATTTAGGACATCTTCCATTCTATGAGTCTGCTGAGTATCTCACTTCCCATGTTGGATCACTCTCCCCTTTATTTATTCTATTGGTTAGTATTAGGAGGTACTAGACTTGTTTATGTGCTTCCTTTGACTCTTAGTCCTTTCATTATGATCAATTGTGAACTGAAATTGATCACTTGGAGTAGTGAGATGGCATTGGTACATGCCACCTTGATGGGATTGAATTGGAGTCCCCTGGTATGTTTCTAACTCTACCATTTGGGGCAAGTCAGCTTGAGCATGTCCCAAATTATACATCTCTTCCCTCTCTTATTCCCACTCTTATGTTTAACAGGGATCACATTTCAGTTAATTTTCAACACTTACGAATAACTGTGTATTAATTACAGAATTAAACCATTCATATTAAGTAGAACAGACAAAAAAAATTCTAAGAGGGATAATGTATTAAGTTGTTCATTAACAGTCTGGGCTATGCTGATCAAGTCACCGTTTCCCATAGTGTCCATTTCACTTCAACAGGTTTCCTTTTTGGTGTTCAGTCAGTTGTCACCGATCAGGGAGAACATATGGTATTTGTCCCTTTGGGACTGGCTTACTTCACTCAGCATGATGTGTTCCAGATTCCTCCATTTTGTTGCAAATGACTGGATTTCGTTGTTTCTTACTGCGGTATAGTATTCTAAAGAGTACATATCCCATAATTTCTTTATCCAGTCTACTGTTGATGGGCATTTAGGTTGGTTCCAGGTCTTAGCTATTGTGAATTGAGCTGCAATAAACATTAGGGTGCAGACTGCTTTTTTGTTTGCCAATTTAAATTCCTTTGGGTAAATTCCAAGGAGTGGGATGGCTGGGTCGAACGGTAGGGTTATCTTCAGGTTTCTGAGGAATCTCCAGACTGACTTCCATAGTGGCTTGACCAGTTTGCATTCCCACCAACAGTGGGTTAGTGTCCCTTTTTCCCCACATCCTCTCCAGCATCTGTTGTTGGTAGATTTCTGCATGTGAGCCATTCTAACCGGGGTGAGGTGAAACCTCATTGTGGTTTTGATTTGCATTTCCCTGATTGCTAATGACCTTGAACATTTTTTCATGTGTCTGTTGGCCATTTGGATTTCCTCTTTTGAAAAATGTCTATTGAGGTCCTTGGCCCATCTCTTAAGTGGGTTGTTGGTTTTGTTTTTGTGGAGTTTCTTGATCTCTTTGTAGATTCTGGTTATTAACCCTTTATCTGTTGCATAGTTTGCAAATATTTTTTCCCATTCTGTCGGTTGTCTCTTCACTCTCCTGACTGTTTCTTTTGCAGTACAGAAACTTCTCAATTTGATGCAATCCCAATAGTTGATTTTGGCTTTGACTGCCTGTGCCTCCCGGGTCTTTTCCAGAATTCTTTGCCTGTGCCAATATCTTGAAGGGTTTCTCCAATGTTCTCTAGTAACTTGATGGTGTCAGGTCGTAGATTTAGGTCTTTAATCCATGTTGAGTGGATTTTTGTGTAAGGTGTAAGTAGGGGTCTTGCTTCATGATTCTGCACATGGAAATCCAATTTTCCCAGCACCATTTATTGAATAGACTGTCCTTGCTCCAGGAATTAGTTTTAGATCCTTGATCAAATATGAGTTGGCTGTAGATGTTTGGATTGATTTCTGGTGTTTCAATTCTGTTCCATTGGTCTATCCATCTGTTTCTGTACCAGTACCATGCTGTTTTGATTACAACTGCCCTGTAGTATGTCTTGAAATCTGGTATTGTGATGCCTCTGGCTTTGCTTTTGTTGTACAAGATTGCTTTAGCTATTTGAGGTCTCTTGTGCCTCCATATGAATTTCAGCACCATTTTTTCCAGATCTGAGAAGAAGGTCTTCGGTATCTTGATTGGTATTGCATTGAATCTATAAATTGCTTTTGGGAGAATGGACATTTTGATGATATTGATTCTTCCAATCCATGAGCATGGAAGATTTTTCCATTTCTTGGTATCCTCTTCTATTTCTTTCTTTAAGGTTTTGTAATTTTCATCGTAGAGATCTTTAACGTCCTTGGTTAAGTTTGTTCCAAGGTATTTGATTGTTTTTGTAGCTATTGTGAATGGGATTGATCTTAGAAGTTCTTCCTCAGCCATGGCATTGTCTGTGTATACAAAGGCTGTTGATTTTTGTGCATTGATTTTATACCCTGCTACTTTGCCAAACTCTTCTATGAGTTCCAATAGTCTCTTAGTAGAGTTCTTTGGGTCCCCTAAATAAAGAATCATGTCATCTGCAAAGAGGGATAGTTTGAGTTCTTCCTTCCCAATTTGTATCCCTTTAATTTCTTTGTCTTGCCTAATAGCTCTGGCTAGAACCTCCAGAACTATATTGAATAGCAGTGGTGAGAGTGGACATCCCTGTCTGGTCCCAGATCTCAGTGGAAATGCTTCCAACTTTTCCCCATTCAATAGGATGTTGGCTGTGGGTTTTTCATAGATTGCTTTGATTGTATTGAGGAATGTTCCTTCCATACACAGTTTGCTTAGAGTTTTCATCATGAACGGGTGTTGTATTTTATCAAATGCTTTCTCGGCATCTATTGAGATAATCATATGGTTTTTCTTCTGCAGTCTGCTAATGTGGTGTATCACATTGATTGTCTTGCGCACATTAAACCATCCCTGCATACCAGGGATAAATCCCACTTGGTCTGGGTGGATGATCTTTCTGATGTGTTGTTGCATTCTATTGCTATTAGCCTATTTTTATTTCTTATTTTTGTCTGCCTTGAAAATGATGAAAAATAAGGATCGACTCAACAAACTACAGATAATTGGTGAAGTAGCTGAGAATGAACTCCAAGTTCCCAAACTCCTTGTCTCCTCATCCTATATGCTACTAGTCTATGTGCATCTCTAAAGACAGAGAGAGAGAGAGAGAGAGGGAGAGAGAGAGAGAGATACTAGTCTACATGTCTACATGCATAAATATAGCCTGAAAAGCCATGTGGTCTGGGAATCCTAATGACAATTCAAACTGGAGGCATCCCAGAATTACCTCAAATCACTCAACCTCTTGGTGGCATTACATCTAAGAGAACACAGAAGTCTCTGTCTATGAACAAGAAGAGATTTTTAGTTCCAGAACTACATACTTTCACTGTTAATTCTCCAAGGTCATGGCCAAATTATTTTACCTACTGGTGGATATTAGTTTGATGTTATAACAAATGTCATAAACTGGATTGTTTAAAACAGAATTTTATTGTCTGGTGGTTAAAAGTCAAAATCAATGTGTTAACAGAGTTGGTTCCTACTAAGAGTTGTTGAGAGAAGGCCTCTTTCTTTGGGTTATAGATGTTTATCTTATCCCTGAGTCTATTCTATAGATATTACCTCTGTGAGCATCTGTGTCTGTGTCCAGACTTCCTTTCCTTTTTTTTTTTTTTTGGATCTGCAGAGTTAGACAGTGAGAGAGAGAGAAACAGAGAGAAAAGTCTTCCTTCTGTTGATTCACCCCCCCTCAAATGGCCACTACGGCCGGCGCGCTGTGCTGATCTGAAGCCAGGAGCCAGGTGCTTCCTCCTGGTTTCCCATGCGGGTGCAGGGCCCAAGCACTTGGGCCATCCTCCACTGCCTTCCCGGGCCACAGCAGAGAGCTAGACTGGAAGAGGGGCAACCGGGACAGAATCTGGCGCCCCAACTGGGACTAGAACCTGGGTGCTGCTGCCGCAGGCGGAGGATTAGCCAAGTGAGTGGTGGAGCCGGCTCAGATTTCCTCTTTATGTAAGGACAGCAGTCATACTGGATTATAGCCCCCTCTAGATGAACTTTTTTTTAACCTTATCACCTTCATGAAGATGCTGTCTCCAAATAGGGTCATAGTTTCAGGTACTGGGATTAAAATTCCAATATTTTTGGAAGAGGCAGGGAACAATACAAGCCCTAATACAAGGCACTTAGTTATATTAATAAAGTGAAAAAATTCTAAATGCAAAATTATGTGTTTTTTTTTTTTGACATCCAGAGTGGACAGTGAGAGAGAGAGACAGAGAGAGAAAGGTCTTCCTTTGCCATTGGTTCACCCTCCAATGGCCGCCGCGGCCGGCGCGCTGCTGCTGGCACACCGCACTGATGCGATGGCAGGAGCCAGGTACTTATCTTGGTCTCCCATGGGGTGCAGGGCCCAAGCACTTGGGTCCGTCCTCCACTGCACTCCCTGGCCACAGCAGAGAGCTGGCCTGGAAGAGGGGCAACCGGGACAGAATCCGGCGCCCCGACTGGAACTAGAACCCGGGGTGCCGGCACTGCAGGCGGAGGATTAGCTTAGTGAGCCACGGCGCCGGCTTTAAGTAAATAAATAAATCTTAAAAAAAAAAAAGAAAGGGGTGAATTTAATAAATGATGTTAGAAGGGCTGGAAAAAATGTATCCCTACTTCACAACATAGTCTAAAAATATATTTCAGGTGAATTAAATATCTTAATTTAAAAAGGGAAGCTGCAAAACTTTTAGAAGTATTGAAGTTCAAATGTCTTTCTAAATATGACCTGAAAGGCAAAAATTTTAAGAGATAGATAGATTTGATTCCATTGAAAAAAAAAAAACTTATGAACCTCCCCAAACACAGCAATGATGGCTCAAGTAATTGGATTCATTCCACTCATTTGCAAGACCTGTATGGTGTTCAGGGCTCTGGACCACGGCTACAACCCAGTCCTAGCCCATTGCTGGTATTTGGGGAGTAAACCAGTAGATGAGGAGTGTGCTCTCTCTCTGTCTCTGCCTCTTATATTAATAAATAAAAATGTACAGGTAACTGACTATCTTGAAAAATATTTACAACATGTAGCAGATTAACAGTTTAAGTTCTCTGCTATGTAACAAATGAATGGACGATAAATGCTTATTAATGACTATAGGTACAAATTAAGGTAAAAGAAATTTTGTTTTATCTTGGTTGTCAAATTGGCAAATTATGAAAATAAAGGCAAGAGTGAAAGAAAACTGGCACTTGCCTTTACTACTGGCAGAAGTGTACTTTGTGTTAACCTTGCTTGAAGGATTTTTTTTTTTGGATATGGTTAATAAGCATTCCTTATACATTCATCTTAAAGAATTTTTGTGAATATCTGCAAATATATGGCTCCAGTGATAATCATTTCAAACCAATGATAACCCAATGATAATCATTTCAACATTCTTTATAATATCAATAAATTGTAAAGAACCTGAATGTCTTCCTGAGGGGAAATGGTTAACTCAGTTATAATTGAGTCATATAATGGACTACTGTGACATTATTGGATTGTTGGGAACAATCCAATAGTACAAATTGTGCTATCCTTTCTTTAATACAGGAGGGAAATTGTGCAAATAAGACTAAAATAGATTCTTTGAAGTAATGAGAAAGAAGGATAAGGAAGGTTTTACATTGTATAAAGATCAGTATACAATGAAGCCAACGTATTTGCCAAAGAGGTTCTGTAATAGTATCTGATTTAGTTGTGATCTATACCATTTCCAATTTGTCAGTTAATTAAGCCTCTAAAAAACAATGCTTTTGTCAGGCAAGTTCATATACTATAAACCAGTTAACAAAATAATAATGGCATGTGTCAGAGTATAGCTTAAGCATTTAGAAATGTAATATATTTTCAGTTTCATAGCAGAGTCACATTCTGGTTGTTAATAATGTCTAAGCTGTTATTTAAATATAATATCTGTTACCTGTTAGAGTAACAGATAATTTTTTTTTATTTATTTGACAGATAGAGTTATAGACAGAGAGAGACAGAGAGAAAGGTCTTCCTTCCGTTGGTTCACTCCCCAAATGGCCACTAAGGCCGGCGCTGCGTCGATCTGAAGCCAGGAGCCAGGTGCTTCCTCCTGGTCTCCCACGTGGGTGCAGGGGCCCAAGCACTTGAGCCATCCTTCACTGCCCTCCTGGGCCACAGCAGAGAGCTGGACTGGAAGAGGAGCAACTGAGACTAGAACCCGGCGCCCATATGGGATGCTGGTGCTGCAGGCGGATGATTAACCAAGTGAGCCACGGCACCGGCCCCCAGTCTAATTAATTTAAGCGAAGGCAATTACCATTAAAAGGTTTTTGAAAGTGATGGATACTTTATATGTTAGGTCTGATCATTTAACTTCTTTTTAAGGAACCTCAAATTCTGAATCTGCAAATGTCCTGCGGAACGATGACCATGCTGATGAACAATCTCTGGAAGGAGAATCCATGTGGGAATCTCTGTCGCAATTTTTCTTTCCAACAAGTAAGTTCTTGTTCGATCACCACTGCTCCCACCCCACCCCACCCAACCACTGTCCTTGTTTTGAAAACAGTAGTTAAATGTTTAGGAAGCACTATAGTGTAGAGGATTGGAGTGGGATAGAACTGAGTTTGCAAAATTTATAATGCATTCTGTAAAGATCTGTTACTCTTTAAAAAAATACTTTTCCTTTACAAATGTCTAAACCTTTCCCAATTTATCTTAGTGGCATTGCCTAAGATTAGTCATTGACCCAGTGTTATGAAATCCTAGTCTTTTGTAGCATTAGGTAGGATACTATGTGGCTCTGATGTTACAGAATATAGCAGATGTTCTCCCATCTGTTTTAATGATAAAAAGGCCTGGTTTCGAGTCATATCATCGTTTTGTGATTCTGTATATAATGTGTTTATCAAGCATATGATGACCCTTGAGAATTATTAACCACAAATAAACACATTTTATTTTTTTTATTTTGTACAGCATGTGATGCCCTTTCAAGGAGAAGCTTCATATAAATTGATATATGTGAATTATAAAATAAACCTTTCATTAAAATAATGACTAACTTATAGTAACAGAATTTGATATATGCATATAAGCACAGAATTTTATCCATTGTTTGATTCCAGTCTCTACCACTGAATTCTATGATTTTATATAAATGTCTTTATGTTTCTTATTAAGTACAAAATAGACACTATGATAGCTACTGCCAATGAGAGGAGCAAATTAAATGAGCTCCTAAAATAACAAAAAATACTGCCATGGTCAAAATGAGTGAAACATAAAGAAGTCTGAGAGGGTGTTATGTTGCATATACTAAGACAGTTGTTTAGGGCATGCCAAAGTTGAATCATGATCAACAACAAATAATGATTTATGCTTTAAAAGCTTATGAAAATAGCAGATGTAAACTGTCATGTAGTTATCTATAATAACTACATTATACAAATACTGAAACCACCTTTTAAAATAACCTAAATAAGATATCTGAATTTCTCAAATATTTCTCCAACCTGGCACAGTAAGTGAAGTCAAAATCAATTGTATGAAATAATAATTTTGCCCCCCAAAATCAAATTGTTTCATTTTAATAGAAATAACTGACCTAACTGGGTTCAAATCTTTGAAAATCATAATTAAATATTTATAAAATATACATACTGTCTTCTTTGAAAAGAATAGCTATAGGTTTATAAAATGTGAAATATTTTGACATTTATTTTCTCTCCTGTATAATTGAAAACAAATACTCTTACCACTTAAGCATTACCAACGAAAGTGTCTACTGATTTTTCATTAGATTGATGTTTATAAAGCATTCATCTCTTGCAGAATAAAATGATAGCCTTGAGACAGATGAGCAGGGACAGTTGAGCAGTTAGTTGATCCTTCTCCCTTTGGACAAAAAGCTATACTTAAACTTGATAAAAATTGTTCTGCCCTTTTGTTCTTTGAAATTACAAGTAATTTCAAAATTCTTAATAATGTGATTCTGAACATTAGTTTTAATATTTAGCATAAAGTCTATCAGCTGCAATTTAAATATAAAATATTAGAAGCTTGGCATTATAAGGGAACTTAAAGATTATGCCATCTAGTCTCTTATGATTTTTTAAAAGATTTATTTATTTGGAAATCAGAGTTACACAGAGAGAGGGAAAGAGAGAGAGAGAGAGAGAGAGAGAAAGCAAGTGCTTCCATCTGCTGGTTCACTCCCCAGATGGCCGCAATAGCCCGGCCTAAGCCAGGAGCCAGGAGCTTCATCCAGGTCTCCCATATGGGTACAGGGGCCCAAGCACTTGGGCCATCCTCTGCTGCTTCTCTAGGCATATTAGCAAGGAGCTGGATTGGAAACGGAGCAGCTGGGACTTGAATAGGTGCCAGTATGGGATGTTGGTTGTAAAGATGGCTTAACCCGCTGTGCCACAGTGCCAACCCCTAGTCTCTTATGATTTAAACCCTCTTTATTACATTCCAGGAAAGTGATGTTTGAATAATGCCAATGGTAAGAAACTCAGCATGTGGGAAATCCATCCATTCTCTGATTAGCTCCTGATTATTGTCACCCTTTTCTGGGTATGTGATACCTGTAATTGTATGTGTTCCACATACAGTCCACTATGTAGGAGGAGAGTCTCTCTAGGCCAGGAAGAAATGAAGAACAAATTGTTTACAGTATTTAATAGTAAAGTAGGATAAACTCTCACATGTCTAAAATGCTTGGGAAATGAATATCCAGGACAACTGGTAATGCGTTAAATTGTGATCTTGCACAAGTTACGTTGATTCCTTTAATTACTTATTTTTAAAATGGAGTTTGTAAAACTCAGTCTGGGAGTTTGTTGCAAAGATTAGTAGTAATGTGTGTAAAGCAAAGTGTCTGGCCCAAATAGGTTCCTAATGCATTGTAACGATTATTATTTTTACCCTAACTTCAGGAATTGTCGATCTTTAATGAAAAGGAATATAATAAATATACTAAGAATTTAGAATTTTCTTAAGAGAATTATATTGTTCTTTGCTGATATTGAAGTACTTTAGAATGATTATAAATAATCAGTCATGGGCATGGGCATTGTGGCACAGCAGGCTAAGCTGCCTCTTGAGACAGCGATATCCCATATTAGAGTGCTGATTTAGGTCCTAGATACTCCTCTTTTGATCCAACTCCCTGCTAATGTGCCTGGAGAGTAGCAGATGGTGGCTCATATATTTGAGTCCCTGCCACCCACGTGGGAGACCTGGATGAAGTTCCTGGCTTCTCAGCTGTTACAGCCATTTGAGGAGTGAGCCAGTGGATAGAAGATTCTCTCTCTCTCTCTCTCTCAGTCTCTATCATTTTTCCTCGTAAATAAAGAAAGAAATATTTTAAAGACAGTTAAAAATTTTAAATCAGTTTTAGTTTTAAAGTCTTAAGGGGCTGGCGTTGTGGCACAGTGAGTTAAGCCACTGCCTGCAGTACTGGTATCACACATGAGTGCTGGTTGAAGTTTATGCTGCTCCATTTCTGACCCAGCTCCTGCTAATGACCTAGAAAACTGTTTGGGCCCCTGCCACCAATGGGGGAAACTTGGATGAAGTTCTAGGCTCCTGGCTTTGGCCTAGCCCAGTCCTGACTATTGCAGCTATCTAGGGACTGAGGAAGCAGATAGAAACCTCTCTGCTTCTCTCTTTGTCTCTCCCTCTCACTACATCTGCCTTTCAAATCAATAAAAATAAAACCTTTTTAAAAAAGTCTCTAGTTGTTAACAATATAGGAAATTGGACTGACTCTTTTATGGCCTTAAGACATATTGTGGGGGTTGTCTCCTGTTTCTTATATAAAGAAGGATGTTTTTAAAATAGATATTTGAGCTTACAAGTGTTTTAGATTCAGATATGTCCACATTTATTGCGATTGCATAATTTTTAGTGTTCATTCCATAAATCATTGCCTATTCAAATTAGAGTCAGAACTTGAAGCCTAAAGGAATAATTTTAAAATTTAAAAGAATTTTAAAGAATTTTAAAATGTCGTGGTGCCATATGTTAAGTGTTCACAAAAAGTGGGTTAATACCAATAGTATCACTTACTTTACTCTCTAGCAGTAAACTATGTGAATTTTATTTGCATTCATTCTCATCAATGAATTTCTCTTATTTATTTATTTATTTATTTATTTGAAAAGCAGAGAGATAGAGAGAGAATGAGAGAGAGAGAGAGAGAATCTTCCATCTACTGATTCATTCCCCAAATGGCTGCAGCAGTGGGGGCTGAGCCAGGCCAAAGGCAGGAGCCAGGAGCTTTCTCCAGGTCTCCAACATGGGTGCAGGGGTTCAAGCACTTGGGTCATCTTCTGCTGCTTTCCCAGTCACATTAGCAGGGAGCTAGATCAGAAGTGGAGCAGCTGGGACTTGAAATGGTGCCCATATGGGACTGTGACACTGTAGGTGGGGGCTTACCCTTTTATGCCACAGCTCTGGCCCCCATTTCTGTATCTTAGTAAAATTAAGTGAGAGGATATCTGTGGCATCATTTTAACAAGGTGTGAGTTTTAAGGGAATTAGGTCTGTTGTTTAATTCCTCCTGTGTTATATTTGTATCACTACTACTTCATGATTTTTAAAACTACCTCACCAGTTATCTATTAATGACATATTTTTGCAGTTCACCTAAAATTGAAAAGGTGATATTAAATAATGATGTGTTGTTAATTTAACCCTTATTTTTCTTCATTCAGCACTATGTCGATGTATGACTTATTTTTTTCTTTTAATGTACCAGCTTAAATGTTCTTTTCTAAAGTTTTGCTTTGCAGTAATTGTTTAATAGGGAAAGTATTTCTTAGATGTGTTAATTCTCTTTCCTGAATTTCTGTTTTTAAAAGCATGCACTGTGAAGGAGAAGCAAGTGGTAAAGCCTTGTAATGGGAAGAAAGATCTTGGAGAGAGTGAATGTTTGAGATATAAGTGCTGCTTCTCATCATCCAAGACAACTAAGTTAAGATGCTTTGCCCCATTAAGAGACAGTAAGTACATTCTCTTCCATTTGTTTTATTTCTATTTTAAAAATTGAGAAAAACATCACAATGGAGTAAGATCACATTTGTGTCTTCCAGCTTCCCACTTAAAGGGCATCCCCAGCCCTAGAGCAATGCTGTCCTTAGAAAATTCTGAAGTGGTCAAGATTCATGAGCAGTTTCTGCTTAGGCTATAGGGAGTGACTATGACAGTTGAAAAACTAGTTTTCTTCCTTTGCTTTAGTCGCTGTCTTTTGTCCCATTGAGGTTTAACACTCAATGGCTGGGATACCACAGAGACAGAAAAGGAGGTGATCTCTTTCTTGCCCATCATAACAGGTCATGGTCCATGTGCCTATATAAGAGAACAGGTTAACAAGAGAAAAGCATAACACATTTATTTGATCATAGTTTTATCTGACATGTGAACCTGCCGATTGAAGAGCTAAAGGCACAGGGTGAACTTTCCATTTTTATACTTAGGTTCAATGGGTACAGAAAACTGTGTAGTAATATGATTGAATATAAAAGGTATGATATAATACAAATAGACTGATTTTTCTCTTAGTGATTTTTTTTACAAAGTTTTGGGGACTAAACCATCTGTTTTTTTTGGTTAGTGGGGATGCATTATCAGTTGGCTCTAGGATGAACAGATTTGATTTATGAAACACTAACAAATACTACAAAAAGGATGCATGCAAAATAATATCTTTGGTTAATATAGTCCTTTTTCAATTTATAGCTCTTTGTTAAACATCTAGTATTAATAATGGAAACTAAAACCTGATCATGAATGTTGTATTACAGTTTTAATACTGTCATATAATATTTATAATTCATTAATCACTTTGCCCTTTTTATTATTTGTGAAGAGACATTTGTTTCTTTTTTTAAAAGATTATTTATTTTACTAGAAAGTCAGAGTTACACAGAGAGAGATGGAGAGGCAGAGAGAAGGAGTCTTCCATCCGCTGGTTCACTCCTCAGTTGGCCATAATGGCCGGAGCTGCGCTGATCTGAAGCCAGGAGCCAGGAGCTTCTTCTGGATCTTCCCTGAGGGTGCAGGGGCCCAAGGACTTGGGCCATCTTCCACTGCTTTTCCAGGCCATAGCAGAGAGCTGGATGGGAAGTGGAGCAACCGGGACTTGAACCGGTGCTCATATGGGATGCCGACACTGCAAGTGGCAGCTTTACTGGCTATGCTGGAGCGCAGGCCCTGAGACATTTGGTTCTTGTAGAGGGAAAAATTGAACAATGACTTGCAATTCTCTAATCATATTAGAATACATTTCCCAATGAATATAAGACTAAAATATGCTTATTTACCTGCAAATTCTTGATTCCTTGTTTAATGTTTTGTAATTTGAAAGTAAACGTTTAAGAAGCCATTTCTTTCTTTTTTCTTTCTTTTTTTTTGCAATACTGATGGTTTTATTCATTGTTTCTGGAACTATTTTTATTAACTTTTTTATTGTTTCCACCAATTTTTATTTACAGAATATAAATCTCTTCAAAAAGATATATTCCTTCATTTAATCAATGGTAAAAAGGCTCATTATGCAGAAACAAAGCCTAAACATCATCACTTATATTTAAACAGAAATACAGATCATTAAAAGTATATGAACATAGGGGCCGGTGCCGCGGCTCACTAGGCTAATCCTCTGCCTTGCGGTGACGGCACCCCAGGTTCTAGTCCAGGTCGGGGCGCCGGATTCTATCCCAGTTGCCCCTCTTCCAGTCCAGCTCTCTGCTGTGGCCCGGGAAGGCAGTGGAGGATGGCCCAAGTCCTTGGGCCCTGCACCCCATGGGAGACCAGGAGAAGCACCTGGCTCCTGGCTTCAGATCGGCACGGTGTTCCGGCCGCAGTGCGCCGGCCGCAGTTTTGGAGGGTGAACCAACGGCAAAAGGAAGACCTTTCTCTCTGTCTCTCTCTCTCACTGTCCACTCCGTCTGTCAAAAAAATAAAGTATATGAACATAGAACACAAAATGTAGTTTTTACTTAAGCAGTTATGTGAATGAGGCTGTTTTTATGTTTCTTCACTGACAGCCCCATTTTAATCATTGAACAAATTGTATTTAAATTAACAGTAGTAAAAATGTAAAAATTCAAAATTAAACAGGAAACAACAACAAAAGAACAGGAAGTATCTTCATTATCAAACAGATTAACAAATTTGCAGACACTCAATACTTTCTGAGGCATATCAAAATACCTATATCAAAGGTTGCGTTCATTTGAGTGGTATCAATACATGTTCAGTGCTGAGACTATTTGTAGCCCTTACAGTATATACAAAGCATCATTAGACTACTGTGGTTCACATTTGAGAAACACAGATTTAAGTTTTATGCTACAACTTGCCAATTTAACATTACAGCTAATGCAGTGATAATTACTCATTTCATATTTTTTTCTTCTGAAATTCAATAAACAAGCTATTATTTTAGCACATGGAATAATGCCATGTGTTCTTCCTTATAATAGTAAACTTTAAAGTCCAAATACTTTGTGTCATGGAAATTTTACCTAAGCTGTACAAAGGCTTCCAAATACAGTGCAATCATAAAGTTTCTTCTTTGTAGATTCCATTACTTTATAGTTATTTTAGCACAGATAAATGCAGGACAGTACTCCAGATTATTGGGAAACAAAAATTTCAGTGTGTCACTACCTATATTTAAGTACGAACACACCACAACCACAACCATGGCAAGTAAATGCCCTCACATGTCCTCCATTGCTTCTGGGATTCCTTTCCACATCACAGGAGCTAGTTTAATGAATATCGTGGGGTCTCAACCTATCTCTGAAAGTTCCTTTATTAAAAATTTTGAAATTTAACTAATGGAACATCTACAGTCTCAATAAGCTAGTTTTTTTTTCTTACTCTTCACTAACTCGTTCAAATACACTATGTAATTTTTTAAAATTTTATAGACACCTTATTGAAATGATGAAATGACTCAAATACCATTAGTGGGTAAAATATTAACCAAAAAATGACACTAAGTGCATGAAGCACAGAAAAGAAGAACAGAATTTTAAGAGAAAAATCTAGTGAACACTGGAATTTTGGATGCCTCAAACACAAAAGGGTTCACAGTGCTTATAAGCACTGTCATTATTTTCATCCTTTAAGTAGCTCAAATCTTTATTTCATTTCTAATTTTATCCAGAAATAGAAACCTGATTCATTACATAAGTATCTTGTCAATGTTAGTTTTCAAGTATTCAAGTAATGCAAACCCAAGTATTTTCTTTTGTGGTAACAATACACTTACAGACTGAACTTCAAAGACAGGGAAAAATTCACTGAAGCCATTTCTTTTTTTTTTTAAGATTTATTTATTTTACTTGAAAGAGTTACACAGAGAGAGAAGGAGAGGCAGAGAGAGAGAGAGAGAGAGGTCTTCCATCCACTGGTTCACTCCCCAATTGGACACAACGGCTGGAGCTATGCGGATCTGAAGCCAGGAGGCAGGAGCTTCTTCTGGGTCTCCCACGTGGGTGCAGGGGCCCAAGGACTTGGGCCATCTTCTACTGCTTTCCCAGGCCATAGCAGAGAGCTGGATCAGAAGTGGAGCAGCTGGGACTTGAACCGGTGCCCACATGGGATGCCGACACTGCAGGCGGCGGCTTTACCCGCTATGACATAGCACCAGCCCCCACTTAAGCCATTTATTTACCGAGTTAACTTTTCATAGATTAATTTGTTTCTTGAGTACTTTAGAATGTATAACGTAGTGGAGGAAAAAGCACACTTACGACCTTAGGAAGAAATATATACTATGTATTGTAATAATATGGGTTTTTTAAAAAATATTTATTTATTTATTTGAAAGGCAGAGTTACAGAAAAAGAGGGAGAGAGAGAAAGAGAGACAGATAGACAGATTTTCCATCTGCTGGTTCACCCCCCAAGTGACTTCAACAGCCTGGGCTGTACTAGACTGAAGCCAGAAGCCTGGAACTCTATCTGGGTCTCCGACCTGTGTTGCAGGAGCCCAGGCACTTGGGCTATCTTCTGCTGCTTTCCTAGGTGTGTTAGCAGGAAGCTGAATTAGAAGTGGAGCAGCCAGGACCCAAACCATAGCTCATATGAAGTGCTAACATTGCAGGTGGCAGCTTAACCCACTGTGCCACAATGCAGGCTCCTGTAATAATCTGTTAACAAAGACAGTAGCATCATTTTGTTAACACTTCTATTGAGGGAGGAGCATATATTCAAAATGTAGCCCTTGTTTGTATTTCAGGAACATTTCATAAACTCCTGGTACTTATAGAATAGCAGGGATATTTACTTGTCATATAGGAATGCATCCTCATTTTACATTATTGACTGGTAGTTTTTTTTTTTTTTTTATAAAGTGTAGAACAGCTCAGACTTGCTTTTCTTGCTTAACTCATAAAAGTAACAGGATATAATTAAACCAACAGAGCCTACACAGATGCTGCGGATGTTTGGGGTTGGTGTGATCACCATGATCACCCTGGGATTTCTGCCCATTTATTGCTGCTCTCTTTGCCGGAGGAGGTAGGCAAACATAAACTTTTATTTGCTGATTGCTGAGTATATGTGGATATTTGTGTTGGCACATTTGTTCATATCCTTCGTGAAACCCAAGGATTGTGTTTGGGTTAATGTATATTTTTTAAAAAGGAAGTTATTATACTTTTCCAGATTCAAGATGTCCTTTTGTATAGTGTTCAGACATTTCTTCATAAAATAAAACTCCAATTAGATGGGAAAATAAATCAGCAAGCTGAGAATGTGTGGAATGGGAGTGGCTATTGAGTGCAAATCAGGATTCTTGGAAGTGTTAGCCTCCACTGATTCACCTTCCATTGGTTTTTAGTGGTCATCTACCACTGGATCTTAAATCCTTCATTTATCTTCAAGCCAGTTTGTACCAATTTTCTTCTTATAATCTTATATAAAATCTCAGCGGACACTAGTATGATGCTTCCATGTTTGCTTTTTATTAATTTTAAAAATTTTAATTTTTAATTAGTTTTTTAACAGATTCAATGTGATTTGTAGATACAATTGTAAGAATATAATGATTTTCCCTCTCTCCCTCCCTCCCTCCTCCTCTCTACCCCCAACTATTTATTTGGAAAACAGAGTTAGAGAGAGAGATCTTCTGTCTGCTGGTTCACCCCCCTAAAATGACCCCATTAGCTGGGGCTGGGCCAGGCCAGGAGCTTCATCTGGGTCTCCCACATGGGTACAGGAGTCTTAAACACTTGGGCCATCTTCTGCTGCTTTCCCAGGCAAATTAGTAGGGAGCTGTATCAGAGGTGGAGAAGCTGGGACTTGAACCAATGCCCATAGGAGATGCTAGTGCTGTAGACAGTGGTTTAACCCACTGCACCACAGCGCTGGCCCCCAGGTTTTTTTTTTTAACAATTAAAAGTTATGTACTTAATTTAGAGAGTGAGAGCAAGAGCGAGAGCAAAGAAAGGGGGGGGGGAGAGGGAGAGAGAGTGAGAAAGAGAGAGAGAGAGCAAAGTTAGATTATTAGCTGTTGCACTCCCCAAATGCCCAAATGCTTGCAGGTGCCAGGGTTGGTCCTGAGCCTGGCCAAAGCTGGAAGCTGTATACTTAATTCAGGTCTCCCACATATGTGATAAGAACACAATTACTTAAGCCATCACCATTTCCTCCCAGTATCTACATTAGCAGGAAGCTGGAGTCAGGTGCTGGAGCTGAGTATCAAACTCAGGGACTCTGATGTGGGACAAAGTCTTCTTTATGGCTAAGCCAAATGCCCTGCATGATGTATTTTTCTCTTTAATAGCTCCACATTTATTGGGACAAAATGAATGTAGAGGTATAGAGCAAGGCCAGAACTAGAATGAAGGGCTTGGAGCACAAATATTAAGGAAGTCCTCAACACTCTGTGTTGTACAGTGCAGGATTTACACTACTACAACCCTGTGAGTAAATATCTCTTTAAATTGTCTGCCAAAGAAAATGTGCCTGTTGAACATTAAACATTTTTGTTCCAGTTATTGGGAAAATAGTATATGAACTGTCAGAAAAAGGTTTTGATTTCACTAAAGATTTAGATCACATATTTACCTTACTTTCCATAAAGATCATCAGATCTTTGCTTATACCACTTTAACAGACCATTTGAAATCCACCGTCGGGTCAGATCATTTCAGCTATTCCAGCTTGCTTATGACAGTCAATTCTTTTCTCATACTTCATTTAGTTTCCTATGTGAGTGGGTAATCTTTGTTTTTTGATCTGTCTCTCTTCCGGCCAGATGATAGGAAGCAGTAAAATTTCTTTTATCCTTCCTTCTTCCCTTCAAAGCATGGTTCCATATTCAGCAACCCCATGAATAAAAATGAAATATTTGCTACAAATTGGTGGCTAGGATTATGCCATGCAATTTAAAGAATTTCTAGGATAATAAGCTTGGTATAATTTGATTTTATGGCCCTTGTGTTATGCCTCTGCCAAGGGGTTTTGTGGAGATGTTCAGGCCCATTGGATTTTTTCTCTAAAATGAAGTCCAAAGAATTATCACCTGATAAGAATATACTTTTTCTCCATAATACAAACTATTTGAGAAATTTAAACAATATAAGTACACATATTGACCATCATATATTTTGGTTTATTATGTTTTGTATATTTTACTATTTTGTGTAAGAGCAGTATGTCCTGTCATCCAGAGCTGCCTGTCATAACCCTGGAGCAGGTGGCAGTTTCAGCATAATTCTGAGCTTTCAAGAAAAATGGTAGTTCATATATGGGTCTCTGTTAGCTTTTACTAGTGAGCTGATTTTAGAGGCAAGGGGAATAATTTTGTAGCAATGGAAATCCCACCCCTGCTACTGAACAAGGAGCTAAATGGAAGACAAAGGCTGCAACACCCCTTTTGGGGGTAAGATAGCTCCTTATACCTATCACATTAACTCACTTCCTTTTCTCCATTTCAAAGAATAAAGGGGTAGATAAAATATTAGAGGGGGAAAAATAATCTCGTTCCAGGAAAATAGATGCAGCAACTAAAATCATCATGTGGTAGCTTAAGAAGAAGGAAAATAAAGCAGTCAAGCATAGTTGCTTGTCTAAATCAAAGGAGCTAAAAGCCAAGTGCAAATCTACAGTAATGATTTGGGCCTCTATTGGAAGAATGCTTTTGTTTTTTTAGCATTGGAAGATACCCTTAAGCTACTCTTCCTGCTGAGTCCTGTCTTATACATTAAATATGTGAGCATTCCTTTAGGGAAAGATGTTTGTAGCTTCCCTCTTTTTGCCTTCAGTTGAAGCAAAAATGGACAATATTTTGACTTTCCTTGGTTCCTGCAATGTGGACAGTGGCTTTTATTTTTAGATCGCACAAGGAGCTAACAATTGGCAAGTGTTGGAAGGAGAAAAATAAGAGATACTCTGAGCAGGGTGTAGAAAGCAAAGCAATTTAGGTGAAGGAGATAATCTCTCTCCAGAGCCAGATGCACTTCATTCTTCTGATGTCTAACTCATGTTTTCCACAGCTGACCATATTAAATTTGTGTTTGCTTGTGCTAGGTATCATGGAGGATATAGAACCTTAAGACATGGGCCCACTTTTAAGTAGTTTAAATCCACCTTAAAGCAAATCTCATACATAATAAATTTAAAGAACAAAACAAGATGGGATACAGATAAGGTAATACCAAATGTTCTGAAGTGGTGAAGATCAGGGTTGACTGGGAGAGTGGGAGAGTGGGAGAGACTCCACACAGGAGTGCCATTTGAGATGGATTTTGGGGACCTGAGGACAAGCTTTGAACTAGATGGGTAAGGGGCCTTCTCAAAGAATTCATTATACCCAGGTGAGGATTTCCTCACTATAGACCTCTTAAGTGCTTGTGATTTATAAGCAGAGCTGGCTTGCCATAGTCTGTAACTGAATTTCTGGTTTACTTCTGCTCAAGTTCAGATGTCATATGAACCAGGTACACAGAAAGCTGGAGCCTGCTTAAACTGGTTGCACATAAACAAAGGAGAGAAGAAAGCATAAGTGAAAAGCTTTCTAAGAATTTGCTACTAATAGAATTGTTAAATTAGCATATAAGATGTGTTTTGAAATTCATTGCATCCTCAAGGTTATGTAAGATCTATTTTTATCCTCATTAATAGGGATCAGAAGCTTCATTAGGTTTAAGTGTCACTGGTAGGCTTAAGACTTTCTTAGAGGAGAAGGAAGGAAAAGATTAAATGGATGGGGACAAAAGGAAGTGGGGGGGGCTTGAGGAGAGGGGAGAAGAAGCTGGCAGAATTGTTTCCATTACAGTAATAAAGTATAAAGGACAGTAGTCTCAAGTGCCAAATACAGTTTCTAATATTTATCTGTTTTTAGATTTAAATCTGTGTACATATGCCAGTTAAATATTTGTGTATTATATAGTAATTTTATACTTGAGTGTGCACATATCTTTGGTAAGGTGGGAAATTCAAACATTTTAATATCATGCTTGTTAAATTTAAGTGAAGTGCATTTTCATAGTTTTCTTCCTATCAGATTGACTTTGGTAGCTTTGAATTAAGAAAAAATTCAGAACTCGGTCTGTAAATGGCATAACTGTTTTCTTTTGACTAATAAAAGCCATGTTTTTAAAAGATTGTAGATTGTCTCATACACTGATGATGTAAAAAGCACATCCCCCATACACTTCCAGTGTTGCTACTTGCCAGATGGCTGTTGCTGAAAATTTCTACATTTAGACAAATCCTGCTGTGTGATTCTCTGTATTATAATGTGGTTTTCATTATGCTGATAGCTGTAATGCTACTTATTTTCTTAGAATGGGAGGTAAAGAATTGAGAATAAATATGTCAAAATTGCCTAAAAATCATCACCCATTGAATTTAAAAAATAGACATTTACATTTTCAAATCTCCATGTTTGTATGTTTTGTTATACTACATAATATACCTAGTAATGTTATTTTGAAAAGCTTTATGTGGTAATTAGCCAACTGCTGGAAAGTTTGAAGTTCTTAGGATTATGTACATATGAATTCAGAGGAAAGAAATGAAATCTATAAAATGTAAAAAAAATATGACTAGGCTCTAAGAACTTTGATAAAATATGTCAGATGAGAATGTGAGCAAACTGGCACTCTGTTCTAATATGAGTCACTAGAGATGTGAAATTCGTATAAAGTCAGTTCTTCTTGGACACTGTTCAAAGTAATTTAGTTACTGAAATAATAAGAGAACCTAATTAAATGTGGATTATATGTCTGAGGTGTTGCCATTGCAAGGACTCCAGGGGCAACATTTTAGAGAATTTTAGAACAGTAGGTACTATTAAAAAGAACAGTCTGTTGCCAAGTAACTAATAACTTCGTTAAAGAATGCAGTGGCCTTTTCTCAATTTTCATCCAATTTGACATTTTTGTCACATCGTACATTATTGCCTGTTCCCTTTTTGAAATTTTTCTCCCTTGGATTTCATTGTTCCTTTTTCCATTCTGATCCTTCTTAGTCTGTTTTTCTTTGTTCTCCCAATTGTGGTTGTTTCCAAAATCATTGCACTAATTTATCAAAGACTAGAAATATATAGTAGAAAGAACATTTGAAAAGACCTGTGTTCTAATTCTGCTTCTGCCATCAATTTCATGAGTGAGCTTAACTTCTTTGAGTATTGATTTTCTTATAAAATCAAAGTAGAAAATTGAGTTTGATAATTGGGTAAGGTCCTTTCTGACCACAATATTCTTAGATTCTCTGGGTGAGTCTCTCTTAAATCTGAATCCTGATATCCTCACCTCTACCAGTTCCATATTTCCAAATAATGTTGTTAATTAAATGTTTTGTTAGTATGTGAAATGGAATGTGTGCAAAAGTGGATTCACCTCTTTCTCTCAAATCATCTCCCCATGATAGCTCTCCACTTCTATCAGTGATTTTTTTCAACTCTTAGTCTAACCTTGGATTCATTGGTATTTCCTTTCCTTTATCTTTAATATATAATCTATTTTTGTAGCCTTCCTGTAATTTTTTGGTTTTCCTTTAGGATGAGTCGTGGATTTACCCCTCCTACCATTTTACTGTCACAACTTAGTCCAGGCCTTGTGTTCTCTCTTGTCCTGGGCAAGTGATTTCAGAAGAGAAGGAGAAGAGAACCAAGGCTGGTATCTAAGGGGCAAAGGGAAGGTATAGTAGAACTGAGGAAGGCATTAAAATGATATGTACAGTCCGAAAGTTTCTTAAAGGAGAAACAATATCTGGGAGTATATTTGGAAGTATATTTGGAAGATGACAAGGAGGTAGGTCTTGAAGAGGTTTCCTGGTATGTAAATAGGGAATGTATGGCTTTATCCTTTGGAAAAGAGTGAGTGAATGAGTAAGGAAGTCTTCCAAGTTAATTTGGATGTATACATGGTCTCTTAATCTTCTCTCCCTCTAATGTATGATGAAATATATTGCCAGACTCATTTTCCTAAAATAGTACTATTTCATTTCATTCTATCATTCAAGAACTTACAGTACATTCAAGAATATCTGAGATCTAAGTCTTGTTTTCGATGTGGTAAAGGACAAAGAGGTGAGTCAGATCATGCTCTGTGCTCTCAAGGAACACATAGTGAAATAAGGAACATTTATCAGTGTCCAAAGTAGAAAGTCACAGTCCATAAAAGAGAGACAGATTTTTAAAAATAGCATGCATTTAACATTTTCCAGTTTTTTAGCATTTCCACATACGTTATCTTATTGACATTCAAAACAGAGATGCAGGGAGGTTTGGCCTCTTGCTCAAGATTTCATAATGACAGGGTAAGGATTCCAACCCTTCTTTTTTTTTTAAATATTTATCTATTTATTTATTTATTTGAAAAGCAGAGTTACAGAGAGGCAGAAGCAGAGAGAGAGAGGTCTCCCATCCACTGGTTCACTCCCCAAATGGCCGCCGCAGCCAAAGCAGGGCCACTCCGAAGGTTGGAACCAGGAGCTTCTTCCAAGTCTTCCATGTGGGTACAGTGCTCCAAGAATTTGGGCCATCTTCTACTGCTTTCCAAGGCCATAAGCAGAGAGCTGGATCAGAAGTGGAGCAGCTGGGACTTGAACCAGCACCGATATGGAATGCTGGCACTGCAGGGATGCTACTCCACAGTGCCGGCACCCCACCCCCTTTTAAGATTTATTTATTTATTTGAGAGGCAGAGTTACAGAGAGAAAGAAGGAGAGACAAAGAGGTCTTCCATCTGCTGGTTCATTCCCCAAATGGCTGCAATGGCTGGAGCTGGGCTGACCCAAAGCCAGGAGCCATGAGTTTCTTCTGGGTCTCCCATGTGGGTGAAGGGGCCCAAGCACTTCGGCCATCTTCTACTGCTTTCTCAGGCCACGAGCAGGGAGCTGGATCAGAAGAGGAGCAGCTGGGATATTAACTAGTGCCTTTATGGGATGATGGCACTGCAGGTGGAGGCTTAACCTACTGTCCCACAACTCTGGCCTCACCAACCCATCTTCTTAGTTCCTAGCTTTTTCTACTCTAGGAAAAAGGAATAAAAAAGTATAAATAAAAACAGTGAAATCTTGTTGCTGCATGTCTTCTTGAAGGGCTGTGGCTTAGCTGTCTATATTGGATTTATTCTATAACTCTAGTAATATTACTTACATTCTGTGCATATACCTTTTGCTTCAGGCAGGGAGGTATCTTTACTTGGCATATAGGAGCTTTATTTTTGCCTCTGTTCTTTTGTCCATCTTGCTCCCATATCTTCAATTGTGTTTTATCTTCTTCACTTATTTGTATAGTCTCTGTTCTTCAAATTTTAGCCTCCCAAGTTCTTTTCTGAAGTATTTTTCAACTGTTCCAGGACACAATGTTTTCTCTCTTCTTGGAAACTCTTTTTGAACTTGTATTTCTTTTATAAAAATTAGTTTTATATTTTATTTATTTCAAAGGCAGAGTGACACACAGAGAAAGGGGGAAAAGGGAGGGAGGGGGAGAGATAGATAGATAGATAGGAGAGAGAGAGAGAGAGAGAGAGATCTTCCAATTACTAATTTAGTCCCCCAGTGCCCACAACAACGACGGTTGGGCCAGGTCAAAGCCAGGAGCCCAGAATTGCATCCAGATCTTCAATGTGGCTGCCTAGGGGCCAAGCGTTTGTACTGTCATCTGCCGCCTCCCAGGATGCATTAGCGGGAAGCTGGATTTGAAGCAGAGGTGGAATTTGATCTCAGGTACTCCAATACAGGATGGTGATTTTAACCCTTTGTGTCACAGCACCTACTCCTGCACTTGTATTCTGATCCACAAAATTTAATGCATAATTATTCTTTGTTTTCTGTTATTGGTTTTCTTTGGCTAAATTGTAGCTTCCTTGAGGATAAGGGAACAAGTATCATACTTCTTTGAGTCTAGAGCTATAGTTCTCAAATTGGGGTCTCTGAACTGGTACCATCAGCATCCTGTGGGAGCTTGTTAGAAATTCATGTTCTCAGCCCTCACTACAGACCTACTGAATCAGAAACTTTTGTGGTAGGGTACAGGAGTCTATTTTAAAAAGCTCATCAAGTGATTTTCATTGATACTCAAGTTTGAGAATCCCTGGTTTCTAGACTGTGCATTAGGTAAATCACTACATACTTGCATTGATTTTTTTCTGTGGATTTTTTGAATATCTTTGTGGCTAGGGAATGGAAAATTAAACTATGTTTTCTATCTATAAAATTGGTGTAATGTTCTTTATCTTTAAAGATTGATAATTTGTATCAATGAATTAATTTGATTTAGAAGAAACACAGGGAAAATATCAACCCACTAAACTCATCAATGGACATCCACTTTCATGCCCATATATCACACATTGTCGGTCACTAAAAATTGAGTCTGTGAAATACTGCACTTCAGAATCCTACTCTTTGACATGGGTGCCTTGTCTTCTAGCTGTTTCCTTGTTTTACACTTGCTACACCTATTATTTTTTTTTAAAGATTTATTTATTATTTATTTGAAAGAGTTACACAGAGAGAAGGAGAGGCAGAGAGAGAGAGAGGTCTTCCATTTGCTGGTTCACTTGAGAGAGAGAGAGAGAGAGAGAGGTCTTCCATTCGCTGGTTCACTCCCCAGTTGGCTGCAATGGCCAGAGCTTCGCCCATCTGAAGCCAGGAGCCAGGAAACTTCTTCCGGGTCTCCCAAGCAGGTGCAGGTGCCCAAGGACTTGGCCGTCTTCTACTGCTTTCCCAGGCCATAGCAGAGAGCTGGATCAGAAGTGGAGCAGCGGGGACTCTGGCGCCCACATGGGATGCCAGCACCACAGGCGATGGCTTTACTTGCTACACCACAGCATGAATATTTATATATTTTGTTACAGAAGCATTACTATGTTTGATTATGAGATGCTGCCTCAGATCCCATGGGAGTTCATATGATCGTATATCATGTCACACTACCTTTTGAAATCTAAAAACATCCTGCATTATGAAACACATCTATCTCCAAGGGACTGAGAACTGTATAGTAGTTTCAGTTATTATTATTTTTATTTTTTGAGGCTGCAGGTAACAACATCAGCAACATAAAGTGGCCATAGGTAAATCATATAAAATATTTTTGGCTTTAACTCACTATTTCATTTCTGCCTTGAGACTTTTTATGATTAATTGAGAAAAAGGTGTTTCTTTACTCCACATCTGTCTTACCTACTAGAGCTCAGTGACAACTAGGTAATGTAGTTTTAGGGGAGAAAAGTGAGTATTACCTTCAAAATCATCATTTCAAAGACAGGCTTATTTTTCTCTGGGTCTCACATGATCAGGAGTGAGTTGCGCTGTGTACCTAAGCAAAACTGTCATGGTCCAGGTATGTTCTTCTGTATACTACCTATAATTAAGCTGAGGATATAATTATTATTTATTTATCATTACCTCTTCATAATATTGTGTGCAGATCTTTTTTTGTGTGTTTTCTTTCCTTACTTTTTCCATGAACATTCCTATTTTTTTTCTCCTTGGCTTATATTTAGTGCTTTAGAAAGTGAAAGTCCAATGAACATCAAAATCGGCTAACATTTCTTGATAAAAATCAATGAACATTTCTATTTCCTCTTTGGGGTATAAAAAGTTATAAGGTAAGGTTCTAGCCTAATGGAACTTACAAGCTTGGCAAGGAGACAGAGTCAGATTAGCACTGAGAGAGAGAGAGATTGTACTTCAGATTTAGGCCGGTCTGAATTTTAATATTTGCTCCACTACTGAGTAGTTTGGTGATCTTGGGAAAGTTGTTTTCCCTCAGGTGCTTCAGTTTCCCGTCTGAAAAATAAGAATGACAAAAATAGTACCTACCTCATCAAATCGTCATGAAGGATTAGATGAGAACATGCAGATGAAGTGCTTGTATACAGGCTTCACATGTAGGAAGTCTATCATACCTGTTGTTATTAGCCATTATTAGCTGACAGTGCAGTGTGGTCTAACAGAGAGAGCCTGTACTTTAAAGTTAGACACACTTCCAAATCCTTCCATCTCCATTTGCCAACTATATGAGACCTTGGGTGAGTTTTTCTATTTCTCCAAGCCCCAGTTTAGTAATTTGCAAAAACAGGAAATATTATACATCTCTAGTGTTGTTGTGAGGATTAAATAAAGTATGTAAAACACCTAGCCAAATTCTTGAAATGTGGTTGCCTCTTAGGTGCCTCTCCACCCACTGCCTGTAGAATCACAAGAAAGTTTGAGGTTGAATACCAAATGATAACAAGAGTGGGTGAAAGTGTCTTGAAAATTGTAAATGTGAATGTAATGTGAACCAATTCTGTTTGGTTTCAAAGGGCGAAAATTTTATGGGAAGGGCAAAACCTTCTATATTAGGAGTGAAAAGGAAGGCTTCCTAGGCAAGATAATATCTAAATTGGGTGGGAAAAGGATTGTAACTCTGATGTTAGCAGAGGAAATAGGATAATATTCCTGTTGTAGAGGAGCAAATGATCAAAATTACTGTATACAGAATAATAATGATGGTTACAATGATAAATATGAATGAACCATGTCCAATATTTTCTTCATATTTATTAAACCTAGTGAGTTAAAAAAAACAAGTGGGCAAGTGTTAAGAATTCTCTGGGCAAATATGCTTTTGTTTATAACCCCCATTGTTATTCTATCATTGTTAAAAAAAAATAAGGTTTCTCTCGAACTTTTCATATTACAGCAAATGGGCCAATCCTTTACGAAAGAAAGCCAAGAAAGTTTTGAAGGAGTTAAAGAAACAGAAAAGCAAACATAAGAGGGGTGCTGAAGTGATAGATAAAGAAAAGGATGATGAGAGAAGTGATGGAAAGGATCAGGAGACCAAAGGTAATTGACAATAGCATAGAGCATTTAAGGGCTCAACCTCTGATTCTTGTTAGGTTTATAGTTCTAACATCTTGGTTTGACTGATACTTATTTTTACTCTATAATGTTTGGACCACAGGAAGGCCAGCTTCTGAAATAGTATTATCATAAGTGATATTTGGGTGGTAGAAAAATGGACAAGGCAAGTACCAACTTGTTTGAGTGCCACATTGTATCATATAAATAGTTCAGCCCTTCAGAGGGAACAAAACAATGAAATCTGCCTGCTCTTTTAGGCTACATGATACACACCCTTGCTAAGTAATCATGGCTGTGGTCTCCAATGTGTATGTATCATTGGAGCAGTGTCTTAGGAGTCTGACAGATCTGGGATAAAATACTGGATCTTAGTTGTTACTCTTAGTTGCCTGCTCTCCAGACCTGCACAATGCCATATTAGGAGGGGTTGAGAGAGGGATCCTAGAATCATATACCAGGGACTACCTTGGCTTCATTTGAACAGGTTTGCAAATCCTCTAGACTTGGCCTGTGTTGTCTCCTCCAAAAGTAACTAAGAAAGGCTAACTAAGAATAAAATGGTTGGTGAGAAAATAGGTTTACTAGTAGTGTCTCCATGAGCAAGTACATTACTGTTCAGCTCCCTGATGCCATCATTTGAGATTTTTTTGTGTAACTTAAACAATGCAGCATATGTGAAAATGCTTTGGAAATTGTAATGCACTACTCCAATTTAAGATGTTGATTCCTAGCCTCCATTACAGGGAAGCAAAGGAGTAGAATAACACACCATTGAACTTTGTGTCAGGAGACTCTGATTATAGTCCTAGTTTTGTCATTATTTATAGTGTAGGTATGGCGAGTCCCTTAACTTTCCTGGACCTCAGTTCACCATTATGTGGAATGAGATTAAATTAGATGAATATGAAAAATGACTTATCTCAGGAGAAATGAAAGATAATCCTTAGATGAAAATATTATAAATATAATGTGGATATAGTAACATACATACATAATTTACCTATAATAATACATAAATATATGTTACAATAATACATGTATATTATTATTTATACTAATATGTTACCTTGTGGGAAGTATCTTCATAAAGTTCATGGAAAATACATATTATGAAAAATGGATTTCAAAATGTTTTTGTATCAAAATAGACTTATCTTTTAATTCCACTTTCCACAAACTTTATGAAGTACTCTTTTTAAAAATTTTTTAAACTTTTATTTAGTACATATACATTTCCAAAGTATAGTTTATGGATTACAATGGATTCCCCCCCCCCATAACTTCCCTCCCACCCATAACCCTCCCATCTCCCACTCCCTCTCCCATTCCATTTACATCAAGATTCATTTTCAATTCTCTTTATATACAGAAGATCAATTTAGTATAAATTAAGATTTCATCAATTTGCCCCCACACAGAACACAAAGTGCAAAATACTGTTTGAGCACTAGTCATTATATAATTTAATACAACATATATGTGTGCACACATGTCAGATTTTAACTAGTTTAACACAATGTATTTCTGTGGGACATTCACTAGGGCATGGAAGTTAACTTTGTTTTTCAGAAATTATCTGTGTTATGGTATTTGCTATAGTCTATTTTGTGTATATGCCTCACAGAAATATAAAATGGTGTACTGGCAAACTGAAAATGCTGAAGTTGATTATAATATCAAATATAAAGAGCTTGAAAATTTTGTTCAGTCATTTCCTTATATAACAAAGCATGATGTGTGCATATTTGTCCCTTCAAGTTGTTTAACCTACTTTACTTTTCTCCCGTAGCGTTATTTTCCCGTTGAGATGAACACCAGTGTTCCAGAGCAGCGGAGATTCTCCCAGTTCAAACTTGTTGGGGCACTTTGAAAAGCCCAAAATTTATTCTTAGTTTTGTCATGTTTACTTTCAAATGTTAAATAAAGTTGATAGTTCTCTTTTATGCATCAAACCAGAGTACAGATTGTTTTTCCTTCCTTCCTTCCTTCCTTCCTTCCTTCCTTCCTTCCTTCCTTCCTCCCTTCCCTCCTTCCTTCCTTCCTTCCTCCCTCCCTCCCTCCCTCCCTCCTCTCCTCTCCTCTCCTTCCTTCCTTCCTTCCTTCCCTCCTTCCCTCCCTCCCTCCCTCCCTCCTCTCCTTCCTTCCTTCCTTCCTTCCTTCCTTCCTTCCTTCCTTCCTTCCTTCCTTCCCTCCTTCCCTCCTTCCCTCCTTCCCTCCTTCCCTCCTTCCCTCCTTCCCTCCTTCCCTCCTTCCCTCCTTCCTTCCCAGACAGAGAGAGGGAGAGACAGAAAGGACTTCCATCTGCTGCTTAACTCCGCAAATGGCTACATCAGCCAGAGCTGTGTCGATCCAAAGCCAAGAGCCAGGAGCTTCTCCTGGGTCTCTCACATGGGTGCAGGGGCCGAAGCACTGGTGCCATCTTCCACTGCTTTCCCAGGCCATAGCAGAGAACTGGATCGAAAGAGGAACAGCCAGAACACGAACCAACACCCATATGGGATGCTGGCACTGTAGGCAGAGGTTTAACCCCCAGATTCTTTCTAAAAAATAATTCTTATAGGATTTTAGAAACTATTTGTAAAACATTGGTGGCATTTCAAGCCCTAACTTGGTGATGTAATTTTGCAACTTGGGTTATTTTATCAACATTATTTCTGCTGGTGCTAAATAAGGAGTTCATGCTGTTATTCACCTTCAAGCAAAGTGTGTGTGGAGGGAACCTAGTGATCATATTTCACTATATATGAAACTATTTTGAGGAAAATAGATGAAAACATTTTAGTAGTGTTGCCCTTTTTATTTTATAACATTCTTTTCCCACCATAAGAGTGAGACACATTATAGGAAATTTGGTAGATAAGGATATGGGGAAAGAAAAAGAAATCAACCACTATTCAGAGTCCCACTATCCAGAAATAAATATTGTTGTTATCTTTTCTTCATGTTTTTAAGAAAACAGTTGTGTTCTGTGATATGTATAAATTGATTATACTTTTAAAAATAATATATTTTTATGCTTTACTTTCCTCTTTTGAAGTGTGTAGCACTTAAGTTGATGTAGACTCCTTATTCATTCAACATTCACTGAGCCCCTGCTGTGTCCTAGAGATATAGTTATGACCAATAGAGACTTGACCCTACCTTCATAGTGCTCTTCTAGCTGAAGAGGAAGCCAGGGAAAGCAGTAATGACAGGGATATGAGAGGATGAGTACCAGGTTCTATGGGCGTTCATAACTGAGGTAGCTAGCCAAAGTAGTTTCTTTCTTTCTTTTTAAGATTTAGTTATTTATTTGAAAGGCAGAAATACAGAGAGAGAGGGAGGGAGAGAGAGAGAGAGAGAGAGAGAGAGGGAGAATATCTTCCATTCTGCTGGTTTGCTCCCCTAAATGGCTGCAATGGCCAGGACTGGGCCAGGCTGAAGCCAGGAGCCAGGAGCTTCTTCCGGGTCTTTTACGTGGGTGCAGGGGCCCAAGGACTAGGGCCATCTTCCTCTGCTTTCCCAGGCACATTAGCAGAGAGCTGGATTGGAAGTGGAGCAGCAGGGATTCGAACCGTAGTCCATATGGGATGCTGGCAACACAAGCGGAGGCTTAACGTTCGACGCCACGGAGCTGGCCCTAAGAAAAGTAGTTTCTCAGAGAATAAGAAGGAATAAAAGGAGAGGACACTGAAATTTCCTATGATCCAGTTATTTCTCTAATATATTGCATTTCTGCAGGAAGGTATCTTGGTGTTTGGTGATCATAAAAGAAGCAACTCTTATTACAGAAATTTCAGATCCAGGTAGCTCCACAGATTTCAGATAAAATGAGTGTAAAAGAGTTCTTGTAGGGCCTGGCGTTGTGGCATAGCAGATAAAACTGCCACCTGTGAGTCTGGCATCCCATATGGTTGCCAGTTTGAGTCCCAGCTGCTCCTCCACTTCTGATCCAGCTCCATGCTAATGTGCCTAGAAAAGCAAGGGAGGAAAGCCCAAGTGTCTGGGCCACTATACCCACATGGGAGACCTGGAGGGAGCTCCTGGCTTCTGCCTGGCTCAGTCCTGGCTGTTGTGGCCAATTGGGGAGTAACTCTGCTTTTCCAATAATAATAAAAAAGACATTGTGCCTGGGAAATGTGTATTTACTGAGCAGGTGTGCTTGATGGCAACAACTACCACCCCCAATCCCATAATTAAGAACACTGGGTGCACTGCAAGATTTCTCAAGGCAATGGTGTCATCAGCTTCTGGAGAAGCTATGAGATATTTGATGGATACCAGACCTGTTGCTAATTCCCTTTTGATTTGAGAAATCCATATTTTTCAATGCAACTTTTGGATACAAATATGTTTGGGTATTCATTCATTGGTTCAACAATATGTATCAGAAAATATAGTGCTGGGGAGATAGAAGTGAACAAAGCATACAAAAATCTCTGCCCTTATAGAGTTCATATTCTAGTGAAGTAGTCAGAAAACAAAAAGATAAGTAAAATATATAGTATATTAGATAATATGTGCTAAGGAGAAAAAAATAAAGCACAATAAAGGACTGGGGTATATGAGGAAGGTTTGTATTTTTACTTAAGATGCTCAGAGAAGACCTCAATGAGAATATGGTGTCTGAGTAAAGACCTCAGGAAATAAGGAAGCAAGCTGTGCAGCTATCTGGGGTATAAGCATTCCAGAGAGAAGGAACAAGTACAGAGATCCTGAGGCAGAACTTGCCTTGCATGCTTCAAAGGAACATAGGGGAGGAATATGAAGGAGACTATCATTGCTTAAGAAGAGTGAGCAAGGGGGATAGATGTGGGGGCTGAAGTCAGGGGAATGACAATAAGGGATGGGTAGGCAGATTTACTTGGCACTTTGACTTTTGAAGCCATTGAATAGCTTTTAAGAAGTAATGGAATCTTACTTTTTTTTTTTGAGAGGCAGAGTGGACAGTGAGAGAGAGAGACAGAGAGAAAGGTCTTCCTTTGCCATTGGTTCACCCTCCAATAGCTGCCGCGGCCGGCATGCTGCAGCCGGCGCATTGGGCTGATCCGAAGCCAGGAGCCAGGTGCTTCTCCTGGTCTCCCATGGGGTGCAGGGCCCAAGCACTTGGGCCATCCTCCACTGCACTCCCTGGCCACAGCAGAGAGCTGGCCTGGAAGAGGGGCAACCAAGACAGAATCCGGTGCCCCGACCGGGACTAGAACCTGGTGTGCCAGCACCACAAGGCAGAGGATTAGCCTATTGAGCCGCAGCACCGGCCCTTTTGTTTTAACATGAGCACTATGTTTTTTATTGAGAGAAGACTTTAACAGACTGGTGCAGAAGTAGGGAGAGCAGCTAGGAAATTTGGTGGTGACACATACCAGGGTAGTAACAGTAAAAGTGGTGAGGTGGTCTTACTCACGTTTGATGAAGAGTAGCGTATATAGTGTAAGAAAGTATATAGTGTGTCAGGATTTGATGAAGAGTAGCGTATATAGTATAAGAAAGATGGGGATAAGAGTTTTGGCCCAGGCAACTACAATATAAATCTTGTGAACAAAAGAAATAATAAGGCAAAACTAGAAGGGAATACACTGCATGAAACCAGGAACATTAATCAGTCCCTGGTGACCATAAGAAAAATCATGATCAAATGTTCAAAATATGCAAAATGGGTCTGAACCTTGATTTAAAGGTAACTTATCTTCAAGAACTATTTCACTAGAAAAAGACACAGTCTTTATGATTGTGTACGTATGAGTCCATAGGATGAAAATAACAAGCAAAGCTTATGATTAATGGTTTAAAAGTAGAAGAAAAATAAGAATTCAGTTGGCCAGAATTTATGAAAGTCCTATTGGTGAAGTAGTTTTTTTTTTTTTTTTTTTTAAGATTTATTTATTTGAGGCCGGCACTGTGGCTTACTAGGCTAATCCTCTGCCTGTGGCACCGGCACCCCGGGTTCTAATCCCAGTTGGGGCGCTGGATTCTGTCCTGGTTGCTCCTTTTCCAGTACAGCTCTCTGCTGTGGCCCAGGAGTGCAGTGGAAGATGGCCCAAGTGCTTGGGCCCTGCACCCGCCTGGGAGACAGGATAAGTACCTGGCTCCTGGCTTCAGATCGGCATAGCTCCAGCCGTAGCAGCCATTTGGGGGGTGAACCAATGGAAGGAAGACCTTTCTCTCTCTCTCTCTCTCTCTCTCTCTCTCTCTCTCTCTCTCTCTTTCTCTCTCTCTCAATGTCTAACTCTGCCTGTCAAAAAAGAGATTTATTTATCTGAAAGAGTTAAGAGAGAGGTAGAGGAGGCTGGCGCCATGGCACAGTAGGTTAATCCTCTGCTTGCAGTGCTGGCATCCCATATGGGCGCCAGTTCTAGTCCTGGATGCCCCTCTTCCAATCCTGCTCTCTGCTATGGCCTGAGAAAGCAGTGGAGGATGGCTCAAGTGCTTGGGCCCCTGCACCCACGTGGGAGACCAGGAGGAGGCACCTGGCTCCTGGCTTCGGATCGGCGCAGCTCCAGCTGTTGTGGCCATCTGGGGAGTGAACCAATGGAGGGAAGACCTCTCTCTCTGTTTCTCCCTCTCACTGTCTGTAACTCTACCTCTCAAATAAAATAAATAAAATCTTTTTTAAAAAAAGAGAGGTACAGCCAGAGAGAGAGAGAGAGAGAGAAGGCTTCTATCCACTGGTTCACTCCCCAAATGACCGCAATGGCCAGAGCTGAGCTGATCCAAAGCCCGGAGCTTCTTCTGGGTCTCCTACATGGGTGCAGGTGCCCAAGGACTTGGACCACCCACTGACTTCCCAGGCCACAAGCAGAGAGATGGATCGGAAGTGGAGCAGCTAGGACTTGAACTGGCGCCCATATGGAATGCTGACACTGCAAGCTGGGGCTTTTACCCACTGTGCTACAAAAAACTGGCCCCTGAAGTAGTTTTTAAAATCTGAAGCCTACCCTCCTGGTTTCCACTCTACATTGTTCCTTTTTGTTCATAACATTTTTCACCCGTGGACCTACTAGGATTAAATTATTTTTATGGTTACTGTTTATTATGTGCCCCCCCCCCCCGTCAGAATGTATGTCCTATTAGAGCAGGTATATTTGTATATCTTGTTCAGTAATGTAGCTCTGTAATTAGAGATCTCCCAAGAAAGAGACTGTGGATTGTGTGTGTGTGTGTGTGTGTGTGTGTTTATGTAGAGATTTATTATAAGAAATTGGCTCATGTGATCATGGAGGTAGATAAGTTCTAAGATCTGAGGGGTGTATTAGCAAGCTGAAAACCCAGGAGAGCTGATAGTTTAGTTCTAGCCCAAGTTCAAAGGTCTGAGAACCAGTGATATAGTTCTCATCTGGAGGCTGACAGATTTGAGACTCAAAAAGAATGAGTGTCCCAGTATTCAAGCAGGAGGAATTCTTGCTCACTCAGGAGAGGATTACCCCTTTTTGTTCTACTGAGGCCTTTGACTGATTGGATGAGGCTGACACACAGAGGGAGGACAATCTGCCTTACTTAATCTAGCAATTTACTTTTTCCATAATATGCATTTTCCAAGAAGTTTTTGAATACCTCCTCATATGCATGATGTCAAACTTTTGTGCATCAAAATAAAGTTGTCATTTGATTAAAAAATGTTAATTTCACCTCAAAGCACCATCACAGGTTCAGGCATTGTGGCACAGCAGATTAAGCCACCACTTGGGATACTAGCATCCCATATCAGAGAGTCTCAGCTGCTCCTTTTTCAATCCAGTGCCTAGGAAGCAGAGAACAATGGCCCAAGTACTTGAATTCTTGCTACCCGAGGGGAAACCCCAGTGGAATTCTTGGCTCCTAGTTTCTGCCTGGCCCAGCCACGGCTATTGAGGCCATTTGGGGAGTGAAACAATGGATGGAAGATCTCACTTTCTGTCATTCTATCTTTCAAATGATAATGATGATGATGATGATGATAAATATCACAAACACATCCAGAATACTGTTTGTTCAAATATTTGGGCATATCCAGTCAAATTGACACATAATTAACTATCACAATCCCAAGTGCCTAGGATGGTGTCTGGCATGTAGTAGGTGATCAATGAATAAAATATCTATTGGATGATTGAATTAGAAAGAATGATGATTTGTGGATTTCTTTTTGCTATGATGAGTGGTTACTTCCAAGTCAAAATGAAATCTTAGAAAAAAAGTTACTTATGGCCAGCGCCACGGCTCACTAGGCTAATCCTCCGCCTGCGGCGCCGGCACCCTGGTTCTAGTCCCGGTCGGGGCACCGGATTCTGTCCTGGTTGCTCCTTTTCCAGTCCAGCTCTCTGCTGTGGCCCGGGAGTGCAGTGGAGGATGGCCCAAGTGCTTGGGCCTTGCACCCACATGGGAGACCGGGGTGGGGGGAACCTGGCTCCTGGCTTCGGATCAGCACAGCATGCTGGCCGTAGTGGCCATTTTGGGGGGTTAACCAATGGAAAGGAAGACCTTTCTCCCTGTCTTTCTCTCTCTCTCTAACTTTCCTGTCAAAAAATAAAAAAAAAATAAAAAAATAAAGAAATAATACAAAAGTTACTTATATCAAATAATCAGCAGAATTCAGTAGACAAGTAGTTGCTTTTAAAGCTACTCTTCAAGAATATGATCCTGCTGATCTAAATTTTTTACTTGTTTATTTTTGCCTCCGTGTGTGTGTGTGTGTGTGTGTGTTTGATAGAGAGAGAAAATAGAATATTTCCATATGCTAGAGAGAGAGAGAGAGAGAGAGAGAGAGAGAGAATATTTCCATCTGCTGGTTCACTCCCAAATGCCCACAGCAGCCAAGAGACTGGGCCAGGGCAAAGACAAGAACTCCATCTGGGTCTCCTATGTGGATAGTAGGGGCCAACCCAGGGTGCATTAGCAGGACACTAGATCAGAAACAGGTGCTGGGACTTGAACTGGTTCTCTGATATGGGATGTGGATATCGTAAGTGGCAGTTTAACCTGCTGCGCCACAATGCCTGGCGCTCTAAGTTTTAAAAGCTGCATTCAGGAGAAACCAAATGAAAAAGAACAACAGTAAAAAAGTTCTTTGGGTAAAAATAAGTAATAAAACAACTGCATAAGGAAGCATGTACTTTAGAATATAAGATTGAAATTTCAGTGAAATCACCTGTAATCTATGAAGATAAGGCTAGTCTGAAGCAGTGCTTTGAAAACAATACAGAGGATATTTGCATCTGTTCTCTAAAAAAATTAAAATCTAGGTTGTAGGGCATGAGAAAAATGATTATCTCTAAGTGGGCAAAGAATGTGAGCTTAGGGTGCTAGCTGAACAATTAGTGATGTGGAATAAATGCTGGATCAGAGATGAAAAGTTAAAGAAATTGAGGGTTGATATTTATTCAGATTAAAAGCCAAAGAGACCCTCAAAAGAGTGGGAAGGAAATAGTTATTCAAAGTGCTATCCTCAATATCAGTGTGTAATGCACTACCAAACCATATCTGACATGGATGATCAAGCCCTGCAAAAGATAGATGGGCAAATCATAAGCATATTAGTAATATGGACACATTAATAGTCTGACTCATTTCTCGCAGCCATTACCATATATATTCTAAATGAAAAGACAACTAGCTAAATGAGAAGTATTTCCGAAGCAGAGCCTAAATTTAACCTGATTAGGGTGACTATTTTACAACCAGAGATCACAAACATTCTTACTAACTCCAGACTTTATGACTCTGAACCAAGTATCACCAATTGGTGAAAGCCAAAGATCTTTCACTATATTCCTTGGACCACCAGAGTCTAGTAAAGAATCTGGAAAGATGTAAACTTCAGTAAGTTGGAAAATGAGGACAGTATCTCTCTTGGATGTCAGCATGATTGACAATGAAGCTTTATTGGTTTTAAATATTTATTTATTTGGAAGGCAGAGTTAGAGAGAGAGAGAAACAAAGAGAGAGAAAGAGAAAGGGAGAGAGAGAGAGAGAGAGAGAGAGAGAGAGAGAGAGAGAGAGGTGTCTTCCATCTGTTGGTTCACTCCCCCAAAAGGCTGCAATCTCAGGGCCTAGGCCATGCCAAAACTGGGAGCCAAGATCTTCCTCCCTATCTCCCATGTGGGTACAGGGGCCAAGCATGTGGGCCATCTTCTGCTGCTTTCTCAGGTACATTAGCAGGGAGCTGGATTAGAAGTGGAGCAACCGGGGCTTGAACTGGCATCCATATGGGATGCTGGCATCACAGGTGGTGGCTTTACCTGCTATGCTACAATGTCAGCCTCCAATGAAGCTTTGTTAACTAAGGGATTCTCTGTTATTTTCATTTTATTTTAGAGTAGTTTTAAATTTACAAAACAATAATTGAAGTAGTATTACAAAGAGCTTCCATATACTTCACACCCGTTTCCCCTATTAACATCATATTACTATCTTTGTAAAATTAATGAATCACACAATAAGGGATTCTTTTTAATGTAGTAAAGAACATTGTGTCCATAATGGCATTTTGTAAATGTATCTTGTCTATGTTCTAATGCTGCATAACTTTTTTTGTCAGGCATTGTTCTAGGAATTGGGGATACAGAGGTGAGTAAACTAAAAAGAACAGCATCTTTACTGTCATGAATTCTACATTTTGTATATGTATTTGTTGCCTAATTGAAATTCATTATACATGCATCTTAATAATTTAATGCACCATCAAAACTGACTGTGTGCACCATGAGGACAGAACCACAGAGCCACTATTCATTTACTGGCAGAATAAACTAAGGTTGAATATGTGGGTAGAAATGACCTTATCAATGTGAATCTGTAAACTTAAATTCTAAAATTGAGGATTATAATATTCCAAATACATTGACGTTATGGCTTGATAGCTGAGGGTAAGTATGAGAAGTAGAATTCTAATAGGTATTATTTGGTAGTCATAATTCCTAAATCCTTCTACTTAAGTCACTTCTACTTGTGTGATGTTGACCCAAATGATAAGTGAAGAAAAATAACCTTGCCTATATTCTCCACCAGTAAAGTTCTCAGAAAATAACTGAGATAGTACACATTTGGTGTTATAAGATTCTTCTGGATAATAAATTCTATGGTTCTGGTTTCATACAATTTAACAAGTGCTTATTGTATGTTAGACACTGTTAAATGCAGGGAAAAGCATAGAAACGAACAACCACAGCCCTTGCTCCAAAGAAACTTGCAAACTAATGAGGTAGACATTTGTAAACAGTGTCTTACACTTATAAACAGATTTCACAGGAGAGGTGCTTAATATTCCCTCTGATGGGTAGAGCATGGAAGAGTTTCCCAAAGTTGTAAGGAATTTCGAGCAAGTAACGAAAAAAGATGACATTGGGAAGGCAAAAGGTAATTCTCAATGTTTCATAAGAGCAATGGAAAGTAATTAAAGTTTTAAAAGGCCTCAGTTTCCTTTTTCAAAGTTCCTTTAAATCAGAAAACCAAGGTTGCATTGAACATAAGTTGTCACGTATGGCAGACAGGTTATCATATGTAGCTCCCTCCACTACCTTCACAACTATCGATGCCAAAAGAATGACAGGGAAGTTAATGGGACATACACTTAAAAACTAAAAGTTTATCAAAGACCTTTGGGCAGGGCCAGTATATGGAGGGAAATGTAGGAGACAGTTTTTACAGGTGGCAGAGAGCTTAGGGTAAAGGCTTCTCGTTGCACTCTTCATTTCTCCTGGGGCCCGACTCTAATAGTTTGGGTGAATTTTACTGAACTTTTAGAAAAAGAAATCCCAATCCTACAAAAATTATTCTAGAAATTAGAATAACAGAAAACACTGCTCATCGTATCTATGAAACTAACACACTGTAGATGTCATAACCAGCTAAAAATAATACAAGAAAAGAGTGTTAGAGACAAATTTAACTTAAGGACATTGATGCAAAAATCCTATAAGTACCTATCTATCTATGTATCATATAGCTATAATTCAACAATATGTTTTCCTAAGAATTATTTATTTGAAAGGCATACTGACACACAGAGAAAGAGATCTTCCATATGCTGGTTCATTCCTGAAAAGGGCACAATAGCCAGGGCTGGGCTAATCCAAAGCCAGGAGCCTGAAGTCCATTTGGGTCTTCTACATGAGTAGCAGGGGCCCAGGTACTTGAGCTATCTTCTGTTGCTTTCCCATGCTCATTAGCAGGGAGCTGGATTGGAAGTGGAGATGCTGTGGCTCAAACTAGTGCTTATATGAGATGCAGTGTCATATGTGGCAGCTTTACCTGCTGCACCATGACACCAGCCACTCCACGATATTCCATAAGGATGTTCCAGTCTTGAAACATATTTGAATATAATCATATCAAAGGAAAAACTGGGAAAAATTACACAGTTTTCAGAAAAAGTGCAGAAGAAAGCAGTTGATAAATATCAAAAACCTTTTATGGATGTGGAATTTCTCATGGTAAAGCTTGGATAGTCACCCTGGTTCTGGGTCTTATTTCATTCTTCCCTTATGATCTCTGGAAATTTACTTTTCTTTCAAGCTAGGCTATGTATTAAAGATTATATATATATATATATATATATATATATAAAATCTTCATATATATCTTTATATATAAACATATATATATATATATATATATATAATCTCCCATATTCTGGTTCACTCCCCAGAAGTTCAGTAGCTAGTAACTGAATCCAGTTCTACTACATGTGCATCAAGTAACTATCCATTTGAACCATCACTTGTTGCTTTCAGAATGCATATTAGTAGGAAGCCAGAATCAGGAGCAGAGCTGGGACTTGATGCTAAGCACTTGTAGCATCTTAACCGCTGCACCAAATGCCTGACTCTGGGTATTATATTTTGTTCAGAATTCCTAGATCGTTTAAGGATGAGGTTGGATCCACATCAGCTCAATCTGCTCATTTGCCAGAATTCTCCTTATTCAGCCCTTAAGAATAATGAAATGTATAATGACATGGAAAAATGTTCCTGAACAGAGTTTTATAAAGCAGATTACATAATTTTATGTACGCTTAGGTACTGATTTTATTGTAAAAATGTATCACATAGTTATATTCTTGAAAATTATCTAATTAGCCAAAGTTCTTCAGGTAAAATTTACTTTAATGTCATGGGGTAGTTTATTTTATTTTTATAAATGCCACAATGTCTTGTTGTAGCTAGAGAAATGCCCTTCCACAATGCTCTGCTACAAACTAGTTTATTTACACAGTTCAAATAACCAGTTGATTCATTTGAGAGACAAAAAAATCACTTAATGAATAATCAATCAGAATATGAAGTCACTGGGTATCAAAAGTCACGGGATGCATGTTCATAATAAAACAGTTCACAGAATAGTTTTTAGGTGATCTGACTTACAATTTTTAAAAAGTAAAGTGTCATACTTGAAATAAGCATTACAAATAATTGGTACATTGGGAAATGACCTTAACAATTGAAACTATGTTGAAATGTGGTAACATTTTGAACTAGAAAGGACAAGACTTCACCTAATTCAATCACATCATTTTATAGCAGAAATTTGTTTCTGAGCCAAAACTAAGATTCAAATGTATAGGTTCATTACATTGGGTCTGGGTCCTGGTAGAACTTCAGTTTCCTTTGTGGTCCCTGAAGGCAGACTATTGGTAAGGGATTGATGTGCAGCAATAGCTCTTCCTCTGACACCATAAACTAGGCCTGAGTCCTATGGAGAAAAGAGCATTCTTTCCATTTCTTTTTGGAACATAGTGTGGGTTAAGTGCAGTGGAGAGAATGGAAGCTGCAGGTTGGGAATACTGGAAGGTAACATCTTGAGGGGAATAGCAGTGGCAGTGAATTTTTGGAAGAATTAGGGAAAATTAGGTAATTGATTCTGTGAATATGAATAAATCACCTACCATATTCTGGGCACACTGTTCTAGGTGATTGGGATACATTATGGGAAAAAATGAAAAGTCCTGACCTCAAGGAGGTTACATTCTAGATGGGTGTAAGGCAGAGAAGAAACAGTAAGAATAGTAAGTAAATTATATAATACATTAGAATGTCTAAAGTACTCTGGAAGAAAGAAGAAATAGAACAGAAAGAGAAGGGTTTAGAGTGGAATTGAGGGGAAGCACATGTTGTACTGCTGAATAACCAGGATAAACTTCATTAAGTAGGAATGATTTGAAAGATGTAAAGGAGTTAGAGCTTATATCTAAGGGAGGTGCAGGCCAGCAGAAGAGATGGCTGGAGTAAAACTCCCCAAATGGGTGCATGTCTGATAAGTTTGCTGAACAGCCTGAATGGCCTGTGTGGCTGATTTAGAGCAAGGGGAAGAGTATTTGATGAGGCAATTGCAGAGGTATTGGGTAAGGTGACATCAAGGGCCCCGAAGACCTTAATGAAGACTTGGGCTTTTGTGAGATGGGGTCAGTGTAGATAGGTGAGCTGAGGATATGAGGGACTTGGCTTTTGTTTTAATAGAATCACTTGATTACTGGGGTTGTTGTATTGAATAGACTCTAGAATAGCCAAAGAAGCAGGATGTCAGTGATGAGCCTATTGTATCAATGTGGGTGGCTCAAACCAGAGTAGTAGCAGGTAAGAAGTGAAGTTAAGGGACCTGGCGCTGTGGTGTAGCAGGTAAAACTGCCACCTGCAGTGCTGGGATCCCATATGAGCACCGGTTTGAGTCCTGGCTGCTCCACTTTCGATCCAGCTCTCTGCTATAGCCTAGGAAAGCAATGGAAAATGACCCAAGTCCCAGGGCCCCTGCACTCGCGTGGGAGACCCTGAAGAAGCTCCAGTCTCCTGGCCTCAGATCGGCTCAGCTCTGGCTGTTGTGGCCATTTGGGGAGTGAACTAGTGGATGGAAGACAGCTCTCTCTCTCTCTCTCTCTAACTCTGCCTTTTAAATAAATAAATAATCTTAAAAAAAAACAAGAAGTGAGGTTAAGAAGGTCATATTTTTGGAAATATTTTGAATGAAATGTCTATACCATTTCCTGACAGATTGGATATGAGGTGTAAGATAAAGAGAGTAATTCAAGAAATACTAGGTGTATGGAATTCCTATCAGTATGGATATGAGAAAGGCTGCAGGAGAAGCAGGTTTGAGGGGATGATCAGAAATTGGTCATGTTGACTTTGAGGTAAGTTATCGGCATTCAAGTGCATATGTTGAGTAAGTAGTTGAAGTTGTAAGTCTGGAGTTCAGGTCTGGAGATAGAAATTTGGGGATTGTCAGCTTATAGATCGTCAGCTTACAGATGATATTTAAATCCATGTAGTAAGGTGAGTGCAATAGTTACAGAAAAAAACCATGGACTAATAGCAAAATTGGTGTGAAGAAAGAGAGGAAAGCCTACAAAAGAGATTGAAATTCTCAAAGGAAGTGGAGGGAAACACAAAGCATATGGTGTTCTGGAAGTCAAGGGAAAAAAGGAGAATGATATGATCAGTGATCAAATTCTGCTAAGTCAGATGAGAGCTTAGACTTGAAAGTAGATTTATCCATGTGGAGGTTGTTGTAAAACTTGATGACAACAATTTTCATGGAGTCATAGGGGTGAAAGCATGATTGCAATGAACTCAAGTTAGAATAGAGAAATTGGAAACGGCAGAGATAGGCACTCTTGAGAAATTTTGCCTCAAAGAAGAGCAAAGAAAACAAGCTGTGGTTGGTGGGAGGAATGAAATCAAGAGGGGAGTGTGTGTGTGTGTGTGTGTGTATTAAGGTATTATATTTCATAATTGAAAAGGAAATCATTTCTACCTTTGGAATTTATTGGCAAATAAACAAGTTAATGCAAATTGTGCTGAATTTAGACCTGCTATGTAAAAAATGTGAAAATGAACCACTGCTTTGAAAAATGTTTTTCAAAGACCCCACAGAAGAGTAGGATTACTACCATTTTGGGATATGCTAGAAATGAAAATTCTAGCTAGTTCCACCCAAAACCTACTGAATCAGAAATTCTGTTTCTAAAGTTTGTTCACTTAATTTGGAAGACAGAGATGATCTTCCATCTGCTGGTTCATTTCCCCAGTGCCTGCAGCTGCAGAGGCTGGGCCAGGCCAAAGGCAGGAGCTGGGAACTCAATCCTTGTCTCCCAAGTGGATGACTGAAACCCAACTACTTGAGCCATTACCTGCTGTCTCCTAGGGTACACATTAGCAGGAAACTGGATTCAGCAGTGGAGTTGAGACTCCAATCCAGACACTCCAATATGGGATGTGGGTTTCCCAAGGAGTGTCTTAACTGCTAAGCTAAACTCTGCCCCTACCCTCAGAAATGGTTTTAACAGCCCTTCAGGTGATTCTGATGCAGATTGAAGTTTGATATTTACTGGTGTAGAACACTATTTTTTTTTTGTATAGGCAGAGTGGACAGTGAGAGAGAGAGACAGAGAGAAAGGTCTTCCTTTGCCATTGGTTCACCCTCCAGTGGCCGCCACGGCTGGCGCGCTGCAGCCGGCGCACCACGCTGATCCGATGGCAGGAGCCAGGTACTTCTCCTGGTCTCCCATGGGGTGCAGGGCCCAAGTACTTGGGCCATCCTCCACTGCACTCCCTGGCCACAGCAGAGAGCTGGCCTGGAAGAGGAGCAACCGGGACAGAATCCGGCGCCCCGACCGGGACTAGAACTCGGTGTGCCGGCACCGCAAGGCGGAGGATTAGCCTAGTGAGCCGTGGCGCCGGCCAATGTGTAGGAAACTATTAAGAGGTGAGTTTATTTCCATGTTGTTAACAGAGAATGTCTTCATTGCTTTACTAAGAGCAGAAAGTATGTTTTTTCCTCTCCCTGCCCAACTCCATATTATTCATGTGTCTCCACCATAAGGGAAGTCCCTCTCCCTTCTCTATATGCCTCCTCGTTCATTTCTTCTTCCTTTTCTTAGAGGACGGCTCAAATGCATAGGTGACAATAGACAGGAGTAAGGACAGCTTGCCTATGGAAATCCATAAGACAGCAGCATGGACAAAAGGGTGGCATCAATGGGAGTCTATGGAGGTTCTTAGTATTTTAATTTTCTCAGATAAGTAGGAAGTGCAATCATGAGCTGGGAGTGAGAATAGAGTTGTTCTGGCAAGCTTGGCCACACATTCTGTGGGCAATACTCTATGAAAACAGTCGAACTCCAGCACAGCTAGTGGTAGTATGAAATTATAATGACTTCAATAGAGAGATATTAGCAATATTTTAATCCTTTGACAAAGCAACCTCACTTTTAGTAGTTTTGCCAAAAGATACATGTGGAGAAAGTTCATAAGGCTGACCTTCCCCCATGAGAAAGAGCATTTTATGCCTGGGGGTGGTAGGTTCTCCAGAAAAAAAAATGCCTCCCTAGAGTAAACATTTAAAGTACCATTGGGTTGGGGGGCAATTTAAGTTGAATACAGGGGCATCTTGTGTTCTTGAGTTGATAGCCTTGTTACTGTAGAACACTAGGGAACAAAGCCCAGCTACTTTGACCATGACTACCAATTATGCTTGTTGTTTAATGCTTTCTATTTAATGCTGTGCACCATGACAAGGAGGTGCAGATTACTGACTGATTGGCTGCCATCAGTCACTTCTGTAAGTAGAGTAAACCCATGAACCCATGTCTCTCCCAGTTGTACTTCTGGGTGATTGCTTTGGAACTAGTGAATGTTATGTGTGAGTTCTCTTGGACCTCGGGCTTCTGTAGCATGACAGTACACTTCCACAGAAATGAAACAACATTTACACCAAGGTTATTTATTGTGGTGTTGTTTGTAATAGGAGATATTGAAAATAAACTGAATGACCACTGACTAGGGATTAGTTGATGGAGTACTCTGTATCCATAGAAAGAATAAGAAACATCTTTACATGCTGGCAGAAGATGATTTCCTGGCTATGTTAATCAGTAAAAAATGCAAGATACAAGGCAGTTTATAACATGCTACCTTCCGTGTAAGAAAGGGAATGAGAACATATACTTATCTTTACAAAAAGACGCAGGAAAGACAAACCCGAAAGCAAGAAAAAATTATCATGTAAAAGGAATGGGTAGGAATAAGGGTAGAGGAGAAAGATAAGATTTCTCTGAGAATTTCTTTTAGTATAGTATTTAAAAAAATTTTTTTTATTTATTTGAAAGAGTTGCCGAGAGAGGTAGAGACAGAGTGAGAGGTTTTCCATCTGCTAGTTCATTCCCCAAATGGCCACAATGGCTGGAGCTGAGCCAGGAGCCAGGAGATTCTTCTGGGTCCCCCATTCAGGTGCGAGGCCCCAAGGACTTAGGCCATTTTCTTCTGCCTTCTCAGGCCATAGCAGAGAGCTGGATCAGAAGAGGAGCAGCTGGGACATGAACTGGTGCCCATATGGGATGCCAGCACTGCAGGGGCTTAGTCCACTACACCACAGCACTGGCCCCAGAGTTCACCTTTTTTTGTTGTTAAAGATTTATTTATTTATTTGAGAGAGAGAGAGAGAGAGAGAGAGAGAGAGAATCTTCCATCTGCTGCTTCACTCCCTAAATGGCCGCAATGGCCAGAGCTGGGCCAATATGAAGCTAGGAGGCAGGAGGCAGGAGCCAGGAGCTTCTTCTGGGTCACTCTCATGTGGGTGCAGGGGTCCAAGCACTTGGGCCATCTTCCACTGCCTTCCCAGGCCACAAGCAGAGAGCTGGATTGGAAGAGGAGCAGCCAGGAGAAGAGCTGGGACTCATATGGGATGCCAGTGCTGCAGATGGGTGGCTTAACCCACTGTGCCCTCAGTACCAGCTCCAGAACATCTGAATTTAATCCGGGAAACAGGCAGAACTCAGGGTATGGTTTTGATCAATGCTTGTGAGAATATGTGGCTTGAGAAGACAAATTCAAGAGCTGGGTAAAACCACTGGGGAGCATCTGATTATTCTGGGATCTGTTGTTATTATCTGGTGTGCTTTTATACCCCTAGAGCCTCCAGTATCTTTGGGGTTTCTCAGAGCCTGTGTTTGTCTTGGGACTCTGGGGCTCACAACTTGTGGATGCTTCTGCAAAAGACACTACAGGACCTGTTTAGGCTTGGTTCTCTCAGACCCTTAACCTAAGGTACAGAGTTCACCTTTTAAAGTGTATAATTCTGTGGGATTTTTTTTCCTTTGGTATAGTCACGAAGTTTTGCATCAATGAAACCATCATCAAATTTCTAATTCCAGAATATTTGCTTCTTTCCATAACGAAATCCCATACTCATTAGCAGTCATTTTCCCATTGCCACTTCCCCCCGACCCTGCAACCACCAGCCTACTTTGTATTCTAGACAAGTCATACAACTGAAGTTACATGATATGTGATCTTTTGTGCCTGGCTTCTTTCATTTAGTATAATGTATTCAAAGTTCATTTTAGTTGTTGTATGTATCAGTTTATTCTTTTTAAGAGCATAATAATATTTCATTTTATGGATATACCACACTTCATTAATTTGAACATTTGGATTGCTTCCATTTGGGGGCTATTATGAATAAAGCTGATATCAATAGTCATGTGCAAGTTTTTGCATGAACAGGTTTTCATAATCTCTTGGGCATATATATCTAGAAGCAGAAGTTCAGTGTCATTGATACCTCTATGAGAATATATTTCCTGGTTTTTATTCCAAGTTCTTGTCTCTACATGAGAACAATTCAAAGTGGATGTATTAAGTAAGGTGTACAAATGAGAGCATGATTTATTTAGAGAGTGAACACATTCACGCATGAGTGTGGGCAACCCCGCGAAGAGAGATACTTGCTATGAGAGGATCTGAAGGGTGCTTGCGAGGAGAGAGGGAGTGGGAGAAGGCAAGAGAAAGGCCAAAAAACAGAGACCACTTTCCTGTGCAATAGTATCCTTTATGGGGTTGTCCTCAAATTGAATATGCAAACAGGGTGAAGTTTGCCTGAGGTTTAGTATGTGAGATGTTTTCTGGAGTTTCATGACATCTCCACATGGAGTTTAAGTTCCACGTGTTCATCATAACCTCTCTTCCTTCCCAGTCCCAGTCCCAGTCCCAAATGAGACACAGGTGCATTATGGGAAAGTGGGCATACTGGATCAACATATAAGAGTATGGAGTCACAGTGCAGGGCTGCAAGACAAAAGCTGTGGAAATATCTCCCAGCTCATTTATTCCTACCTAATTCCCTGCTTAGATCATCCATATCAATACTACCATGCCTAAAAATTTTAATGTATTTGATCGTAGCCATTCTAGTAGATATGAAGTGGTATCACATTATGGTTTAATCTGTTTTTTCCTAATTGTTGATGTTGATCATTTTCTTATGTGTTTGTTGGTCAAATGTTTAATAGTCTTTGGAGAAAATGCTGTTCATATCTTTTGCCTGGTTTTTATTGGGTTGTCTTTTCATTGCTGAATTGTAAGAATTATTCAATATTCTGGATTGTCGCTCCCCCTCTTCTTGGAGGAACGACACAAGACCCTGCGCTGTTCTTTCGTCTGCTCGGCCCTCCCCGGGTTTGCTGCTGGTTCTTCCCGGGTTGGCTACCGACCCTTCCACCTCCGTGGAAGGGCGGTTCCCCCTGCCACTTTCCCCACTTCCGCGGGGGAGCGGCACACCGCCGGCCAGCTCTCTCGGGGGCTGCTCAGGTGTTCCTTCAGATAGATGTTCCTGGTGCATGTTGTCTCTCTCCTCCTTTATAGTCCTCTTTCACCAATCCCAACTCTGCTACCCACACGCCGAGTATGCTGCTTTCCTCCAATCAGGAGCAGCATCAGCTCCTGCAGGTCATCACTCAAGTTGGCGAGAGGCAGCTGCGTAGAAGTTGTTACTCCCTTCTCAGCGCCATATTGTGGGAGAGCAGATGCATAGAGTAAGTCTTAATTCCAGTAACAGTCTAGTCCGAGTTGCTCCCCACACTGGATAAAAGTCTTTATCGGATATATGGCTTGAAAATATTTTATTCTGTTCCATGGATTGTCTTCTCACCATTTGATAGTGTCCTTTGAAGCACATTTTCTTTCTTACTTTGATGGTGTTCAATTTATATATCTTTTCTTTGTGTGTGTTTATGTGTGTGTGTTTATGTGTGTGCTTTTGGCTCTCTGGGAAACTGTAGGGATTATCCATCTGGGTCAGGTCCCCTTACTAAAAAGACCATTCTTGCCTGCTCTGTACCTTAGTAAAGACTTTACCAAAGATCATGTGATCATATAATTGTGGGCTACTATGATTTCTACTTTGCTGTATTCATCTGCTTATACTTTCCATAGTACCACACAGTCTTAATTGTAATTATTGTAGCATTATATTGCGTCCCAATATCTGGTTGTATAATCTTGCAGCTTTGTTTTTTGAAGTTGTTTTGGTTATTCTTGGAATTTTACATTTCTGTATAAGTTTCAATATAGGTGTATCAATTTTCCTATCAAATTTGTGGTGATTTTTTATATTGGAATTTAATGGAATCCATAAATCAAGTTGGGAGGAATTGACAGATTAACGACATCAAAACTCCAACCTATGAACATGACATTCCTAAATTTACATCTCTTTAGCTTCCCTTTGTTGTGATATATTGTTCACAAATATTTCAGGGTTTGATTCCCTCTCTCTCACACACACGCACACATATGCGCACACACACATGTTCCTGAGGAAGTCTTTGAAAAGTTCATGGAAATCTGTATAATGAAAAAAACTATACATGGTTTCTAAAATCTTTCCAACAAAATAAAGTTATCTTTTAATTAAATTCCATTTCCATAAACTTTTAAAAGTCTCTTCATATTATTTTTCATTTTTAAAGATTTATATTTTGAAAGGCAGAGTTGGGGGGGGGAGAGAGAGAGAGAGAGAGAGAGAGAGAGAGAGAAATATCATTCTTCCATCTGCTGGTTCACTTCTCAAGTGACCACAAAGGCCAGGGCTGGGCCAGGCCAAAATCAGGAGTTCTGGAACTCCATCTGGATTTCTCATGTTGATAGAAGGGGCCCAAGTACTTGGGCCACTGTTTGCTGTTTTCCCAGCCACATTAGTGGGAACTAGATCAGAAGAGGAGTAGCTAGGACTTTAACTATAGAATGATAGCACCACAGGTGACAGCCTAACCTGCTGCACCACAATGCTGACCCCTAGTTTGTAATTCTTATTTATTGAAATATTTAATATTTTGTTATTCTAGCTTTGTAAAATTATATGATGATCAATGTTCCTTTTTTTTCTTGTCTTTTTTTTTGGGGGGGGAATTTGTGTAAAGCTAATGTTATTTCTTTACATGTTTGAAATAATTTATTAGTGAAACCATTTCTGCCTGGAGTCTTAATTTGTTGGGATATTTTTAATAACAGATTTCATATCGTTCATAGATATAGGACTATCCTGTGCCAGTTTTATTGAGCTCCTCAATATTAACTTAGTCAAGGAATTTGCCCACTTCTTCTAAAGCTGCTTCTGCCCTATTCTCTGCCCTTTTTCTGAGTCCCTCAAATACACTTGTATTAGACTTTACCAACATTTAATATATTTCTTATACTCTATTCAGGAATGTCCATCTTTTTTGCCCCCACATTTCTTTCTAGATATTACCTACTGACTCATCTTTTAATGTATCAATCTCGTTTTCAATGTTGCTCCATCTGCTGTTAAGTCTATCTGTTGAGATCTTACTTTTAGCTATTGTATTTTCTAATCTGGACTTTCCATTTAGCTTTTTATTATAGATTCCAATTCATTGGTGACATAGTCTCTCTTGCCATATTTATTTATGAACATATTCATCACAATTATTTAAAAAATCTGTTAGTAACTCCAAAATCTCCTATCTTTGGTTCTGACTTGTTCTGACTTCTCTTTTTTTTCTCATGATCTTGTTTATTGGTGTACCATTGTTTTTTTTTTTTTAAAGATTTATTTATTTATTTGAAAGGCAGAGTTACAGAGAGGCAGAGGCGGAGACAGAGACAGAGAGAGATCTTCCATCTGCTGGTTCACTCCCCAGTTGGCTGTAACAACTGGAGCTGCGCGGATCCAAAGGCAGGAGCCAGGAGCTTCTTCCAGGTCTCCCATGTGGGTGCAGGGGCCCAAGGACTTGGGCCATCTTCTACTGCTTTCCCACATAATAGCAGAGAGCTGGATAGGAAGTGGAGCAGCTGGGACTCGAACCGTTGCCCATATGGGATGCCAGCACTGCTGGCGGCTTTACCCACTATGCCACAGCACAGGCCCCCAGTAAATTTTTATTAAATACCAAATATTCAAATATGTGTGGAAAAAATGTAAAGGGGTCAGATCATGTTATCTTCCTCCAATGAGGATTCCCCTTTCCACTGCCAGGCTTCAGGGAATCAGATCACATCAATTCAGCTAAGGTCTTTGCTGATTCAAGGATAATTGGCAGTCTTTGTGTGTTGCAATTTACTCCTGGTTCATGCCTACTTCTAGAGTGATTATCTAGGAATTCAGCTAAGAATCAAAGTTGTTTGCAAGGGCTTCTCCTTTTTTTTTTTTTTTTTTGACAGGCAGAGTTAGAGAGAGAGAGACAGAGAGAAAGGTCTTCCTTTTTCCATTGGTTCACCCCTCAAGTGGCCGCTGCAGCCAGCGTGCTGTGGCCTTTGGACTGCGCTGATCTGAAGCCAGGAGCCAGGTGCTTCCTCTAGTCTCACATGCTGGTGCAGGGCCCAAGCACCTGGGCCATCCTCCACTGCACTCCCGGGCCACAGCAGAGAGCTGGCCTGGAAGAGGAGCAACTGGGACAGAATCCAGCGCCCTGGCTGGGACTAGAACCCAGGGTGCCGGCGCCGCAGGCAGAGGATTAGCCTAGTGAGCCGCAGGGCTGGCCAGGGCTTCTCCTTTTTGCCAGATATGGACTCCTATGTTTTCAGCTGGCACACTGAGCCTGTCACAAACATGCTCTATTTTGCTGATGCTTGCTGATTTCCGTTTAGTCTCATTCTCTGCGCATGTTAAATTGTACATGTCTCTAGAAGAAAACTGATTCTAAATGTTGGATTTTATTCCTCCTATTTCTCTGTTATCTTGTTCCTTCAACATACATCTGCCTTGTAAGCTCCAGACTTTTAGTCTCCCTAGTCCCATGAGGTAGCCTAAACCTGCTCTGCTAGCTTCTCAGACTCATACTTCATTCCAAAAATATCCTGAAGGAAAAGAAGTGTCCAAAAAGCAAGGCTCATCATAACGATATCCCCTTCTTAAGACCTGTCTGCCCCAGTAGCCCTCTGATTCCTTCACAAAAGATATTTTAAAACTATACATTTTCTAGTTTTCCTTGTTAAAATATTCACCTGTGACAAGCTACTCAGTCACAGTTAGATGAAGTCTTCTGAAACATGATTAAAATGTGTGTGTTTTGATATTTCCTTGTATATCCTTCCATTAATTAAAAGGATATAGGAGCAATAATTCTGCAGTAGCCATGAACATACCACAAATGTAGATCTTTATTTCTATATATGACTTTCCACTAAAATGAATCAAGTGTTTTTGGAGGGATAACTGATTTTGGGGAAAGTACAAACCTGGATATTGTGTTGTACCAAAAAAGTAAGATTAGAGAATGAGGGAAACATTAGGACATTAAGGATCAACCTGAAGGGACATCTACGTAACCAGTTTGGAAAAATTTAAACATAAAAAATATAGTAATAACTTATAATACATTGGAATAAGAAGAAAATTATGAATCTATAGTAATATTCAAAATAAAGAGAGTAGAAAAAATAAAAACAAAAATACTTTTTTCTTAAACAGAAGAATGCCAGCTACTAAATGTGGAAAGAATGATTAATTAGAAAAATGCCATTTCATAACCTAAAATAATAATTGGCCTAGATGAGGATCCTCTGAAGATGCTGATATGACTGAGTAAGATATTGTTGTAAATGGCTCTCAAAATTTCATTACACAGATTGCTTTATGTATATATTTAAAAAAATTATTTAAAAGTCAGAATTAGAGAGGGAGAGATAGAGATCTTCCATTTTCTGGTTCACTCCTTAACTGTCAGCAACAGCCAGGACTGGGTGAGGCTGAAGCCAGGAGCCAGGAGCCAGGAGCCAGGAGCTTCTTTTGGGTCTCCTGCGTGGATGCGGGGGCCCAAGCACTTAGGGCATCTTCCACTGCTTTCCCAGGCACATTAGCAGAGAACTAGACTGGAATTGAAGGAGCTGGGACTTTAACTGGTGCCTATATGGGATGCCAGTGCTGCAGACGGCAGGTTAACCCACTATATCACAGCACCAGCGCACATAGATTATGTCTTTAAAAGGAACGATGTACCTTTACAATGGAAATGTTAAGTGGTCATCACCTTCACCAAGTGACCAAGCTTGGTAACCCCGATAGTGGTTCCATCTGACAACATGTACCTTCATTATGATCCAGTGAGAGGTTTACAAAGTCACTCACATGATGTTCCTGCTGTAAATGTTTAAATTGAATCTTATTATGAGGAAACAGGTAATTCTAGAATGATCCACATCAGATGATCTCAACTCTAAAATATTTGATGTCACATGGAAAGAGGAAGTCAGGGGGATTGTGCTGGACTTGGAAAACTAAAGAAGCACAACATCAAAATGCTCTGAGTAAATGTTGAATGGATCTTGGATTGGAAAAACATATGCTGTAAAAGATATTTTGGCTGTGACAGAGGAAATTTTAGTATATAATGGATTCTGAATAATGAATTTATGGGGCCAGTGTTGTGGTGTAATGGGTAAAGCCACTGTCTGCCATGCTGGCATCACATATGGGAGGTGGTTTGTGTTTCAGCTGCTCCATTTCCAATCCAGTTCCCTGCTAATGGCCTGCAAAAAGCAGCAGAAGATGGCCCAAATGTTTGGGCCCCTGCCACCTATGTGGGAGACTTAGATGTAGCTCCTGGCTCCTAGCTTCAGCTTCGCCCCAGTGCTGGCCCCAGTGCTGGGGGAGTGAACCAGTGGATGGAAGATCTCTTGCTGTCTTTCCCTCTCTCTCTGTAATTTTTTCAAATAAATAAATCTTTTTAAGTATATTTAATTTATGATGAATTTATTAGGTGTGTTGACGTGATTTAATGAGGTCAATCTTATTGGAAAATGCATGTTGAAATATTTTAGGAAGTATCTTGATGTAAGCAACATGCATTTCTATGGTTTGAAAAAATGTGTGGATGCGATTGTGTAGTGAGAAGGATGGAGTAGGTGTAACAAGATGTTAATGGTGAACACAGATGAGGTATGGTGGGGGTGGTGAAAATTAGATGGAAAAAAATTCCTTTGTAGTCTTTGGTTAATTTTTTCAACAAGATGTCCACTAGATGGCAGTAGAAGAACACTATTACAATGGATTTCTTTGGGGTCTTTTAAAAGGTGACCTTATTTTTTTATTTGAAAAGCAGGGAGATCCAACAAAGAATTGTTTTTGCTAATACATTTATATGAAAATTATAAAAGGTATGAATACAAGATGCTATTTGTATTATTATACATATGGCTTTTTTGAAATAAGTAACATTTTGTTACAAAGTTGGTCCTTGAAATTCATTAAAGGTGTCCAAAATGGTATGTGTCTCTTCTCTGCATTTTTCTTTTGAGAATATCCACAGCTTTCATTAAATCTCAAAGGAGTTGGTTACCAGTCCTCAAACTGAGAAATTTGACTGATTCAAAATAGTGGCATTAGGTCAAGGTCTTAATCACATCGGAGTTGGTAGTAGCTTCACCTGTTTCTTTTTAATATGTTCTTTGAAAGTATTTGAATTTTGTAAAGTGTTAAATATTGATTATTTGTAAAATGAATTCATGTAGGAAAGCTAAGACTTAGAAGCCCTGGGTGTGAATGCAACACTTATGTGATTCCCTCCATGCCTTCTCCCCTAAACACATACATCAAGGTGAAATATAGTTAGCAAGATGTTTGTGATAATATACATCAATTCCTGGTTAAACAGAATCAACTGTTTGTCTATGTCTAATTTTCTACTCCTCAAAGAACAGCTTATTCATCAATGGAGAAGCTAGCCATATAAAACTTCATAAATATTTGTCAAAAATAAATCTTTCAAATTTTTATTCATTTATTTATATTATTTGAAAGGCACACACACACACAGAGACAGAGAGACAGAGAGAAAGAGAGAGAGAGAGACTCAAAGACAAAGAGACACAAAGAGATAAACCATCATCCACTGGGTCACTCATCAAATACTTGCAACACCTAGGGCTAGGCCAGACCAAAGCCAGGAACCTGGAACTCACAGCAGATGTCCCACATGGGTGGTAGGGTCCCAGGTACTTGATCTATCACCTATTGCCTCCCAGGATGTGCATTAGTAGGAAGCTGGAATGAGGAGCTGAGGAGTCAAAAGTTGAGCCCAGGTATTCCAGCATGGAATGCAAGAATCCCAAGTGGCATGATAACCACTGCTCCAAATGAGATCATATTTTAGGGTAATGAGGGTAACATGAGCCATGCCTATGATTATTGAAAGCTTCTACTCTCCTGAGCATTTTGTTCCTCTAGCACCCCGTAATTCTGGGCTTGGATACTAGCTTTCTACAAATCACAAGGTAGGCATGATGTTCCTTTTTTCTAATTTACTGATCAGGGAGATGACTTCTTCATTTTCTATTGATTGGAAACCAGCTTAACAGATGATTATCTTAAAATTTGCCTTTTGACCTGATTATAAAAGAAAATCCCTGCTGAGCACCTTGGTCTGACTACTTGGGCGTTGCAGATCTTTTCAAAAGGGTCATCTATTAGAATCGACCAAGGAAAAATAAAATCCCCATTTAAGATGAGCTGATAGTGTGTTGTTAGTTTAAATATATAAATATATAGTTCTTATGAGTTCTTATCACTCTGTGTGCTCTCATTTTCATTAATATTACATTCCTTTTGGAGGGACTATGAACTCTATATAGTGAGCAATCTGACTGGAAGAGACTACATAGTAAAAAGGTCACATCTTGAGAAAGGAAGTGTTAACTTCCCTCTTCTGCATTCTCAATAGAAACATGTTTTGCAGTGCTGGTGGCTGAAAGAGCTCACGTTCAGTAGAGAACTGGAGAAATAAATTATGATGCATCCATGTAACGAGATCATATGTAGCTGTTGAAAATGACATAGATTCAAGAATATCAACATGGAAAATATCCAAGCTGAATTGTAAGAGAAACAGAGCAAGTTGGAGAGCAATATAAGTACAATCCTATTTTGAAATGTATATTTGCTGTTATATGTTCAGAAAATAAGATCCGGGCCTGTGCCGCGGCTCAATAGGCTAATCCTCCGCCTGCGGCACTGGCACACAGGGTTCTAGTCCCGGTCGGGGCGCCGGATTCTGTCCCGGTTGCCCCTCTTCCAGCCCAGCTCCCTGCTGTGCCCGGGAGTGCAGTGAAGGATGGCCCAAGTCCTTGGGCCCTGCACCCTCATGGGAGACCAGGAGGAAGCACCTGGCTCCTGGCTCCGGATCAGTGCGATGCGCTGGCCGCACCACGCAGGCCGTGGCGGCCATTGGAGGGTGAACCAACGGCAAAAGGAAGACCTTTCTCTCTGTCTCTCTCTCTCTCACTGTCCACTCTGCCTGTCAAAAAAAAAAAAAAAAAAGAAAAGAAGATCCAGGAGACCATATAGTAATGTAAAGTGCTTAAGGTGCTTTACGTTTTGGAAAGGAAGACTTATATTTTCCACTTTACATATTTTTCTGTTGTCTATATTTCTTTTATGAGGATACTGTAGTCTGAATAAAGATATAAAGAGTGTATGTTGGCACAATCCTTTGAGACCTTCCTACACTCAACATAATTGTTGCTCAGTGTAATCGGTTCTGTCATTCATCTTGAATAGTCAAAAGCCAAAGACTGTCAGTTAATTAACTTTGAAATTACATCCTTCTACATTCATAGCTGCTTATAATATTAAAAGAGCTGAAATAGGACAATAAAAATAAGTGTATAAACTAAAAATGACACATTGTTTAGAAAGAATGAAATAACTGTTTATAATGAATGAGATGACAGTACCAGAAATATGGGATGCCTTCTCTACTGAATAGAGCACAGAGTGTAGCTGTGATTATTTTGGTAGCCAAGGGCAAAAGGAAAATATGTTGGCACTATTCTTTATATTTTTACCAAAGTAAGAATGTTTCAAGAAATTTATCATATGGCATCTTATATAAATGACATTGAGAGACATATTGGATAATTTGTTAAAATTATATTTTTGTAAAAGACACAGAAACCTTTGATCAGATGATTTCTCTATTTCCTCTAAAATGCAGCCAGGTTCAGGCATTTGGCCTTGTGATTAAGATGCTTGTGTGGCATATGGGAATATTTGGGTTTGATAGCTGGCTCTGGTTCCTGACTCTAGCTTCCTGATAATGCAGAATCTAGAAGGCAACATTGATGGCTCATATAGTTGGGTTTCTGTCACCCACACTGGAAGAATTGGAAACTTGGATTGAGTTTGGACTCCTAGTTTTACCTCCCTGTCATAGAAGACCTTTGGAGGGTAAACCAATGGATGAGAGCTTTCTCTCTCTCAGTTTCTCTCTCTTTCACTTCTCATCTTCCTCCCCCTTTTCAAACAAACATATATATATATATATATATATATATATATATATATTTAAATGTAGCAAAAGCATCAAACCACACACTCATCCACTGAGAATGTCTCCTTGGGGAAACCAATGGCATGTAGTCTGAATATAGTGCAAATAAATATTTTCCTGGTGATGCAACGAAATAATTTTCAAACCTAATCACATTAGAATCAATTGTGGAGATTTTGGAAACTCAGATTCTGTAATCTATCATGCATCTTCTGAGATTCTCATTCCAAAGGTCTAATGTGGAGCTCAAGATGTAATTATTGATGCTCTGCGCATGTTTTCATATGAATCCTCATTCAGGAACCACTAATTTATGATACACAAGCATAGCATATCTTCCTCTAGCAGATGTTTTATTTGTAGGCAAATAAGATAAACATTTTTTGTATGAAAACAAACATTACTTATGAAACAGAATTGTAATTTTAATTGAAATAAAGCATGAGCCAATGCATGCAAGGGCTCATTTGGGGTTATATTCCCAGAGTCTGAGGAGGTAGAGTCTATGCTTCATTGTCATTAAAGGATTTCATTGGAAAAGTGTTTAAAGTACTAAGGGAATTGTATCAATCAGGGTTCAGTGCTTATAAAATCTCTGGATGGACTAGAAAGATGTAGGGTCAGGAAACATGCCTCTGTAACTGACCCAGGGGATAGGAAGCTGTTCCAACCTCTGCCACCTTTGTTGTTCCATCTACTACCTCTCACCCCTACAGAGCTCAGGGCTGACTAGTGATACTTGAAGAGTGACAGCCACAGGAAGATGGCCTTAACCTTGCTCACACCTTTGAAATCTTGTGCTTCTCATTGGCTGAATGGAATTCACTTTAAGAATAGTAGCTTTAAGAGTTCCTGGGAAATAGAGTTTTGCTTTTTCCATCCCTATCATATAGAAAGGTGCATGGAAGAGGATATTGAGGATACTGAGGATCAAATGATGTTTTCAAGCACAATTACAGATCAAAAGTGCTAAGCAGTTTGATCTATCTGGCTAGTGAGAGCACTGCAGTTCACCAATTAAGGGGATAATGCTGCCCACTTGTAAAGATGAGCACTCTTTCCAGGTACAGGCTAACATGGAAATTTATTTCATTCCTTTCATTGAAGGCATTCTATACCTGCTCAGTTTATAGATGACTCTTTCTCCAAATGGCATTTGTTATTGGCACTGGAATCTGAACCAAGCATTATCAATGAAAAATTTGTGAATCACTTTTCCCAGTTAATAAATTACATATGTAATTGGCTGGCCATTCTCTTGATTTTCTGGACACAGTTTATTCAAGTTTAGATTCAGGCTGCCTGTGCTCTCTGGGCCTGGAGTCAGAAGGGAGCTCTTCTCTGAGAGTATCACAGTAATTATAGGTATTTATCGAACACTATTCTCTATTTGACATTGTGATGAGTGCTTTACATAACATGCTTACTTTAATTCTGAGGCTGTCCATTTGAGAGCTGTATTACTATATCTTTTACGGATAAGGGAACAAGTATAAAGAGGTTAAATGGCTTACCAAGTTGGCAGAGTTAAGTGATATAGCCAGAATCTGAATCAAGAAATCTGCTGCCAAAACTTCCACTACCTCAGATCACTTGTGGCACTACTGAGGCCTCCTTTATGATTTACTCTTATTTTCCTCATATTTTGATCAATGGGCAAACAAAATTTGGGATTGAAGCATTGAGTGTAACAGTGAGCTTAGGAGAGGAACCAAGGGTCAGTGTTGTGGTGTCATGGGTTAAGCCGCTGGCTATGATGCCAACATCCCATATGGATGACAGTTTGAGTCCCAGCTGCTCCATTTTCTATACAGCTCACTGATAATGTGCCTGAGAAAGTAGAGATCTGCATGAAACTCCTGGCTTCTGCCTTCTGCCTGCCCCAGCCCCAGCCCCAGCCCCAGCCACTGCAGCCATTTGGGGAGTGAACCAGTGGATGGGAGATCTTTCTGTCTTTCCCTCTGTCTCTGTATGTCTGCATTTCAAATAAATAAACAAATCTTTTTTTTAAAAAGGGGGAACAGAGCACTTTCAGTATAGACTAAGATATTTGCCTATCAACATAGAAGAAAAATTGTGGCTATTGAATGATCAATGATTCCAGAGCAGACCTAAAATAAGAACACTTTCATGTTTCCTCCTTGCACTGAAATTACACAGTATTAGATTGTGGAGTACCTTCTGTGTATTCCCATAGTACATGGAGTTTAAATAGTGAAATATATTGGAAAAAACATTGTGGAAAAAAAAGTCATGCATCTGTCCTCTGTTCTGTCTGAAGGAGTTCTGAGCTGAAGAGGAAGTTTCTCTTAGAAAACTCACAAGGATTGAATTATGGGAATTTGTTGTCCATCTTTAGAATGATGGCATCAGAATTGGAGTGATTTCTGCTTGTTGTTTAACTTTGTTACTCTTCGATTACATTATTCAAGTGTCACATGTGCAACAGGACTGTGTATAGTCAGTGTAAGCATCTTCTAAGTATCAGATACCCAAGTCAACAACAAAACAAGCACAGTTGCCCATATTGCACAAGTATCTGATAGTGTGTTTCTCATACAAGGCATCATTAGTATTTTGGGAGGGATCGTTCTTCACTGTGAAGGGCTGTCATAGGGAGATTGTTTAGGGACTTTGACTTCGGGGTACTACCTGTCAATAGCTTGAACCCATCCTCTTGAGAAGCAGAACTGAGGGTCTACTTCATCTGTGGTGTGACTGAGTAGAGGATGTGTTTTCCCTTCAGGCCACTTCTCCAGGGAAAACTGTGTGAAACACAAATAAATAATTTGTTGAAAGTGGAATCAGCAAGTGAAAATACAGGCTGCATGGTAAAATTTTAATTTCAGATAAGCAATAAATATTTTTTTAAAAATAAGTATGTTACTAAAATTTAAATGACCCACTTGGGGAGTGAACCAGTGGATGGAAGATCTCCCTTCAAATAAGAGTCTGTTCCTGGAGAAATACTGTGCTCTTTTGGAGGTGCCATTCTTCCTTTCTTCTTTATGTTTACTGTGTCCTTAAGTTGACAGCTGTGCATCCAGCATAACAGTTCATTCTTCTTTGTGAAGTAGCTTCCATTGGAAGACTTTTTTTTTGCTTAGATGGAATGTGTGGTGTCAATTGGGTTGTTGTTTTGGTTTTGGTTCCAGGTGAGTCCAGAAATGTAAATTCAGAGTGATTTCTTCAGCTTTAATAAATGGCAACAGTGTTCATGCTTACTATAGTCTTTGGCAGCTATTGGAAGTAGTAGCATGACTTTGAAGTAGACATGGCTTCCAAAGGTTTATGTTTTAGAGTTGGATGTCAAAATCACTATGATTTTCTAATGTCTGTGGTCACATTTCAGGTGCTGTGGGACATAAAGTTGACTGTCCCATAGTCCTGCCAGGAAATCCTGAGTGATGTTGGTGCTTGTTTCACCAATAGCTGTGGCTGTGGGAATGTATGATATGGTTAGGATCTTCCTGTGTTGGCATGAGTGATAGTGGAACTTATAGCACCAAATGCCCTAGTCCCAGTGTTGGGGGATATGAAAGGGAACTTGTCCCAGTTCTATGGGAAGATTACAGGTTGTTCTGGGGATTGTGACTTGGCAGGTATGGACTTGAAACAGTGGAATGTGGGTAGGGTTTTCTCTAAGTCCTGCAGGGTGAGTTCTTGTCATTCTGTGGCATATAGCACCAATAGTCATAGTTCTAGAGTTGCAGGGTAAAAAGGGTATTTTGCCTAGGTCCTGCAGGTAAAGTGTTGGTTATGTCAGAGATTATGCACTGGCAACTATGGGTTAGAAACAGTGGAATGGAGAAAGAGCAGGACAAATGCCCATGTTCCTGGGACCTACAGGGCTGACAGTCCCAGCTCCAGTGCTCCAGGATACGTCCAAGACTTTATCCATGTCCTCTGTTTCACACACAGATTATACTGGGTATAATATATACTGGCAGGCATAGTTCTGGAGTAGTGAAATGCAAATAGGGTCTTCGCCAGGTCCCACAGGGTAAACTCAGGTGACTTTGTGGAATATAGCTCCTACAATTCCAGTCTCAAAGCTTCAGGACTTGGAGGATACCTAAACCATGTCCCACAGTTTGATCACAGGTTATGATGGAGATTGTGCACGCTAGATTTTATAAGCATGGGTCAGTGGGATGCAAATAGGGTTTTCCTCAGGCCCCACGCTTAAGCACAGGTATCCTTGGTACTTAGAGTAAAAACTCTAACAAACTCAGAACTGCAAGATATAGTGGGATTCTTACATAGGTCCCTTGGAGTAAACTCAGGTCACTTTGGAATATAGCTCCAACAGTCCCTGTCACAGAGCTGCAAGACTTGGAAGTTATTTTACTCAGGTTCCACATAGTGTACGCATGTTATGCTTGAGATTCTGCATCAGCAGGTGTAGGCCTGGAGCAGAGGAATGCATATAGGGCCTTTATCAAGCCCCACGGGGAAGCATAGGTGACCCTGGGACTTGTACTACCAACAATAAGTCTTATAGCTACAGGATTCAGTGGGGTCCTTACTCAGTTCTGCTAGGATATGGGCCAGTCATGCCAGTGGTTGTGGACTTGCAGCCACCCGCCTGAAACACATGAGTGTGAGTCACTCCAGGGATTGTAGCACCAACAACCAGTCTGAAAGTTGAAGGGTACAGAAAGGACTGCCTTCACCCACAGGGTATACAAGGGTGAAGTTTGAGGTGGCCACACCTCAAATCCTGTGCTAAGAGATATAGAAGGGCACTTCCTTAGGTCTTGTTTATTGACTGCTGCTGGCATTGAGCTCCAAGAGGTAGAGGGCAGCTTTCTAGATTTTGCAGAGTAGGAGAGCATGGTTCTGAGGCTTGTGGTCAGAAATACTGCAGCTGTGAGATGCAGAGGGGCTTGCTGTTTGTCCTGTAAATTCCCATGACTGGCTCTCAGGGCTTCTGGTACAGATGGAGCTGCTTGTTGTCCCCTAAGACAGAATGTAGTTTAGCAATGGTTGTACCACTGTAGCTGGGGTCTGGGGCTATTCGGGATAGTAGAGACAATTTGGGTTCAGTCTAGCCACAGCAGCGTCACAGAGTTTTCTGCTTACCATTTCCCAGCAAGATGGCATCTCCATGGCAGGGAAGCTGGGGTAGGAGTTGCTTTGTTCCTCTCTGTGTTCTGGCTTTCAGAATATCTGTGCTGTTTACAGTTCCTGTCACTTTTATGAAGTTTTCCTTCACCCAGTCTCCTAGAAAAATGGACCTTCCTTTGTTCTTGTTTTTCTTTGTGGTGAAACAAGTGCTGGACTTCTCTATTCAGCCATCTTGGGTCAGTCAGCCCTGATGGACAATTTGGTTGTATTCCCTTTCCTTTTTGCTATTGTAGATTCTGGTTATCAACCCTTTATCTGTTGCATAATTTGCAAATATATTTCCCCATTCTGTCGGTTGCCTCTTCACTTTCCTGTTTCTTTTGCAGTACAGAAACTTCTCAATTTGATGCAATCCCAAATGTTAATTTTGGCTTTGACTGCCTGTGCTTCCGGGGTATTTTCCAAGAAGTCTTTGCCAGTACCTATATCTTGCAGGGTTTCTCCAATGCTCTCTAACAATTTGATGGTGTCAGTTCATAGATTTAAGTCTTTAATCCATGTTGAGTGAATTTTTGTGTAAGGTGAAAGGTAGGGGTCTTGCTTCATGATTCTGCATGTGAAAATCCAGTTTTCCCAGCACCATTTATTGAATAGACTGTCCTTACTCCAGGGATTGGTTTTGTATCCTTGATCAAATATGAGTTGGCTGTAGATGTTTGGATTGATTTCTGGTGTTTCAATTCTGTTCCATTGGTCTATCCATCTGTTTCTGTACCAGTACCATGCTGTTTTGATTACAACTGCCCTGTAGTATGTCCTGAAATCTGGTATTGTGATGCCTGCAGCTTTCTTTTTGTTGTACAAGATTGCTTTAGCTATTCAAAGTCTCCTGTGTCTCCATATGAATTTCAGCACAATTTTTTCCAGATCTGAGAAGAAGGTCTTCGGTATCTTGATTGGTATTGCATTGAATCTATAAATTGCTTTTGGGAGAATGGACATTTTGATGATATTGATTCTTCCAATCCATGAGCATGGAAGATTTTTCCATTTTTTGGTATCCTTTTCTATTTCTTTCTTTAAGGTTTTGTAATTTTCATCATAGAGATCTTTAATGTCCTTGGTTAAGTTTGTTCCAAGGTATTTGATTGTTTTTGTAGCTATTGTGAATGGGATTGATCTTAGAAGTTCTTCCTCAGCCATGGCATTGCCTGCGTATACAAAGGCTGTTGATTTTTGTGCATTGATTTTATATCCTGCTACTTTGCCAAACTCTTCTATGAGTTCCAATAGTCTCTTAGTAGAGTTCTTTGGGTCCCCTAAATAAAGAATCATGTCATCTGCAAAGAGGGATAGTTTGAGTTCTTCCTTCCCAATTTGTATCCCTTTAATTTCTTTTTCTTGCCTAATAGCTCTGGCTAAAACTTTCAGAACTATATTGAATAGCAGTGGTGAGAGTAGGCATCCCTGTCTGGTACCAGATCTCAGTAGAAATGCTTCCAACTTTTCCCCATTCAATAGGATGTTGGCCGTGGGTTTTTTCATAAATTGCTTTGATTGTATTGAGGAATGTTCCTTCCATACCCAGTTTGCTTAGAGTTTTCATCATGAACGGGTGTTGTATTTTATCAAAGGCTTTCTCCGTGTCTTTTGAGATAATCATATGGTTTTTCTTCTGCAGTCTGTTAATGTGGTGTATCACATTGATTGTTTTGAGCACATTGAACCATGCCTGCCTACCAGGGATAAATCGCACTTGGTCTGGGTGGATGATGTTTCTGATGTGTTGTTGCATTCTATTGGCCAGAATTTTATTGAGGATTTTTGCATCTATGTTCATCAGGGATATTGGTCTGTAATTATCTTTCAATGCTGCATCTTTTGATTTCTCTTTTGATTTCTTATATGACCCATTGTTCATTCAGGAGCATGTTGTTCAATATCCATGTGTTTCCGTATGCTCTAGGAACTCCTGAGTTGCTAATTTCCAACTTCATTCCTTAATGGTCTGAGATGCTGCATGGTATGATTCCAATTCTTTTGAATTTGCTGAGACTTGCTTTATGGCCTAGTATGTGGTCAATCCTAGAGAAGGTTCCATGTACTGCTGAGAAGAATGTAAATTCTTTCTGTGTAGGATGAAAAGTTCTGTAGATATCTGTTAGATCCATTTGGGCTATAGTGTCGTTTAAATCTACTGTATCATTGTTGATCTTCTGTCCTGTTGATCTGTCTGTTTCTGAGAGTGGAGTATTGAAGTCCCCCAGTACTATTGTATTGGGGTCTAAGTCTCCCTTTAAGTCCCTTAACAAATCTTTTAAATAAACCGGTGCCCTGTAATTAGGTGCATATACATTGATAATTGTTATACCTTCCTGTTGAATTGATCCCTTAATCATTATATAGTGCTCCTCTTTGTCTCTCCTAACAGTTTTTGTGGTAAAGTTTATGTTGTCCGATATTAAGATGGCTACGCCCACTCTTTTTTCATTTCTGTTGGCATGGTATATCTTTTTCCAGCCTTTCACTTTCAGTCTGTATGGATCTTTGTTGGAAAGATGTGTTTCTTGTAAGCAGCAAATAGATGGGTTTTGTTCCTTAACCCAATCAGCCAATCTGTGTCTTTTAACTGGACAGTTCAGGCCATTAACGTTCCATGTGACTATTGATAAGTAGTAGCTTTGCCCTGCTGTTTGCCAAAGATATTTTCTGATATATGTTTTGAACTTCCTGTGATCTTTTGGTGTGAGATTTCCTTCATTTACCTTCTTTCATATTGATGACTGTGTTTCTGTGTTTATGTGTGTAATGCATCTTGAAGCATCTTTTGCAGGGCTGGACGAGTGGTGACAAATTCTTTCAATTTCTGTTTGCTATGAAAAGTCTTTATTTCACCTTCATTCACAAATGAGAGCTTTGCAGGATATAATATTCTGGGCTGGCAGTTTTTCTCTCTTAGTACCTGGGCTATATCTTGCCATTCCCTCCTAGCTTGTAGGGTTTCTGATGAGAAGTCAGCTGTGAGTCTGATTGGAGATCCTCTGAGAGTAATCTGACGTTTCTCTCTTGCACATTTTAGGATCTTTTCTTTATGTTTCTCTGCGGTGAGTTTGATTACAACGTGTCGTGGTGAGGATCTCTTTTGGTCATATTTATTAGGGGTTCTATGAGCTTCCTGTACTAGGATGTCTCTGTCCTCTCCAAACCTGGGAAATTTTCTACTTGTATCTCACTAAAAAGGCATTCTAATCCTTTCTGCCTCTCCATGCCTTCAGGAACTCCTAGAACCTGAATGTTGGGTTTTTTAATAGTATCCTGAAGATTCCCAAAAATATTTTATAGATTTCTAATTTCCTCTTCTTTTCTTTGGTTTGACTGTATATTTTCCTGTTTTCTGTCTTCTAAGTCCTATATTCTCTCTTCTGCTTCACCCATTCTGTTTTTAAGACTCTAATGTGTTTGTCATTTGATCTATTGAATTCTTCATTTCATTATGATTTCTCGTCACTATCACAGTTTCATGTTCTACTAGTTGTTTCATTTTGATTCCTCCTTAATATTTCATTTTCGCGCGAGAGATTTTCTATCTTGTCCATTAAGGATTTCTGTAGTTCAAGAATTTGTTTTTGAGAACTTCTTAATGTTCTTATCAATTTTTTGAGATCTGCTTCTTGCATTTCTTCTATCTCATCATCTTCATAATCTTGAATTGGGGTATGTATTTCATTTGGGGGCATCATAGTGTCTTCCTTGTTCTTGTTACCTTGGTTTTTGCGTTTGTTGTTTGGCATATTGAGATATTCTCTGGTTTCTTCGCTGTGGTGTTTTTTCTCATTATACTGTGACTCTAGGTTAAGTGGACTGTCTGCCTTTGATGGATCCGGAGAGGTTGTGATGGGTGTGGCCAGAGAGCTCTGTTTGGTTCTTCAGGGTTAAGGGTGTGCAAAGGTGACTCACCCAGATTGTTCTCTGGCTCGCTGGCTCGCTCTTTTTTTTTTTTTTTTTTTTTTTACTCAGTTGGGAAGTAATTCCACACAGCTGAGTGGAATTGAGGGTAGTTGATGTATGAAATCTGGCCCCTGTGGGTGTTTGTCTGCTTACCCCTGGGACCACACAAAGAGTTTATGCAGCCCTCAGTGTGGTCTCAAATTTCTCAGCAGTCTCTCACCAGGTTGGCCAGGTTACTGAGTTTGTGTACTCGGTGAGTTCTCTCCCCCCCACCTCAGATTTTCACAGTCTCAGTTCGTTAGCTCCACACTTTCACTAGGTGTTAACCTCCTGTTATTTCTCCCCACCAGAGTCAGGTTTTTCTGTTTGGCTAATGGTGGGCGCTGCTTTACATATATAAAATGGCGCCTGCTCTTTGTCTTGCTCGGCTTTGTAAGGTGAGTGGAGAGAGAGGCTAATGTCCATGCTGGTTCCCCTTATTTATTCGTTTTTTTTTCTCCTCCAGTCAGCTTGGTGAACTTTCCCCAGTGGGGCTTCAGGCCTCAGTTCCCTGTAGGCTCTTTCTGCCTTTCCCTGCCAATGTCTCGGGTTACCAAGGTTTTTGTCTCACCTCCCCTTCCAGCGCTGGCCCACGCAGACTCTGCGGCTGGGCTTCTGCGGCTTGGCTTCTGTGGCTTGGCTTCCACGCAGTGGGCGACCTTGCTCTCCCCATAGGTCCTCCGTGTCACATCCACTGGATCCGGAAGAGTTTCCTCTGCAATTTTTTCCTGAGCCTTTTCCTGAGGGTACAGTAACTCCACTTTTATTAAACTATCTTTTCCTGGACTATCAGTGCACGCCCTCACTATTCCGACATCTTGGCCCCTCCCCCACATTTTGTTTCTTATAAAAAGAGAAAGTTCAAGAACACATTTGGAAAAATATTAACATCTGTTAAATTTGGGTGGTGAGTACATGGATGGTTTCATTTTCTGTGTGATATAAAAATTTAATAAATTATAACAAAAACATTATTATACAGTATAACTAAAATGACAAGTTGAAGGAACTGAGGACAGCAGGCCAATGTCTGGCCAATAATTCTCCCTCAGATAAGCATTGAAGTCTTTCTGAAATGCCATTTCCCTTGTGAACAGGAGACATACTTGTTATGCTCAAAGCAAAATTTACCCAGAGAAACTTCACAAAACCACTATAAAATGATGAGTAAAGGCTTCCTAAATAAATCTTTTTTTCATTATAAATAAATAAATCTTACTTCATGCTCTGGGACAGAAATGATGGTTCAGTAGAAGATCTTATGAGATGAATGGTTTAAAATGGAGGCATGGCATTTCTAAAGCTTAAAAGAGCTGATTTTTCCTTTGGTAGCTTTTTGGAAATTGTAGTGACAAATCACATGAGGGAGCTATGGGCAAAGGGAAACAGAAAACCGTGTTGGGGATGTATATTTTGCACTGGAAATAGACATGAGAACCATCTGAAAACACTACATAACTATGTCTCTTAGGCCACTTCCTATTTGAGCAGGGATTAATGCTTCTTGCAATTGTACAGCTGATCTGAAAATAGAAGGGCAACAGGAATCTCCTACCAACTACCCAACACCAAATCCAAACTTGTTCAAAATAATAGTGAAATAGGGCTCAAATGCTAAACTCTCAGGAAAGTCATTTTCCTTCATAACTAAGTATAGGACTATTTCACTGTTTGGAATTACTGAGTATAGGACGAGTTCCTGAATTGTGAATCATACCTGTTTGATTAACAAACATACTAATTTCAAAAAAGATAGAAACTGAAAGACTGTATAAGCAGGCAACAAAAATCACAATTTTGTGCCTAATCAGAAGATTTTTAAAAATATTATTCAGCACTTCACAGTTTCCAAGCATTACCCAGTCATTAATTAATTTAATCTAGCAAACTGGTAAGCAGTTTATTATGGCTTACAGACCAATGCCTAGTCAGTATAGAAACCATTTTACTATAGATAAAACCATACTCATGTGGAAATTTTCTGCTTTACATTTTACTACCATGTAAATTCATAACCCACTGCATTTCACAGATCAGATTAGTCTACCAATCTTAACAGAAGTTAAATTAAAAGATTAATCCTAACCAGTCATTCAAACTAATTAACCAGCAAAGAATTAAAAAGAAGCTCTGCATTTCTCTGTTCCCAGAGCCCTCATGCAGCAGAGGGCTTTGTGCTGGTTACAAATCTTACCACGTAGGAGAAATTTGCTAAAGTGGCTTTTGTGCATGCAGTGGCATCATTGGGTCTGACCACTGCTGTGATTCTTTGCCAACAACTGCTTTTGAACATTTGCCACCTTCCCTGCTGCTGCTGAGGCTCAGAAACGGATGTAGGGAGGCCAGCAGCCTTCACAACTTTATCTGTTGGCACTGCAGGCAAGCAGGAGTCAAGCAGCATGGCAGAGGAAGAAATCTTTGAAATCTTCAATTTGAACACCCTGTCTAGAATCACCGAATAAGAATGGGAAGGGAGAAAAGAGGACTTGAAGTCAAAGGGCCAGCAATTGCAACTCAGAAAAAGAGGGAGTTGTTTGGGAACAGGCTGGATGGAGAATGTGGGAGGCAGATGAGGATTTGTTGCTGTATTGTGGTCACTTTGACATTTTGGGGCAAGATGCCTTGTTTCAGGTGGCTCTATGGTTCTTTGTAGGATGTTTAGTAGCATTCTTGGCCCTTACCTACTAGGTGCCAATAGTAGCTCCCCCCATTCTCCTCTGGGACAACCAATGTGTCTCTAGACAGTTTTGATTATTCTCTGGCAGACAAAATCACCCTGGTCGAGAGCCACTGGTGTAACACACAATGGCCCTTTCAGTAGGCTGCATTTTGGATTTTGTTCAGCCAAATATAGCCTAATTTTATTTTGTGGTTTGTTAAATTGTCATTCTTCAAGAAGATATCTTGAAGTCTTTGCCCTCCATACCTCAGACTGTGACCACTTTTGTAAATGGTGTCACTGCAGATGTAATTAGCTGTGATGAGGTCATGCTGGTGTGAGGTGGGCCCTAACCAACATGACTCATCATGACTTGTGTCCTGCTAAGAAGCTGGCCATATGAAGACAGAGAAACACACAGAGAGAATGCCATATGATGAGAGAAGCCAAGATTATAGTGAATGCCAAGCATTATGAGAAAGATAAGGAATTGCCCTGGTAACATCTTGATTTTGGACTTCTAGCTTTCAGAACTGTGAGATAATATGTTTCTGTTGCATAAGCTACCAAGTTTATGGTACTTTGATTCAGGAGAACTACAAAGCTAATACTGCTTCCCTGCTGAAGTTGATCTCTGCTTTTGATATACTAAGTACTTCACAGACCTGCCTCATGGAATTCTGACAATTGTTTTTGGGTGGTAAAGATTAGACCAGTTTTCAGAAGAGGTAAAAATGTTTTCATTTTTAAATTTTTTTTAAAAAATTAAAAATTAAAGGAAACAAATTTCATGTATTTCATATATACAGGTTTAGGAATATAGTGATACTTCCCATCGTACCCTCCCTCCTATCTATGCTCCCATTCTTCCTCCTCCTTTCTCTCCTATTCTCTCTCAACAATGATCTACTTTCAGTTTACTTTATACTCATAAAAGTAACCCCAAACTAAGAGTTCACTATATAATCAGAAGAAAAGTAAAATAAAATATATTACATTTTGGGTACTCTATTAGTTATCACAGGTCAGAGAAATCATATGATTTTTGTCTTTTTGGAACTGACTAATACCACTAAGTATATTTCTTGCCATTTGCATCCATTTTGTTTCAAAAGACAGGATTTCATTTTTTTTCCTGCTGAGTAGTATTCCATAGTGTATATATGCTATGATTTCTTTATCTAGTCATCAGTTTATGGACATCTGGGTTGATTCCATATCTTATCTATTGTGAATTGAGCTGCTACAAACCTGTGGGTACAGATAACTCTTTAATATGCTGATTTAATTTCCCTTGGGTAAATTCACAGTAGTGGGATTGCTGAGTCACATGATAGATCTATTCAGCCTTTTGAGGTATCTCCATACTGTCTTCCACAGTGGCTGTACCAGTTTACATTCCTGTCAGCATTGGATTAGGGTACCTTTTTCCCTCACATCCATGGCAGAATTTATTTTTATTTTTATTTCTGTATGAGAGCCATTTTAACTTGAGTAAGGTGAAACCTCATTGTATCACGATTTCTTTATCTAGTCATCAGTTGATGGACATCTGGATTGGTTCCATATCTTAGCTATTGTGAATTGAGATGCACTAAACATGGGGGGTACAGACAACTCTTTCATATGCTGATTGTATTACATTTGGGTAAATTCCCAGGAGTGGGATGGCTTGATCACATGGCAGGTCTATATTCAGATATCTGAGGTATCTCCATACTGTCTTGCACAGTGGTTGTACCAGTTTACATTCTCATCAACAGTGGAAGGGCTACATTTTCCCTTACATCCTCACCAGCATTTGTTGTTTGTTGATTTCTGCATGACATTCTAACTGGGGTGAGATGAAGCCTCATTGTGGCTTTTATTTACATTTCTCTGATGACAAGTGATTCTGAGTATTTTTTCATGTATCTATTGCCATTTGAATTTCCTCTTTTGAAAACTGCCTGTTCAAATCCTTTGCCCACTTCTTAACTCTGTTGTTATTGACTTTCTTGAGCTCATTATATATTTGGGGTATTAATCATTTATCAGTTGCATAATTTGAAAATATTTTCCTATTCCGTTGGTTGCCTATTCACTTTGCTGAGTGTTTTTTCCTTTGCAGTGCAGACACTTCTTAGCTTGATGTAATCCCATTTGTCTATTTTGTCTTTGATTTTCTGTGCTTCTTTTCCAATAACGGTGTCTTACAGATTTTTCCCAATGTTCTTCTCTAACAATTTGATGATATGAGGTCATAGATTTAAATCCTTGGTCCATTTTGAGTTGATTTTATATAGGATGTAAGGTGGGAGGTTTATTTCATACTTCTGCCTGCAGAGATCCAATTTTCCCAGCACCATTTGTTGAAGAGACTGTTCTTTCTCCAGGGATTAATTTTAGCTCTTTTGTAAATGATTAGTTGGTTTTATATTTGTGTATTGATTTCCATTCTATTCCATTGTTATACTTGTCTTTTTTTTGTGGCAGTAGCAGGCTGTTTTGATTATAACTACCCTGTAGTATTTCTTGAAATCTGGTATTGTAATGTCCCTAGCTTTGTTTTTGTTTTTAAGTTTAGTTTAGCTATTTGTGGTCTTTTGTGTTTCCATATGAATTTTAACATTGTTTTTGCTAAATCTGAGAAGAATGTCTTTGGTATTTTGATTGAGATTTCATTGTACCTATAAATTGCTTTTGGTAGTCTGGACATTTTGATTATATAAATTCTTCCAGTCCATGAACATGACATATTTTTCCATTTTTTGTGACTTCTTCTATTTGTTTCTTTAATATTTTATAATTTTCATTGTATAAATCTTTTACCTCCTTTTTAAATTTATTCCAATATATTTAAAATTTTTGTAGGGATTGTGAATGGGATTGATTTTAGAAGTTTATTCTCAGCCATGACATTTTCTATGTACATAAACGCTACTGATTTTCATGTATTAATTTTATACTCTGCAACTTTATAAAACACTTTTATGATTTCCATTATTCTTTAGTGGAGTTTTTTGGTTCCCCTATGAATAGAATGATGTCATTTTCAAATAGGGATAATTTGACCTCCTTCTTTCTAGTTTGTGTCCCTTTGATTTATTTTGTTGCCTAATGTCTCTGTCTAAAACTTTGAGAACTATATTGGATAGCAATCGTGAAAATGAGCATCCTTTTTGTGGTTCCAGATCTTAGTGGAAATGCTCCCAACTTTTTCCCATTAGGTAAGATGCTGGTTGTTGATGTTTGCACTACCACAAAGAGGAGAGAACAAGTTGAACTCAGATCTTGCTGAAGGCCAGGGGAAAATTCTTTCTGTGTTACAACAGTGCTCCTCTCCAGTGAACCCTTACCTCTCTTCCCAGGACTGGAGATCTCCACAGTGTAGTGAGTGAAGGTGCCAGAGAACATCAATATGGCAAAAAACAAAACAAAAACCTCTGACCAAAATGTTCATGCCTTACCCTTCAGAGCCTATAAATACATTTTCTTACATGGCACTAGGAATTGAATTGTGTTCTATCAAAAGACATATTGTGAATTTATTTAGGAATGGAGTTGTTGCAGATACAGCTAAGTTCATACAAGGTCATACTGGAGTGATGTGAGCCCATTATCCAATGTGACTAATGTGTTTATAATAAGGGGAGCTTTGAACACAAGGATATGAAGATAGGAGAATGCCACATGCTGACACAGGCTGAGATTGAAGTGCTGATGTTGCAAGTTAAGGAGCACATAGGACTATTAAAAGCTGGATGGGATCAGGAAAGATATACTGTTGGAGTTGGATACTTTGAAGGAAGAACAGCCCAGCAACACCTTGGTTGTAGACTTCCAGCCTCCAAAACTGTGAGAGAGTTTTTTCTTTTTTAGTCCACCCAATTTGTGGAATTTTGTTGTGTTAAGTTCAGGAACTGATATACATAGTATAAAGAACTTTGCTGATATGCTTAAGGGAACAAAGCTTGACAAATGGGGATTATTCTGGTTTATTAGGATGGGCCCAATGTAATCACAAATAATCCCTGTGATAGAGGAGAAAGAGTGTCAAAGCCCAGAGAGATTTGAAGATGCTCTACTGCTGACTTTGAAAATGGAGGAAGGGGCTGTGAGCCAAGGAACTCTAGAAGTTGAAAAATGTGAGGAAAAAGATTCTGCTCTAGTACTTCCAGAAGTAGCATGGCCCTACCAATACCTTTATTTTAGTCCACTGAGGCCCATTTTGAACTTATGACCTCCATAACTGTAACATAATGTATTTGTATTATTGTAAAATGCTAAATTTCTGGTAATTCTTTGCAGCAGCTGTGAGTGATCAATATACTGGAGAATCTGACAGCCTTGCTTGTGACCTGCATCCAGCACCCAGTTGCTCTCTTGGACTCTGAGGTTAGAGTGAAACCGTGAACTATTTCATTCATTTCATTCATATATTTCTGGATTTATTTTATGAAAGAGGATCAAATGTATTTCCAAATCAGATGTTTCCTCAGACACTGACAAGCATTTATAAAATATGAAAAGAGAAAGAATAATATAGGATGAATGAAAATAAATTTATGATTGGTAGTAACAATATTTATAAAAAGCTTTATATTTTACAAAGTATGCTCTCCTGTAGTATTTCATTTCACTTCCATAAGTCCACCAGAATAAAAACAGAACAGGGATCCCATCTCATGGATGAGCTTCAGAGAGGTTAAATTATTAGCTTAAGGTCCCACATCTTGTAAGTGGCAGAACTGAGACTTGAAGACAGAGGTTGTGATTCTATATATAATCCTTTCTTACTAAATCATGCCTTTTCATAGTAGTACTGTAATATTTATTTTGAGTGACTGTATAGCATACACAAATTTCATAACCAATAACACTTAGTTGTGCAAATTAGTTCACTGTTTCTACAAGTGAACTTAGTATTTTTCCTAAGTCTCAATCCTGCTGCATGACACAAAGTGTATTATTGTGTAAGTGTATTATTTCAGGTGACCTAAGTAATTTCTGATCTTGCCTCCGTGTTCTGTTTCCTGGATTACCACCTAGGTTAAAGGAGGTTTATACAACTTTATGGCCTGGAGCAAGGTAAGATTATTTCAGCATTTTCTTTGATGTACATAGACTCATTTTCTTTGATGTACATAGACTTCTGTGGTTCTTGTTACTCTCACCTCCATGGGTCATCCTCTGAGATAATTGTGTCCCCACATGGTCTCACCCACATGTGGCCCATCACACTTTATCTAGTATTTCCACTTTTTCATAACCAAATGACTCTTTGGGGCCCGCTCACTCATGACTTTTTAAAACAAATTATTTAAGGTATACAAGTTTCATGTATTTGCTATGTACAGAATCATGATCATAGTGATACTTCCCACCCTACTCTTCCTCCCACCCACACTCCCATCATTCTTCCTCCCCATTTTCCTATTCCAATTCTTAATTTTTACCAAGATCATCTATTTTCAGTTAACTTTATACTCATAAGATGAACCCTACACTAAGTAAAGAGTTCAACAAATAGTGTGAAAAAAAAAACACTGCTCCTCAACAGTTGAGACAACAGCTGTAAACAATCATCAAATTTCAAAATGTTAATTTCACTTCTATAGATTATCTTTTAAGTACTCTATTAGTTACTACAGATCTTGTTCATACTTTTGTGGGGCTGAATGCTCAGATCCAAACTGTATGCCTTTTGTGGACCCTTCTATAAGAAAATAAGTTAAAAACTTACAAAAATGAACTATATGTGAGAGGGAATATTTGCTTCATTAGTTTCCAGTTGAACCAACTCTGAGGCAATAACAGGCTCTGGCTATCCACCTCAGGGTTGGTGAGGAGCCTAGAGGTAATAGGTTTGAGAATTTTTTTGTAACCTGTACATTGTGGATGGCTAAAAAATTGGAACCTCTTTTATAATGGTCAACAAAGTTTGAACCAATTTAAGAATGGTCAATTTGACATGCTACATAAGTGTTCTTGGTCTAACTAATTGCATGTAGGAAATTTCAACATCTCTTTTCTGAGATACATTCTGCTACTCTTAGGAATGATACTTTTAATGCAAAAAGGGAATAATTTAAAGGAGAATCTTTGTGCTGAAGTCTTAAAAGAAATTGATCTACAATTAAGGTAAATCAGACTATTATGAAATCTTGATGTGAATGGAAGGGGAGAGGGAGTGGGAAAGGGGAGGGTTGTGGGTGGGAGGGACGTTATGGGAGGAAGCCATTGTAATCCATAAGCTGTACTTTGGAAATTTATATTCATTAAATAAAAGTTTGAAAGCAAGAAAAAAAAAGAAAAAAAGAAAAGAAAAGTATACTTTGGGGCTGGAGCTGTGGCCTAGTGGATTAAACAGCTGCCTAAGGCACTGGCATAACCATATGGGCACCGGTTCGAGTCCCAGGTGCTCCACTTCTGGTCCGGCTCTCTGCTGATGCTCCTGGGAAAGCAATGGAAAGTGGTCCAAGTGCTCGGGCCCCTGCCACTTACATGGGAAACCTAGATGAAGCTCCTGTCTCTTGGGTTCGGCCCGGCCCAGCCCCCGCCATTGAGGCCATTTGGAGAGTAAACCACCAAATGCAGGATCCTCTCTCTCTGTATTTCTCCCTTTCTCTGTAACTCTTTCAAATAAATAAAATAATTTTTTTAAAAAATGTATATATATATACACACACACACCCACACACAGAAAAGTATACTGCCTGTTATTATCTTATAGTCACCCTACTGTGCAACAGAATACCAGAACTTTTTTTCACCTAACTATACCTTAATACCTGCTAATCAACATTTCCTTATCCCTCTCTTCCCCCAGCCCTCCTCAGCCTCTGGTAACCCATATCCCACTCTTAATTCCCTTTTTTAAAAGATGGATTTATTTACTTGAAAGGCAGAGTTACCAAAGGGGGGGGGTGCAGCAAAGAGAGACACATCAGATCTTCCATCCCTCAGTTCACTCCTTAGATGGTCACGGTGGCGGGGGCTGGACCGGGCCAAAGATAAGAGCCAGGAGTGTCTTCCACAGGTGCAGGGGCCCAAGCGCTTGAGCCGTCTTCCATTGTTTTCCCAGGTGCATTGGCAGGGAACTGGATCGGAGGTGGATCAGCTGGGACTCGAACCAGCACCCATGTGAGATGCTGGCACCCTGGGTGGTGATTTAATCTGCTACAACATAGTGACAGTCCCTCTACTCTTAACTTCTATGAAGTCAACTCTTACATTCTACATGCCAGTGATAATGTAGGACACTTGGCTTTCTGTGCTTGACTCATTTTACTTATTATAATGATCTCCAGTTCCATTTTATGAATAGTATTCCATTGTGTGTGTGTGTGTGTGTCATATTTTCTCCATTTGTTAGTTGATGGATACTTAAGTTGCTCATTTCTTGGCCATTGTAAACAAATATTTTAAGGCTCAGAGATTTAGAAAGAAATACACTCCAAAAATAACAGGAAAATTTAAAATTTGAAAGTAAGCTCCTGAGTTAAAATTTACCTCTTTTTATTTGTTGGTCAAATGGAAGGGCCTGATCTGCTTTCTTTTCCTATAGTTGACTTACTGTACAACAGTGGTCTGCATCCTTTTGATCATGCCAAGAGTGTCAATACAGCAGAGAAGGAAAACCACCAGTATTAGAATTAAGCTCCTGCCTTAAGTTGCAACACAGCTTAGGCCTTTGGGAAATAGCACGTAGGTACAGAAAGGTGTTGATTTTAAACCAGACTGGATGCCAGATCTGCCACTTGCTGACACTTTTAAGCTGGCAGGCTATTTAACATCTATGATTTTCTTTTTCTCATCTGTAAAATGAGGGTGAAAGTGCTCAGTTTATCAGTTTGTTATTACTACAAAATGAAATAATATATAGAAATGACCTGAAATAAAGAAAATGCTCAATGAAAAAAAATACACATATCGAAAAGAAAATGAGCAGTTTGAGAAGTGGCTGTTATAGTTTGTGTATTAGTTCAAGAGTTTTCCAGACTCATGTGTTAAATATTTGGTTTCCGAAGTCTTATATCAATGACTAATAGATTAAGAGTGGAGACTTAATCCAATTATGATGTCTAAAAAGTGTGACCTTTGGGAAGTGATTCAATTGGATTGGGTTGTTGAGGTAGATACACCATAATGGAATAATGGTTATTTTATTAGGAAAAACATATAGACATGGGAAAGGGTGCTTTCTCTCTTTCTGCTTCCTGGCTCACACATGCTGCTCTTTCCACAAATGTCTTAACATCCATTTCTCTGACTGGGTGTCAAACAAATGGTGTCATTCAATCTTGGACTGTGAACCTCCAAAACTGTGAGCCTCAATAAATCTCTCTTCTTCAGTAGCTTCTTTTGGGTATTTTTGTTAAAGGGTTGAAAAGTTGACTAAAACAGTGGCAGTGCCTGTTCTATGTGTAATGAACCTGAGCATTGTCACAGAATTGGATTGTGGTGAGGTGAATCTGGAACTAGGGATAATTGAGTTCAAATATGGCTGTGCTCTAACTCATGATGTCTCATCTGATTTGGATCTCATTTTTCTTACATGTAAAATGAAATGTTCATACTTGATAGTACACAAGGTTATTTCTTGGTTATTTTTAAAGAAGAGTTATTTACTTATTTGAAAGTCAGAGTTACAGAGAGGGAGAGACACACATAGAGAGAAATGTTCCATTCACTGGTTAATTCTCCAGATGGCAGCAGCAGCTAGGGCTTGGCCAGGGAGAAGCCAGGAACGAGGAGCTTCATCAGGGTCTCATACATAGGTGGCTGGGGCTCAGACACTTGGGCTATCTTTTGCTGCTTTCCAAGGTCATTAGCAGGGAGTTGGATTGGAAGTGGAGCAGCTGGGTCTTGAACTGGTGCCCATATGGGATGCTGGCACTGCAAGCGGTGGCTTAACCTGCTATGCCACAATGCCAGCCCCAAGAAAATGACATTTCTACAGTAACAATTAAAATGAGGACAGTGGAACAATATTTTTAGTAGTCTGAGAGGTAAAAGTTGTCAATCTAGATTATACATTAAAAATATTTTTCAAAAATGACGTGATTAAATATACCTACAGATAAATGAAAATTGGATACCCATTATCAAAAACCCTCACTAATGGGAAATTGCAAGAGCTATACTTGAGAAAGATAGAAAATGACCTCAGCTAGGAAGTCTGAATGATAATAGGGAATATTGGTACAGATATTAGTTAATGTGTGTATTAAATCTAAAGAAACACTGATGATATGAAATAATAAAAACAATAATTTGTAAAATAAAGATAACTCAGAAGTAAAATATTGGACATAATTTTATATATCATTTTAAACTAGTTTTAGCCACTGACTCCTATGCTTTCTGGAGTTAATTGTCCAGAGAGAGTTATTTCTGAAATTCATATTTGACAAATATTTTTTATTTGTTAAGACCAAAGGGAAACTGGCTGATGTTTGAACACTGGACATGGCTCCAAGCTTGGCAGCTGTGATTATATTAGAACTAGTCTAGTGCTCCATCCTTGGTGTTCTGTAACTAAGGCTAAACAAAAGAGTGGATATTGATTTAGACACTTAGAAATTTGTAACACAGCTCTATGTCAATATTTATATCTTATATTTGATTTCTTTAATGAGGGCTAGTTAGATACTTTGTGATCACATGACTAGTGGCTGACAGTAAAAGAACAAGAGTTAATTTCTTTTTCTTACCCAGAAATCTATTATTTAAGTTATAAAAGCTTCATGTATTTCATAAATACAAATTTATTAGCATAATGATTCTTCCCACCCTACCCGCCCTCCCACCAGCACTCTCACTCTTCTTCCCCCTCCTTCTCCTATTCCCATTCTTATTTTTTACTAAGATAGATTTTCAATTAACTTTATACACATGACATTAACCCAATACTAGGTAAAAAGTCAACAAACAGTATGAAAAGAACTATTTATCAACAGTTGAGACAAGGACTCTTCAAAGTTATCACATCTCAAAGTGTCAATTTCACTTCTATAGATTACCTTTTAGGTGCTATATTAGTTACCATACAGTTCTCACTGTGAGCATGGATCCCATAGTAATGATCCTCACTGGTCAATCAGGGAGCTCTGAGCATGTGGATCCACCCACAGTGACTACCCAGAGACCTGTCCATACCCTGTGCCTCCCACACAGCCACAATGTTTTACAGTCCTAGCACACAGGGCTCACATCACGAGCGCCCAGTCCCCTGTCAATTCTTTCAGCCAAGAGTCTAGTTTCTCTGACTCTTAGTTCAGTGTTCTTTCTCCAGCACCATATAATCTCCTCACTCTTAAAGTGAAGTTATCTTCCCTCTGTAACTCTTTGACACAGAGTGTTTAGAGGCTAGCATTTCATCTGATGTCAGACACTTGTCTGCATATGACCATGCCAGTTGCTTCTAGTCTTAAGCCACCTCAAGGACGATTAACTCATGATCTCTGAACCAATTAGTAGTTTGAGATCCCGAGTGCATGACTTTCGATCTACTCTAAGGGTAGCTTCTAGTGAACTGGGAAATAGTTTCTTTCCTCCTAGGAATCATTGCAAGTACCAGCTTTCAGAAATCTTTTACCCTTGAATGCCTACTGCTCATTTGACCTTTGAGTAATCCAAGAATTTGGTTTTCTAATTTACAAGAAGAAATCCTTTTTAAGTTTATGGGTCTGTGGATATTGATAGTCTGGTGTAACATTAGAGCAGGGGTAAATTTCTTGGTAGTCTTGTAGTTTTTAGAAATGACATTTGATAGTGTAGTGAGAACATAGTTGGGCTCTTAGGTGGCCTAAATTGCAATGAGAATAGGCTGGTTATAGCAATAGTTTAGGCTTCCTTGAGGTGGAAACCTGATTGGAGAACTTAGAAATAGACCATATGCAGATTTATCTTAAAGTAATTCAGGAAGGATGCTCTCCAATACATCAATAATAGCTGGTGGAAAAGAAAAAAAGAGTCCCCAAGAGACCTTGACATTGTGATAAGGGTATGGCTTACACCACTCAACTCTACATTTTCATGTCATGTGTGAGTTTTTACTTTATAAGCGTTTTGATTGCATGTTATTTCTTCTTTTAGAAAATTCTCCTTGCTTGTTATCTCTATTCCTCTTTCTCATACTCTACTTAGATGACATTTTCCATAGGAAGTGTTATCAAACCTTCATGTTCTTGTGAGAGGTATCTCTTTTATGTGCTTTCAATATTGCCTGTATGGAATATTGTTGTGTAATTTCTTGCTCATTTGTCCATCTTTATCCCCGGTGCCTGTGTCTGGAATGCAGCTGACTCCACTGATTATCAGCTGAATGGAAGAACAAATGAATTATTTGCAAGTTAAATTTTGCTAGGGTTTGTAGAAGAGGTAATTTGTACCTGATTGGATGGAATACAGGATATTGCCTGGAAGGTATTTCATTAGATTAGTTTGAAAAATATAGGATTTCATTTTCAATTATCTTTGTATACAGAAGATAAACTTAGTGTATACTAAGTAAAGATTTCAATTGAAAATGAATCTTGATGAAGAATGGGATGGGAGAGGGGGTGGGAGATGGGATGGTTGCTGGTGGGAGGGAGGTTATGGGGGAAAAGCTGCTATAATCCAAAAGTTGTACTTTGGAAATTTATATTTATTAAATAAAAGTTGAAAAAAAATCTTTTTAAAAAAATTATAGGATTTCACATAGGGGAAAGGTAAGAGGAATTCAAACAACTGAAGCATTATAGACAACAGATACAGGAGAGTAAACTATAATCATATAATGGTAAGTTCAGATTGGCTAGTTGGGTGGTTCTCAGCTTTGAGCATGCATTAGAATTACCTGGAAGGCTAAAGAAAACTCAGATGACCGGTGGATCCCTAATATCATAGTTTTTGATTAAGCAATCTCTGGTGGGCCCTGATAATGTGCATTTATAACAAGTTCCCAAGTGATGCTGGCTCAGAGACTTTTAGATCTTCTAAGCTGGAGAATAGTATATTTAGAAGGAATGGTAGTAAATAAAGGTAGAAAGATAGATTGGACAATACTGTGGATGGTCTTTAAATGATAAATAGAATATTTTGTTATATTTTGTTTTATTGGTAGGTTAAGGGTAGACATTGGAAATTCCTGGATGTGGAATTAATTTGATCAGAGCTACTGCTTTAGAACAGTTAATCTTACAGTAACCAAAAGGATGGCTTAATGGAAGAAGGCAGTTGGAGGTTGGGTGGTGAGATTGGAGGAAGAAGACTGGTTAGAAAGTGACTATAATAATCCAGATTTCAATAAACCATTCTATATTGTCAAGCCTTACCTTTTAAAATGTTAATCATTCTGGATAGAAATCTTCCTAAAATATATTACACACTCCCTGCTTTCCTACAGAGAGAACCCTGAACATAATGCATTCTCTCAATGACTTCAAGTTATCACTCTGAACATCGATGATTGCACTGGGTTGTAACACTGTGTGCTCTCATGGGAATGAAAGTGTAAAGAGCCTTCGCCCAATTCAAAATGCCCTAAAACTGCTGTGAATTTTAGTTTTGTGTTTTCTATTGATAACATTTCCAACTCTCCCCTGGCAGCTCCTCTTTCCATTCTAATTGGCTGATTCTAATCTGCAATGGGCTGGAAAACCAGATATAATTGTGTGTAATGTGAGAGCAAATAGAGTGTGGAAGAAGTAGTCTTCTATGAATAAAAGTCTATAAGTGTTGGGATTCAAACTCTGCCACATTTATTTGGGCTGCTTACAGGTCTTCCAATGTTCTTCCTATTTTATGGCTCCATTCCAGGTAAGTGAAACTGCCAGAAAGATAAGTATTGTATTGTCAGTGGAAGTTGCATGTCTTTTATTTGCAAATAAGAATACTTGGATAACTATAAAAACACTAATTCTGTGTAAATTTACTTAAGCAAAAAGAAAATAATAATAATTATTTTTTGACAAGCAGAGTGGACAGTGAGAGAGAGAGACAGAGAGAAAGGTCTTCCTTTGCCGTTGGTTCACCCTCCAATGGCTGCCGCGGCCTGCGCACTGCGGCTGGCACACCGCGCTGATCCGATGGCAGGAGCCAGGTACTTCTCCTGGTCTCCCCTGTGGGTGCAGGGCCCAAAGACTTGGGCCATCCTCCACTGCACTCCCGGGCCACAGCAGAGAGCTGGCCTGGAAGAGGGGCAACTGGGACAGAATCCGGCGCCCCGACCGGGACTAGAACCCGGTGTACCGGTGCCGCAAGGCGGAGGATTAGCCTAGTGAACCGCGGTGCCAGCCTAGGAAAATAATTATTTAAAAGATAAATTCATTGTTTGTTCAAATCATCCCTTAGCCCCCTGCTCTTCCCTGGATGTCATTGAAATTACTTTCTTGAACATAAGTCATTTGTAATATTTCTCTGGAGAAGCCACCATAACAGATACAAAAAAGTTTCTAATGTTAAAGATGATAGTTTTATTAAAATTATGAGATAAATTGTTTTCTTAGCACCTGTTAAGAGGGAGCAAGGTAGGCAAGAATCCCATTTTGTGGCATATCAAGTCTCCAAACAGCCTACCTCTTTTCAAAGGAAGTAGAGTCCTGCAAAATCTTCAGGCAACTGCATCTGGGCCCTGTGAAGTTTATTAACTTGTTTTTCAGCAAAGTGTAAATGTTGCAGATCTAAATGCAGTTGGGGGAGGGGAAGAGAAGAGAAAATGCTAGATGAAAATATTTATCACTACAGTGACATTGTAAATCATTTAGAGAACATTTATTCATAATTAAGTATATATACTGTTGACAAAAAATTGCTTATGAAGTTTTCCAATTTTATCCTTAGAAGAAAAAGCTAAAACACAAGACCACAAATGACAAACATCCTAGTTAGAGCCCAGATGGCTGCATAAAATAAATAGCCATTTCCTTGATGGAAGCACAGGCAATTTGGCTGTGTGAAGCTGCAATTCCAGCAGAGATCCTTGAAACAGATGTTGATATTGCTTGTGCATCAAAACTTTCTCAAAGAGCAAGATGTTCAGGTAGCAAGAGTAACAAATAACTGGTACCTTCAAATCCTTATGTCAGTGTCATATGGAGACAGTTCTGTCCCAAAGGGAGATTGCCTCGAGACATGCAGAATGGAACACATAGGCCCAAAAACCTGGGAAGTTGGAATATTTCTATAGTTATGTTACAGGCTGAAACATCTCCCAAATCTCTTTGTTACTTGTATTCATTCTTGTTCTCCCATTCTTCCTCCCCATGTAGCTCTGCCTCCCAGAAGTCATGTCAGAAAGAATACTTCATTAGTTGTTCATTGCAGGGAGGTTGAAGGGAGTGTATCTTCAAGAGAGGATATTGCCTATGTGTGGATGACTTTGTCTCTGGCCAATGGAGATAAGAACAGAAATGCTTTCCAGGTAGAGCCAATGGCAGAAGCAAAGAACAGAGTTAGAAAACGGTGTTAGGTGTTTGTGTGCTGATGACTAGAGAAACATAGATAGCATTCAGGAATTTTAAAGGGGAAGGGAAAGTGATAAAGAAGACTGGGGAGACTGAGTAAAAAATAATTACTAAGTAAACGTGACTTTGAAAATATTTTTAAGGAATTTTATACTACTTATAATTTTCTTAGAATTTTCCGTATGATTTCATATTTGAGAAGAAAAACCATATCTCAGCAATATTAAAAAAATCACCTCTATGATTAAATCAAGTGTTAGAAAGTTGGGAGCACTGGGCACTGTGATACAACAGGTTAAAACCACAGTCTGTGGTGCCAGCATCACATATAGGCACCAGTTCAGGTCCCAGCTGCTTCACTTCAGATTCAGCTCCTTGTTAATGCACCTAGGAAAGCAGTGGAGGATGGCCCAGGTACTTGGGCCCCTGCACCCATGTGGGAGACCCAGAAGAAACTCCTGACTCCTGGCTTCAGCCTAGACCAGCCTTCATCATTGTGGCCATTTGAGGAGTGGACCAGAGGATAGTAGATCTCTCTCTTTCTGTCACTCCTTCTCTCTCTGTAACTCTGCCTTTCAAATAACTAGATACATCTTTTTTTTAACTTTTATTTGATGAATATAAATTTCCAAAGTACAGCTTATGGATTACAATGGCTTCCCCCCTATAACGTCCCTCCCACCCGCAACCCTCCCCTTTCCCACTCCCTCTCCCCTTCCATTCACATCAAGATTCATTTTCAATTCTCTTTATATACAGAAGATCAGTTTAGCATACATTGAGTAAAGATTTCAACAGTTTGCACCCACACAGAAACATAAAGTGAAAAATACTGTTTGAGTACTCGTTATAGCATTAAATCTCAATGTACAGCACACTAAGGACAGAGATCCTACATGAGGAGTAAGTGCACAGTGACTCCTGTTGTTGACTTAACAAATTGACACTCTTGTTTATGGCCTCAGTAATCACCCTAGGCTCTTGTCATGAACTGCCAATGCTATGGAAGTCCCCTGAGTTCACCGACTCTGATCATATTTAGACAAGGCCATGGTCAAAGTGGAAGTTCTCTCCTCCCTTCAGAGAAAGGTACCTCCTTCTAAAAGTATCAGAAAATTTAAAAGTAAAATATACTTAGAAAAATTTCAATTATCAGAGTAAGTTTTTATAAGCAGGGATAAATCATATCTTTATATCCTATATAATATCAATTATCAACAATGATAATGAATATGTCACTACAGATGCCTCAGATAAAGAAAATGTAAGAAATTGCAATGGGGGAGACACCAAGATGGCAGCATAGGGAGGGAGCTTACTTCCCTAGTCTAGGGGAAGATAGTTTAAAAAATGTGGAGAGAGTGCAGTCTCAGGGAAGAGTTAGGGAGAAAATAGCAGAGGAAACTCCATGCAAATCAGAGAGACACTGTAGATCTACTTGAACAGTGTGGATGCACACAACTCAGGACCCTAGCAGCCAGTAGCCTCAGCACCAGGTTTGAAGAGGGAGGTAAGATCAGACTTCAGCAGCCCAAGCCACTGGTGATAAAGCCATAGGAAGAGCCTGGCTTGAATCCTGCTTGGAGCACTATGGGGAACAGTGTACCTACCAACCTAGGGGGAAAAATGGCATGTTTCTCTCTCCCCAACCAGTGTGCACTGGTGTCCTCTAACTAGCTAAGATAGGGTGGGCACCATTTTGGACATACATAACGGCTGTGCCAGTGTGTGTCTGCATGCCCAGCAACCAGCCGAGAGGCGACACCTGAGTCTGGCTGGGAGAACTGACAGGGGGCCGAGTGCTTATCACTGTGGAAACTTTTTGTGCTGAGACTGTGAAAACACTGTGGCTGCATGTGAAGGTACAGGGTATGGCTAGGTCTTTGGGCAGTCACTGTGGGCAGCTCTATACACTTGGGGGTCCCTGATTCCCTGGTGATGGTCATTGCTACAGGATCCATGCTCACACAAATGACTGCACAGATTCTTTGTGTGGTTCCTGTGGCAGCACTGATGAATATTGTACCCACTAGGGCTAGCCTTGAGGCATTGGTCTCTTTTGAGGAGAGGAGGCAAGTGTGAGACTACACCAACAGAGCTGATCAAACCTCCCATCTGATAAAAAAAAAAAGAGGAGATTTACCATGCCAATTTGGGAGTGACCTTGGACACTCCCTTCACCCTGGAGCACTGAACAGAGCTCCAATGCCATGCCTACAATACACCTCTGGGTATTCACTGAAAGAGCAGACACTCCACCAAGCCACATAGGCATAGTCCAAAGATAAAAAAAAGATAAAAGCCAACACAGGAAAGAAAAATAAACCAACAAGTATTTGTGCAAATGCCTAAAAATAAGTTCAACAATTCAAGAAATGAAAATAAGGAAGACAACATTATGCCCCCATAGGAACACAATAACACTTTTATGCTAGAATGTGAAAATGAAGAGATTGAGAAATGCCAGAAATGGAATTAAACTTGATTGTAGGATTACTTAGAAGTAATTAGAAGCAAATCCATGAATTAAAGAACTCCAAACATGACATGAAAGAAAATTTTTCTCATGAAATTGAGATTTTTAAAGAGAAATAAAAACAAAATATTGGAAATGAAGAATTCAATAGAACAAGTAAAAAATGCAGTGGAACACCTTAACAGATTCGGTGAGGCAGAAGAAAGGATATCTGGGTTAGAAGAGAAATCTCTGGAAATTTTACAGTGAGACAAAAACTCAGAAAATTAGAAAACTAAAAAGCAGTGTTGGAGATCTATGGGATACTATCAAATGACCCACCATATGAATCTTAGGAGTTCCTGAATGTGTGGAAAGAGAGAATGGATTAGAAGGCCTTTTTAGCAAAATAATTACAGAAAACTTCCCTCATTTGGAGAAAGAAATGTACATCCAAGTATAGGAAGTATATAGAACTCCTAACAGAAATAACCAGAAAACATTTTTACCAAGACACAGTGTAGTCAAGCTCTACAGAGTAAAACATAATAAAAAGATTCTAAAATGTGCATGTGAGAAATGAGAAATTAATTTCAGAGGATCTCTAATATTAGACTCACAACTGACTTCTCATCAGAAACCTTACAGGCTAGGAGAAAATGGTGAGATATATTCCAAATCTTAAGAGAAAAAAAACCTGTCAATTCAGAATATTGTACCCCGCAAAGCTCTCATTTATGAATGAAGGGTAAATAAAGACCTTTGATAACAAATAGAAATTGAAAGAATTTGTTACCACTCACCCAGCCTTACAAAAGATGCTTAAGGATGTACTACACACAGAAACACAGAAACATGGTCATCACCATGAAAGAAGGAGAAGGAAGATATCCCAGTAAAAGTACAAAGGAAATCCAAAGTAAACAATAGGAATACTTACGGAAAAAATTGCAGGGCCAAGTCATTACTTATCAACAGACACCTTGAATGTAAATGGCCTCAACTCTCCAGTTAAAAGATACAGATTGGCTGAATGGAAAAAAAATCTATTTGCTGCCTACAAGAAATGCATCTTACCAAGAAAGATATCCAATATTCAAAGTGGAAGGATAGAAAAATATAATCCATGCTAAGAGAAACCAAAAATGTGCTGGTGTAACCAACCTAGTATCAGACAAAATAGACTTTAACACAAAAAACTGCTAAAACAGACAAAGAAAGGCACTATGTTATGATTAAGATATCAATTCTACAGGAAGATGTGACTATTAACATATATGCACCTAATTACAGAGCGTCTGGCTATTTAAAAGAAATGTTAAGGGATCTAAAGGGAGACATAGACTCCCATACAATAGTAATGGGGGGCTTAAATACCCCACTTTCAGCAATGGATAGATCAACCAGACAGAAAATCAGCATGGAAACAACAGATTTAATCAACATTATAGACCAAATGGACCAAATGGCTATCTACAGAACTTTTCATCCTACATGAAGAATACACATTCTTCTCACCAGTGCATGCAGCTTTCTCTGGGATAGAACATATGCTAGGCCATAAAGCAAGTGTCAGCAAATTAAAAAAAAATCAAATCATACCATGCATCTTCTCTGAAAACAATGAAATGAAGCTGGAAACCAGCAACTCAAGAATCTCTAGAACATATGCAAACTAATGGAGATTGAACAACATGCTCCTGAATGAACAGTGGGTCCTAGGAGAAATCAAAATAGAAATCAAAAAACTGTTTAGGAACATTTTTTCATAGTATTTGTTGAATTTTTTTACTTAGTATAAAGTTAATTGAAAATAAATCTTAGTAAAAATAGGAATGGGAATAGGAGAAGGAGGAGGAAGAAGGGTGGAAGTGGGGATGGGAGGATGGCTACAGTGGGAAGAATCACTATCACCATGTTCCTAAAGTTGTATTTATGAAATGCATGAAATTTGTATACCTTCATAAAAGGTTTCTGGGGAAAAAGAAAGAAATTACTATGAACAGTTTTATGGCAATGGATTTGAGAAATTACCTAAAATTGTTGAATTTATAAAGAAATACAACACATGAAAACCTATTTGTCAAGATTTGGAAACCTGAGTAGTTTGAACACAATAAATGAATTGATTCACTAATCAGTAGTCATCCCACAAAGAAATCTGCAGGTCCAAATGGCTTCTCTGGCTTGTCCTACCAAATATTCAAATCAAAAATATTCAGACTTTGTACAAAATACCAGAGAACAGAAAATGAGTGAACATTTCTTAACTTGTTTCATGAGGTCAGCATAATTTTGGCAATGGAAGACAAAAACTTTAAAAGAATGAAAAATTCAGGACAATCTCATTCATTGCAATAGATGCAAAATTAAAACATAATTGAGGCTGGCGCCACGGCTCACTTGGCTGATCCTCTGCCTGCAGCGCTGGCACCCCAGGTTCTAGTCGCAGTTGGGGCACCGGTTGCTCCTCTTCCAGTTCAGCTCTCTTCTGTGGCCCAGGAATGCAGTGGAGGATGGCCCAAGACCTTGGGCCCTGCACCCGCATGGGAGACCAAGGGAAGCACCTGGCTCCTGGCTTCAGATCAGCGCAGCATGCAGGCTGCAGCGCACCTACCATGACGGCCATTTTGGGAGTGAACCTACGGAAAAGTAAGACCTTTCTCTCTGTCTCTCTCTCTCGCTAACTCTGCCTGACAAAAAAAAAATAGAATTCAGCAATACATGAAAATATTAAGTCATCATGATTAAGTCCATTTTGTGCTGCTAAAATGGAAAACTTGAGAATGAGTAATTCTTCATAAGGAATAGAAATGTCTCTTTCACAGTTCCGTAGTCTGTGGAAGTCTAAGACTACAGGGTTGGCATCTGGCAGTGCCTTCTTGCTGTATAACCACAAGGGGGAAGGTTGAAAGGCTAAAGGAAGAAAATGGTGCCAGACTCACCCTTCTATAATGAAATTATTCTCATGATGATGATATTAATCCATTCATGAAGGTCCTTATCACTTTTGAAAGGTTACACCTTTTAATATATTACAATGATGATTACATTTAAACAAAAGTTTTGAAAATAACAAATATTCAAACCAGAGCAATGACAAAGCAAGGTATATTCCAAGAATAGATGATTATCCTTAAAAAAATCAAACAGTGTAATTCACTACACCAGCAGATAAAAGAAAAATCACATGATCATTGCAGTACATGCAGATAAATAATTTCATATAATTCAGCATCCTTTCATGATAAAAATTCTTAGCAAACTAAAGATATAAGAGATTAATGTGAAAATGAGTTTGTGTTAGAAACCATACCATAGAAATAGGGATGCCTGGCATGACAGGATAAGTACTACCTTATGTTTACCCTTCCACAAAAGAAATACAAATTCTTGCCCCCAAAATCAAAATAGATTTTATCAGAACTCTGAAAATTAACAAAGGCTTACAACAATATAAGGAGTGTTAATTCAAGAAAATTTGCTGAACCTCAGTTAAAAACAGCAGAGTTTTGACTTTATACTTCTTGTCTCACTTCCCCTCTTCACAGCTCCATGATAGTGTCTTCACAACCACAGAAAGTTATGAAAACCATTGTCTCAGCAACCACTCAAGAGGCACATTTGTTTTGTAGTTCCTAAATAAAATCTCATCCACAGGGAATTATCACTAGTTGACCTGTATATATGATCCCTAGGAAAGACTCACTTGCTTGTCATTGTTGGACCTAACTCAGAGTCCATTCCTTGGAAAAAGCCTTATCCATAGGATGTTTGTCAAAAACAAGCAGTGGCAATTATTTCACATCACAGCTGCATGAGACTGTGAATACTTGTTGAGGAAAACAAGTACATGGCCCAAAACAATGAGATATCTGGGAACTACATTTGAACTGGAGTCTGAAAAAGCTCTTAAATATTCCTGGAGATCTAGAAGACCAGGCACATATGGTAGGCTGTGTGAAATTCTGAATTCAAGCCAAACTAAATGATCTATCACCTTTAGTGAAAGTAAAAGCTGGTAAAAATAACTTTGGAAAACAATGTGATATTTTCTAATCAAGTGCAAAATGTATAACTAAATTGTAGACTATTATATAATAAAATGAATTAGCTGTAACCGTACATAGCATCCATCAATTTTACAACCACTGTACTGAGTGAAAGAAAACAGTGTACCAAAGAAACATAATGATTCCATTTATATAAAATTTAAAACCAGAGAACACTGAGAGTTTTGAGACTAAGCATACATGTGAGAAAACCACCAGAAAAATCAATGAAACAGTTACCATACAATTCAGGAGAGCGATGTCCTTTAGGAGATTGTGGTGATCAGTAATCATCTTTTTGCACTAGGATGGAGGTGACTTGAGTTTTTATTTTACCGTTTTTAATTTTTTGTTTATATAAGGTGAACAAATTTCATGTATTCCATCTATATAGACTTAGGAGCATAGTGATATTTCCCCCCATCCTCCTTCCCAATGATGATCCCACCCTTCCTCCTCCTTCCTTTCTTATTAAATCCTTTAATTTTTACAATAACATAATTTGTTTATTTTATAATCAAAAGCTTAACTCTCCACTAAGTAAAGAATTAAACAAATAATAAGAGAAAAACACTGTTCCTCAATAGTAGGGACAAGGGCTGTAAACAATAATCTAAAAACATCAATTTCACTTGTTAACATTATGTTTTTTTGTGTAGGTTACCACAGATCAGGGACAATATATGATATTTGTATTTTTGGAACAGGCTTATTTCACTAGGTATAATGATTTCTAGTTGTATTCATTTTATTGTGAAAGACACGGTTTCATTCTTTTGTACAGCTGAATAGTATTCCATAGTGTATGTATACCACATTTTCTACACTTGATCTTGGCCAACAGGCCGAGAAGTGATCCACATTTTCTTTTTCTAGTCATTTGTTGATGGACATCTGGCTTGATTCGATATCTTAGCTCTTTTAAACTGAGCTGCAGTAAACATGTGTGTACATATAACTCTTTCATATGCTGATTTCCTTTAATTTGCATAAATTCCCAGGAGTGTTCTCACTGGGTCATATGATAGATCTGAGATATCACCACACTGTCTTCCACAATGGCTGTATTAGTTTACATTCTCACCAACAGTGGATTAGGGCATTTTTCCTCAACATCCTCACCAGCATTTATTGTTTTTTAATTTCTGTGTGAGAATCATTCTAACTGGGATGAGGATTTTATTCTTCAATTTGTTATGTGATTTATCACATTTATTTTGTGTATGTTGAACCTTACCTGCATACTAGGGATAAATTACACTTGGTCTGGGTGAATGAACTCTCTGATATGTTGTTAGATTTGATTAGCTAGTATTTTGTTGAGTATTTTTGCATTTATGTTCATCAAAGATATTTTCCTGTAATACTCTTTCTTGTTTCTTTGTCTGGTTTTGAAATTAAGGTGATGGCAGCCTCATACAAGGAGTTTGGGAAGATTTCCTCTATTTCAATTGTAATAAATAGTTTGAGGAGAACTGAAATTAGTTCTTCTTTAAACATTTGGTAAAATTCAGCAGTGAAGCCAATCAGTCCTGCAATTTTCTTCATTGGAAGGGTCTTTATTACTGATTCAATCTCTGTTTTTGTTATTGCTCTGTTTATATTTTCTATGTCTTCATTACTAAGTTTTGATAGACTGTATGTGTCAATATAATCCGTACTATCCATTTCTTCTAGATTTTCTGATTTGTTGACATATAGCTCTTGTTGTAATTCCTGATGATCCTTTTTTATTTCTGTGGTATCTTTTGTAAATTCTCCTTTTCATCTCTGATTTAATTGATTTGAGTCTTCTCCCTCTTTTTTTGGTTAGTTGAGCCAATGGTGTATCAATTTTGTTTATGTTATTAAAAACAACTCTTCATTTCATTGATCTTTTGTATGATTTTTTGGTTTCAATTTTGATTATTCTCTAATTTTAATTATTTATTTCCTCTTACTAATTTTGGATTTCATTTGTTCTTACTTTTCTAGATGTTTGAGATACATTGATTGCTCATTTATTTGATGCCTTTCCACTTTCTTGATGTAGGCGCTAATTGCTATGAACTTCTCTCTTAACACTGCTTTTGCTGTATCCCATAAGGTTGGATATTTTGTATTGTATCTTTATTAATTACTGGGATTTTTAAATTTCACTTTTATTTGTTATATGACCCACAGTTGATTCAGGAGCATGTTGTTCAGTTTCCATGTGTTTGAATATTTTCTAGAGTTTCTTAATTTGTTAATTTGCAGCTTCATTCCATTGTTGTTATAAAAGATACAAGGTATTATTTTAATTTTTTTGACTTTTCTAAGACTTGTTATATGGCCTAATATTTGGTCTATCCTTGAGAAAGCTAAATGAATTGATAAAATTAATGTATATTCTACAGCTGTAGGATGAAATGTTCTGTAGATATCAGGTCCATTTGGTCCATAGTGTCGATTAGCTCTGTTGTTTCTTTGTTGATTTTCTGTCTAGTTCTTATGTTCATTGATGAAAGTCGGATGTTGAAGTCCTCTATTACTATTGTATTGGAGTCTATGTCTCCCTTGAGATCCATTAACATTGTTTTAAATAATCAAGCACCTTGGCATTGGGCATGTATACATTTATTATAGTCACATCTTTCTGTTGAATTGATCTCTTAATCATTACATAATGCCCTTCTTTGTCTGTTTTAACAGTTTTTGTGTTAAAGTCTCTTTTTGTCTGATATTAGGATGGATACACTTGCTCTTTTCTACTTTCCATTAACATGGAATACCTTTTTCCATCCTTTCACTTTGTCTATGTGCATCTTTCTTGGTAATGTGTGTTTCTTATAATTGAATTAATTGAACTTACACTAATATATGAGAGGGGAAGACAGCTAATGAGCATGAGTAAAAAAGTCTAGAGTCTTTAGATGAAAACTTGGTGAGAATTTACAAAAATTTCCCTTGAAAAATTTTTTTTCATAGTTCTCTAAACAATACTAGAATGCTCTAGTAGTTTTGCTCAACTCAGCAAATGCACTCTGGGCAATCATTTTGGCACAAGTTAAGCTGCTGCTTAGGAAACATTCATCCCCTATGAGAGTGTGTTTTGAATCTCGTTTTCACTTCCAATATAGCTCCTATGAAAGCAGTGCAAGGTTGATCAATTACTAAGGTCTCTGCCACTGATGTGGGAGACCCCAGTGAAGTTCTCAGCTCTTGGCTTCAGCCTGTCCCAGTCCTGGATTTTGTGGGCATTTGGGGAGTAAATAAGCAGATGGAAAGTCTGTCTGTCTCTCCGTGTGTGTGTGTTTGGCTGTCTATCTGTCTCTGTAATTTCTCTGTTATTCTGTCTTTCATATAAACCTTTTAAAATATTTATGTTAACTATTTATGTACATCAGTTGCTCACTTTCTACTTCCATTTAGTGACTTACTTTGCCAGTGGCCCATGGGAGAATGCATTTAGAATTTTTGCTGGTCACTAGAGGTTCTAGAAAGATGGAGAAAGCTTTATTGTAAAACTTTTATATTTAAGAATTAAAAGACATAGACTGTTCTCGATTCCCTAAATGGCAGTGTAGACACATCACACTCATGAATGAGGCCTTATAATAGAGAGATCATTTTTATTTTTATATCTATAGATATATACATACACACACATATACATACACACACACATTGCACTCAAAATCCCACTTATAACTCTTCTAATTTCTAGTACAGTTAAAACAGTTTATAAAATGCTTTTGAGAGATTCTAGGAAGATTGCTCTAAAAAGCATGAGCATTTTTTTGGTGCCAGTCTCAAGGGATTCTCAGAGGGAAGATATTTGGTTTAAAGGTATCATCTTTAAGACAGTGACCTGCACTAACTGTCTGATTTGTTCTTTCTAATACTGACAGTTGTGAAAGCTCCAACTGTAGTTAGTACTTATAAGTCCATTTTTAGTTTTTGATCTTCAGTTACTAAATCAGTCCAGGGTACTGAAAAACAAATGAAAACATGTTTTGCAAACTCCTCATCATGCTACATTCCCTCAGTAACAAATCTGGCCAAAGCTAGGCAACTTTGGAGCATAATTTCATCCATTGTTTCATTTTAGGCTCAGAGAGGGACTTATCTCTGGGCTGGAGGTTAGGTTGGTAAGGATCACATGGAAGTTTGCACATCCATAGGTCTTTCTCTTTCATTTTTGAAGGAACACAAATTAGGTATGTGATAACAAATAATATGGGTATGATCATGACCATGTGCATGTATAAATCATATAAGGACCAAGCAAGGGACACTTCATTGAATATCCCCTAACCTCACAGAATGTAAGTCATTTAATGGAATGTAAGTGATTAGGATGAAAAGTGGGTAGGTCCAGGGGCCAACATCATCCCTCAAGCCCCGTCATGAATGGTTATATGCTCTGTCCTTTTTTTCTCTCCTAGGGAAATGTAAATGGATTAAAATGATCTGAGCTACCTCATAGAATGTGCTAATCTATTTTCTTACATCCAGTTTTAGTGCTTTGTTTATCCTGTGCCCCACTCATTAAAATTTATCACAGGTTCATAATCTGGTGGATATGGGGAGGATCACAGGGATTGTGATGCTTCGTTTTATGTGCTGACTTGATTTTGCTAAAGGATTCCCAGATAGCTAGTAAAACATTATTTTGGGTGTGTCTGTGATAATATTTCTGGAGATTAGTACTTCTAGTAGAGAAAGAAAAAATTTTCTTCACTGATAGGAGTGTGCATTATCCAATCCACTGAGGGCCTGAATAGTACAAAATATCACAATAGGGTCAAATTGCTTTCTGTTTGAAGTGGAACATTCATCTCCTCCCTTTACACATTGGAATTCTTAGTTGTTGAGTCTTTGGGCCCAGACTGGGTCTTCAATCATTGTTCTTCTGGTTCTCAGGTCTTTGTGCTTGAACTGGAACAACACCAAACTGCCTTTCCAGGGCCTGCAGCCTGCTTATGGCAGACCATGGAACTTCTCAGATTCCATGATCACATGAGCATGCCCTTCATTCTATATTTTTTTATATATGTCCATTTATATCTTTTTGGAATTGTTTTTTAGAGAACTCTAATACAGGGATCTTATCATAGAGTGGTTTTCCAATTATTTTCTGGGTAGACCACCCAAGGTCAACAAAGAGACAACTTGATCCTCCCTTAGAGTATGTTCATAATATCACTACTACATTTGTTTATTCATTGAGGAAATATTTTCTTTTTGAAGTTTATTTATTTGAAAGGTGAGGCGAAAGAGAGAAAGAAAGAAAGAGAGGGAGGGAGGGAGAGAGAGAGAAAGGTCTTCCATCTGCTGCTTTACTCCCAGTGTTTGCTGGGGGTTGGATCAGGCCAAGGCCAAGAAACATGAACTCTGGGTTTCCCAAGTACTTGAGCCATCATCTGCTCCCTATAAGAGTGTGAATTAGCGGAGGCTGAATCAGTAGCATGGGGTAGGTGGGGCTTAAATGGGCACTCATTATGGGATGCAGGCATCACAAGCAGTGGCTTAAACCACTGTGCCACAACAAAATACCAACCCCAAGAGGAGTATTTTCTTAATGACTATTATACAACCATGCCAGCTATTTGCCCGTGTGTGTGTGTTTGAGAGAGAGAGAAAGAGAGGCAGGCCAAGTGATAAGAGAGAACATAAATCGTAAGTCTTTGCAGGCACTGATAGGGGGCTATTATGACAGTGTACATTAAGAGTTGGGGGAAGTAAGTAGGAAATTATAAGACTGGAGTAGTGAGGCCTATTTTGTGGGGTAGATCCCAGTTTATGGGACTCACCAGATGTTCTTTCCTTGAAGATATTGTTTGAAGGATGCTATTGCTTTCCTGCATCTATATCAAAAGTTTACTTTATCAAACAGAATATATCTTCAAGTTGTCAACATAATTCTTAAGAAAGAATTGTTAGGATAGGTTGTTATGCTTTTGATAAATATACTTTTGAGAATGAAATGGTGAGTAGACAGGAAGGGTACTATAAATGTGTATCCTCCAAGTCCTGGTTTCCAATTACCTGGAGTTTTCAATCATTAGTTGAAATCTAGCTGTTATTTCCAGAGATTTTTCATGGGAATAATATGCCAGAGTGGGAATATGTTGGTTTGGAACCGTATGGTGGTTATATATGAGTGCTAGACACTTCACCTGTATTATATTTCATTTAATCCTGACAGTAACTCTGTGAAGTAGGAACTATTATAATCCCATTTTACAGATTTTTTTTTGACAGGCAGAGTGGACAGTGAGAGAGAGAGACAGAGAGAAAGGTCTTCCTTTGCCGTTGGTTCACCCTCCAATGGCCACCGCGGCCGGCGTGCTGCGGCCGGCGCACCGAGCTGATCCGATGGCAGGAGCCAGGAGCCAGGTGCTTTTCCTGGTCTCCCATGGGGTGCAGGGCCCAAGCACCTGGGCCATCCTCCATTGCACTCCCGGGCCACAGCAGAGAGCTGGCCTGGAAGAGGGGCAACCGGGACAGAATCCGGCGCCCCAACCGGCACTAGAACCCGGTGTGCCGGCGCCGCTAGGTGGAGGATTAGCCTAGTGAGCCGCGGCGCCGGCCCCTTTTACAGATTTTATAAAGATTAGTTAACTTGACCAAGGGCCTATAGATAGTGTTTGGCATAGCTGAGGTTTGATTTTGTTAGTTGTGGCTCTGACAAGGAGAAAATAATATTTAAAGAAAGATGCTATTACTGTGGCATTTCCAAGATGGTGGAATAGGGAGGGAGCTTACTGCTATAGCCCAGGAGAACATACTTTAAAAAAAGCGAAGAGAGTGTAGTCTCAGGGAAGAGTTAGGGAGAAAACAGCAGAGGAAACTCTACTGAAATTAGAGGGACACAGTGGACCTACATGGAGGGCGTGGGCACTCACAGCTCAGGACTTCAGCAGCTGAGAGCCTAGGCACCAGCACTGGAAAGAGAGGTGAGACCAGACTGCAGCAGCCCAAGCCACTTGCAAAAAAGCTGCAGAAAGAGCCTAGAGGGAACCTAGCTTGGAGCCCCATGGGGGAAAGTATACCAGCAAAACTAGATGAGAAAAAAATAAAGGATGGGATGGACATGTTTCTCTCTCTCCAATCACTTTAGAATGGCATCCTGTAACAAACCTATAGAGCACGCACCATTTTGGACATATGTAACAGCTGTGCCAGCTCATGTCTGCACCCAGAAACCAGCCGAGTGGAAACTCCTGACTCTGGTGGGGCTAGGAGTCTGTGACTTAGTGATGCTTCTGTGCCAGGATTGTGAAAAAAAAAAAAAACTGAGGGTGTGTGGGAGGACTCATGGTGTTGCTGGGACTTTGAGTAGTTTCATTGGGAAACTCTGCAAGCTTCAGGGTTTCTGGTTACCTGGTGAGAGACATTGCTGGGGAAACTGATCATACACCGAGGACTGCACAGATCCTTGTTTGGTCCCTGGGACAGAGCAGATGAATATTATACCCACTGGTGCTAGCGCTCAGGCACTGGTCTCCATTGAGGAGAGGAGCTTAGCTGAGGATAAGCATCCCTTCTGATTAAAAAAGATTTACCACACCAAACCTGCTTGTGTCACCTTAGGCATACCTTTAACCCTGGAGAACTGAGCAGAGCTCTCTGGTCACACCCATTACAATCCTCTAGAGATTCACTGAAAGCAGACATCACACTTATCTACAAGGTCATAGTACAACAATGAAAGCCACCACAGCAAAAAAAAAAAAAAAAAAAAAAGAAAGAAAAGAAAGCAACGAATATCTCCACAAATGCCTAACAACAAACACACCAATCCAAGAAACAAGAATAGGCAACATGATGCCCTGAAAAGAACATGGCACTTCAATACTAGATTGTGAAGACAATGAGATAGAAGAAATGCATGAAATTGAATTCAAAAAATTGATCATAATATTACATAGAAGTAAGCAAAAGCAAATGCACAAACTACTGAAATCTGTGCAGGACATGAAAGAAAATTTCTCTCATGAAATTGAGATTTTAAAGAGAAATTGAAATGAAATCAAGAATTCAATAGAACATGAAATTGAGATCTTAAAGAGAAATCAAAATGAAATGAAGAATTCAATAGAAGAAATAAAAAATGCAGTGGAGTGCCTTAACAACAGAATCAGTGAAGCAGAAGAAAGAATATTGGACTTAGAAGACAGAGCACAGGAAATTATACAGTCAAACCCAAGATAAGAAGAGGAAATTGGAAAACTCAAAAACACTGTTGGGAATCTACAGGATACTATAAAAAAGACCCAACATACAGATTCTAGGAGTTCCTGAAGGCATGTAGAGAGAAAAAGGATTACAAGGCCCTTTTAGTGAAATAATAAAAGAAAACTTCCCTGCTTTGGAGAAAGAAAGGGACATCTAAGTACAGGAAGCACACAGAACTCCCAATAGACATGACCAGAAAGGATCCTTGCCATGACACATTGTAATCAAACTGACCATAGTAAAACATAGAGAGAAGATTCCAAAATGTGCATGATAGAAAGGCCAGATTACTTTCAGATGATCTCAAATTAGACTCACAGCGAACTTCTCATCAGAAACCCTACAGGCTAGGAGAAAATGGCGAGATATAGTCCAAGTCTTAAGAGAAAACGAATGTCATCCCAGAATATTATACCCTGCACAGCTCTCATTTGAGAATAAAGGTGAAATAAAGACCTTCTATAACAAACATAAATTGAAAGAATTTGTCGCCACCCATCCAGTCCTACAAAAGATGCTTAAGGATGGGGACCAGAGTTGTGGCATAGCGGGTAAAGCCATGGCCTGCAGGGCTGGCATCCCATATGGGCACCAGTTCGAGTTCCGGCTGCTACACTTCTGATCAAGTTCTCTGATTTAGCCTTGGAAAACAGTGGGAAGATGGCCCAAGTCCCTGGGCTCCTGTGCTCATGTGGAAGACCTGGAAGAAGCTCCTGGCTCCTGGCTTCAGATCGGCACAGCTCTGGCTTTTTGCCCACTGGGGAGTGAACCAGCGGATGGAAGATCTCTCTCTCTCTCTTTCTCTCTCTCTCTCTCTTCCTCTGCTTCTCTGTGTAACTCTAAATTTCAAATAAATGAATAAATCTTTGAAAAAAAAAAAGGATGCGTTGCACACAGAAAAAAAGAAACATGGTCATCACTACAAAAGAAGGTAAAGGAAGAAAATCTCCCAGTAAAAGATCACAGGAAGTTCAAAGCATATATTAGAAATATCTTTGGAAAAATGGCAGGGCAATGTCTTTACTTATCAGTAGTCTCCTTCAATGTATAAGGCCTCAATCCCTAGTTAAAAGAGAGAGGCTGAATGAATGGATTAAAATACAAATCCCATCTATTTTCTTCCCAAAAGAAACACATCTCACCAACAAAGATGCTCACAGACTGAAAGTGAAAGGATGGAAAAAGATATTCCATGCCAACAGAAACCAAAAAAGAGTTGGTGTAGCCATCCTCATATCAGACAAAAAGGGCTTTAACACAAAAACTGTAAAAGAGATAAAGAAGGGCACTATGTAATGATTAAGCGATCAATTCAACAGGAAGATGCAACATTATAAATGTATTTGCACCTAATTACAGGGAACCTGGCTATTTAAAATAAATGTTAATAGATCTAAAGGGAGACATACAACAAATATAATAGTTATGGGGGATTTCAGTACCTCACTTTCAGGAAAGCACAGATCAACCAGACAGAAAATGAGTGAGGAAACAATCGAAGAAGAGGGAATCCTCCCAAATTCTTTCCATGAAGCCAGCATCACCTTAATTCCTAAGCCGGAAAAAGATGCAGCACTGAAAGAGAATTACAGACCAATATCCCTGATGAACATAGATGCAAAAATCCTCAATAAAATTCTCGCCAATAGAATACAACAACACATCAGAAAGATCATCTACCCAGACCAAGTGGGATTTATCCCTGGTATGCAGGGATGGTTTAATGTGTGCAAGACAATCAATGTGATACACCACATTAGAAGACTGCAGAAGAAAAAACATATGATTATCTCAATAGATGCCGAGAGAGCATTTGATAAAATACAACACCCGTTCATGATGAAAACTCTAAGCAAACTGGGTTTGGAAGGAACATTCCTCAATACAATCAAAGCAATCTATGAAAAACCCACAGCCAACATCCTATTGAATGGGGAAAAGTTGGAAGCATTTCCACTGAGATCTGGTACCAGACAGGGATGCCCACTCTCACCACTGCTATTCAATATAGTTCTGGAGGTTCTAGCCAGAGCTATTAGGCAAGAAAAAGAAATTAAAGGGATACAAATTGGGAAGGAAGAACTCAAACTATCCCTCTTTGCAGATGACATGATTCTTTATTTAGGGGACCCAAAGAACTCTACTAAGAGACTATTGGAACTCATAGAAGAGTTTGGCAAAGTAGCAGGGTATAAAATCAATGCACAAAAATCAACAGCCTTTGTATACACAGACAATGCCATGGCTGAGGAAGAACTTCTAAGATCAATCCCATTCACAATAGCTACAAAAACAATCAAATACCTTGGAATAAACTTAACCAAGGACGTTAAAGATCTCTATGATGAGAATTACAAAACCTTAAAGAAAGAAATAGAAGAGGATACCAAGAAATGGAAAAATCTTCCATGCTCATGGATTGGAAGAATCAATATCATCAAAATGTCCATTCTCCCAAAAGCAATTTATAGATTCAATGCAATACCAATCAAGATACCGAAGACCTTTTTCTCAGATCTGGAAAAAATGGTGCTGAAATTTATATGGAGGCACAAGAGACCTCGAATAGCTAAAGCAATCTTGTACAACAAAAACAAAGCCAGAGGCATCACAATACCAGATTTCATGACATACTACAGGGCAGTTGTAATCAAAACAGCATGGTACTGGTACAGAAACAGATGGATAGACCAATGGAACAGAATTGAAACACCAGAAATCAACCCAAGCATCTACAGCCAACTTATATTTGATCAAGGATCTAAAACTAATTCGTGGAGCAAGGACAGTCTATTCAATAAATGGTGCTGGGAAAATTGGATTTCCACGTGCAGAATCATGAAGCAAGACCCCTACCTTACACCTTACACAAAAATCCACCCAACATGGATTAAAGACCTAAATCTACGACCTGACACCATCAAGTTACTAGAGAACATTGGAGAAACCCTTCAAGATATTGGCACAGGCAAAGAATTTCTGGAAAAGACCCAGGAGGCACAGGCAGTCAAAGCCAAAATCAACTATTGGGATTGCCTCAAATTGAGAAGTTTCTGTACTGCAAAAGAAACAGTCAGGAGAGTGAAGAGACAACCGACAGAATGGGAAAAAATATTTGCAAACTATGCAACAGATAAAGGGTTGATAACCAGAATCTACAAAGAGATCAAGAATCTCCACAACATCAAAACAAACAACCCACTTAAGAGATGGGCCAAGGACCTCAATAGACATTTTTCAAAAGAGGAAATCCAAATGGCCAACAGGCACATGAAAAAATGTTCAAGATCACTAGCAATCAGGGAAATGCAAATCAAAACCACAACGAGGTTTCACCTCACCCTGGTTAGAATGGCTCACATACAGAAATCTACCAACAACAGATGCTGGCGAGGATGTGGGGAAAAAGGGACACTAACCCACTGTTGGTGGGAATGCAAACTGGTCAAGCCACTATGGAAGTCAGTCTGGAGATTCCTCAGAAACCTGAAGATAACCCTACCATTCGACCTAGCCATCCCACTGCTTGGAATTTACCCAAAGGAATTTAAATTGGCAAACAAAAAAGCAGTCTGCACCCTAATGTTTATTGCAGCTCAATTCACAATAGCTAAGACCTGGAACCAACCTAAATGCCCATCAATGTTAGACTGGATTAAGAAATTATGGGATATGTACTCTTTAGAATACTATACCACAGTAAGAAACAACGAAATCCAGTCATTTGCAACAAAATGGAGGAATCTGGAACACATCATGCTGAGTGAAATAAGCCAGTCCCAAAGGGACAAATACCATATGTTCTCCCTGATCGGTGACAACTGACTGAACACCAAAAAGGAAACCTGTTGAAATGAAATGGCCACTATGAGAAATGGTGACTTGATCAGCATAGCCCTGACTGTTAATGAACAACTTAATACATTATCCCTCTTAGTAGTTTTTTTGTCTGTTCTACTTAATATGACCGGTTTTATTCTGTAATTAATACACAGTTATTCTTAAGTGTTAAAAATTAACTGAAATGTGATCCCTGTTAAACATAAGAGTGGGAATAAGAGAGGGAAGAGATGTATAATTTGGGACATGCTCAAGCTGACTTGCCTCAAATGGTAGAGTTAGAAACATACCAGGGGATTCCAATTCAATCCCATCAAGGTGGCATGTACCAATGCCATTTCACCAGTCCAAGTGATCAATTTCAGTTCACAATTGATCATAATGAAAGGACTAAGAGTCAAAGGAAGCACATAAACAAGTCTAGTACCTGCTAATACTAACTGATAGAATAAAGGGGAGAGTGATCCAACATGGGAAGCGAGGTACTCAGCAGACTCATAGAATGGCGGATGTCCTAAATAGCACTCTGGCCTCAGAATCAGCCCTAAAGGCATTCGGATCTGGCTGAAAAGCCCATGAGAGTATTTCAGGCATGGAAAGCCAAGACACTCTGGCAAAAAAAAAAAAAAAAAAAAAAAAAAAAAAAAAAAAAAAAAAAAAAAAAAAAATCAAACCCTAAATGAAAGATCTCTGTGAGTGAGATCCCAGTGGAAAGAACAGGTCTTCAAAGAAGGAGGTACCTTTCTCTGAAGGGAGGAGAGAACCTCCACTTTGACTATGACCTTGTCTAAACAAGATAAGAATCGGAGAACTCAGAGGGCTTCCATAGCCTTGGAAACTCATAACTGGTGCATAGGGAGATTACTGATGCCATAAACAGGAGTGTCAATTTGTAAAGTCAACAACAGGAGTCACTGTGCACTTACTCCTCATGTGGGATCTCTGTCCTTAATGTGCTGTACATTGAGACTTAATGCTATAATGAGTAGTCAAACAGTATATTTCGCTTTGTGTTTCTATGGGGGTGCAAACTGTTGAAATCTTTACTTAATGTATACTAAACTGATCTTCTGTAAAAAAAAAAGAAATTATCAATTCCCAACTTGACTCTCACTGGGATTAAACATGACAATAGGTCTGATCTGATTTCATCATCATTTAAAAAATCATCTATTATTTTTCACTTTATGTTTGTGTGGAAGCAAACTGTTGAAATCTTTACTTAATGTATGCTAAACTGATCTTCTGTATATAAAGAGAATCGAAAATGAATCCTCATGTGAATGGAAGGGGAGAGGGAGTGGGAAAGGGGAGGGATGCGGGTGGGAGAGACGATATGGGGGGGAAGCCATTGTAATCCATAAGCCGTACTTTGGAAATTTATATTCATTAAATAAAAGTTAAAAAATGAAGTAAATGTTAATAGATCTAAAGGGAGACATACAACAAATATAATAGTAATGGGGGATTTCAGTACCTCACTTTCAGCAAAGCACAGATCAACCAGACGGAAAATGAGTGAGGAAACAGCTAAGATATTCACACTATAGACAAAATGGACCTACAGAACTTTTCCTGCTACAGTTGAAGAATACACATTCTTCTCACCAGTGTATGCAACTTTCTCTAGGATAGATCACATGCTAAGCCACAATGCAAGTCTCAGCAAATTCAAAATTATCAAAAACATACCATGCAGCTTCTTGGACCACAATGGAATGAAGCTGGAAAAGAGCAATTCAGGAATCTCTAGAACATATGCAAAAACATGGAGACTGAACAAAATGCTCCTGAATGAACAGTGGGTCATTAAAGAAATCAAAAAGAGAAATCAAAAAAATTTCTAGAAACAAATGAAAATGACAAAACAACATATCAAAACTTTTGGGATACAGCAAAAGCAATATTAAGAGGAAAATTTATAGCAATTGGTGCCTACATCAAGAAATTGAAAAAACACCAAATAAATGAACTAACTCATATTATTTTCAAGTTATTCAAAACAACTGAAAGAGGGAATCCTCCCAAATTCTTTCTGTGAAGCCAACATCATCTTAATTCCTCAACCTGAAAAAAATGCAAAAGAGAAATAGAATTAGAGAGCAATTTCCCTGATGAATATAGACACAAATTTTTTTTCTCATTCTTTTTTAACTTTTATTTAATAAATATAAATTTCCAAAGTACAGTTTATGGATTGCAATGGCTTTTCCCCCCATAACTTCCCTCCCACCTGCAACCCTCCCATCTCCCACTCCCTCTCCCATTCCATTCACATCAAGATTCATTTTCAATTCTCTTTATATACAGAAGATCAGTTTAGCATACATTAAGTAAAGATTTCAACAGTTTGCACCCACACAGAAACACAAACTGTAAAATACTATTTGAGTACTAGTTATAGCATTAATTCACATTGTAGGACACACTACGGACAGAGATCCTACATGAGGAGTAAGTGCACAGTGACTCCTGTTGTTGACTTAACAATTTGACACTCTTGTTTATGGCATCAGTAATCATCCAAGGCTCTTGTCATGAGTTGCCAAGGCTATGGAAGCCTTTTAAGTTCGCCGACTCCAATATTATTCAGACAAGGTCATAGTCAAAGTGGAAGTTCTCTCCTCCCTTCAGAGAAAGGTACCTCCTTCTTTGATGGCCCCGTTCTTTCCTCTGGGATCACACTCACAGAGATCTTTCATTTAGGTCATTGTCTTTTGCCACAGTGTTTTTGACTTTCCATGCCTGCGAACTCTCATGGGCTTTTAAGCCAGATCCAAATGCCTTAAGGGCTAATTCTGAGGCCAGAATGCTATGTAGGACACCTGCCATTCTATGAGTCTGCTATGTATCCCACTTCCCATGTTGGATCGTTCTCTCCTGCTTAATTCTTTCAGTTAGTATCAGCAGACACTAGTCTTGTTTATGTGATCTCTTTGACTTTTAGTCCTATCATTACAATCAATTGTGAACAGAAATTGATCACTTGAACTAGTGAGATGGCCTTGGTACATGCTACCTTGATGGGATTGAATTGGAATTGCCTGGCACGTTTCTAACTCCACCATTTGGGGAAGTCCGATTGAGCATGTCCCAAATTGTACCTCTCTTCCCTCTCTTATTCCCACTCTTATATTTAACAGGGATCACTTTTCAGTTAAATTTAAACACCTAAGAATAATTGTGTGTTAATTATAGAGTTCAACCGATAGTATTAAGTAGGACAAACAACACTGTTCATCAGCAGTCAGGTCAAGGGCTGATCAAGTCAGTTTCTCATAGTGTCCATTTCACTTCAACATATTTTCTTTTTGGTGCACCGTTAGTTGTCACAGATCAGGGAAAACATATGATATTTGTCCCTTTGGGACTGCTTATTTCACTCAGCATGATGTTTTCCAGATTCCTCCATTTTGTTGCCAATGACTGGATTTCATTGTTTTTTATTGCTGTATAGTATTCTATAGAGTACATATCCCATAATTTCTTTATCCAGTCTACTGTTGATGGGCATTTAGGTTGATTCCAGGTCTTAGCTATTGTGAATTGAGCTGCAAAAACATTAAGGTGCAGACAGCTTTTTTGTTTGCCAATTTAATTTCCTTTGGGTAATTTCCAAGGAGTGAGATGGCTGGGTTGTATGGTAGGGTTAGAATATAGACACAAAAATTTTCAACAAAATTCTGGCCAATTGAATCCAACAACGCATCAGAATGATCATCCACCCAGACCACATCGGATTTATACCTGTTATGCAGGGATAGTTCAACATTCAGAAATCAATAAATGTGATACATCACGTTAACAACCTGCTGGACAAAAACCATGATTATCTCAATAGATGTAGAGCAAGCATTTGATAAAAATACAACACCCTTCAAATTGGGTATAGTAGGGACATTCCTCAACACAATTTGGGAAATTTTTGAGAAACCCACAGCCAGCATCATATTGAATGGGAAAAGTTTGGAAACATTCCCACTGTGATCTGGTACCATACAGGGATGCTCAGTCTCACAGTTGCAATTCAACGTAGTGCTGCAAATTTAAGCCAGAATCATTAAACAAGAAAATGAAATCAAAGGGATACAAATTGGCAATGAGGAAGTAAAACTATCCCTATTTGCAGATGACATGATTTTTTTATATAGAGGATCCAAAGAACTCTACTAAGAGACTATTGGAACTCAGTAGAGTTTGGTAAAGTCGCAAAATATAAAATCAATATACAAAATTCAATGGCCCTTATTTACACAGATAATACCATGGCTGAGAAAGAACTTCTAAGATCAATACTATTCACAAGAGCTATAAAAATTGCAATACCTTCGCATAAATTAACCAAAGATGTCAAAGATCCTTAGGATGAGAATTACGAAACATTAAAAAAAGAAATAGAAGAACATATGAAAAAATGGAAAAATTTTCCATGTTCATGGTTTGGAAGAATCAATATCATCAAAGTGTCAATTATTCCTGAAGCAATTTACAGATTCAAGGTGATACCAGTTAAAATATCAAAGACATTGTTCTCAGATCTAGAAAAAATGATGCTGAAATTCATATGGAGACACAGAAGACCTCAAATAGCTAAAGCAATCTTATGCAACAAAAACAAAGCCGGAGGCATCAAAATACCATATTTCAAAGCATACTACAGGGCAGTTATAATCAAAACAACCTGATACTGGTACAAAAACAGATGGATAGACCAATGGAACAGAATAGAAACACCAGAAATCAATCCAAACATCTACAACCAAGTTATTTTTGATCAAGGAGCTAAAACCAATTCTAGAGCAAGGAAGATCTTTTCAACCATTGGTGCTGGGAAAACTGGATTTCCACATGCAGATGCATGAAGCAAGACCCCTACCTTACACCTTACACAAAAATCCACTCAACATGGATTAAAGATCTAATTCTACAACCTGATACCATCAAATTATTAGAGAACATTGGATAAACCCTGCAAGATATTGAACAGGCAAAGACTTCTTGGAAAAGACCCCAGGCAGCCAAAGCCAAAAGTAACAACTCGGATTAATCAAATTGAGAGTTTTTTGTACTGCACAAGAAATAGGAAAGTGAAGAGGTAAATGACAGAATGGGAGAAATTATTTGCAAACTATGCAACTGATAAAGGATTAATAACTAGAATCTACAAAGAGATCAAGAAACTCCACAACAACAAAGCAAACAACCCAGTTAAGAGATGGGCCAAGGGCTTAAGCAGAATTTTTAAAGATTTATTTTTTCATTTGAAAGTCAGAGTTACACAGAGAGAGGAGAGGCAGAGCAAGAGGTTGGTCTTCCATCCAATGGTTCACTGCCCAATTGGTCGCAATGGCCGCAGCGGCACTAATCTGAAGTCAGGAGCCAGGAGCTTCTTCCAGGTCTTCCACATGGGTGCAAGTTCCCGAAGACTTGGCCCATCTTCTACTGCTTTCCCAGGCCATAACAGAGAGCTGGATCGGAAGTGGAACAGCTGAGACTTGAACCAGCGCTGATATTGGATGCTGGTGCTTCATGCTAGGGGGGAAACCCACTACGCCACAGTGCTGGCCCCGCAGATATTTTTCCAAAGAGGAAATCAAAATGGTCAGCAGACACCTGAAAAAATGTTCAGGATCACTAGCCATCAAGGAAATGCAAATTAAAACCCTCCGTGCAACCAGTGTTTTAAGAGTCCCTGTACACAAGGTTCCCCCAGCCTCCTGTCAATTCTCGCAGCCAGACTGAGACATCTGCTCTCTATGCTGCTTGCTGAGCATGCTGAAATGAGCTGGGGCAGCTGTGAAGTATGTCCAAAATGTTACCTGCTCTCTCTCAGCTAGTTACAGGATGCCAGTGCTGGGTGACTAGGGAGAGGGAAATGTGCCCCCGTTTTTATCCTCTAGATTGGCAGGTGCTGTGTCCCCAACAGAGCTCCAAGCTGGACTCATGCCAGGCTCTTCCTGCAGCTTTATAACCAATGGCTTGTGTGCTGTAGTCTGGTCTTACTTCACTCTCCAATGCAGGTGTTGAGTCTCTTGGCTGCTGAGGTCCTGAGTTCTGTGGGTCCACATCCTCCATGTAGATCCATTGTGTCCCTCTGATTTGTGTCGAGTTTCCTCTGCCATTTTCTCTCTAACTCTTCCCTGAGATTGCAATCTTTACACCTTTTAAAATATTTTCTTTTAGAGCAGAATGCTCCCTCTCTATTCCACCATCTTGGAATCTCTCCAGAAAAAAAGGCTTTTCATTGAGCAGTTATTGACGTTTTGCCTCCTCTACATCACCTGCCTTTTGACTTTTCATGTCCAGACTCTGGTCTAGTTTCCTGACCTTTTCTTGATGCGTGTTCAGGAGTAGTGGGGATAAGCATGGATCCTGGCATTGGCTAAACCTTTTCTGAACACTCATTTCTACCGTTCTCAGATTCTGGCTGTGGTACTCATTTTCGACATTCTTAACTCCAATGTTCTTGTCTATAAAATGAGGTTCATGGTAGTGTCTACATGATAGGGCTGCCTTTCAAACCGAGTAAGACAATATATGCAAAGTGCCTAGCATGGTCCAAGACCAATACCACCTAATGGAACTTTCAGTAATAAAGAAAAATCTCTAAGAGTTCTTTTATCCCCTATGTAGCCACCAATCACATATGGGTAAAAACACTTAAAATATGGTTAGTGCAAATAAGAAACCCATTTTTTATAGTAACTTTAATTTAAATTTAAATAGTTTCCCGTGCCTACTAGTTACCATATTCGGCAATGAAGGTCTAGATACAGGGCTACATCTGCAATAAATAGAATTTTTTATGGTGCAAGTATCTTGAATGAATTATGGTTCTTCTAGCTTAGGGTTCTATATCCTTGGACTATGGACTTCTTACCTTCATAAACTCACTTACTCTTCATTACCTAGCCTGCTTCATTTATATTTAACCTTGTACTCACTGAACTATAGCCACACTAGTTTGTCTTCTATGAACTAGCATTCTGGATGTTTTAAAGCATGCATCTTTTATTATGGAAATAATCTGAAGGTATTGAGAAATAAAATGACTGTGGCTCAATGTTCTTTGCCTTCATGTGACTTGCTTGCAGAAGTTTCTAGATAGTTGAAGTGAAAAAAAAGTGTTATCATTGTCTGTTTCCCCAGTGGACTCCCAATGATGACAAGTTGTAAATGGGCTCAGTGCAGGCTGCACTAAAAATAATACCTTTTATCTATTTGAAATAGATTTTTGGATTTTTAGATTCATGTCATGGGAAACTGGTTTTAAAACATTTCTGGCTTTTAGTAGATATAATGTGTAGTGCTTGGCAAAGGAATGAAAAAGGGAACAAGAATCATGAATCTGGCATATGTTTGTTTATGTGTTGAGGTCTTCCTTCAGTAGCCCATCTCTCCTTGTATTTAACTGCTATTTACTAAGTGAGTACTATGAGTTAATCACCTAAAAGCAAGAGGTAAGACTTTGTACCTCCCCACCTCATTTTTCTTTTAATTTTTATAATCGCATACTTTCAATTTATAATCACAAGCTTAACACTCCACTAAATAAATATTCAACAAGTACCAAGTAGAAAAACTACTGTTCCTCAGGAGTATTGACAAAGGCTATAAGGTATCATTATGCTCCTAAAATGGTATAAATGAAATACATGAATTTTTGTTATAAATAAAATATATTTAAATGCTTTATACCTGTTCTTAAGGAGCTTCCAACTAAATGTGATGGAATAACCTTATATATACATGGGAATGAATGTCCTCACATTTCTTCTCTTACAGCAGCTGGTCAAAAGAAGGCCCTTTACATGCCAACCCAATTTTCTCTGTCCTCTGAGGACAGTTTATTTCTGCTAGTTAAGACAGAGGGCAGGACTAAAGAGTAAAGGAGGGGAAAACTTAGCCTCTTAAGCTAAAGATATAAAGTCTATCTACAGTTAATGAAAGTCTTGAGAAGAAGGTAAAATGAAAAACAGGAAAATAAAAAGGTAGAAGGCAGAGTTCTCCAGTAAGGGAAAAGGTGGTTGGTGAGTGAATGATATGGAGATTGTGATGAGCAAGAAAAGTGAGGTGGAGAGAAAAAAGGGAAAGGAAACAAGAACCATGCCTTACCACTAACTTCAGAACTTTGATGACATCATCTTTCTTTTTTTAACTTGATTAATTGGCTGTGCTTTTTTTTCTCCCATTTTCAACCTTTATTGTATGAATAAAAGAACTTGAGACAATTTAGCTCGATTTTAATAAAATGTTTCCCAAGCATTTTGACCAGGTACCCAAGTTTATAAACATTGACAGTGTACATTTATATAACCACACCTGAAGTTTGAAAGACTTAAACCGTTTTCTAATATTAGCCTTTTTCTCCACTGCTTATTCACATATGCCCATTAACAAATGGAATGTTGTGTGTTACATTTATTGGTTTGTGAGTGTTTCTGGAAAACTGCATTATCTGTGGAGACCGATTTCCATGCTGGCATTGCATGCATCCAGATATTAATGCACAGAGGCACAAAATTAGAGCAAAAAGAGAGCATATTCAAACACTAGCACGCTCCATTCCCCTTTTTATTGCTTTTTTGGCTTAGTTCTTTTTTTTAACCTTTATTTAATGAATATAAATTTCCAAAGTACAGCTTATAGATTACAATGGCTTCCCTCCCCATAACGTCACTCCCACCCGCAACCCTCACCTTTCCCACTCCCTCTCCCCTTCCACTCAGCTCAAGATTCATTTTCGATTCTCTTTATATACAGAAGATCAGTTTAGCATACATTAAGTAAAGATTTCAACAGTTTGCACCCACACAGAAACATAAAGTGAAAAATACTGTTTGAGTACTAGTTATAGCATTAAATCACAATGTACAGCACACTAAGGACAGAGATCCTCCATGGGGAGTAAGTGCACAGTGACTCCTGGTGTTGACTTAACAAATTGACACTCTTGTTTATGGCATCAGTAATCACCCTAGGCTCTTGTCATGAGCTGCCAAGGCTATGGAAGTCCCCTGAGTTCACCGACTCTGATCCTATTTAGACAAGGACATATTAAAACTGGAAGTTCTCTCCTCCCTTCAGAGAAAGGTACCTCCTTCTTTGATGACCCGTTCTTTCCACTAGGATCTCACTCGCGGAGATCTTTCATTTATGTTTTTTTTTTTTTTCCCCAGAGTGTCTTAGCTTTCCATGCCTGAAATACTCTCATGGGCTTTTGAGCCAGATCCGCATGCCTTAAGGGCTGATTCTGAGGCCAGAGTGCTGTTTAGGACATCTGCCGTTCTATGGGTCTGCTGTGTATCTCGCTTCCCATGTTGGATTGTTCTCTCCCTTTTTGATTCTATCAGCTAGTATTTGCAGACACTATTCTTGTTTATGTGATCCCTTTGGTTCTTAGTCCTATCATTATGATCAATTGTGAACAGAAATTGATCACTTGAACTAGTGAGATGGCATTGGTACATGCCACCTTGATGGGATTGAATTGGAATCCCCTGGTATGTTTCTAACTCTACCATTTGAGGTAAGTCAGCTTGAGCATGTCCTGAATTGCACATCTCTTCCCTCTCTTATTCCCACTCTTATATTTAAGAGTGATCACTTTTCAGTTAAGTTTCAGCACTTAAGAATAATTGTGTGTTGATTGCAGTATTCAACCAAAAGTATTAAGTAGAACAAACAAACAATAATACTAAGAGGGATAACATATTAAGTTGCTCATTAACAGTCAGGGCAAGGGCTGATCAAGTCACCGTTTCTCATAGTGTTCATTTCACTTTAACAGGTTTCCTTTTTGGTGCTCAGTTAGTTGTCACCTATCAGGGAGAACAAGTGGTATTTGTCCCTTTCGGATTGGCTTATTTCACTCATATGTCCTCCCTGATCAGCGACAACTGAGCACCAAAGGGGAAACTTGTTGAAGTGAAATGGACACTATGAGAAACAGTGACTTGATCAGCTCTTGTCCTGATGGCTGATGTACAATGTAATACTTTATCCATTTTAACATTTTTTTTGTTCCAGTACCATTGGTTGTACTCTGTAATTAACACACAATTATTCTTAGGTGTTTAAATTTTAACTGAAAAGTGATCCCTGTTAGGAATTTGGAAAACATTATGCTTAGTACTTCTTAAAACAAAAAATAAGAATAACCTCGAATTCAACGTTCAACTTCCAAAGAAAGTTAACAGCAGGGCACATTCTTAGGGCTTGAGTGAAATTGTAAGCACTAGCTGGCGCAAAACAGTAGACATTTGTTTTTATATATATGATTGTATTATCTAAAACTCTTCTCTTCCAGTTTTCCAAACACAGAACCAACACCAACATTATTTATCAAATTTCAATTCAGGGCTCCAAGAAGAGAAGCTTGTACTAAGCAACTATGCTACATTTCTGCTGCAGTAGGTTATTTTGGACAAGTATACCTAGACTGTATTTTGCTTGGTTTCACCCAGCAAAATGTATAGGGTACAGACAGGAAAGCATGCCAGCCAGTTAAAGGTTCAATAATACATGAATTTTATTCTCTTGCTGAGAGCTTGTAACCAACAAAAAAAAAGTAAACCATGGAAAATAATCAGATTTATGGGCCTCTTGTGCTTTAAAAATAAAGGTACCCAACTAATATGCTCAGATATAGCAAGCTTAGTGGTCCTATATTTTGAAGTGTTTAAGAATGGTTTTTAAGGTAGGGGTGGGAAAACACCCACTATCCTCCCTTCCCAAAATCTGAAGAGGGCAGTAGACATTCTTTATACCCAAAAATTATGGCAGCAGTTCAAATGTGACCAAGGTAAATGTAGATTGGAGATGTTCTAAACACAGCTAGGGCTCAGCAAATCTAACACACTAAAATCATAAGATTACATTTTGAAAGAAAATGCACAAAACCAAATAGGAATTTTGAGATTTTTTCATTTGAAGGTAATCTTAGCGCTATTAAATTCACAAATATGCTAATTTAAATACGCAATCCTATTTATCTAAAACAGACATTGCAAACATACAAATATCTATTCTCTCCACATGTCAGTGCCCATACATATCATGGTTTGGAAATGGGAAGAATAGATTCCCCTTAACCCGCAAGTCAGTAGGTGTTTCTTTACAGTTAACTTTAGCAAAATTAGTAATTAAATATATATATTTAATATATTAATATATTTAATATATATAATTTAATATATATAATAATATAATATATTAATATATTTAATATATAATTAAAATAGTAATTAACAATGATCTTCTTTACTTGTTAACTCACAAGGAAACACCTTCGAAACTTCATTGTGTTAAAGTTTCTGTACTAAAATGTAGAAAAACTGAACTACACAAATATTAAAAAGTTAAAAATTCCTTAATTTTTTATTCCTGGTACCACTACCACAATTTACAGGGCAATATACCTGATGTAATGAAAAGAAAAAGAAAAGACAAAGCCACAACAGATAAAAGACCTCAGGAATGTACATCTAATTGACACTACATTGCATTAATCAATAGCTGCACTTTTTGCAAACTGTGGCTATGACAGTCCTGAACAAGAAGGGTTTCCTGTTTAAGCTGCAGTAACTTTTCTGACTATGGATCATCGTTCCTTCTGGCTGTGCTTTTTTAAAATTTTATTTGTTATGTCAGTTCATGTATTTTATATATACAGATTCAGGAACTTATTGATACTTCCCCATCCACCCTCTCTCCAACCCTGTTCCAACCCTTTTTCCTGCTCCCTCTCACATTCTGACTCTTAATTTTTACAAAGATCTATTTTCAGTTTACTTGCTGATTGTATAGGTAAACCTACACTAAATAAAAGAGTTCAACAAATAGTATGAAGAAAAATAAATGCTACTCCTTAACTGAGGAGATAAGGGCTGTAAACAATCATCAAATCTTAAAATTTCACTCCTATACATTACATTTTAGATATTATCTTAGTTACCTCGGATCAAGGAAGACATATAATATATATCTTTTTGGGACTGGCTTATTTCACTAAGTATAATGGTTTCCAGTTGCATCAATGTTGTTACAAAAAAACAGGATTTTTTTACAGTTGAGTAGTGCTCCATAGTGTATATATACCATAATTTATTTTTTGTCAACATTTATTTCATAAATATAAATTTCCAAAGTACAAATTTTGAATTATAGTGGCTTTTCCCCCCATAACCTCCCTACCACCTGCAACCATCCCATTTCCCACTCCCTCTCGCATCCCATTCTTCATCAAGATTCATTTTCAATTCTCTTTATATACAGAAGATCAACTTAGTATATACTAAGTAAAGATTTCAACAGACTGCACCCACACAGAAACACAAAGTATAGAATACTGTTTGAGTAGTAGTTCTACCATTAATTAGCATAGTATAACACATAGTACAACATTAATTCGCATAATACAACTCTGAAGGACAGAGATCCTACATGGGGAGTAAGTGCACAGTGACTCCTGGTGTTGATTTAACAATTGACACTCTTGTTTATGGCGTCAGTAATCACCTGAGGCTCTTGTCATGAGCTGCCAAGGCTATGGAAGCCTATTGAGTTTACCAACTCTGATCTTATTTAGACAAGGACATATTAAAACTGGAAGGTCTCTCCTCCCTTCAGAGAAAGGTACCTCCTTCTTTGATGGCCCGTTCATTCCTCTGGGATCTTACTCACAGAGATCTTTCATTTAGGTCCTTTTCTTTTGCCACAGTGTCTTGGCTTTCCATGCCTGCGAACTCTCATGGGCTTTTAAGCCAGATCCGAATGCCTTAAGGGCTGATTCTGAGGCCATTACCATTAGGGGTAAGTCCGAGTGGGGATATGCTGAACTGTACATCTCCTCCCTCTCTTATTCCCACTCTTACATTTAACAGGGATCACTTTTCAGTTAAATTTAAACACCTAAGAATAATTGTGTGTTAATTACAGAGTTCAACCAATAGTATTAACTAGAACAAAAAATACTAAAAGGAAGAAGATAGTAAGTTGCTCCTCGACAGTCAGGACAAAGGCTGAACAAGTCATTATTTCTTATAGTGTCCATTTCACTTCAAAAGGTTTCCTTTTTGGTACTCGGTTAGTTGTCACCAATCAGGGAGAATAGACGATATCTGACCCTTTGGGACTGGCTTATTTCACTCAGCATGATGTTTTCCAGATTCCTCCATTTTATTGCAAATGACCGGATTTCATTTTTTTAACTGCTGTATAGTATTCTATAGATACATATCCCATAATTTCATTACCCATCTTCTGTTGATGGGCATTTAGGTTGGTTCCAGGTCTTAGCTATTGTGAATTGAGCTGCAATAAACATTGAGGTGCAGACAGCTCTTTTATTTGCCAATTTCATTTCCTTTGGGTAAATTCCAAGGAGTGGGATGGCTGGGTTGAATGGTAGGGTTATATTCAGGTTTCTGAGGAATCTCCAGACTGACTTCCATAGTGGCTTTACCAGTTTGCCTTCCCGCCAATAGTGGGTTAATGTCCCTTTTTCCCCACATCCTCACCAGCATCTGTTGTTAGTTGATTTCTGTATGTGAGCCATTCTAACCAGGGTGAGGTGAACCCTCATTGTGGATTTGATTAGCATTTCACTGATTACTAGTGATCCTTAATATTTTTTCATGTGCCTATTGGCCATTTGGATTTGCTCTTTTGAAAAATGTCTGTTGAGGTCCTTGGCCCATCTCTTAAGTGGGTTGTTTGTTTTGATGTTGTGGAGTTTCTTGATTTCTTTGTAGATTCTGGTTATTAATCCTTTATCAGTTGCATAATTTGCAAATATTTTTCCCATTCCGTTGGTTGCCTCTTCACTTTCCTGACTGTTTCTTTTGCAGTAAAGAAACTTCTCAATTTGATGCAATCCCAATAGTTGATTTTGGCTTTGACTGCCTGTGCCTCCAGGGTCTTTTCCAAGAAGTTTTGCCTGTGCCTATATCTTGCAGGGTTTCTCCGATATTCTCTAATAATTTGATGTTGTCAGGTCATAGATTTAAGTCTTTAATCCAAGTTGAGTGGATTTTTGTGTAAGGTATAAGGTATGGGTCTTGCTTCATGCTTCTACATGTGGAAATACAGTTTTCCCAGCACCATTTGTTGAATAGACTGTTCTTGCTCCAGGAATTGGTTTTAGATCCTTGATCAAATATAAGTTGGCTGTAGATGTTTGGGTTGATTTCTGGTGTTTCAATTCTGTTCCATTGGTCTATCCATCTGTTTCTGTACCAGTACCATGCTGTTTTGATTACAACTGCCCTGTAGTATGTCCTGAAATCTGGTATTGTGATGCCTCTGGCTTTGTTTTTGTTGTACAAGATTGCTTTAGCTATTCAAGGTCTCCTGTGTCTCCATATGAATTTCGGCATCATTTTTTCTAGATCTGTGAAGAATGCCTTTGGTATTTTGATTGGTATTGCATTGAATGTATAAATTGCTTTTGGGAGAATGGACATTTTGATGATATTGATTTCTAATTTCCTCGTTTTTTCTTTGGTTTGACTCTGTACTTTCCTGTGCTCTGTCTTCTAAGTCTGATAGTCTCTCTTCTGCCGCACTGATTCTGTTTTTAAGGCTCTCAAATGTGTTTTTTATTTGTTCTATTGAACTCTTCATTTCATTTTGATTTCTCTTCAATATCTGAATTTCATGTTCTACTAAATTCCTCATTTCATTTTAATTCTTCCTTAAGATTTTATTTTCACAAGAGAGATTTTCTTTCATGTCCTGCATGGATTTCTGTAGTTCATGCATTTATTTTTTATTGCTTCTAAGTATTCTTATCATAAATTTTTTGAGTTCCATTTCTTGCATTTCTTCTATCTCATCATCTTCATAATCTTGTATTAGGGTGTCCTGTTCTTTTGGGAGCATCATGTTGTCTTCCTTGTTCTTGTTTCCTTGGTTTTTGTGTTTGTTGTTTGGCATTGTGGAGATATTCTTTGGTTTCTTCTTCTTCTTCTTTTTTTTTTTTTTTTCGCTGTGGCATCTTTTCTCATTATACTATGACTCTCAGTTAAGTGGATTAATTGGTTTAAGTGGACTGGCGCCTGCTCTATTGTCTCAAACACCTTTGTAAGTTGAGTGGAGAGAGAGAATCGTGTCTGTAACTTTTCCTTTTTTTTCTCTCCTCTTTTTAGGCTAGTGTACTTTCCCCCACGGGGCTTCAAGCCTCATTCCCTCTAGGCTCTTTCTGCTGCTTTTCTGCCAGTGTCTCAGGGCTACTGTGGTTTCATCTCACCTTTCTTTCCAGGACTGGTGTGGAGAACACACTTGACAGCTGGGGTCCCGAGCTGTGGGTGCCCATGTCCTCCATGTAGATCCACCGTATCCCTCTAATTCCAGAAGAGTTTGCTCTGCCGTTTTTTTTCCCTAACTCTTCCCTGAGACTACACTATATCCACTTTTATTAAACTGTCTTTTCCTATACTATCAGTGAGCTCCCTCCCTATTCTGCCATCTTGGAACCTCCCCCAACCATAATTTCTTTATCCAGTTAATTGTTGATGGAAATATGGTTTGATTCCATATCTTCGCTATTTCAAATTATGCTGCAATGAACATGGGGATACAGATAACTCTTTTATATATTGATTTCTTTTGGTTTGGATAAATTCCCAGGAGTAGGTTGGCTGGGTCATATGGTAGGTCTATATTCAGATTTCTGAGGTATCTCCATACTATCTTCCACAGTGGTTGTACCAGTTTACATTCCCCCCAACAGTGGATTAGGGTACATTTTTCCCCAAATCCTTGCCAACATTTTTTGGTTGATTTCTGTATGAGAGCCATTCCAATTGGAGTGAGGTGAAACCTCATTGTGGTTTTGATTCGCATTTCCCTTATGGCTAGTGATCCTTAGCATTTTTTCATGTGTCTGTTGGCCATTTCAATTTCTTCTCTTGAAAAATGCCTGTTCAAGTCCTTTGGATGGCATCATCTTTCAAGTTTTTCAAGAGACTAAAGTAAATAATGGAATCCCTTTTATATAATATATGTCCATTTGACTATGCTTTTCACCAGTTTGTGACTGAGACACACGCATCTCTGTTTTAATAGTATTACGTATGTAAGCTACTAAAATGCAATGAGCCAGCCACCTAGTGGAGTAAGCACAATACTTCAAAGACTTCTTAAAGAGTGGGTGACTGATGCATGTAAAAGGAGACATAGGCCCCAATACAATAATAATGGAACACTTCAACATCCCATTTTCATCAATGGACATATCAGTTAGACAAAAAATCAACAAAGAAATGACGGAGCAAATCTGCATTATAGACCAAATGGACTTAATTGAAATCTACAGAATGTTTCATCCCACAGCTGAAGAATACACATTCATTTTATCAGTGCATGGAATTTTCTCTAGAATAAACCATATGCTAGGCCATAAAGCAAGCCTTAACAAATTCAAAAAAATTAACATCATACTTTGTATCTTTTCTGACAACAGTAAATGATGCTATACATGAACAAATTAAGGAACTCTAGAAAATATTCAAACACATGGAGACTGAACAAAATGCACCTGAATGAATGGTGAGTCATAGAACAAATGAAAATGGAAATAAAAATATTCCTATAAATGAATGAGAATGACAATACAACATATCCAAAGTTATGGTATATAGCAAAAGCAGTGTTAAGAGGGAAATTTATATCAATTAGTGCCTACATCCAGAAATTAGAAAGAAAGACATCAAATAAATGAGATATCAGTGCATCTCAAGGTCAAAGAAAAACAATAAATAAAACCCAAAATAAGTATTAGGAAAGAAATAATTAAAAAGTTTGCAATAAAAAAATAGATAAATTGGATTACATCAAGCTAAGAAGCTTCTGCACTGCAAAAGAAATGTGAAGCAGCAACTGACAGAATGGGAGAAAATATTTGCAAACTATGCAACTGTTAAAGGATTAGTATCCAAAATCTATAAAAACTAAGGAAACCAAACAATAGCAAAGCACACCATCTAGTTAAGAAATTGACAAAAGACATGAACAGGCAGTTTTCAAAGGATGAAATTCAAATGGCCAATGGACATATGAAAACCACTCAGTATCACTAGCCATCAGTGAAATGCAAATGAAAACCACAATGATCTTTCACCTCACTCCAGTTAGAATGGCTATCATTAAAAAATTAAAAAACAATAAATACTTGCAAGGATGTTGTAAAAAAAGTACCCTAATGCACTGTTTATGGGAATATAAACTAGTACAACCATTATGGAAGACAATATTGAGATTTCTCAGAAATTTGAAAATAGATCTTCTATATGACCTAGACATCCCACTCCTGGGAATTTATCCAAATGAAATGATATCAGCACGTGAAAGTATTATTTGTATTCCATATTTATTGCACTTTAATTCATAATAGCTGAGATATAGACTCAACCCGAATGTTCATCAACTGATGACTGGTTAAACAAAATGTGGTATATATACAATATGGAATACTACTCAGCCATAGAAAGAATGAAATCCTGTCTTTTGCAAACAAATGGATGGAACTGGAAAGCATTATGCTTAGTGAAATAAACCAGACCCAAAGAGACAAATATCACATATTTTTTCTGATCTGTGGCAATTAATATAGAGTACAAAGTGTAGTAATGAAACAGCTTTTAGCTCTTTTTTACTCATGTGGAAGTGTTGTATTTCTACTTCTTACTTTTTGAATATTGGGGCTAGTAGTAAGGTAAGACTGTGATTATAGAGGGGATTGAAAGTATGTCTTTGCAAAAATTAATGAAATGAAAGAAGGGAGGGAAGGAAGGGAATTGAGGAAGGGAGTGGGGACTATGAAAGTGTGGTTATCTTCTTAGAACTGTACCTGTGAAATACATGAAATATGTTCTGTTTATGTTAGTAAGAATATAAAAATTAAAAATTAAAATAAAGGGAAGCAAGAATTGGATGAAAATGATGATCCATAGAGTGGAAAATAAATGTATGCCATCGTATGCAAAGATGTGGACATATGAGTATGCCCTGGACAAGGAATTATAAGGAGCTTGAGATGGTTGTCATGGTTGGTGCCTATGATGAAAGTGGAAAATGATGAGACTGGAGAGATGATAAGTACAAGATAATGAATGGTATAAAAATCATGTCTGGATTTTATCCTGTAAGCAAAAGGAAGTCCCTGAAGTATTTTAATCATTGAAGTTATACAATCAGATTTATAGTTAAGAAGGATCTTTTTGCAGGTAGGTGGAGTGTAGGATGGTTGCATATAGAAGGGAAAAAGGAGGCAGGAAGAATAATTACATGTCTGTAGCAGTGCTGAAGATAAGAGTTCTGTTTTGGAAATACTTAATTTCATGTGCCTCTGTGACATTTAAAATGGAAATATCTAGTTCACTTTTGGCCACTTTGATAGTACATTATAGACACTTTGATAGAGACTTTGATAGAGACAGATGCTCACCCACATCTTTTATCATTATGAACATATTGGAAGATTGCACTTATGGTGAGATGAGGTCATGTGATTAATTGAAACCAATGGATAGCATGTGGAAACAATGTTGGATTATCTCCTGAACCAAATAATTTATATAGCAGTGTAATTATCCGGCCTCTCTTCCCTTGCTTCAGTGAACAAGGAGACGGTGTATCCCATGTGGTGTAGGTGTGTGATGGGCATTTCTATCAGTCTGGCTGTTGCGGGGTAGTGCCTGGGAGTGTTGCCCAGGTCTGCATTTCACATATAAAAGAAGTAATAAATGAACAGTTTTGCTAAATCAATGACAGTGGAATTGCTTTGCTTTGTTTCTCTCTATGCTGGATTTTAGAGTCTCTGTGCCATTTTCAGTTCTTGTTACTCTTTAGTTAAGTTTTTCTTCAGTAAATCTCCTCAATTCTACTATTTTATATATAAACCAGCCAGGTCACTGGGTAAGGACAGTGGCCTAAATTAGCTTATTTCCCTCAAATGTTTAATCACATTATTAATAGAAATTGGCTTGATTTTCTGACTAAATGACAAGTTTCACATGGTCAAGGATTTGTCCATCCAGCTCATGACTGTGTCCTGAATGCTATGAATAATATGACTTCAAGTGAATGTTTAATAAATGCTGAATGAATTGGTAATATGGCTAAATCTGTTTTGAATGAATAAGGGAAGTTTCAGAAAGCAGTATGAAAAGAAGATGAACCAATTCATTATGAAGAGAGAGGTTAGCCAGGAGCACCTGTATCAGAGTCTTGAGAAAGATGCTACAGAAGACAGTGGAGTTTAAACAAAAAAATCTGGGAATTGTAGAATCTTCTAGAATAACTGAAGACAAGGCACAGCAACAGCAATCTAAAGCAGACCAGGGAAAACATGAAAAGAAAACAAAACAGTTAAAGCAAAAACAACTATCTAATACCCAGCCCCCTTCCTGGTAAAATTCACATATTTTAAGTACCATCATGAAACTATAGCACAACTATTTTATATTGATATACTGGAATTTCAGGATTGAAGTTGTTAAGGATGAGCACCCTCCAGTCATAAGTCCTATCCTGAGTAGGAGAGGGAACAGACTGTGTTGAAAAATGAGTAACTGTACAATACTAGCTTCCAATCAACCAAAGAGAATCATACTGATACTAGCCACAATCAATTGACTGCCTTTGATGTGTCAGGAACTTTATATACATTAGTTTTATTTTTCTCAGCAAGACTGCAAGGTGAATGTTTTTATCCCTGTTTTACACAGATGGAAAACCCGAAGTTCAGAAGGAACATATGCCATGCTTAAAGATGCTTGAAGATGCAGTTGGGATTTTCAAACACTGCGCTGTGCTCCTACCTTGCACCCAGAACATTCTTTCAGAAAGAAGGAATAGGAGTCATTAGAATCACTTCATGGATTTATCTTGTATAGGGTTTTGAGGAACAGCAATACAAATATAATGCCACAATTGTCACTCAATATATAATCTAGATGATTTTGGAAGTCTTTACCAGATTAATTCTAGGCATAAAGAGTCTTTCCTTACACATGGGGAAGCTGTGGAGACACATGATATAGAGGGAAAAACAAAAAACACTGAAAATAAAAAGTGTCATGCATTCACCTTATAACGTTGAGGATTAAGTGAGTTAATTTAGGTGAATTATTTAAAATAGTGCCCGACATATAGTAAGCATCTAATGATTGTTATTGTTGCTGTCATCTTGTCATCATCATTCTTTTCATTGTCGTCATCATCATCATTGTCATCCTCACTATAGCCAACTAAGAACAGACAGTGAGATAGTCTAGGCTGAGTGTATCTTTTTCCATTTGTCATCCCCAAGAGGACTGTTGATATTTCTTTAAAAACCTAGGGAATGGTCCAGTGCTGTGGCATAGTGGGTTAAGCTGCCATTTGTGATGCTGGCATTTCATATGGGCACCAGGTCATTTCCCAGTTACTCTAATTCTGATCAAGCTCTATGCTAATGCACCTGGAAAAACAGAAGATGGCACAAGTATCTGGGCTCCTGCCACCCACGTGCGAGACCCAGCAGAAGCTTTTGGCTTCGGCATGACCCAGCGCTGGCTGTTGCAGCCATCTGGAGAGTGAACCAGGGGATGGAAGATTTCTGTCTCTCCCTCTCTCTTTGTGACTCTGACTTTCAAAATAAATAAATAAATCTTCAAAAACTAGGAAAAAGTCTTTGATGAGAAGCAGAAGAGTGACAACACACTCAAAAAGAGCTGTGAAGTGAAGCCATGCATAACTTTTGGCTGAGACTGAGGACATCTCACTCTGGTCCTGATCCTTGTTCAGAATTAGCACTTGCTGTGTAATCTTGGGCAAACCATTTAACCTCCTTTGACCTCAGTTTCTTCATCTGTAAATTGGAAATAATTATAACTAGTGGTTAAACATTCTCTTTGCTCTTGAAATTCTATTGTACAATTTTATTTTGTACAGATCACAGCAAGGTGGATTTTTTAGCCGCATATGACACCCCTCTTGTGCTTAGAATTAATGCACTGCTAGAACTTGTCAAAATCTTTTAGATTATTTGTTAAAGAATCTGATTTTATCAAGGGACCTGTTAAGAGATAAAACTGAAAAACAAGCAATAATATTGTACTACATTTCAGAAATGTTTTCTAAATGGAATAGGTACCTTTTGGGATTGGCTTTTTTATTGATTATGATACTCTGGAATTTCATACAAGGTGTATGCATTGGCTAAGTAGTATTCTATTGTATGAATGTACCACAGTATTTGTATCTATTCATCTGTTGAATGATATGTGGGATTTTTACTTTGGGCTATTACAAATTAAACTGCTAGGAACATTTGTGTACAAATTTTGGCGTTAACTTAAATGTTCATTTCTTTGGGATAAATACCCAAGGTGTGATTGCTGGACTATATGGTAACTACATGTTAAGTTTTATAAGATGCAATCAGTCTTTTTTTTTTCCAGAGTGTCTGTTATCATATTACATTCCCACCATTAATGTTTACATGATCCAGTTTCTCTGAACCCTTGCCAGCATTCGGTGTTGTCACTATTTTAGCTATTCTGATAAATATACAGATATGTAGTAATATCTCATAGTGGTTTTACTCTTCGTTTTCTTTGTAGCTAATGCTGTTGAAAATACATTCATATGTTTGTCATTGCTATGTTCTCTTTTCTGAAATGACTCTTTGTGTTTTTTTGTGCATTTAGAAATCCCAGAGAATGTATGAGGGGGCTGCCAGAGGCTAGGAACGGGAGTAGGAAGATGGGTAGAGGAAGAAAGTGGGTGTATTTATAAACGGGCAACACAAGGGATTGTTGTGGTAATGGGACTATAGTAGGTGTCACATAAACCTACAACATGATAAAATTATGAAGAATTAAGTGTACATATACACACACAGATGAGTACAAGTAATACTGCTGTGATACAAATAAGATGCATTATAGTGATACCGATGTCCTAATTCTGATATTGTACTGTATTTTGCAAAAAAGAAAAACAGTGAAGGGAACTGGGCAAAGGTATATGTAATCTCTCTGACAATTTATTGCAGTTGCATGTGAATTTAAAATACTCTGAACAAAATTTTAGTTAACTAATTAATTATAAACAATTTTTATTAAATATCTTATTCTTTTACTCAGTAAGGTTTAATTCTCTTACCAAAGATTAAAATTTATTCAGTCAACTGGAGCATTGGACATAACCTATGTAGAGATTATAGGACTATGAAGGGTACAGATAACTAACTATCTGTGATGGGTCAGGAGATCTTAGACACCATAAATGATTTACTAACCATGCAATTTGTTTAAGCTCTGTCTCCTAATATAGTTTTTTCATGTTTTATTCTTTTTTAGAAGGTTTTTATTTGATGAATACAAATTTCATATGTACAGCTTTTAGGAACATAGTGTTTCTTCCCCCTATTCCTGCCCTCCCCCCTGACTCACATCCCACCTACTGCTTCCTCTATGTGTAATGCCAGTGTCAGAGTATTTTACTTTTCAATTGCCTGGCTATACACTAGTACATATTCTATATGCATTAACTAGACAAATGAACTAATTAATGAACAACTGAAACTTGTCAAATATAACATGAATGTCTAGGGGACAATGGATCTCAGGATTAGTATAAGCCCAAAGCTACTTGTAACAAGATGACAAACATTAATCTTTTCTGAATTATAAAATTAATGTATATTCATTGCAGACAATATAAAAAGCAAAACAGTATAAATACATGAAGAAGTGATTTAATATTTTAACCAGTAAGAGATATTTGCTAATGCTTTAGCCAATTTCCTGCTAGTCTAATATATGTATATTGCACATGTGCATACACACATATACATTGTACCTGCCATGGATTTATTTTTCTATTAGGATCATAGTGTTTTTCTTCTTAATTTATATTATCTCTTTATATATTAAAGATAATTACCTTTTTCATGTTTGCTAATAATAGTTTCCTAGTTTATTATTGGCTTTTAAAATGTTGTTTATAATTTGGGGTATGCCAGAGTGTAAGATTTGCACGTAGCCATTGTATGGGCCTTTCTCTCATAAGGTAGTGCTAGGTGGAGTGTAGCTTTGAGTTGGAAATTAGATTCTGCCTAGTGCTAGCTAGGTGATCCTGGATATCTTATCTCTCTATGACTTAGTTTCATGGCAAGTAAAATGTAGAATATGACACCTAAATTTTTGTTTGTGAGGACTACAAATAATGTCCCCATTGGTAACATGCAGGGTAATTTTGTCTCTACTTAATTGCTTTGAGATGAAGTTTAAGTGAGGTAACTGTCAGCTTTCCCTCCACCAATGACCGGCCAGGACACTGACAGAAGGTTCACAGAGGAGACTGAGAAGAATCAGGTTAAACACTCTTTATTATTACGCTGGCACTAGGAGGGAAGGCCACTCAGCTGGCTCCTGCGGGCACCAGGCTCTACAGATCAGGAGCTTCTCCCCGCGGCCACTAGGCTCTACAGACTGGGGAGGGAGGCTGAGTAGCGCTCTGAATTACAAGCGTCTGAGGGTCTTCTTATATACCCTTGGTTAGGGTTAGCCCCGCCTATGTTCCCTCCCTTCGAGCCCTGTAGTCATGGCAGCAGCGGTTATAACGGTTTTGCGGTTAGGCCATTATAACAGTTTTGCGGTTAGGCCATAACGGTTTGCGGTTAGGCCATTTCCTCTTGCAAGCTTTGCTACAGCACAGTTTCTTTCCCCGATAAATGATGAGTTTCATTTCTTCGCGAGTGGATCCCTAACAGTCCTCCCTTTTCTTTTTCTTTAAATGCTCTCATAGCCCTGCAAAGCCCATTGAGCCGTTTGGCCAAAGGGATGAACATTCTTGAGCATATTCCGGATTAACTTCCAGATTCGAGGTCTTCTTTTTCTTTTTCTTCTTCTATTTCCAGTGGGCTGGGTTCCTCTCGGAGAGCCAGGTATCCCTTCGCAAAATTTTGTCCAATTGAGAAGAGGTGCTGTAAGATAGGCAAGCATAAAAGGACTATACAAAATATTGCTGATATTTTAAACCATTTCTAGGATGGTAGCCAAGAGGAAACAGTGTCAGTCAGAGTATTTATTGTCTGTTCCACTGTTTTGACTTGCCCTACCTTAAATGCTGCTATATTTTGAAGCTGTATTATATGTAGAGCTCTCTTAGCAATGTTAGCCTCAAGATGAGCGGTCGCATTTACCCACTCTAGCCAGGTAGAATGGTTGTGTTTGAACATATCAGCTAGTTGTGTTGCCTTAGGAATGGATAGATTGTTCCACAGAATGGTGGTGATGCAAACTCTTCCAATCGCTTCACACTTGAGTTTTCTTTCCAAAGCTAGTATGGTAATTATCTGTTCTACTTGTACCGTACATGCTTCGAGCATTTGGAGTCCCATAGCGTGTGTCTTAAGCAGTGCTGACTGGTCACCTAGCTGAGCCTGCTGCTCCTGAATTATCTTCAGGAGGGACTGCAAAGCATCTCCCTGAAGTTGGGTAGTGCTTGGAGCCAGTGCTCCAGTCACAGTGCCAGCTACCACTGCTGCTGACACTGCTGTAGTTACAATGGCTGCTGTCACTCCAAAGTCTCTTTTTTTGTGCATCGGTTTTATTGGTATAGTCAAATCAGACATATTTACTGGTACATATGTGAATGGGGTTGCCTTTACCACCATATATGGAGCCAAGAATGTTATCATTCTCTCTTCCCATTCCAGGTCCCTTATATAACAACCGGTCTCCTTTTTAGAATCTAATGGGTGTGTGCATCTAGCATACAATACTTCCTGTTCGGTCCTGCATGTCCAACTTCTTGGGTCTTCCCTTACTGGAGTTTTTACAAAATGTTTGTGAAACATTTCATATCCTGTCTGCCAAAAACAATGTGCTGAGTGATTATTACTTGGAGGTCTGCATCTAATATATCTATGCTCTGAGCCATTTTTACAAATAAGAGACAGAAAACTCATCTCGAATTGTTGACCATTGTATTTTATATGTCTCGTTCATATACATGCTATATCCAAAGCCTGGAGTTGATAAATTATAGGGTATGTTTGATTCATTAAGGTAGTAACTCTCATTTTCATAATAGAAGGAGCACCCTACATAACTAATTCTCTCTAGATCCTTTTCTTGTCCCTTCCCTATTTGGACTCCCCTGTTTTGTTTGAAGGTCATCCACACTAAAGAGTCCTTTACAGCTACCTGGGAGCAATTGATATGCCCCAGAATCTTTGTTATAGTAAGACTTGGATCTATGTCATGGGCGAATGCAGTTTCCCATTCTGAGTGATGCATTCTCTCCTTCATATTATTAACATATGGTTCTAAATATGAATGTTCTAATCCTAATAGGGTTAGATCTGGCCCTAAGAAAGGTATTTCTTCTGTGCACGTTGTTGCTACCCACGAAGTACAGTTAGGCTTTCCCCAGTAAAATTCGTCATCTCTGCTCAGGCTATGTGTCTTAAATTCTAAGCATTTAATTAAGGCAAATGGGAGTCTGACACACAGTCTACTTAATCCTTCTTCAAACATTGCTTGTTTCCACTCATCACACGCTTCATAAATAGTTCCTTCCAGTGAGCATCCTCTCATTGTGCAAATTAAGGGGGTATTTTTCTTAATCTCTGTGATGTCTATACATTCCATGGATCCTGCATCAGTCAAAAAGGATATATTTTGTTTTGTTATTAGATTTAAGGGCCCTGTCAATTTTGGTACTACACCACTGCATGTCCAATTTGTATAATTGTTGTGTGCATGACAAGTATAATTACCGCATTCTGTTTTAGACCTTTTACAATTGCTAGAGAAAAATCGTTCAATTAAACCTCTCCAAGGTGCCACCAATTCCTTAGCACGGGTTAACTAAGGAATAGTATGATTTTTTACTTTCGTCTTAATGAGGGATAGAGTCCTGTGGACTCACATCCTGACCTTGATATGTTTGATTCACAGGTAAAGGGTACATTATTAATATCAGGGTGTGTATAGGCTGGGGGGTTTTCTACGAAGCCTAACACTTGTTCTTCTGTTTTTACACTTGGCAATATAATTAAGATAATTGTCATTATCAATCCATAAGCTCTGAGCATAGGTAGTTCACATCTTTCCCACAATCTCATTAAGTTACCTAATACTTTAAATTGTTTAAGCGTTTGCTTACCTTCAATTAACTTACCTTTATCTGGGTCTTTTACCTGTTGTAGATGTTCTTGTGGTCGGGCTGCTAATTCATCTTGTTGGTCCTCAGACAATCCCTCAAAAGGATTTACAAGCGGTGGATTTTCTTCCTCACTTAATTGTTTAAGTGTATACTGTTCACAGAGGTCTTTTGCTTCTCTTCCTTTAATGTACATTTCTCCGTTTGCTGCTGCTCTTGCCATCTCTGGAGTTCTTTAGTCCTAGCTCTGGAATATGAAATTCCTAATTCTTTCTGTAAAAAGCACAATTGACAGTGGTATCTACACTTCTTACAAACACATGAATTCGACAGGATAATTATAATTGATATTCCATTAGTGCCTAATTGGAAATTCCCAAGTCTTGAGGCAAGACCAACACTTATATATGTCCATGCATCAAAAGGAAAATCAATGGTTGTTGCAATGTGTGCATTAAGGCTGCCAATCTTTGCGGTTTCTTGAGATGCTAAGCAGCACACCAAAAATATTCTACATATCACACCTTCCAATTTTCCTGTTCTAATCACCTTTTTCAGCCAGTTTTTACTTTTCTTGCAATACCAGCAACTAGTTGCCCTCAAAGCAAGCCGATACATTCCAGGTACCCATCGTTGCTCTGCTAATGGTCTAACATCCCTGTCAAATTTCCCATATTCTCCATTTGCTGTTATTATAGTTCTAGGATCTTTGGTTGTTAGAATAGCACTAGTCCATGGCCAATGATCATACAATTTTTCACTAAATTTCCGTAGGGGATTTTGTATGGATCTTCTAATTTATAAACTAAATATATTTGGTTGTGGTCTATTTTTGTCCAATTTCTAACTTGTGTCTTATGGAGCTGGAACCATGCTAATATGTCTTTGGGGCAAGCTAATAATCCCCTTTTCAGGTGTGTCAATCACTACTGCTCCTTCTCATCTCCAAAGGATGGCAGTGGGCCCTTTCCAGTTTTTACTGTTTGGTAAACTGTAAAAGCAAGAATATTTTTCTGCATGTAGTTTTGTAATGCTAGCTTTTGATTAGAAGCAGTCCATTGTTGATAATAATATTTCTCCATTTGGGGTGTATCCTCCTATTCCTCCCCTTCTTTTTTGTTAAGAGCTATTAGTGCCAATTGTAATCGAGCCTCAATAATCTGTACCTCATCCGTAAATTTGTCCATTGTACTTTTCAATGTTTGATTGGCTCGCTCTATCATTCCCTAGGATTGTGGGAAATATGGAGTACCAGTTGTATGGTTGATATTTAAATATTTACATAGTCCCTCAACTTTTTCTGAAACGAAATTGGGACTATTATCAGTATGCATGCCTTGCACATCATACAGTGAGAACAGTTCCAATATTCCCCATATTGCATGTAAAGAATTTTCTTTTGGTATTAGTTTGGCCCATATAAGCCCTGAATTGGTCTCAATGGCTGTCAGTATTAATTTTCCTTCATAATGGGATACATCCATTTGCCAAATGCCAGGCCCACTTCTACTAACGTGAAATGGCTCCCCCTCTTGTCATGCAAACTGGACACTTTTTTACTATTTGATCTGCAATGATTTTAGGAATATTATATTCTCTTCTTTTTTCTATAGTTTTTTTAAGGTTTTTTTTTATTTAGTAAATATAAATTTCCAAAGTACAGTTTATGGATTATAATGGCTCCCCCCCCATAATTTCCCTCCCACTCGCACCCCTATGTTCTCTTCTTAAATATTCAGTGTTCCTGTGCTATTTTTCATGGTCTTCCTTGTCTGGCGTAATATTTTGCAAAAATTAAATTTGTCCTAATTGTTGAATGGGCTCGTGGATTATGGGAAGAAGGATGAGCTGGGCTATTAAACTTCCTTGATTTAGAGTTATATTATGTCTCGTTAAGTTAACAAGGCATATCGTGATAGGATCTGTATCTCCTGGACTAATTACTCCTCCTAGGACTCTTATACCTCTTTCTATTATTTCAGGTGTTTCCACAATCCACGCCCATTGTCCTTGTGGCACATGTATTCTTGTTTTTAAGTTGATAGTTTTTATTTGTCTAGGTACTAGCATTATGGTTTGTGGTAAAATTATCTGATATCCTACTCTATTGGGCTCTTTTTCCTTTATGGCTTGGCCTTGAACTACTAGATTTACATGAGTAGTTTGTTTCCTATTGTTATTTTGAGAAACCAAAGCATCTATTGATTCATTCCCCAGTATTCCTTTATGTCCTGGCACCCACTGAATATGTACTTCGTCTTTGTTTTCAATTTCTTCTAATATCATTCTAAATAATGGGTCTCCTTTATCTTTTGGTCTAGGTCTATGTTGTATTATGCCATAGACATATTGTGAGTCAGTTATTACATTAAGAGTGGATGGGCCATCCTGCAGTGCTAGTAGTAAGGCTAATTTTTCTAATTGTTGATTGCTGGCTTCTTTTTCTTTTACTGAGCATGTTCCGTCTGTTCTCTCATATCCATACCTTCATACACCTTGTTTTCGTCTCCCATCAACATAATACGTAGGGCCGTCTACTGGTCCTAACTGAAGAGATGTTAAGGCCCTATGCAACTTAATGGGAGTATGTATGCATTCTATATTGGGTACCCATCCAAGATAAGGCTCTTCTTGTAGCATAAGTACTAGGTCCTCCTTAGTTATCGGTAGTCTGTAAATTGGTTCTTTTCCTAGTCATATTATGCACTCATTTATTACCTTGATGAGGCATTTTAGGGCCCTGCTTAACGGTGAAGCAGCCATGACTGTAGGAAATTCCATTCTCCCTACCTAAAGAATATTTTTTTGCTGATGAACCTCATAGCCAATTGTAGTTCCTGATATCATAATAGTGCAAAACACATCCTGTGTTGGATTCCAATATGACAAGGGTTTATTTTGCCTTAATAAATCTCTAATTCTTTTTAATTCTTGTCTAGCCTCTAGTGTCCATTCTCTTACACTATTTAGATCTTGATCACCTTTCATCATATTGGTAAAAGGCTTGGTCTTTATCCCTGGTACCGCTTGAGTTAGCCTGTTGATGTTCCCCACTAATTTTTGTAAATCATTTAATGTGGGGGTTTCTGATAGTTCTGGGATGATTAAATTTTGTAATGTCCAACTGGTTGGATGTAGTTCATAACCCAACCATTTATATGGGTATTTTTCTTGTAATTTTTCTTGGGGGGTCTCAAACCCATGTTCTAGTAATAGATTTCTTAGTTCTCTTATTTTTTCTCTATGGGTTTTTAGGTCATGATCTGAACCCACGTATAAATCATCCATATATTGGTAAAGATCTATCTCTGGGTTTACTTTTCTCCAGGGCTCTAATATTCTGCTTAGAGTTCCTTGATAAATTAATGGACTTAGTACAAATCCTTGTGGAAGCAGTTCCCTACAAATCTAGAACCTGGTCCTTGATTACTTATTTTTGGCACTGTAAATGATGTATATGGTCTGAAATCGGGATCTAAAGGAATAGTGGAGTAAGCATCTCCTATGTCTAAAACTGTTATCCTTTTTCTCTGTTGCAGGCCTCCTGGGTGAGGGATTCCTAGTTGTATTTCTCTTCTTTTTTCCACTAATTTATTAAGTTCCCTGAAGTCTATTAACATTCTCCATGCGCCACTTTTCTTTCTTTCTTTCTTTTTTTTTTTTTTTGACAGGTAGAGTGGACAGTGAGAGAGACAGACAGAGAGAAAGGTCTTCCTTTTGCCGTTGGTTCACCCTCCAATGGCCGCCATGGCCAGCGCACCGCGCTGATCCGAAGCCAGGAGCCAGGTACTTCTCCTGGTCTCCCATGGGGTGCAGGGCCCAAGCACTTGGGCCATCCTCCACTGCACTCCCTGGCCACAACAGAGAGGTGGCCTGGAAGAGGGGCAACCGGAACAGAATTCGGTGCCCCGACCGGGACTAGAACCCGGTGTGCCGGCGGAGGATTAGCCTAGTGAGCCGCGGCGCCGGCCCCACTTTTCTTTTTTATTAGAAAAACTGGCGTATTCCAGGGGTTGTCAAACCTCTGCAGGAGAAATTTTTTCTTCTTTAAGTAGGTTTTCCACTATGCTGTGCATTGCCTCTGATTTTTCTTTGCTCAGTGGCCAGTGGGGAATGCTAGGCCCTTTTACATATGGTTTTAACCTTATTTTTGTGGGTAGTATCTTTATGGATAATTGTGCCATAATGAAGACCATTCCCAATTTGCATAAGATATCTCTTCCAAAGATATTTATGGGGATATCTGGAGATACTAAAATAGACATTTTTGTTATTCCTTTATCTGTCTCCATTTTTATTCCTGATATCTTCTGTAGTCTAGGTTTTCCTCCTACTCCCGCTATATGTTGCCATCCCTCTTGTGTCCCCCCTTTTATTCCCTTTGCATCTTGTTGTTTTATTATAGTTAAATCAGCCCCTGTATCTAGTAATCCTTCATCCTCCATCCCCCCAGTTTTATCCTTAAGATAGGTCTTTCCTTGAGCCCTATTCTTGTGGGAGCTTGGGATAAATCCCTGTCAGTGGAGTTACTGTTTGTGATTCCTCCAAGGACGGAGCGGATGGCAGGGAAGAGGGAACATCCTTTGCCGCTGCCATCATCGTCTGGGGGGCCGTGCCCCCAGTTCTCCCATTTTTTGGCTTCCTACAATTTTTTGCTAAGTGACCACTTAATCCAAATTATAGCATTTAAAAGAAGGTTTTTCTTTTTTTATACTTCTGCACTCTTTTGTTATAAGCCCCTTTTTTCCACAATTATGGCAGTTGCCTTGAAAACTCCTGGATCCCTGTTGATTATTTCCTGCTCTTAAAGCCTTAGCTAACATAGCCATCTTGTAACTGGTGGATCCAAATTCCCTACAAGCGTAAAGTTTTTCCTCTAAGGGATCCTCTGGCCTCAAACTTCTTAAGAGTTTTTTTGCATTCTTCATTAGCATTCTGCAAACTCATTGTGTCCTTTAAATATTGTCTTAAATCCTCCCTAGGTGTTTCAATATCTATCTGTACATATAACCTATCTATGAATTCTGAATAGGGTTCTTTGGGTCCTTGTTTAATGCTAACAGCTCTAGGGGCACCGGTCATAACCCTTTGCATTTCCTGTAGTGCCTCTATGATCCATGTCCTATAGAGGGTTCGCGCGTTAGCATACCTGGGGTCGGCTGATTCTTCGGGAGAGTGTCCAATACCCCTGATTTCATCTGATGTTAAAGGGGGTGGGCCTGCTGCCCCATTCTGTAGTGCAGGATGTGTTTCATCCCAGGCCATGGCCTTTTCCTTTATCTTATTATTAGTAGTTGTTTCTCCGTGGCAAAACCTGGTGTTACACTTAATATCATATTCATATCTACGGAGGTAAGATTTATTGAAATTACCCTGAAAAAGGTGATAGTGGCGGCAGCTGTAGGACCATTTTCTTGCACTTGTTTAAGCCAAGCAGATATTAGGGCAGGCCCTACTGATTCATACTCCAGTCTCCCTGCTCTTGTTATTATGTTCCTTATTCTTTTCCTCCCTGCTCATTTCCATAGGTGTTGTTTGTGGCTCTAACCTGTACAATCTCTAATCAGCTGATATAACGTACAGGCTTCCTCTGTATTTCTTGGATTTAACCCTTTGCCACAGCATACAAGTGCCTTGAGAGTCTCTGCTGCGCACTTGAAATCTTTTCCTTTTAAGGTTTGTTCTTCTTTTACCAAAAAAGTCATTTAGCATACCTTCTACATCTTCCAAAGACTGTACGTCTTGGAGGTTTCGTCCTGTACAAGCTGCGGCCAGCTAACATGCCCATATTACATTTCCTGGTGAGTAGCACTTCACTTTCTTCCCTTTTGGTGCCTGGCCTGCAAGCACCTTCACCTTCTCCATACTCACTAGTGCCTGTCTATACTCTTTTGATTGGGACGTCCCACCCATTGTGGTCTCTTTCAACCACCGTTACTTACCCTTCCGAAGTCTTCTCAAGGGCTCGTCTCCTCACCTTGCTGATCAGTCAAGTCCCTGTTCGGGCGCCAACTGTCAGCTTTCCCTCCACCAATGACCAGCCAGGACGCTGACAGAAGGTTCACAGAGGAGACTGAGAAGAATCAGGTTAAACACTCTTTATTATTACGCTGGCACTAGGAGGGAAGGCCACTCAGCTGGCTCCTGCGGGTACTAGGCTCTACAGATCAGGAGCTTCTCCCCGCGGCCACTAGACTCTACAGACTGGGGAGGGAGGCTGAGTAGCGCTCTGAATTACAAGCGTCTGAGGGTCTTCTTATATACCCTTGGTTAGGGTTAGCCCCGCCTATGTTCCCTCCCTTCGAGCCCCGAAGTCATGGCAGCAGCGGTTATAACGGTTTTGCGGTTAGGCCATTATAACGGTTTTGCGGTTAGGCCATAACGGTTTGCGGTTAGGCCATTTCCTCTTGCAAGCTTTGCTACAGCACAGTTTCTTTCCCCGATAAATGATGAGTTTCATTTCTTCGTGAGTGGATCCCTAACAATAACCACATAAACAGCATAATTCCTGGCACATGAATGCTCACTGTTAGTTATCATTCCTTTACTGCAGTTTCCCATAGAATTTTTTTTTCATTCAGCAGATTATATCCATCCATGTAATATCTTACCTTTGCCTCTAATCCACTTGGAATTTGTTTTGGAATGAGAGTATAGTTCTGCTACCTGAATCACTAGATGCTTTCCTGGCACAAGCAATTGAACTGAAGTCTTTGGTTAGTTGAAACAGATCATACTTTCTTTGTCAGTTTGGGGAATCTGAGAATTTTTCTTGAATTTGCTGCTCTCTGTGGGAGCAGATCTATCAAAACCTGGTATGGGCACAAGATTGCTCTGAGATGTTAATGATATAAATTTTCTCCAGCATATCATATCTCAGTAAAAGTGATTCCAAATGAAACAACATTTATTTTCCTGTCACTACTGTTTTTTTGTGTGTATACCACTAGTATTTCATTTTAACTCAAAGTATTTAAATATACTTTCATCTGGAAATACTTTGATGTGACACCAATGCATGGTTACAACTTTTTATTTTTTACAAGTTATGGTAAATTTTACATTTATTTTTTATAGTTTTCTGAATTTACATATTTATAACTGCTCAATTTACAATAGCTAATACATGCAATCAACCTAGATATCCATCAACTGATGACTGGCTAAAGAAAAAGTGGTATATATACATGATAGAATATTATTCAGCCATAAAATAGAATGAAATTCTTAAATTTTGCAATGATTTGGGATGTGGTTGAACTAAACCCCTGCTACTCAAATGTGGACATGGAACGTGGGCATAATGTGAGAGGGAGCTTGTTAGAATCGTACTCTCAGGCCCAGGTCCTCATATTCTGAATCAGGATATTCATTCTATTAAGAGCACAAGAAAGTCTGAGAAATAGTAAGAACACACGCACACACACACACACACACATTTTGTTCTTGCAAAGTAATGCATACTCATTGCATAATATTTGGAAACTTGGATAAATATAAAGAAATAAAAATTACATAAAATCCAATACATAGTAAATTGTATGGTACTGTTTCTTGAATTTTTATTTTTACTTTGACATTGTAGTATACATATAGTTGTATATCTAGATTATTACCTGGCACTTCCACATATTCTAAATATTCTTCAAAATAATGGTTTCCTTTGCAGTGCAGAAACTAGTTAGCTTGATGTAATTTTTTTTTTGACAGGCAGAGTGGACAGTGAGAGAGAGAGAAAGAGAGAAAGGTCTTCCTTTTGCCGTTGGTTCACCCTCCAATGGCCGCCACGGCCAGAGCACTGTGGCTGGCGCAGCGTGCTGATCTGAAGCCAGGAGCCAGGTGCTTCTCCTGGTCTCCCATGGGGTGCAGGGCCCAAGCACTTGGGCCATCCTCCACTGCACTCCCAGGCCACAGCAGAGAGCTGGCCTGGAAGAGGGGCAACCGGGACAGAATCCGGCACCCCGACCGGGACTAGAACCCCGGTGTGCCGGCGCCGCAAGGCGGGGGATTAGCCTAGTGAGCTGCGGCGCCGGCCTATAATTTCATTTTTCTATGTTTGCTTTTACTGCCTGTGTTTCTGGGGTCTTGTTCAAGAATCTTTGCTTATGCTAATGTCTTGCAGAGTTTCCCTGATGTTTTCCTCTAGTAATTTGATAGCATCAGGTTGTATATTTAGATACTTGATCCACTTTGAGTTGATTTTTTTAAAAGTTGTAAGTGGAAGATGTGAAGATCTGCATGTGAAGCCTGCCCTTTCCCCCAGGTCCTTATTTTGAAATTATAGACTCATACAAATTTGGACAAGTAGTGCTGGAGTCTTGTGGGTCCTTAATCTAATGTCTCCAATGGTGAGATCTTCTAGAACTACAGTACAATGTCAAAGCCAAGAAATTGCCACTGGCACAGTGCTGTTAGCTAGACTATGGATGTTATTCATATTTTGCCAGTTTTGTATGTACTATATGTGTGTACATGCACTTGCCTAGGTTTAGGCCATTGTATTCGTATATAAATTTATTTAACCACTATTATAACTTGTATCTTTAACTGTTCTATTGCCACAAAGGAAATCCCTTGTGCTACTCCTTCATACTCACACCCATTCCCCATCCTGGTCCTTGTCCCTTGGCAATCACTAATCTGTTCCCCATATTGATGATTTTCTCATTTAAAGGATTTTATACAGATACAAGTACATGGTATGCAGCTTTTTGAAAATGGCTTCTTTTTTCACTCAGAATGATGTACCTGAGGTCCATTTGATTGGATACATGTATCAATATTTCATTGCTTTTTATTGCTGAATAGTAGTCTGTTATAAGTATATGCTATAATTTGTACCAGAGACAATTTTGTCACATTCAATTGTTAAAGACTGTGAATGAAGCATCTATAAAGTCATGTGCAGGTTTTTATGTAGACCTATGTTTTCATTTTTCTGAGCTAATTTCACAAGAATAAAATTGCTGGGTCATATTGTAAGTTTTGACATAGTTTAGTGAGAAGATGAGAAGTAAGTGGATTGAAGAGAGGCAAAGGAGTACCACTGCTCACCAGCTCAACTGATTCCTCTTTGTGGTCTCTGAAGCAGATTTGAAAACATTATTTGTGACCTTAGTGGCATTGTAGTGTTCTTCTCACCTTCTATTTCCTCTAGGAGTAGGACCCAGGGTGCTTTGAGATTCCTGTCTTGGACAAGAACTATAAAAAGGGACCCAGATGAGGAAGGCTTTTGACTTCTTGTATAGCTCCAATCTTTCTACAGTTGTTTCTCAAACTATTGATACATCTGCCTTTCACCTGCCTTTCTGCCTCTAGAAGCCTGGGTTCCCTGTCCTTCCATGATTGCCTGCACTTACTCAGTGCCCATTCCTCTGCTCACCGTTCTGGTATTGCCACAAGCATTAGAAACACACCTGATCTGTGGCACCCACTAGCCTTGAACTAGAAGCTCAAAAAATGTAACAAGTATAATAGCTTAGTAATATTCCCATTTTAACACTAGAAATTTCATAGTGGATAAAACTTTAATATCAAGTTCAAATCTATTTGAAGTTAAAAGCTGAGAGTGGAATCTATGCCCCACCTGTTAGTGGCCAGGGATGACAATAGAAAGGATACATAAACAAGGCAGTACACTATATAGGCTCCCATCTTTCTCTATTTGAGGGAAGATAAAATGTGAGAAAGACAAGAGGATATAAGGTGACAAATATTCATATTTATTCTTTCTGAGTTCAGTTATCATGATCCATAACCAATGCCAGGACTTGCTGTTGTCTGATGAACATGATTAATCAATCCTACACATGTATATCTGTTAATTAATGGAAATGACATTCTTCTGTATTGTCTTACAATTCCAGATTTGAAATTGTTTTGTGAGTTTCAGAAATGTTTTGCTAGTGCTAGTGGTATGTTGAGTGAGCTGAGACATGAAGGTAATGTTTATACCACAAATTCAGAAAATACTACAAATTAGGGCTTTTTATTCTCTTGAGTAGCACTCAAAGACCACTGGGTACCATCAGAATGTGTAATGTAAAATATGGGTTGTTATACACAATCTTCCCTTTTAGAAACCAAACCTCTTCTGTAAGCTCTTCTATTGAGTAGTTCTGCCCAGGTTCACCCTTCCCTTCCCTCTTCTCAGCCCTTCCACTTTGCCTACACTTTCTCTAAATTCTTCCTCTTCTTTCCTTGATTGAAGCATGTTGGATTTCTGAGGACAGCCATTTTGGGCACCTCTCTCTAGTGGAACACATCCTGTTTCCCATTCTCCTAGCCTCTTAGGGGTGTCAAGGAGTGGCTGCCGCTCTGTTGGCTTTCCATGGCTATTTCCAGATCATTATTGTACCACTTTTATTCAGTGCTCCCCTTCTTATATGATCCTGCTAGATTCTCCCTGCTTCATTAGCCAAAAGAGGGAGTAGTAATAGAGCAGGGTTGCGAGGGAAGAATTTGACATAGAAGATACTGGTGGGAAATTCAGCTAGATATAGACCTGCAACTACAAGAAATCATTGTAACCAAGCCAAGCAACTCAGGGGGTGGTATTCCTAGGATAAGTATGGGGAATTTATTCCTTATTTCTATATTTTTCTCACAAAATTGGATAAGGAAAAGGTAGTAATCTACTATCAATAAGGCAACATTTTGTTTAATCTTAGAAGTCATCAACTTCAAGTGAATTTCTGTTCAATGTAGTTTCAGTGATATGTATTTCATTTTAATTCTTCAAAAATTGAGAATCCATTAGTATATGGCATAGAGTGCTGGTTTATAAACCATATTGCCTTCCAGAATCATCTGAAGCAAGTATAAAGAACCATGCACATCCTGCATCCTATGGCCACTGGAGCCTCTAGTGAGAGCCATGCACAGAGTCAGTGGCAAGGCGTCCAGGCACAGTGGTTCTTTCCCAGAAGGCAGGGTCAAGGACCAAGCTCTCCCTTTTCCTGCTCTCAGGTACACTGATCAGTGTTTCACTGAGGTACTCTGGAGATCCCTCTGGGCATCTTATCACCTGCTTTTGTGCTACTCATTGAATCTGGGGGACTGATTGATGGAAATTTTTGGTGAAGAAGCAGGGAAAAATCAAACAAACCAATGAAGACCTTATGGGTTAAGAGGAGAGAAGATACAATTGCAACCAGCCTGCTGGCACAGCCGGCTGCCAACTGTGAACTGCCATTTTACCACCTCAAGGCAGAAAGAAATCACCATGCACTCTGCCTCTTGCTATTTGAGCTGAGAGAGAATTTCGCACTCACTGACTTTTACTTCAGCTGGGAGAGAAGGCTTTGGTCTGAGCACTGCCAGCCTTGGAGCAGGGAAGCTGTGTTGCTTTTCTTTCCTCCCCTCCCCCACCCACCCATAGTGCCATAATAGGCAGGGAAAAGCCACACTGCATGCCTCTATTCTGTTTCTACAAGCATTGTAGTCAGAGCCAGGGCAAAGTGTGGGGCAACGGATGAATTTCCTGCAACTGTGTAACTTTTTTTGGTGAGCCAAGAGGATTAGTCTAGACTGCTGGGGGCTAACACTAGAAGCAGCCCACAAAAAAAATCTGTTCCCACCCTGGAAAATCTGGGTAATGACCCTACTATGCCCTGTAACACCAGAACTGCAGCAATTTGTTCTAAATTTCCAAGTGCCACTAGACTCTACCCGGTGGACATAGGGAAGAATCCACCTGCATTCTATCTCTCTGGTCTCATACCTTCCAAAGTAAAATCTCCTGTATACCTTGTAATCACCATGTAGGACTGGAACAAGGTTTAATTCACATCCTCTTGTCCTAAGACTAGGGCTTTGGTATTATATGCCACAACATCAGTTGGACTCTCCTAGTAGGCCATGAGGAAGGGTCCATCCATATCATATAATCCTGGAGCCACAGCAATTGGTGCCACAAGCCCTGGCATTACTCAGGCTTACCAGTAGGACAAGGGTGTAGCCACCTTTGTCTCTGTCAACAACAAGCACAAAACCCTGGCTATCACATTCACCATGGAGACTTACACAGAACTTTCTGTGGGCCAAAGATACACACCCAAGGAAACTCTTCTTCATCTCAACGCCACACGTCTATCCCTACAAACTGCAGCAGATTAGATGACTGTGTCACTTATAGACATGGCTGACATTGATTAAGACAAAAGAAATCACTCAGAAACCACACTCCTGGGTTCACTTAGAGCCAAAACCAAAGCAATAAGTGATACCCTGGCTTGCAGATAAACCATAAACTATTTTCAAATAAAACCTACTCCATAAAGAAGAAGGGAAAAGTATACCAGATGGGCAGACATCAGCATAGGGACACAGGAGACATAAAAAAGCAAGGTAGCATGATACTTCCAGAAGAACCCAATACTCCTCGAGAATTAGATCCTGAACTGAAAGAAATCTGAAATGACTGATGTAGAAGTCAATGTAATGATTGTAAGGAAACTCAATGAGATGCAAGAGAATACAGATAGATTAAAAAGTGAGGAAATCAATGAGTGACATGAGAGAGAGTATTAAGGCAATAGAACTTAAGAAGAACCAAATAAAAATTTTGGAGGTGAAATCTTCAATCAGTAAAATAAAAAATATGATTGAGAGCTTTAACAGTAGAATAGACCAAGCGGAGGAAAGAATTTCTGACCTTGGGGACAAAACTTTTGAAATAATCCAATTAGACAGAAAGGAAAAGAGAAGAATTAAAAAGAATGAATAAATCTCAGTGAAATATGGGATACAATTTAATGACAAAATATTCATATATTCATATTATAGGCATTCCGGAAGGAGAAGAAAAGGAAAAAATTTGTTGAGAACCTGCTAAATGATATAACAGTTGAAAATTTTCCAGGTCATGTAATAGACATGCACATCCAGATACAAGAAGCTCAAAGGGCTCCAAGCAGACTCAATCGAAAAAGATCTTCTCCACATATATTGTCATAAAATTGTCAAAAGTTAGACAAGGAGAGAATCCTAAAGACAGTAAAAAAAATTTGTTAAGTTACATATAAAGGAAAACTAATTAGATTTTTATCAGTCTTTTCAGTGGAAACCCTTCAGGCCGGAAGAGAATGGGATGATATCTTAAAAGAAAAAAAAAATCAAACCAAGAATATTATATCCATTGAATATATTAAAATTCTAGGAGAAATGAAGTATTTTCCAGATAAGCAAAACTTAAAAAAATTCGCCACCACCAGACCAGCCTTACAAGAAATTCTGAATGGTGTCCTGCATTAGAAGTAAACATGAAACACATGTCACCACCAAATTCACCAACAGAGCAGGTAGAATCATTATCCAATCAACAAAATGACAGGCCTGAGTTCTTATCTATAAATAGTGAACTTGAATGTAAATGGATTAAATTCACCAACTAAAAGACTTAGCTTGGTTGCATGGATAAAAAAAATTGATGCCACTATATGTTGTTATAACATATAGTGTTATCTCACTTCACAAAGATAAACACATACTTACCCTAGTATATGGTGTCTAAAAGAATCTCACTTCATAAAGATACACACAGGCTGAAAGTGAAGGTTTGGAAAAATATACACTAGGCAAATGGAAACCAAAAGCAAGTAGGTATAGCTATCCTGATATCAGATAAAACAGACTTTAAATCAAAAACTCTAAAAAGAGATAAAGAAGGACTTTATATTTTGATTAAATATTCAATTCAGCAAGAAGACATGAAAATCATAAATATATAAGCAACCAACACAACATCACCCAGAAAATACTATTAGACCTAAAGGGATAGATAGATTCCAATAAAATAATAGTGGGTGACTTCAACACCCCACTCTCATCAATAGACAGGTCATCCAGAAAGAAAATCAATAAAGATACATTGGAATTGAAGCACTGTCAAGCAAATGGACCTAACAGACAGTTACAGGACAGTTCACCCAACAGCTAGAGAATGTACATTGTTCTCATCAGCATATGAAACATTTTCCAGGATAGACCACATATTAGGCACAAATCAAGTCTCAGCAAATTTAAAAAGATTGATATACCATATCTTCTCAGACCATAAATAAATAAAACTAGAAGTCAACAACAAGAAGAACAATGGAACACTCATAAATAATTGGAACTAAAACCACATGCTACTGAAGATTCAATGAGCCATTGAAGAAATTAAAAAGGAAATCAAAACCTTTCTTGAAATAAATGAAAATGAATACACAACATTTCAAAACCTGTGGGATACTGCAAAAGCAGTTAGGAGAGGGAAGTTTATAACAGTCATTTTTATACATTAAAAAAGAGAAAAGTCTCAAATTAAACATCTAATTATGTATCTTGAAGACAGAAAAACAAGAACAAACAAAAGTCAAAACCAGCAGGAGGAGATAAATAATGATTAGAGAAGAAATAAATGAAATTGAACCTAAAAAATTAAAAGTATTAACAAAACAAAAGTGGGTTTTTTTGAGAAGATAAACAAAATAAATCTTTAGCCAGACTTACAAAGAAAAAAAAGGAGAAAAAACTCAAATAAATAAAATTAGAAATGGAAAAGGAGACATTACAACCAATACCACTGAAATACAAAGGATTATAAGAAACTACTATGAAAAACTGTATGCTAATAAATTGGAAAACCTCAAATAATGGATAAATTCCTGGATTTATACAACCTATTAAGATGAACTCAAGAAGATATTGAAAATCTAAGCAGACTAATGTCATGCAATGAGATTGAACCAGTGATCAAAAGTCTTCCATCAAGAAAAGTCTGAGACCCGATAGTTTACTACTGAATTCTACAAAACAGCCAAAAAGTAACTCCAATATTCTTCAAACTATTCCAAAATATTGAATAGAGTGAAACTTTGCAAAATCCTTTTTATGAGGCCAGCATTACTTTTGATATCAAAACCAAAGACACAACATGAAAATAAAACTACAGATCTAGATCCTTAATGAACACAGATGCAAAGATTCTCAACAAATTACTAGCAATTAAAAACCACATAACAAAGATCATACATCATGATGAAGTGTGATTAATCCCAGTAATGCAAGGGTGGTTCAACATTCGCAAATCAATGAATGTCATAAAGCACATCAATAGGATGAGCAAAAACCATATGGTCATCTCAATAGATGCAGAGAAAGCATTTCATAAGATTCAACACCTCTTCATGATAAAAACCCTCCACAAATTAGTTATAGAAGGAATATTTCTCAAACCAACAGCCAAAATCATACTGAATGTGCAAAAGATGAATGCAGTTCCCCTCAGATCTGGAAAAAGACAAGGATATCCACTTTCACCACTCTTATTGAATATAATACTGGAAGTTTTAGTAAGAGCAATTAGGGAAGAGAAGGAAATAAAGGACATCAGAATTGGAAAAGAGAAATTCAAATTATTCATGTTTGCAGATGACATTATATAGTACATGGAAAAACCTAATACCACTAAAAAGCTGTTAGAATTGACAAGCTAATTCAGTAAAGTTCCAGGTTACAAAATAAACAAATATAAAACAGTAGGATTTTTGTACGTTAATGATGAACTCACAGAAAGAGAAACCAAGAAAGATACCCATTCACAACAGACACCAAAAAAATCAAATACTTAGAATAAATTTAATGAAAAAGTAAAAATCTCAATAATGAAAATTATCGAAAATTGCTGAAAGAAATAATCAAGAACACAATAAAATGGAAAGATATTCCTTGGTCATGGATTAGAATAATCAATATCATTAAAATCTATACTAACTAAAGCAGTCTACAGATCAAATTACTAATGACATTATCCACAGAGCTAGAAAAAGTAATCCTAAAATTTACATGAAATCACAAAAGACCCAGAATAGCCAAAGCAATCCTGAAGAAAAAAAATCAAGCTGGGCCAGTGCCATGGCTCACTTGGCTAATACTTCGCCTGTGGTGCCGGAACCCGGGGTTCTAGACCCGGTTGGGGCACCGGATTCTGTCCCAGTTGCTCCTCTTCCATTCAAGCTCTCTGCTGGGGCCCGGGAGGGCAGTGGAGGATGGCCCAAGGACTTGGGCCCTGCGCCTGGCTACTGGCTTCGGATCGGAGCAGTACGCCAGCCATAGCGGCCATTAGGGGAGTGAATCAATGGAAGGAAGACCTTTCTCTCTGTCTCTCTCTCAATGTCTGTAATTCTCTCTCTGTCTCTCTCTTTCACTGTCTAACTCTGCCTGGCAAAAAAGAAAAAGGAAAAACAAAAACAAAAAAAATCAACCAGTCCAGATAATGTTCTTTATTTTTTTTTTAACTTTTATTTAATGAATATAAATTTCCAAAGTACAGCTTATGGATTACAATGGCTTCCCCCCCATATCGTCTCTCCCACCCGCATCCCTCCCCTTTCCCACTCCCTCTCCCCTTCCATTCACATGAGGATTCATTTTCGATTCTCTTTATATACAGAAGATCAGTTTAGCATACATTAAGTAAAGATTTCAACAGTTTGCTCCCACACAAATATAAAGTGAAAAATAATAGATGATTTTTTAAATGATGATGAAATCAGATCAGACCTATTGTCATGTTTAATCCCAGTGAGAGTCAAGTTGGGAATTGATAATTTCTTCTTCTTCTTTTTTTTTTTTACAGAAGATCAGTTTAGTATACATTAAGTAAAGATTTCAACAGTTTGCACCCCCATAGAAACACAAAGCGAAATATACTGTTTGAGTACTAATTACAGCACATTAGGGACAGAGATCCTACATGAGGAGTAAGTGCACAGTGACTCCTGTTGTTGACTTTACAAATTGACACTCCTGTTTATGGCATCAGTAATCTCCCTACGCACCAGTCATGAGCTTCCAAGGCTATGGAAGCCTTTTGAGTTCACCGACTCTTATCTTGTTTAGAAAAGGTCATATTCAAAGTGGAGGTTCTCTCCTCCCTTCAGAGAAAGGTACCTCTTTCTTTGAAGAGCTGTTCTTTCCACTGGGATCTCACTCTCAGAGATCTTTCATTTAGGTCATTTTTTTTCCCCCCAGAGTGTCTTGGCTTTCCATGCCTGAAATACTCTCATGGGCTTTTCAGCCACATCCGCATGACTTTAGGGCTGATTCTGAGGCCAGAGTGCTGTTTAGGACATTCACCATTCTATGCGTCTGCTGAGTATCTCGCTTCACATGTTGGATCACTCTCCCCCTTATTTATTCTATCAGTTAGTATTAGTAGGTACTAGACTTGTTTATGTGCTTCCTTTGACTCTTAGTCCTTTGATTATGATCAATTGTGAACAGAAATTGATCACTTGGACTGGTGAGATGGCATTGGTACATGCCACCTTGATGGGATTAAATTGGAGTCCCCTGGTATGTTTCTAACTCTACCATTTGAGGCAAGTCAGCTTGAGCATGTCCCAAATTGTACATCTCTTCCCACTCTTATTCCTACTTTTATGTTTAACAGGGATCACATTTCAGTTAAATTTCAACACTTAAGAATAACTGTGTATTAATTACAGAATTAAACCAGTCATGTTAAGTAGAACAGACAAAAAAACTACTAAGAGGGATAATGTATTAAGTTGTTCATTAACAGTCAGGGCTATGCTGATCAAGTCACCATTTCTCATAGTGGCCATTTCATTTCAACAGGTTTCCTTTTTGGTGTTCAGTCAGTTGTCACCAATCAGGGAGAACATATGGTATTTGTCCCTTTGGGACTGGCTTATTTCACTCAGCATGATGTGTTCCAGATTCCTCCATTTTGTTGCAAATGACTGGATTTCGTTGTTTCTTACTGTGGTATAGTATTCTAAAGAGTACATATCCCATAATTTCTTTATCCAGTCTACCGTTGATGGGCATTTAGGTTGGTTCCAGGTCTTAGCTATTGTGAATTGAGCTGCAATAAACTTTAGGGTGCAGACCGCTTTTTTGTTTGCCAATTTAAATTCCTTTGGGTAAATTCCAAGGAGTGGGATGGCTGGGTCGAACGGTAGGGTTATCTTCAGGTTTCTGAGGAATCTCCAGACTGACTTCCATAGTGGCTTGACCAGTTTGCATTCCCACCAACAGTGGGTTAGTGTCCCTTTTTCCCCACATCCTCGCCAGCATCTGTTGTTGGTAGATTTCTGCATGTGAGCCATTCTAACTGGGGTGAGGTGAAACCTCATTGTGGTTTTGATTTGCATTTCCCTGATTGCTAATGACCTTGAACATTTTTTCATGTGCCTGTTGGCCATTTGGATTTCCTCTTTTGAAAAATGTCTATTGAGGTCCTTGGCCCATCTCTTAAGTGGGTTGTTTGTTTTGATGTTGTGGAGTTTCTTGATCTCTTTGTAGATTCTGGTTATTAACCCTTTATCTGTTGCATAGTTTGCAAATATTTTTTCCCATTCTGTCGGTTGTCTCTTCACTCTCCTGACTGTTTCTTTTGCAGTACAGAAACTTCTCAATTTGATGCAATCCCAATAGTTGATTTTGGCTTTGACTGCCTGTGCCTCCCGGGTCTTTTCCAGAAATTCTTTGCCTGTGCCAATATCTTGAAGGGTTTCTCCAATGTTCTCTAGTAACTTGATGGTGTCAGGTCGTAGATTTAGGTCTTTAATCCATGTTGAGTGGATTTTTGTGTAAGGTGTAAGGTAGGGGTCTTGCTTCATGATTCTGCACGTGGAAATCCAATTTTCCCAGCACCATTTATTGAATAGACTGTCCTTGCTCCAGGAATTAGTTTTAGATCCTTGATCAAATATAAGTTGGCTGTAGATGTTTGGGTTGATTTCTGGTGTTTCAATTCTGTTCCATTGGTCTATCCATCTGTTTCTGTACCAGTACCATGCTGTTTTGATTACAACTGCCCTGTAGTATGTCATGAAATCTGGTATTGTGATGCCTCCGGCTTTGTTTTTGTTGTACAAGATTGCTTTAGCTATTCGAGGTTTCTTTTGCCTCCATATAAATTTCAGCACCATTTTTTCCAGATCTGAGAAGAAGTTCTTCGATATCTTGATTGGTATTGCATTGAATCTATAAATTGCTTTTGGGAGAATGGACATTTTGATGATATTGATTCTTCCAATCCATGAGCATGGAAGATTTTTCCATTTCTTGGTATCCTCTTCTATTTCTTTCTTTAAGGTTTTGTAATTCTCATCGTAGAGATCTTTAACGTCCTTGGTTAAGTTTATTCCAAGGTATTTGATTGTTTTTGTAGCTATTGTGAATGGGATTGATCTTAGAAGTTCTTCCTCAGCCATGGCATTGTCTGTGTATACAAAGGCTGTTGATTTTTGTGCATTGATTTTATACCCTGCTACTTTGCCAAACTCTTCTATGAGTTCCAATAGTCTCTTAGTAGAGTTCTTTGGGTCCCCTAAATAAAGAATCATGTCATCTGCAAAGAGGGATAGTTTGAGTTCTTCCTTCCCAATTTGTATCCCTTTAATTTCTTTTTCTTGCCTAATAGCTCTGGCTAGAACCTCCAGAACTATATTGAATAGCAGTGGTGAGAGTGGGCATCCCTGTCTGGTACCAGATCTCAGTGGAAATGCTTCCAACTTTTCCCCATTCAATAGGATGTTGGCTGTGGGTTTTTCATAGATTGCTTTGATTGTATTGAGGAATGTTCCTTCCAAACCCAGTTTGCTTAGAGTTTTCATCATGAAAAGGTGTTGTATTTTATCAAATGCTTTCTCGGCATCTATTGAGATAATCATATGGTTTTTCTTCTGCAGTCTGTTAATGTGGTGTATCACATTGATTGTCTTGCGCACATTAAACCATCCCTGCATACCAGGGATAAATCCCACTTGGTCTGGGTAGATGATCTTTCTGATGTGTTGTTGTATTCTATTGGCGAGAATTTTATTGAGGATTTTTGCATCTATGTTCATCAGGGATATTGGTCTGTAATTCTCTTTCAGTGCTGCATCTTTTTCTGGCTTAGGAATTAAGGTGATGCTGGCTTCATAGAAAGAAGTGAATACCTTGACATGCAGACATCAAGGCATTTAATCTCCATACTCCTGTGAGGTAGGCGCTATATATCTTATTTATTTAGCAGAACTACCTACCACCCTTGTTTATAAACACAGAAACAGAGACACATAAGTTAGCAGGTAACACTATTGACCACTTACCTTGTCAGGTGCTCAGCTCCATATACCTTTCATAGGCATCAGATCCAAACACTGGAGTTATGTTCTTTTCCAAAGTTCCTGCTGATACTCTGTGAAAACACCAGGTCAGGCGCCCAAATCTCCAAGGATCTTAAGGTCTGTGGGGTCTGGATGTCAAAACAGGTGAATAGTTTTTCTTTTAAAGTATAGAGAAATAATGAGACATAAACATTACTGACTTCAAGAGCCTTTTAAAAAGATTTATTTATTTATTTATTTATTGGCAAAAAGACAGAGGAAGGGACACACAGAGATCTCTCATCTTCAGGACTACTGCCCAAATGGCCACAGCAGTTAGTCTGGGCCAGGATGAAGCCAGCAGTGAGAAACTACATCTGGGTCTCCCACGTGGGTGTCAGGGGTCCAAGTGCTATAGCCATCTTCTGCTTTCCCAGGTGTGCGAGCAGGGAGCTGGATTAGAAGCAGAGAAACAGGAACTCAAACTACACTCCCATATGGGGTACTTGTATTGTAGGTGGCAGCTTAACCCACTGCACCACAACACCAGCCCCTAGAAACATTTTCATGATTAATTAAAGGAATTGGGAAAGATGTCATTCTTTAAAACACATGTTGAAACCCTGTCCTGGGCTGGCGCTGTGGCTCACTTGGTTAATCCTCCACCTGCAGCGCCGGCATCCCATATTGGTGCTGGGTTCTAGTCACGGTTGCTCCTCTTCCAATCCAGTTCTCTGCTGTGGCCCGGGAGGGGAGTGGAGGATGGCCCAAGTGCTTAGGCTCCTGCACTCACATGGGAGACCAGGAGGAGGCACTTGGCTCCTGGCTTCAGATCGGCTTAGCGCCAGCCGTTTTGGCCATTTGGGGAGTGAATCAATGGAAGGAAGACCTTTCTCTCTGTCTCTCTCACTGTCTACTCTACTTGTCAAATAAAAGAAAAAAAAAAAACTCTGTCCTGATAAAAGTTGAAGTTTTTTTTTTTACTTTTATCTTTTTTTAAATGCAAACAAATTTTATATATTGCATATATACTGATTTAGCAGCATAGTGATAAAAGTTGGAGGTTTTTTTACTTTTATCTTTTTTAAATGCAAACAAATTTTATATATTGCATATATACTGATTTAGCAGCGTAGTGATACTTTCTACCCTACACTCTCTCCCACCCACACTCCCAGCCTCCCTCCTCCTTCCTTTCTTATGTTTTATTTTAATTTTTACAATGACATACTTTTAGTTTATTTTATAATCATATTCTGGAGACCGATTACCCCTAGGTGTGAATCCAGTAACTTAGCACAGGAACTTTTATCATACCTTTCTCAATGGAGCCTTTAGAGAAATGTTTTTGAAACACCGGATCTTTCCGGCAATTAAATATTACAAAAAAGGTTAGTTGGAAGGCCTTCCTGGCTGGGAATTTTCACTCCCCTTAAAGTGTGAAAAGTGTTCTGAAATAAACATCTGAGTACATGACTTGGCAATTTCTGATGCATTTAGATTTGAGAGGTAGTACCTTCATGTAGAAAAAAATGTTGGAATTTAATGGGACATTTTTGATGGATTAAGGAGACAGAAAGTCCTTGAACTTGGAAATCTATTCACTATTGCACTAGTTGGGAGGCTTAGCTAGAATAAGGATTTTAACTTTCTCTTTTAGTAATCATATGGCCCTAGAGACAACACAAGAATACTTTTGCTTTCTTTGATGCTTTGATTCTTTGATTAAGAGACTAAGAATGTTGTTATTTTAGGCAGAGTTTTGGGTTTCTCTAGCTGTGTGTGGGCAGCTATAATTTTGGGACTAGAAGAAATTCTACAGACTCAAAGGGAAAAACAACTGAGTAACTTATCTGGGTTACAGGCATTTATTAGAGAACATTTCTTGCTACATAATAAAACCGATGTAATAAAAACACAGGCAATATTAATAAGAAAGGGTCTATATCTATCTATCTAATGGTACACAACAAATAAATAATCTTGAAATGTGTAGCCACAAGTGAAACCTAGGGGGAGGAAAAGGAATGAATAAGGTGACAAAGTCAACTCCATCTGTGGTAATGAAATAAGTCCTTTTCAGGAAGGAGTAGGGTATTTTGGGGATATGATAAATTCCTTGCTCCTCAACACAAGACTAGCTACACTGGCCTCACCTGGATGCTTTTTAGAAATGCAGAATTACAGATCCAATCCCAAATTTAGTGAGTCAGGATCTGTCAGAGAAGGGGGCAGAGAGGGAGGGAGGGAGGGAGAGACAGAGAGAGAGAGAGAATGAATGAGAATCATCTGTCTGCTGGTTCACTCTCCAAATGGCTGCAATACTCAGAGCTTATATAGGCCAAAGCCAGAATCCCAGAATCCAAGTCAGTTTCCCACATGGGTGGCAGGGGTTCAAGTACTTGGACCATCATTTGCTGCTTTCTCAGGTACATTAGTAGGGAGTTGGATCAGAAATGGAGCAGCCAGGAGTTGAACTGGTTCTCATATGTGATGCTGACATTGCAGCTGGGCACTTAACCTGCTGCACTACGACATTGGCCCCAGTAGCACCTGCATTTTAAGAAAATGAACGGATGGTTCATTCTCACACTAAACTTTAAGAAGTACTGGTGTAAATTACTGAGTTAAGGTCATTATTTGCTGCTCTATTTCTCTATTTTATCTAGGAGGAAATCTTTTTTCTTTAAGGGAAAATGTCTCTTGAGTTGTGAATGCGGAGACTACCCTTGGAAATACCTGGAAGCTTATGTCTGTTTCCTCTGGTCCTGACAGTGAAAGAGGAAAACAAATAATGTGTAGGTTTTTCTATTTACAGTACTCTCTATGTTTTAACTAGGAACACAAAGATTATCCTTGCCCTCATTCTCCACAAACATTTATAGGCAAGGCTTTGTGGATGTGACAGTTATTTGGTTGTAACAGTTTTGTTAAGAGTTGAGAAGTACTGAGAAGCAACCCTAAATTATCTTCAAATTTGGGGTAGATGAGGAATCACCAAGGGGAGTTAACTGAAGTTAGTAGAGATTCATTCTGACAGGATAGGTATTAAGGTTAAACACTTATGTGGTGGTGTGGAAACCCTGCTATAATTGCAAGGTTGAATCTTTGTTTTTTAAATGCAAGTTGACAAGGAAAGCTCCATTGTTGAAAGTATTCTAAAGTTGTTCTCAGTATACATAGAATCCTTTGTAGTAAAAGGCACTTAATATTAAGTCACTTGTTTTATTTACTTTTAAATTTTATTTATTTGAAAGGCAGAGAGAGAGAGACAGACAGACAGACAGACAGAGTCCTACCTGTTGGTTCACTTCCTAAATGCCTACAAACATCCAAGGCTGGGCAACACTGAGCCTGGAATTCAATCCAAATCTCCCATGTGGGAGGGAGGGATCCAAGAGCTTCACTTATTAACTGCTGCCTCTCAGGGTTTGCAATGCATAAACTGGAATTGGGAATGGTTCTAGGACTTGACCAAGGCACTCTGATTCAAATGGTGTCTTAACCACTACATTAAACAACTGCCCTTTCAGTAGACAAGGCGGGTATTTGTCACTATCACATCATGGAACTGAATGAAAATACAAAATAAATGGTTTGGGTTTTGACTGTGGTATAGTTGAGTAAAAAAGATGGATTGATGGCTAAAAAGTACAAGGGTAACCACTTCCTAGTGCTGAGAATGGTGCTGGATTTCTAAATGTAACATTATGAGGGTACTGAGTTAAAAGAAATTTATTTTGGTACAAGGAGTTGAAATTCATGCATAGTTTTTTTATAATACTCATTTCTTTGAACTTTTTAAATTTTTTAACTTTTATTTAATAAATATAAATTTCCAAAGTACAACTTTTGGATTATAGTGACTTTTTCCCCCCATAACCACCATCCCACCCGCAACCATCCCATCTCCCACTCCCTCTCCCATCCCATTCTTCATCAAGATTCATTTTCAATTCTCTTTATATACAGAAGATCAATTTAGTATATACTAAGTAAAAATTTCAACAGTTTGCACCCACACACAGAAACACAAAATATAAAGTACTGTTTGAGTACTAGTTATACCGTTAATTCACATAGTACAACACATTAAGGACAGAAGTCCTACATGGGGAATAAGTGCACAGTGACTCCTGTTGTTGATTTAACAATTGACACTCTTATTTATGATGTCAGTAATCACCCGAGGCTCTTGTCATGAGCTGCCAACGCTATGGAAGCCTCTTGAGTTCACCAACTCCGATCTTATGATGATCTCTCATATTCTGGAGTGCTTTCATGGACTAAAAACTGCCATGTGTTTACGTTGATTGTCTTACTGAGACAGATCCTGAACAGACTATACCAATTATAGTAGGAATTTGAATCTTCAAAAAAGTGCTAAAGTTTGTTGACAATCTTGCTGTGTCTAATGACCTCAGTTTTTAAGCTGAGACTGCAAATCCTTAAGAATATATTAGGTTGGGGGGTACTGCTATAATCCAAAAGTTGCCCTTTTGAAATTTATATTTATTAAATAAAAGTTTTCTAAAAAATAGATTAGGGTGTGAGGTCAGGATTTAAATCCAGATTTAACTTACTTTAACTACAATTATGTTTTTTATTATAATCATGAAGAAAGAATAAATCGCTTTATTTAGTTATACCTCCTTGGATAAATGAAAGAATTATTAAATATCCCATCAAGGTGGCATGTACCAATGCCATCTCACTAGTCCCAGTGATCAATTTCTGTTCACAGTTGATCATAATGATAGGACTAAGAACCAAAGGGATCACATAAACAAGAATAGTGTCTGCAAATACTAGCTGATAGAATCAAAAAGGGAGAGAACGATCCAACATGGGAAGTGAGATACACAGCAGACCCATAGAATGGCAGATGTCCTAAACAGCACTCTGGCCTCAGAATCAGCCCTTAAGGCATGCGGATCTAGCTGAAAAGCCCATGAGAGTATTTCAGGCATGGAAAGCCAAGACACTCTGGGGAAAAAAAAAAAAAACCTAAATTAAAGATCTCTGTGAGTGAGATCCCAGTGGAAAGAATGGGTCATCAAAGAAGGAGGTACCTTTCTCTGAAGGGAGGAGAGAACTTCCACTTTGACCATAGCCTTGTCTAAATATGATCAGAGTTGGTGAACTCAGGGGGCTTCCATAGCCTTGGCAGCTCATGACAAGAGCCTAGGGTGATTAATGAGGCCATAAACAAGAGTGTCAATTTGTTAAGTCAACAATAGGAGTCACTGTGCACTTACTCCTCATGTAGGATCTTTGTCCTTAGTGTGCTGTACATTGAGATTTAATGCTATAACTAGTACTCAAACAGTATTTTTTACTTTATGTTTCTGTGTGGGTGCAAACTGTTGAAATCTGTACTTAATGCATGCTAAACTGATCTTCTGTATATAAAGAGAATCGAAAATGAATCTTGATGTGAATGGAAGGGGAGAGGGAGTGGGAAAAGGGAGGGTTGCGGGTGGGAGGGACGTTATGGGGGAGAAGCCATTGTAATCCATAAGGTGTACTTTAGAAATTTATATTCATTAAATAAAAGTTAAAAAAATAAAAACAAAAAAAAGAAAAAAATTACATCTAGGAAAAATCTACCAATAAAACAATAAACCAAGCTACTAACCATATAGCTACTACCTGTACACTAACCATAATCCAACCGAACAAATCAATTTAATTCCAAAACCAAGTTCTTAATCATTAAATGTCTGTACCACACTATGTGAAGTAAGTATAGAATCCAATAATAAGAAATCACTAGTCTTAAGGAAAAGGCATTTAAAAGATCATAATAATATTATATGATAATTATTAAAATAGAGGATACCATGTTTTCTGCCTGGAAATGATGAGGGACAGATCCAGACAAGATAAAGAAAGAAGCTGATGTTTCAGCTTCATCTTAAAAAATGAGTCCTAATGGTGAAGTAAGCCTTTCCAGACATGGGTAACAGCAGAAGTAAGATCATGGAAACATCAAAGCTCATGTTTTTAAAGAAAACTCAATAACTGAGAATGTGGAAATTTCATCACATAACTGCCATCTTCCACATACCTAAATATATTAATCTGAAGTAACATAACAGCTACTGTACAGATTAATTGCTGTAGAATAACTCAAATAGGCTTGAAAAATTGTCATTTCACTCATGGAAGGGTTTAGATCCCTGCTAAGCAAACAATATTCATCAGAATATGAAGGGGTTTGGCCATCTCTATGGCCTTTTCCAATCCTGATGGTTTTAGTTTTGTGTATATATTTCTTTTTTGCATATTTTGATTATGTCTTATTACAATATGATTTTTATCAAGATAATAATTCAAAGATATACATAAAGTAATGCTTGGAGGATAGCTAAAGAATATTGTAATCACAACTTTAGATATGTATCTTGAGAATGCTATATATAGTGTTCTAAGTACATTATATTTTTCAGCATAAAGGACAACTAGATTATTCCTTTGGATGTAGACTGTTAGTACCAATGCATTACTGGTCTTGCTCCTAGAAATTCTAAGATTCCATAGTTGTATGCTTGACTACAATTTTGCACTCTTACAGCATGCTTCCAATCACATGATGATACTGGAGATGGACATATGCTGACCTAGAGCATAGATGAGCTCAGACACAATCTGTTTAGCAATCTTCAGTTCATGTACATTTTAAGCCCTGGATGTGCCTACCTGATTGTAAGACAACTACATATTTTGACAAAGACCCCTTCCTTAACCAAACTTTAGTCAAGTTCCTCCTCTAAACCCTCTTCATCACTATGTCTCAACCTTGGCTTGCTGAGCCCAATTTTAGTAAAGAATTCTCCCACCTTTGATATATCAATTCAAGGCCCTCGTGCCTCACCCTTCATATCTGATCAGGCTACTAACCAAACATCTTTGATATATGTCATCTTAACAGTATCAAAAATAATGTTAAGTAAGTTTAGCAAGAATCCTCTACAGTTGGTATCTAATCAGTTACTAAGTTTATTCTCAGTAATTTTCCATCCTCTAATTCCCTCATTCTTGTCATTGGTTATAAATCACCATTTGGATTTGAGTTCAGTATCCCCTGTTATGATAATCTCTCATCTATTGAAATAGTCTTAAAGACTTTATTATTATTTTTTACTGTTTTAACAAGTATCAGAAAATTCAAAGAGGCTCCCATGACCCATACCCTCACCAAAGCTTGTGTTACCTCCATGATTATGTTCTAGATGACAATGAAAGGAATTTTGCATATGTAATTGAAGTTACTAATTATTTGACTTTAAGATAAGAAAATTATGGAGGCTGGCCTAATCTTATTATATACACACTTTAAAAGCAGCATGTATTCTCCAGGTTGTAGCACAAGGGGAATTCAGAGAAATTTTAAAGAATGAGAATGAATTTGATATACTACTGCTGATTTGTATATGGAAGGACTTATGAATAGGACCTGTGAATGGCCTCTAATAGCTGATTGGCCCATGATCAACAGCCAACAACAAAATGGAAGCTTTAAACCTAAAGTTACACGGAACTGAATTCTGCCAATGTGAATGGGCTCAGAAGGAGATTCTTTCCCTGAGGCTCCAGATAAGGCCCAGTTACTTTCAATTAAAGATTCTCAACACCTTTATTTTGGCATTGTATTACCCTAAGCAGGATCTTATATGAGCTTTCTTGAACTTTTGACCTATAGAGAGATGAGCTAGAAAATGGGTATTTTGTGCGACCAAGTTTGAGGTTGTTATACAGTCACAGAAAACTAGTATCTTGCTTATGTATCAGACAGAGGATTGAATGACTCTCCCTTCCAGTCAGTTTTGAAATCCTCTTTATATGACATGAAATCATAAAGCCAGGTTTTCCCAAAAATTCAATCTTCTTAACTCACCTATTTGAAATATAGGTAAATTATAAACTTTTATGTGGCATGAGGTATTGCAATATAAGTCAGCCACATTTATAACACATAGTCATTCACTCAAAACTATTTATTGGAGGCTTAATACGTACCAACCACTCAGTGATATATAAAATTATTCATGACCTGATTGGGAATTTTGAAGACACCTAATTGAATACACATATTTCTTATTCCCCAGAATTGGAACCAACCTGAAAAGAATCACCATTTTGCTAAGTACAAACTACACCATCTGTATTGGTCAGGGTCCTTTAGACAAACAGAACCAAAAGGATGGTATATAAGAAGATATGTTGTATATAAAAATATATATAAAATATATACATATAGAGAGAGACAATGAAATATTATTCAGCTATAAAAAGAATGAAATCTAGTCATTTGCAGCAAAGTGGGCAGACCTGGAGAGCATTATATTGAGTGACATAAGCCAGAAACAGAAAGATCCTATGTGATAGGATTCCTCATAAGTGGAAATTAAAATAAAAAAATCTTTATGAACACAGAATATTAATTTCTAGAATCTACTATAGTGGGAGGGATAAAAAGATATTGGATTATAAAATAGGGGAAGCTGAGTATGGCTTATTAATTGTGACAATGATACCGATCTGAGACATTAATGGGGAAATGGGATGAAGGGTAATGTCAACTCTTAATATTACCTCAATTTTTGTTTGTAAATTTAAAACTATGCAAAAATAAAATATTAAAAAGAGAAAAAATAGGTGAAAAAAGAGAAGAGAATTATATTTATAAAAAAGAAAGAATTGGCTCACAGAATTGTGAGGATTGGCAAGCCTAAAATCTGCAGGGAACGCCAGGAAAGAATCCATTATGGTTTCAATACAAAGCTGGTTTGCTGACAGAATTCCTTTTATTCTTTTAGGGAGGTCAATTTTTTCTATCAGGCTTTTTTTTAAAAAAAGTTTTTTATTTGAAAATTAGAGTTAAGGAGAGAGAGAGAGAGAGAAACGTTTCATCCATTGATTGACTCCTCAGATGGTCTCAAGAGTTGAGACTGGGCCAGGCCAAAGCCATGAGCTTCATTTGGGTCTCTCACATTTGGTGACACTGGCTCAAGCACTTGGGCCATCTGCTGCTGCTTTCCCAGGCCATTAGCAGGGAGCTGTATCGGAAGTACAGCAGCCAAGACTGGAACTGGTGACGACATGGGATGTCTGCATTGTAGCTTTATCCATTATACCACAATTCTGGCCCTCTATTAGGCTTTAAACTGATTGGGTGAGTCCTACCCACATTGTGAAGAGTATCTGCTTTACTAAAGTTTGTTGAGGGGCCTGCGCTTTGGCACGGTGGGTAAAGCATCCACCTGCAGAGCCAGCATCCCATATGGGCACCAGTTCAAGTCCTGGTTGCTCCTTTTCTGATCCAGCTATCTGCTATGGCCTGGGAAAGCAGCAGAATTCTGATGGCCCATGTGCCTGGGCCCCATATCCATGTGGGAGACACAGAAGAAGCTCCAGGCTCCTAGTTTTGGATTGGCCCAGCTCTGGCCATTCCATTCATTTTGGGGAATGAACCAGCGGATGGAAGACCTTTCTATCTCCCTCTCTCTGCCTCTGTCTCTCTGTAACTCTTCCTTTCCAGTAAATAATAAATCTTTAAAAAAATCTGTTGACTTAAATTTTCCACATCTAAAATTACCTTCAAAGAAACATATTAAAGTAACGTTTGACCATATATCTGAGTATTTTTGGCTTAGACAAATAAAATAAAATTAACCATCATACTATACATCATGAGTAGAGCAGCTGGAGCAGCTAGTTTCCAGCTTTTCCTGACAGCAGGGATAGCTCTGCTTTCTCCACTCACTACGTAGAAGTGAAAAAGATAGTTCTGTTTCCAGGTGATCTCAGAGAGAGAATCAGAGCATAACTCTTGTTGGTACAGTGACTTCTGCCTCAAAACTAGCAACCTGATGAGTAATTCCTCTTTTGTTGGGAATGAACAAAAGAAGAGCTGAAGAAAACAAACATAAGTTTTTTATGGGCTCTTAAGAGAACAGAAATGTCCTGAGACAAGAACTTGGATAGGAGAAGAAAAGCATAGTTTCCTGAGAACTTGGGTAGAAGATGAAAATTATATTTTCCTAAGATCTAACACCTGCCTTCTAAGAGTCCCTAACTTGATTGGAATATAGCAGAAATGACCTTGTCACCCTTTTTCCATTGATCTTGAAGGTGAAATATAGGAATGTGTATAATAAATATTTACACTGAGTTATAAATTCAGTGGGTCTAAGTTATCAGCTAGGACCCAGACAAAGGACTACTTCTAAGTTTAATAAAACCAACAGGATGTTGGGAATAAGATTGCAGGCTCAGAAATAAGATCATAAATTTGTGTCTTCATCTCATAAGTAGTGTCACCTGCTATGCACGTATGGTGCATGCATATATGTGCATGCATCTACCATATAGAACAAGTGTATGAACAGGCTTTTGTGAAGATGGTTTTAGATATTTAAAAAGCAATTCAAGAACTTCCCATAATATAGTAGGAAATCAACAAGCCAAGATTTGTATTACTGTGAATAGGAGAGATGCCAAAAATAGGCACTCTCTCTCAGGTTCTGTCTGGAGAGGTACCCATCTGTTCTTACGGATGTCCCTACCCTAATAAAGTTTGCTATTTTGCTGTCCACTGCTCTCTGTCTCATGCCTGAAATCTTTCTTATGCAAAGACAAGGACCCTTTGCTTTTCCGGTAACATTTCTAGTAACCTTGAAGGGATTTTAAGAAGACATTGAAGGTCAGTATTCTTTCCCTCAAGCAGGACTGGATCTGTGGGAATGACCTTTGATCATCTGGCACCTTACAGCTCCCCCCGCCCCCCACCAGGCCACAGCTTACTATGGCCAAAACTCCAGAGGGGTTGTAAGGAACAGGAGAGGAAATAGGAAGGGCAATTGGCTGAAAGCCTGGAGCCTCCCCCACCACCCAGAGCTTGCTTTGGCTTCCCTGTGGCCAGACTGCGACTGAAGGACCTTGCCTCTCTCTTGGTGGAACACCTGGTCACTCTGCCTACTGCTATGCAAGCAGGAATTAGCTTTGGTCAAGGCTAATATTGGCACTCCATACTAGAGATATCTGGCAATCATGAGCAATAGGAGGTTCCCAGCACTTTTTGAAACAGTGCACCTACCCAACCCCACAGCCAGTCCTGCTAGTCCCAGGTGTGCACAGTCTTCCCTGTAAACAGGGCTCCACGGCCTTTCCCTGTGCTCTCTTCCAGTCAACACGGCCTGTTGCACCCACTCAGGCACAGCCAGATATCTCTGGCAAGAGATGAGCACTCTCTAGGGCTGCTTTTTCCTCCCTATTTCCAATTCAATACCCCTCCTCACTAGGAGGGGGGAGGGGAAATGCCTCTGGCTACTTCAGGCTTCGCAGGTTTCCTCACCTAAGCTAGAGAGAAGCCTTAATCCATTAACCATTTCCAACCCAATGGGTGGGTTTTTCTCTCTGCAGTTGATGGAAACTTTTCCTTCAGCTCTACAGGAGTCTCAGATTCTCTGCCTCTTTGTTTTGTGATGTATTTCACTGTCCTAAGCAATGGGCTCATATGCTCATAATCAGCTTTTCTGTGCTGCTGTAGCTAACTTAGCTGATGAGAGTTTTCATGTGTCTTGAAGGCTTCCTGTTTTTCTATTGCCAGTACTGAGTCTTGATTGGGAGAACTGCAACGCAAAGTTGTTACATTATTTGTTTTTAATGCTTGAGTGATTACCTTAACTCTGATCAGATCTAGCCCACAGCCTTGGTTAAAATGCTCGGGTTAAATGTACTAATTTTTGGCTAAACAGTTTGACTCTCTGAGAGTTTAAGTTCCAAACCAAGTCATCTAACTTTGAGGCTTCCAGTCAGATCCCTGGAACTCTCAAAGGATGAGACTCTAAATTTGTTAAAGTAACAGCTGTTTGAGTCAATTCCCATTATGTAAAGTACACTAAAAGGTTATAAACTATGTCAGACCTATGTTGTATTCATGTTATTGCTTTGCAGCTAGAGTGGTCTTATCGAAAATGAAAGTAAATTCTATATGCAAGCTTTTATGCTGTTAACTAAAGTAAGCCAATACAGATTGGTCCAAAATTTGGTTAATCCAAATGCCCTTCCGTTTGCTTGATTCACTTGGTTTACCTGTGTCTTTGATATGCTTTAAACTTGTTTCTTTAAAAGATGAAGCTCTTTCCAAAGTTGTAAACATGCACTAGTGTCTGTGTTTGCTGTTCAGGAGGTGTTATCCTTATTAGTTACTTAAGAACATGGGAATGTAATTTTGATTTTAAAAATATTTCAGATAATGGTGTGATATTCATTAATATCTCAGTGTCTTAAGTCATCTAGGCATTGTTGCTAAGTAAAACTTGTGAGAAAGTCACAAAATGTTTAAGAAAAGTTCACGATTTTAAAATATTGTTTACAGAGTTTTCTACAAGTTGAATGTTAATGCCAAAGTTACACTGGCCTAAAATTGAAGTTTGATCTTCTGTTTCAACAATAAGGTTTTTGAAAAATGTATATTAATATGTTAGTAAATATCTGGAAACCATCTCGATCATAAATCTTAAAATCTGTTTTTGCAAAAACTGTAACGTCTCCTTCTAACAGTGTCTGTTTAATTGGTTACTCTGCCATTTCTAGAGTTAGATCCTGTAAGCTCTTTTTTGACTCATTTAAATTGTTCCAAGTTACATGGTGATTTCATGTGCTAATTCTTATGTTCAAGGTTTTTTTATTTCTGGTTTATTCTACAAGAAGAGACACAGAATTCGTGTTCTGCTGAAGTAATCTGTTGTGTACTCTACTGTCTGTTATAATTGGTGAAAAGCATTGAGTCTTAAAAGTTTAAGTTATTTTAAATATCATTATGATTAAATCTGGTCTAAAAGTGTTAAAATCGCACTAAATGGATGGGTATCATTTCAGATGTTAAGGAATTCTATCTTGAACAGATACTCTAAGTTCTCTTGGCACCTTTAACACTTTGTGAAAATCAAAGTTCTAAATTCTCTGGATTTTTGATATCTCCAGAGGGGCCCCTGGAAATGTCAGAAGAGATATCTCTCATCTTTCAGAGATAATAACCAATTGGGCTGTTTAGATTGAAAGTGCTACCAAGATGTGAAATGATGCTAAACTTCAGTTATAAGCATGTTTATTTCTAGCTGCTCCAGTTTCTGTCTCAGAAGCCAGATTCTTTAAAGGGGGACTGACAAAGTCTCCATCCAGCTAACACTAAATAACCATGCATTGCTAGTTCAAATGTGGCTCAAACGGAGGTCTAGCCAAAAGGGAGAAAGTATTCCAAAAGAGACTTGGAGATGACTGGAGATGGTTATGTGGCAGATACTAGAAACTTGAGTTCCAGGAGCCCAAGAAAGCTCTAGTATCCACAGGTTACACAGTGAAAACCCGCAAGCTCAAAAACTTACTACATAAATCCAAAAACTCACTTTTGAGTTATGTGGTAAGTTCTAGTATAAACTTATGGGTTACATGGTAAGACTAGTTAAACTCGGCAACCTAGGCCCATAACCCACTGACTACACAGTAAATGTCCAGAAGACAAAGGATGGCAGAGACGTCTGCCACTTCTCCTCTAAGTCAGGCTACGCAGTAAGCACTGGTTAAACCTTGGTTTAAATCTGAAAGCCCAGGAAGTCAGGCTAAGCAACCAGAGACCTGACTCGCTGCCTCATTTCTCCTCTTTTTTCTTCCAAAAGGGAAGTTACTACTTCTGCAGGACTCTCCACTGTGATGTAAGGTTTGATCCTCAGACCTTATGTAAGGGACGACTGACCTTTTCTGCAATAATGGCTGGCCACAGTATAGAGAACCAAACAGCACAGCCAAAAAAAAAAAAAAAAAAAAAAAAAGAGAGAGAGAGAGAGAGAGAGAAGTTAAACTATACTTACAGAAAGTTTTTGATTTCTCTTTTGATTTCTCCTATAACCCAGTGTTCATTCAGGAGCATGTTGTTCAGTCTCCATGTGTTTGCATATGCTCTAGGAATTCCTGAGTTGCTAATTTCCACCATAATTCCACTGTGGTCTGAGAAGCTGCATGGTATGATTTCAATTCTTTTGAATTTGCTGAGACTTGCTTTATGTGGTCAGTCCTAGAGTAGGTTCCATGTACTGCTGAGAAGAGTGTGTATTCTTTAGGTATAGGATGAAAAATTCTTTAGATATCTGTTAGGCCCACTTGGTCTATAGTGCTATTAAATCTGCTGTTTCCTTGTTGATCTTCTGTCCTGTTGATCTGTCTATTTCTGAAAGTGGAGTAATGAAGTCCCCCAATACTATTGTATTGGAGTCTAAGTCTCCCTTTAAGTTCCTTAACATATCTTTTAAATAAACCTGTGCCCACACCATGAGTTCTCCCACACACTCTCAGTTTTGTTTTCTTTTCACAGTCCCAGTTCATAAGCTCCACACATTCACTAGGTCTTAGTCTCCTGTTATTTCTCCCCACCAGAGTCACGTTTTTTTATTTGGGTAAGGACGGGTGCAGCCCTGAGCTGGCGCAGCTGTTACGTATGTCCAATATGGCACCTGCTTTATTGTCTCGCTCACCTTTGTAAGTTGTGTATAGAGAGATAATCATGTCTGTACCATTCCTTTTATTTTTTTTCTCTCCTCTAATTAGGCTGGTGTACTTTCCTCCATGGGGCTTCAAGCCTCTTTCCCTCTAGTCTCTCCCTGCCACTTTTCCACCAGTGTCTCCGGCTACTGTGGTTTCACCTCACCTCTCTTTCCAGTGCTGGTGTCTAGACTCGGCAGCTAGGGTCCCGAGCCATGGGCACTCATGCCCTCCACCTATGTCCACCCTGTCCCTCTAATTCCCGAAGAGTTTCCTCTGCAGTTTTTTCCCTAACTCTTCCCTGAGACTACAGTATCTCCCCTTTTATTAAACTATCTTTTCCTGGACTATCAGTGAGCTCCCTCCCTATTCCGACATCTTGGAGCCCTCCTCCAGAAGTTAAACTATAAAGTAATGTTACAGCTAGGTTGATTTTTCTGTGTATATGGTACATGGGCAGAAATCCCCTTTTAAACCAAATTGAGAGGAAGATAAAAAATTGTTCTGATGACCTCAAATATATAAACAGGTCACCACGTTTGGTCTTACCTAAAAGGTCATACTTCTCATGGGCACGGTTTTAACTTACAGGGAAATACTAAGTGTACGAATTTGCCCATGACCATAGCTTTCTAGCTCACCCTGATATTAAAGAAATCTTCAAAAATCAGGGTTGGGTTGAACACCCCCTTGACTGACATCATAGAGGCTGCCTCCATGGTCCACTTCATTAGAAACCAGGAGAACGAGGAGCAAGCTAGCAGCAGGAGTGATGTAAGGATAGGCAACAGGGCAATCAATGGCTGCTTTGTACGGTGATCTGCCGTCAAGGAGACCTAACAAGGCCAGTGCACCCGAAATGGCACCTGTTTCTGATATGAGGAGCCAGGGCACTGGGCAAGCAGCTGTCATGACAGAAACCGGCTTCTGTCAGCTCTGCGAAGAGCAAGGCCACTGGACACGGAACTGCCCTGGGTGTTGAAGGACTCCTGGTTCAGAACTGCAGATCCTGTGGTCCCAAGCTAAAAAGCCTTTGGCTCTGCCCAGCCTCTGCCCAGCTTCCAACTCTAGCCATTGCTATTGAGGGGATGGCCTAGGGTCATGAAACATAAGTTGCCTATTTCTATCAGCCTCCTATTCAGCTCTCCTCCTAGTCCAGCCATGTAATGCAAGTCAACAGGGTGCCTCCCTTAAAGGAGATTTGCATCTCTTGCAATTCTCTTCCAGCACCCCATGGATAGATCTGGGCCTCACACACCCAGCCAGGCCTTAAATGTCTATCCAAATAGTATTAAGCTTAGAAAGCCCTTCTTGCCATTTCCTAAAATACAGGGCTTTCAGTAACAGCTAACTTAGTTAGTCCTATACCTATTTGGACAGATTCTCACTGAGGATTTAAAGGGCCTATCTCTTGAGGGGGGTGCACAATAATCCAAAATGTAGATGGTTAAATGTAAATGATTTATTAGTCTGTTTCCTTTCCCAGACTGAGACTCTGGTCTTACACATTGGCTTAACTTCCTAGCAAAAGTAGTTACTATGTATCCAGAGGGAAAAAAAAAGCATAGCCAGTCCATTAGAGAGTTAATTATTTAACCCTTATCCTCACCCCTGGGGAGAGAAAACCAGCCCCAGAGAGGATATGGGCCATGCAGCAAATTCCTACTTCTGCAATCTTCAGGCAGTCCCAGCTTTTTCCTAACAGGTAACAGATTCCTAGGTACAGGGAAGTAGTACAGTTCCTAAACCAGGCTCTCAACAGGGAGCCAAAGCAGAGCCCCCTCCTTTGAGAAAAACAAACAAAGCATAGCTTTATTCATTGAAAAGCTGCCATGACTAGGGCTCTCACAAAGGGATTACTAATTCAGTCCTTAAAACAGGCAGGCCCTAAACCTTCTACCTGCTGCCCAAGAAAGTGCCCCAAACTAGGTTCAAACTAAAGGGGTACAGAATCATATTCATACTTTCTTGGACAAGGCCAAACAACTCCAGGGCCAGGTCAGTCAAGGCTAAAATATCTGGCCTAACATCACATCTGGGTCATGGAAATCCTGGTCATTGCCTCTCCTTGGCAACAGAACATCCACATTCTTTCTGCTTCTCTGCAGACTATTGTGCTTTAACATCCTTGTTTGTTCTGTCTCTAACAGAAGACAAGCCATCTGGCTCCAGGTGCTTCTAAGACAGGATTTCCAGCCTACCTCATCAGACAAGGTGGCCTGCCCTCTGGACCAAGCAAGACAATGCTTCCTAAGGCCACTCTCAAGCACCATAGGACAGATAGCAAGAGAAAAACACCCATATCCATTGCTACGCCTATTTATTAGTTTCAAAGTAGCTATAAAAGATGGAACTCTGCCCATTTATCCCCATAAAAGAATTATGGATTTTTTTTTCTTGAGGGAGGGGATATGTTAGGTAGGAAGTCAGAAATTGAGCCGAAGTGTGTATGAGAAAGGCCTGAAGACCAGCACCCACTGTGGAAGCTCCAGAAGCCCAGCATCTACATTTCAAAGTCCTGCCCAGATCCAGATGACCTTCCAGGGGGTCCTGCCTCTTCTACCTGGCCTGATAACATCCTCCCTCTAAGATGGGGTGATGCCGGCCAGGCTTCCCTTGTCTGATAACTTAAGGGGTAAAAACTCAGAAAGGAATTTTTTTTGTATTTACACCCAACAAGTCCTTTGTTCCCGAGGAGAAGAGGGAGAGGGGAAGAGAAAATGTGGGAAGGCAAGACCGATCCCCTTAAAAGCCCCAGCCTAAATGTGAATTACACGCTCACACTCAGGTTCTGTCTGAAGAGGTGCGCATCCGTGATTACAGATGTCCCTACCCTAATAAATATTGCTATTTTGCTGTCCACTGCAAAAAAAAAAATAGAGGGCATGTGGAGTCCATTCTTTCTTTTTTAAAATTTTTTACATAAGGTAAACAAATTTCATGTATTTCATATACACAGATTTAGGAATGAAATCCATTTTTTAATACTGCTGCACAGTGTGGGCTTGTTTGTAGGCCAACTCACCTTTGCTAGTACATAACAGATTGGAAGGAATGGAAAATTTTTTTTAATGCAACCCTTCCTTTTTGCCTCATTAATGATATTAACAGAGCTGTCCACAAGAGATAATTGTGAAAAATTAAAATATGTGTGTGTGTTTACGTGTCGTACATAATAAATAGCACAATACTTGCTGTACTATTTGTGGCATGACTGTATCATCAAGCTCTGTGACCCTCAGTAGAAACAGCAAGTTACTTTGAATCTAATTGTTATAATTTATTGCTTTTTCTGCCTTCAGCTGCTGACTATAAATTCTTGCAAGAAACACAAAATCATTTCCTGTTCTTGACACATAAAGGCCCCCCAGTTATGTTCATAACTTTATGTTGGGTTGACCTTTGCATCTGTGGCTTGGTTTTACATTTTAAAAACTATGCTTTGGCTGACAGACAATTCTGGAAATGATTTTTTAAACTAATGCAAATTGAGCACAAGACATAAAGTTAGTTCCTCTCTTTATATTTCCTGTTAGAATTACCAACATCATGCTGCCTGTAAATCAATTAATCTGTCCTGGATGAGAAACTCAATTCCTATGAAGATTTTGCTTGAGAAAATATCGTTGTCTCTACTAACATTTATTTCCGACATGGAATTCATGTAAAATCACATTAAGGTGGTTGGAACTTAAAATAAATTAGGTTCCTGTTTAGATAAAAAATAAAATTCTGTTCTGATTTATAACAAGGTCTATTTGAGTGAATGAGATGTTTTTGCAGTGATAATTACTTAGTTGTGCCTGTAGCTTTAAACCCTTTCTCTTCTTATGTGTGAAGAAAAGTAAGTACCATAGGTAAGGAAAACTACATCAGTATGTCCAGCCCTCATTGAATTTTGATTGTGAAAACACAGTCTAATGCCTGAACATCTTTTGACTCAGTTGAACTGATGGAAATCATGAAGACTCAACCTTATCTAGCAGGTTAGAATTTGCCAACTTGAGTTTTGATATTTAATATGAATATGAATAAATAATGAGAGAGATGATCTCTAAATATTTAAATACTATTTTCTTTCACAAAAAAGCAATAAAAGCAAAAATTAAAGAAGTATTTTGTTTTCTCATGAGAAATAATGAACAAGTGCAAACTGGCCAACTTGGCACTATAGTTTGTAAATCCCATAAAGGTCCATAATCAACTATACCCCATAATTGGCCAATTTTCAGTTGAATTCTACAGGGAATTCACCTACTTCTTTAGAAGATCTAATCCTGGACTTACCCCCTGAGGGTAAAGCTAAAAACTTGCCATGGGTCTCCAAATCCCATTAACTTTCCAGGTACCAATGCCCTCTTACTAGTTACAGTGATCACTTTAAGTGCATAACTGATCATAAAGATAGGAATAAGTGTCAAAGGGATCACATAAATACAACCAAGTGTCTGCTAATAACAACAGACAGAATTTGAAAGGAGAAAATGATTCAACATGGGAAACAAGCCACACAGCAGACTCATAGATTGGCAAATACCCTAAACAGCACTCTGGCTTCAGAATCAGCCCTTAAGGCATTCGGATCTGGCTAAAAAGCCCATGAGAATATTTTAGGCATGGAAAGCCATGACACTGTGGCAAAAAAAAATGACCTAAATGAAATATTTCTATGAGTGAGATCCCGGTGGAAAGAAGGGGCCACCACACAAGGAGGTACCTTTCTCTGAAGGGAGGAAAGAACTTCCTCTTTGATTATGGCCCTATCTAAATAATGTCGAAATTTGTGGACTCAAGAAGCTTCCATAGCCTTGGCAGCACATGACAAGAGCCTCAGGTTATCACTGTCATCATATATAAGAATGCCAATTGTTAAATCAACAACAGGAGTCACTGTGCACTTGCTCCCCATGTAGAACCTCTGTCCTTAATGAACTATACTATACAATATTTTTTTTTAAACTTTTATTTAATGCATATAATTTTCCAAAGTACAACTTATGGATTACAATGGCTTCCCCCCCATACCGTCCCTCCCACCCACAACCCTCCCCTTTCCCACTCCCTCTCCCCTTCCATTCACATCATGATTCATTTTCGATTATCTTAATATACAGAAGATCAGCTTAGTATACATTAAGTATGGATTTCAACAGTTTGCTCCCACACAGAAACATAAAGTGAAAAATAATAGATGATTTTTTTAAATGATGATGAAATCAGAGCAGACCTATTGTCATGTTTAATCCCAGTGAGAGTCAAGTTGGGAATTGATAATTTCTTTTTTTTTTTCTTTTTTTTTTTTACAGAGGATCAGTTTAGTATGCATTAAGTAAGGATTTCAACAGTTTGCACCCCCATAGAAACACAAAGTGAAATATATTGTTTGAGTACTCGTTATAGCATTAAATCTCAATGTACAGCACATTAAGGATAGAGATCCTACATGAGGAGTAAGTGCACAGTGACTCCTGTTGTTGACTTTACCAATTGACACTCCTGTCTATGGCATCAGTAATCTCCCTATGCTCCAGTCATGAGTTTCCAAGGCTATGGAAGCCCTCTGAGTTCTCCGACTCTTATCTTGTTTAGACAAGGTCATAGTCAAAGTGGAGGTTCTCTCCTCCCTTCAGAGAAAGGTACCTCCTTCTTTGATGACCTGTTCTTTCCACTGGGATCTCACTCGCAGAGATCTTTTGCCAGAGTGTCTTGGCTTTCCATGCCTGAAATACTCTCATGAGCTTTTCAGCCAGCTCCGAATGCCTTTAGGGCTGATTCTGAGGCCAGAGTGCTATTTAGGACATCTGCCATTCTATGAGTCTGCTGAGTATCTCACTTCCCATGTTGGATCACTCTCCCCTTTATTTACTCCATCGGTTAGCGTTAGCAGGTACTAGACTTGTCTATGTGCTCCCTTTGACTCCCAGTCCCTTCACCATGACCAACTGTGAACTGAAACTGATCACCTGGAACAGTGAGATGGCATTGGTACATGCCACCTTGATGGGATTGAATTGGAATCCCCTGGTATGCTTCCAACTCCACCACTTGGGGCAAGTCAGCCTGAGCATGTCCCAAATTATACATCTCTTCCCTCTCCCATTCCCACCACCATGTTCAACAGGGATCATAAACAAGAGTTTGTTAAGTCAACAATAGGAGTCACTGTGTACTTACTCTTCATGTGGGATCTGTCCTCAATGTGTTGTCCAATGTGAGTTAATGCTATCACTAGTACTGTATAGTACTATATATATACTATACAATATTTTTTAAACTTTTATTTAGTAAATATAAATTTCCAAAGTACAGGTGATGGATTACAATGGCTTCCCCCCAAAAAAACTTCCCTCACACTTGCACCCCTCACATCTCCCACTCCCTCTCCCATTCCATTCACATCAAGATTCATTTTCAATTATCTTTATATACAGAAGATCGATTTAGTATATATTAAGTAAAGATTTCATCAGTTTGCACCCACACAGAAACACAAAGTGTAAAACACTGTTTCAGTACTAGTGATAGCATTAACTCACATTGGACAACACATTGAGGACAGATCCCACATGAAGAGTAAGTACACAGTGACTCCTATTGTTGACTTAACAAACTCTTGTTTATGGCATCAGAAATCTCCCTAGGCTCTAGTCATGAGTTGCTAAGGCTATGGAAGCGTTTTGAGTTCGCCGAATCGATCTTATTCAGAGAGGGTCATAGTCAAAGTGCAAGTGTGCAAGTTCTGTCCTCCCTTCAGAGAAAGGTACCTCCTTCTTTGATGGCCCTGTTCTTTCCACTGGGATCTCAGTTGCAGAGATCTTTCATTTAGGTTTGGGTTTTTTTTTTTTTTTTTTTTTTTTGCCAGAGTGTCTTCGCTTTCCATACCTAAAATACTCTCATGGCCTCTTCAGCCAGATCCGAATGCCTTAAGGGCTGATTCTGTGGCCAGAGTGCTATTTAGGACATCTGCCATTCTATGAGTCTGCTGTGTGTCTCGCTTCTCATGTTAGATCATTCTCTTCCTTTTTGATTCTATCAGCTAGTATTAGCAGACACTAGTCTTGTTTGTGTGATCCCTTTGACTCTTAGACCTATCAGTGTGATCAGTTGTGAACTCAAATTGATCACTTGGACTAGTAAGACGGCATTGGTACATGCCATGTTGATGGGATTGAATTGGAATCCCCTGGCATGTTTCTAACTCCACCATTTGGGGCAAGTCTGATTGAGCATGTCCCAAATTGTACATCTCTTCCCTCTCTTATTCCCACTCTTATTTTTAACAGGGATCACTTTTCAGTTAACTTTAAACACCTAAGAATAATTGTGTGTTAATTACAGAGTTCAACCAATAGTACTAGAAAAAAAATACTAAAATGGATAAAGTATTACATTGTACAACAACAGTCAGGACAAGGGCTGATCAAGTCACTGTTTCTCATGGTGTCCATTTCACTTCAACAGGTTTCCCCTTTGGTGCTCAGTTAGTTGTCGCCAATCAGGGAGAACATATGATATCTGTCCCTTTGGGACTGGCTTAATTCACTCAGCATAATGTTTTCCAGATTCCTCCATTTTGTTGCCAATGACCGGATTTCGTTGTCTTTAACTGCTGTATAGTATTCTATAGAGTACAAGTCCCATAATTTCTTTATCCAGTCTACTGTTGATGGGCATTTGGGTTAGTTACAGGTCTTAGCTATTGTGAATTGAGCTGCAATAAACATTAAAGTGCATACAGCTTTTTTGTTTGCCAATTTCATTTCCTTTGGGTAAATTCCAAGGAGAGGGATGGCTGGGTTGAATGGTAGGGTTATATTCAGGTTTCTGAGGAATCTCCAGACTGACTTCCATAGTGGCTTGACCAGTTTGCCTTCCCACCAACACTGGGTTAGTGTCCCCTTTTCCCCACATCCTTTCCAGCATCTGTTGTTGCTAGATTTCTGAATGTGAGCCATTCTAACCAGGGTGAGGTGAAACCTCATTGTGGTTTTGATTGGCATTTCCCTGATTGCTAGTGATCTTGAACATTTTTTCATGTGTCTGTTGTCCATTTGGATTTTACTCTTTTGAAAAATGTCTATTGAGGTCCTTGGCCCATCTCTTAAGTGGGTTGTTTGTTTTGATGTTGTGGAGTTTCTTGATTTCTCTGTAGATTCTGGTTATCAACCCTTTATCAGTTGCATAGTTTGCAAATATTTTTTCCCATTCTGTCGGTTGTCTCTTCACTTTCCTGATTGTTTCTTTTGCAGTACAGAAACTTCTTAGTTTGATGTAATCCCAATTGTTAATTTTGGCTTTGACTTTCTGTGCCTCAGGGGTCTTTTCCAAGAAGTCTTTGCCGGTACCTATATCTTGCAGGGTTTCTCCAATGTTTTCTAATAATTTGATGGTGTCAGGTCGTAGATTTAAGTCTTTAATCCAGGTTGAGTGGATTTTTTGTAAGATAAAAGATAGGGGTCTTTCTTCATGCTTCTGCATGTGGAAATCCAATTTTCCCAGCACCATTCATTGAATAGACTGTCCTTACTCCAGGGATTGGTTTTGGATCATTGATCAAATATAAGTTGCCTTTAGATGTTTGGATTGATTTCTGGTGTTTCTATTCTGTTCCATTGGTTTATCCATCTGTTTCTGTACCAGTACCATGCTGTTTTGATAACAACTGTCCTGTAGTATGTCCTGGGTTTTTCATATATTGCTTTGGTTATATTGAGGAATGTTCCTTCCATTCCCAGTTTGCTTAGAGTTTTCATCATGAAAGGGTGTTGTATTTTATCAAAGTTTTTCTCGGTGTCTATTTGAATAATAATATGGTTTTTCTTTTGCAGTCTGTTAATGCGGTGTATCACATTGATTGTTTTGTAAACACTGAACCATCCCTGCATACCAGGGATAAATCCCAGCTGGTCTGGGTGGATGATCTTTCTGATGTGTTGTTGCATTCTATTGGCCAGCATTTTATTGAGGATTTTTGCATCTATGTTCATCAGGGATATTGGTCTGTAATTCTCTTTTCAATGCTTCACCTTTTTCCAGCTTAGGCATTAAGGTGATGCTGGCTTAATAGAAAGAATTTGGGAGGATTCCCTCGTTTTCAATTGTTCTGAATATTTTGAGAAGAATTGGAGTTAATTCTTCTTTAGATGTCTGGTAGAATTCAGCAGTGAATCCATTTGGTCCTGGGCTTTTCTTTGTTGGGAGGGCCTTTATTACTGTTTCAATTTCTGTCTAAGTTTTGGGTCTGTTTAGGTTTTCTGTGTCCTCCTGGTTCAATTTAGGTAGGTTGCATGTGTCTAGGAATCTATCCTTTTCTGATAGATTTCCCTGTTTGCTGGCATACAAGTCCTTGTAGTAATTTCTGATGATGCTTTTTATTTCTGTGGTGTCTGTTGTTACATTTCCTTTTTCATCTCTGATTTTATTGATTTGGGTGTTTTCTGTTCTCTTTTCAGTTAGTTGGGCCAATGGGGTGTCAATTTTGTTTATTTTTTCAAAAAACCAGCTCCTCGTTTGGCTGATTTTTTGTAATTTTTTTTTGGATTCAATCCTGTTGATTTCTTCTCTGATTTTAATTATTTCTCTTCTCCTACTAGTTTTGGGTCTGGTTTGCTGCAGATTTTCTTGATCCTTGAGATGAATTTAAAGCTCATTTATTTGGTGCCTTTCCAACTTCTTGATGTAGGCACCTATTGATATAAACTTTCCTCTTAACACTGCTTTTGCTGTATCCCATAAGTTTTGGTATGTTGTGCTGCTATCCTCATTTACTTCCAGAAAGTTTTTGATTTCTCTTTTGATTTCTTCTATGACCCATTGTTCATTCAGGAGCATGTTGTTCAACCTCAATGTGTTTGCATATGCTCTAGGGATTCCTGAGTTGCTAATTTCCAACTTCATTCCTTTATGGTCTGAGAAGCTGCATGGTATGATTCTAATTATTTTGAATTTGCTGAGACTTGGTTTATGGCCTAGTATGTGGTCAATCCTAGAGTAGGTTCCATGTACTGCTGAGAAGAATGTAAATGCTTTCTGTGTAGGATGAAAAGTTCTGTAGATATCTGTTAGATCCATTTGGGCTATAGTGTCATTTAAATCTACTGTCTCCTTGTTGATCTTCTGTCCTGTTGATCTGTCCATTTCTGAGAGTGGAGTATTGAAGTCCCCCAGTATTGGGGTCTAAGTCTCCCTTTAAGTCCCTTAACAAATCTTTTAAATAAACCAGTGTCCTGTAATTAGGTGCATATACATTGATAATCGTTATATCTTCCTGTTGAATTGATTCCTTAATCATTATGTAGTGTCCCTCTTTGTCTCTCTTAACAGTTTTTGTGTTAAAGTTTATTTTGTCTGATATTAAGATGGCTGGCTGGCGCCGCGGCTCAATAGGCTAATCCTCCACCTAGTGGCGGTGGTACACCTGGTTCTAGTCCCGGTCGGGGTGCCAGATTCTGTCCCAGTTGCCACTCTTCCATGCCAGCTCTCTGCTGTGGCCCGGGAAGGCAGTGGAGGATGGCCCAAGTTCTTGGGCCCTGCACCCCATGGGAGACCAGGAGAAGCACCTGCCTCCAGCCTTCGGATCAGTGCAGCGCCAGCTGTGGCGGCCATTGGAGGGTGAACCAATGGCAAAGGAAATCCTTTCTCTCTGTCTCTCTCTCTCAGTATCCACTCTGCCTGTCAAAAAAAAAAAAAAAAAGATGGCTATGGCAGCTCTTTTTTGGTTTCTGTTGGCATGGTATATGTTTTTCCAGCCTTTCACTTTCAGTCTGTATGCATCTTTGTTGGAAAGATGTGTTTCTTTTAAGCAGCAAATAGATGGGTTTTGTTCCTTAACGCAATCAGCCAATCTGTGTCTTTTAACTGAACAGTTCAGGCCATTAACGTTCAATGTGACTATTGATAAGTAGTAACTTTGCCTGCCATTTCCCAAAGATATTTTCTAATATATGCTTTGAACTTCCTGTGATCTTTTGCTGTGAGGTTTCCTTCCTTTACCTTCTCTCATATTGATGACCGTGTTTCTGTGTTTCTGTGTGCAACACATCTTTAAGCATCTTTTGTAGGGCTGGATGAGTGGTGACAAATTCTGTCAATTTCTGTTTGCTATGAAAGGTCTTTATTTCACCTTCATTCACAAATGAGAGCTTTGCAGGATATAATATTCTGGGCTGGCAGTTTTCTCTCTTAGTACCTGGGCTATGTCTGCCATTCCCTTCTAGCCTGCAGGGTTTCTGATGAGAAGTCAGCTGTGAGTCTAATTGGAGATCTTCTGAGAGTAATCCGACATTTCTCTCTTGCACATTTTAGAATCTTTTCTTTATGTTTCACTGTGGTGAGTTTGATTACAACGTGTCGTGGTGAGGATCTCTTTTGGTCATGTTTACTAGGGGTTCTATGAGCTTCCTGTACTAGGATGTCTCTGTCCTTCTCTAAACCCTGGAAGTTCTCTGCAAGTATCTCACTAAAAAGGCCTTCTAATCCTTTCTCTCTCTCCATGCCTTCAGGAACACCTAGAACCCGAATGTTGTTTTTTTTTTAATAGTATCCTGTAGATTCCCACCAATATTTTTTTAGATTTCTGATTTCCTCTTCTTTTCTTTGGTTTCACTGTATGTTTTCCTGTGCTCTGTCTTCTAAGTCCAATATTCTCTCTTCTGCTTCACCCATTCTGTTTTTAAGGCTCTCTAATATGTTTGTCATTTGATCTATTGAGTTCTTCATTTCATTTTGATTTCTCTTCACTATCACACTTTCCTGTTCTACTAGTTTCTGTGTTTCCTTTTGATTCCTCCTTAAGTTTTCATTTTCTTGAAGGAGATTTTCTATCCTGTCCAGTAAGGATTTCCGTAGCTCAAGCATTTGTTTTTGAAAACTTCTAATTGTTCTTATCATAAATTTTTTGAAATCCGTATCTTGCATTTCTTCCATCTCATCATCTTCATAATCTTGGCTTGGGGTGTCTTGTTTATTTGGGGGTGTCATAATGTCTTCCTTTTTCTTGTTTCCTCGGTTTCTGTGTTTGTTGCCCAGCATTGTGGAGATATTCTTTGGATTCTTCTTCCCTTGCTGTGGTTTTTTTTTTTTTTTTGTTATACTATGACTATATTAAGTGGACTGTCTGTTTTTTATGGAGCCTTAGAGGCTTGAGATTGGTGTGTCCTGAGAGCTCTGTTTGGTTCCTCAGGGTTAAGAGTGTGCCAAAGGTGACACTCCCAGGTTAGGCATGGTAAATCTCCCTTCCTTCCTTCCTTCCTTCCTTCCTTCCTTCCTTCCTTTCTCTCTCTCTTTCTTTCTTTCTTTCTTTCTTTCTTTCTTTCTTTCTTTCTTTCTTTCTTTCTTTCCAGAAGGGATGTAATTCCACACAGCTGAGCGGAATTGAAGGTAATTAGCAGGCGAATGATATACCCACAGGAGGCAGAGATCGGAAGCTCTTTCCAAAGGACCACACAGTGAATCTGTTCTGTCCTCAGTGTGGGCTCAAATTCTCCTGCAGTCTCCCACTGGGTTGCCAAGGTTACCGAATTGTAGCATCTCTGGAGAGTACTCACGTGAATTCCATGAGTTCTCTCACCCACTGTCTCTTTTTTCACAGTCTCAGTTCATTAGCACCACACATTCACTAGGTCCTAATCTCCTGTTATTTCACCCCCCCCCCCCACCCAGAGTCAGGGTTTTCTGCTTGGCTGAGGGCAGGTGCCGCCCTGAGGTTGCACCGCTTATGACATTTGTCCAAAATGGTGCTCACTGCTTGTCTTGCTTTCCTTTGAGAGGTGAGCAGAGAGAGAGAAACTTGTGTCTGTACCGGTCACTTTTTTTTTCCCTCTCTCTTCTAGTTAGCCTGGTGAACTTTTCCCCACGGGATTTCAAGCCTTGTTCCCTCTAGTGTCCTTTTTCCACTTCCCGCTGGTGTCTCGGGCTATTGAGGTTTGGCTCACCTTGTGTTCCTGTGCTGGTGTGTTGATTCTGCCCCTGGTGTCCAGAGCTGTGGACTCCCACGCCCTCCACACAGGTCTACCATGAATCACTAGTTCCAGAAGAGTTTCCTCTGCTGTTTCTTCCCCTACTCTTCCTTGAACCTGCAGTATCTCCACTTTTATTAAACTGTCTCTTCCCGGACTATTAGTGTGCTCCCTTCCTATTCTGCCATCTTGCCACTCTCTGTACTATGCAAATTAACAGTAAAACTAGTCTTCAAATAGTACTTTATACTTTGTGTGTCTGTGTGGGTAAAAACTGTAGAAATCTTTACTTGGTATACAGTTGGTCTTCCGTATTTAAAGATAATTTAAAAAGAATTTTAATGAAGAATGGGATGGGAGAGGGAGTAGGATGTGGGATGTCAGTGGGGGTGGGAGGCCAGGTATGCAGGGAAGAACCACTATATTCCAAAAGTTGTACCTATGAGGTTTATATTTATTAAATAAAAACTTTCTAAGAGAAAGATCAAATCCTGGAGAAACTTCTGTTTGTAAATCCATTCACTTCTCTCCTGTTTTCTTGTGTATGGATTACAGTGAACTGTTGTTACTATGGCTAGAACTGTTTAAGAGAAAACAGACTGGCTGATGATAAAGGTTGACCATATCCAATGGTAAAGTTAGTGAGGTAATTTCAAAGGCCTTGCAAAAGCACAATAAAAGATTCATGGGATTTTTGCATTCACTTCTTTATATGGTATCCACCTATATAGGGAGCAAACTATGAAAATAAGGGGACAGAGCAGACATTAAGGGATAGAAACATTTTCACAGTAGCATCTTATCAACTTTACAGTATCCTCTGATTTATCAAGATTCAAACACTCGCAGCTGGTGCTTATTTTGATGCCAAGTGACTGGCATGGCTGAAATTGGAAGTCACCATGCCTCCCTGTATCAATTTAGTCTTCTCATTGCCCCAAGAAACTTCTTAACGTACATTTGGATTTTAAGGAGAGCATTTTTTTTTTTAGATGCTGGCTTTTTGAGCTTAAGTGTGGGCCAAGTGGATGTATGGTTGAGAAGTTAAATGAAAATCTCATTTAAGTGTCTGCCTTAAATTTGTTAACTAAAGCTGGTGGCAGAAGATCAGGTTCTTCCAAACAAGGACAATATAGTAATCCAAGAGCCAAATACCTCAAAGGAAATATATGCTTACTTTCTCCTCTTATTGTCCTATTAGGTTTGAATCATGCATTCTTAATTGTGTCATTTCCTGGTTGCTAATGAAAAGAACAGGCCCATATTTAGGGTACTTGAGGGCCCTATGAGAACAAGGTAGCAACTACAAGAATGCCAACAGAATTGTTGAGATAGATGGGGATACAAGTGGGAGTATATCTATTTGAGAAAGGGTGTTCCAAATACTTATAATCATTTTGAACAGTGGGAAGGAAAGCAAAATGATTTGGGAAGTTTCTAAATCATAGGTGCATAAATCTGTGTTTGCATATGTACCACACATGATATCTATGAATGTGTATATCTCAGAATATCCTCATGATATCACCTTTTGGAAAAATATTTTTGTAGCTGTGTATGAGAATTTGAAAGCTGAATCCAGTGTACTTTCTAAGCCTCTCTAATCAGAGTGGAATCAAAAGAATCTTGTGGTTGTTAGATTCTGGAATTGGCCTTGCTTCCATTGACCTGAACATTTAGCGTGCTTGATGGTGTCCCTTGTCCCCTCAAGTGCTCACCAAATCATAGTCTTCCCACTTCTACCATATTGGTCTAGTAGTTATGCTACAGATCATGTTTTGCTTTTGAATTTTTCATTGGAACTATTATTTTCCTGAATACTTACCAACTTGGATGTATTTTTTTAATTTTTATTTTATTTAAAATGCAGAGAAACAGAAAAACAGCTGGAGAGCTTCCGTCACCTGGTTTGCTGCCCAAATGCCTGAAACAGCGAGAGCTGGGCAAGGCTAAATCCTGGAGTCTAAAATTCAATCCAGGGGTTACATGTGGGTGGCAAGGGCCCAAGTACTCAAGCTGCCACCTGGGTATGCACTAGCAGGAAGATGGATCAGAAGCAAAGGAGTGGGCACTTGAATCCTGCACTCCAGTATGGGACAAGATGTGGGTGCCCCAAGTTGTGTCTTCATTGTTGTCCCAAACATGCACCCTTGGCTGGTTTTGCTTTTTTAAATATTAAATTCTGTTAATATTTTTCTTTTCTTTTTCTTCATTTTTAAGGAATTTATTAGTTTTTCATATTCTCAGGGTTACAGCAAGCATGATAATTACTACAACACAATTCTCCTCTGTTTTTATGTTAATGTGATGGTAATACAAAGGGTACAGATTCCATGTAGTTCATAGATACAATTCTAAGAACATAGTGATACTTCCCTTCCTCCTTCTCTCTCTCCTTATATCCTTATTTCATTCATTTTTTTCAAATAGCATATTTTTAATTTATGTTATAGTCAAAGGATTAATATTCCACTAAATAAATAGTTCAACAAGTAAAAAGTAAAATGACCCTAGTTCAGCAGGAATACAGGCAAGGGCTATAAACAATAATCAAATGAAAAGATGTCAATTTCATTCATATACATAAATTTTAAAAATAATCACAGATCATTAAAATTATAGTAGTGTATCATTCCTTACAATTGGTTTGACAAAGATATAAAACCATATTTGACAAAACTATATCTGCAACAATATTAATACACATAAGCATTTCTCTTTTTTAAGTTATTTTTACCTTTTTAAATTTTAGCTCCCACATATAAGGGGAATATGTAGTATTTGTCTTTCTGTGTCCAGCTTATTTCTCTCAACATGATATCCTCTAGTTGCAACCATTTTTTATAGCTGAATAATATTCCATTGTATGTATGTGTGTGTATATATATAAACATGGTGATGCAGGTACTATTTGATATGTGTTCATGACTTTTCGGTATATGGCCAGTAATGGGATTGCTTGACAAATATACCAAGTTTAGTTCTTGTTTTTCTAATAAATATTCATACTATTTTCTATGGTGGTCACACTAATTTACCTTCCCACCTATAGTGTCCCCTTTTTCCACATCTTTGACAGCATTTGTTACTTTCTATGTGTTTTTTTTTTTGCTTTCAAACTTTTATTTAATGAATATAAATTTCCAAAGTACAGCTTATGGATTACAATGGCTTCCCCCCCATAATGTCCCTCCCACCCACAACCCTCCCCTTTCCCACTCCCTCTCCCCTTCCATTCACATCAAGATTTATTTTCGATTCTCTTTACATACAGAAGATCAGTTTAGCATATATTAAGTAAAGATTTCAACAGTTTGCACCCACACAGAAACATAAAGTAAAAAATACTGTTTGAGTACTAGTTATAGCATTAAATCTCAATGTACATCACACTAAGGACAAAGATCCTACATGAGGAGTAAGTGCACAGTGACTCCTGGTGTTGACTTAACAAATTGACACTCTTGTTTATGGCCTCAGTAATCACCCTAGGCTCTTGTCATGAGCTGCCAAGGCTATGGAAGCCCCCCTGAGTTCACTGACTCTGATCATATTTAGACAAGGCCATGGTCAAAGTGGAAGTTCTCTCCTCCCTTCAGAGAAAGGTACCTCCTTCTTTGATGACCCATTCTTTCCACTGGGATCTCACTCGCAGAGATCTTTAATTTAGGTTATTTTATATATATTTTCTGTATTTTTATTGTTTTAAATATATTTAGACTTTTTGTACATGCTATTGAATGAGAGGAACTAAAGAGGGATTAAAATTTAAAGCTGACAAATGTTTCAGAACATGGAATTGTATATATGAAGTCATTACTCCAAGCACATGTGTGCTGGGCTCAATAATCGAATGTCAGATAAGGCTCAGGTACACATTCTCCTACAGATGCAAAGGGCAGCTGCACAATAAGAAGCAGATGTGGCATGTATCATGGTGATAGAATACTATTCTGTACTATTCTGTTTGGTGCTGAGGCAAGTTTGCAACATTTTTTGTGTAAATTTTAATAAGTAGAAGAAACCTAATAAGGCAACATATGCTTCTAAAGATATTTGGATTGTGGTTGCAGTTTTAGCAATGAAATAAAAACCTAAAATTGGAGTCAATATGGAAAAGGGGATAGATGGGCCTGTTTTAAAATTTTCTAAGACAACTTGACATATAGGCATGGAGATATGTCACATATATTTAAAATGATATTGTCAGAACAAGATTTACAGTTACCCCTTCGTATCCATACTGGAGTGTTTCCAGGACCTCCTGCAAATATCAATGTGAACAATACTGTACTCTTTGATGGAAGATGGTGTGGTACTTGCATATAACTTACATATATCCTCTCATATAGTTTAAAACATCTCTAAATTACTTGTAATTCCTAATATAATGGAAATGCTAATCAAATAGTTATACTGTATTGTTAGGGAATAATGCCAAGAAAACAATCCCTGTATGTAACAGGATAAGCACAGTTTTCCTTTCAAATATTTTTGATCTGCATTTGGTTGAACCTGCAGATGTAAAACCCATGGATATTGAAGACCAATTATGTTAAGAAAGAAATTTTTGCCACATAGTGAATGTTTACAATGGTCAAAAACTTTACTCACTATTTAACTCCAAATTTAGCCTGTTTCAGTTGAGGATTTCTATTGGTCAAATGTTGGCGATTGAATTTCAAAGAGACATCTCCTCTGTGGAAGGCAATGTACTAAAGTGGTACAGAGCACAGTCTGGGACTATCTTTGGAGTGGGAATGTAAGTAAATTGCTTAATCTTCTTTTGTCCTGGTTTCCTTATCTGGAAAAATAGTGACTTCAGACATAGTTACCTCATTTAGTTCTTATCAGAATTAAATAGTTAATATACATGAAGTCCTTAGAGAATCATCTGGCATATAGGGAGTACTTATGAGTTGTAGCTATTATTATTACCATTTACCATTCAAGCTTCTGGATTGCTTTAGTTGAAGATTATGCTGAGATTTTGAGGCTATTAAAATTATAATTTATGATTATATCTCTATGAATCATGATTTTTCAGATGCCAGACAAAGGAAGCCAAGAAATCAATTGGGTATTGAGGGAAATGTCAGTATTGATGATTACCATTAATCCAAGTTTTCAAAACTTAGTGTATATTTAGACAGTTTCGTGCTTCTCATTAACTGACTCAATAACAAATAAATATACATTTCATGCATACAATAAACTCTGGTTAATAAAGTCTGTTCTAGAAAGTTTCAATGTAGGAATGTGTTTTAAAAAGTCTACCCCACTGAACAAAAAGTTAAAAGATTTGAGTCACTCATCTAAAGAAAATAGTGTTACTTTTATTGTAACAATAATGATAATGATAATATAATTTTTATGAAGTATTATCTTACTTATGATCACAATAGCTGAGTGAAATAGGCAGGATACAGATTATTGTCCCTATCTTACTGGTGAGCAAATGAAAGTTGAAAAAGGTAAAATGACTTAGAGTCACAAGGCTATTGTGACCCAAAGCCAGAATTCCAACCAATTCTTGATTTCTCACTCAACATGTTTTACTGGATCTTCATTGCAGCCAACTTGTCTAAGTGTTCCTGTTCCAGAGCTGGGGACCTTTACTGGTGGGTACTCCTAAAACGATGAATCAGAGCTTAAGCGCAGTGTCCAGGTTGCTCTGCCTCCTTATAAGGAAGGGTCTTGGTGCCCCTTGGCTTCTGATCTCCCTGTAGTGAATTTGGAGGTGCTGCAATGCGTTTGAATGGTAGTGGGAGCCTAAGATAAAAAGTTAATTAGGCCTTTCGATGTCTAATGAGGTTTGACATGATTTATCACCAGCAGAGAGCACTGTAAGATTAGAATTAATAGCGGGCCTTGCATGAAGAAAGAATTGTTTGTAAAATGAATGTATTACAAAGGCTGAGTTAAAATGATTGATTTTAACCAAGCATAATCTGCCCTTGTGATAGTAGATTATTTCTATCAGTAGAAAGAAGTCATTGAAAACTTGCATTTGAGTATAATATCAATATTAAAAGAAGCATGGATTGCTTATTTGCTAAAGTTAAATCAAAGAGGTTCAATTCTGAATCAGAACCAGAGCTTTCCCACCTGCTCCTTGAATATCTTGTTTTAAAACATAGAGCCTGTTCTCTCAGCTGCTGTGTTGCGTGTGGAACTCCACACATACAGAATAGGTGCTGACATCATTTGTTCAAAAATATTACCAAGCTTCATTCCGATCCCCTTTATTTCTCCTTACCTGGGATTTATGGTTGTTGGTTTTCTTGAATCATCTCTATTTTTCTGGTTGTAAATATAAAATCAAGCTTCATTCCCTAAGTAGTCTTCAGTGTATTCGTATAGTTAAGATACATGCAGTAAATACAAATAAGTGCCCATGGTCGATGGACTGAAATATTGGCGTTTAGTTGCAACCTGATTACAATATTTTACCAGTCTAAACACTCAGATGCATCACACAATGACTTTCATGCTGTGGAAACCTTTGAAATGGATCTGCCTTAAAGATAGATGCATTTACACTTCATATGTTTTCCATCATTTTTCTTACCATTTTGCCAGTTCCCCAAACTAGTTGTATTTAAACAAATTCTTCCCCCACAGCCATTTTGTTCTGATTTCACCCTGCCGTGAAGTCTCAATGTGAAATTGGTGATAGCATGATTGATCATTTTGCTGACAGCATAATCATGAGCATGGGTAGAAACTTTGTTTCACATCCAGTGAGAGGAAAAGCTGGAATGCAGAAGTATTAAAATACAAATATCTCAAACAAAAACAGAGGTAATATGAGAGCTTTAATGTTTGAATAAATCTCCCTCCAAACCTCCACTGACGAATGTGCTTCCTTCTTCAATTTTGTTTCAGTATTTATATTTTCTGATAAATAGTATGTTTATTGATAAAAGTCCTCTTCTTTTATCCCCTTCTTTATCATAGCCATGAGACTCCCCCCCCCCACATTTTTTTCCCTTGCAAAAGGAGCTCTTTCCTCTGAGTCCTCAGTTACTTGCTTGTCTGAATTAGGAAGGGGCACGTCTGTAGCGATACTGGGATGTTGGATGAGCACCATTGAGAAAACAATCACAATAAGGTTTCTGTTTATACAGTTGCTGTTAGGCTGACTTATTGTAACAGCCAAATGTTAGCAAGCTAAGTGCACTGCACATGGAGGTGAGCGTTTCAATTTTTAAAAAGTGCAAAGCAGCTAACTGCTGGCACATAGATATGGGTCTCCCAGAAATGAATTCTATCATTTTATTTCCCCAAGGGGGCTCCCTCTACACTTTATGACAATATACTAAGCTACTATGCCCATTGTTGCTGCTGAATAACAAGTCCATTTTATTTATCATGAACAACGATGACTATAGACTTAAATAGGACTTTCAGTTGGGAGATGTTGATTTTAATTTTAACTTTGCTTTTCACATAAGGACTGATATTTTAAAGCTATTGCCAAATTAAATTTTTAGATAGTGACAGTACCATGAAATGCAGCATATGTACATTTACCTAAATGGTATTGGTATGAACATATACATATCAGACAAATGTATGAATAAAAAGGTTGAAATTACTTGTATGAGACATCCAATGTGATTATGGATGTGAAAACCCTTGATATACTCTTGAAACTTGTCACAGAAAGATAATACTTTTATGTTGATATTTCAAAGCTCCTACATTTTAAATCTGTAATTTGAAGTGGACAATATTGCATACACAAGTGTCTCTGAAGTGAAGAAGTGTAGCAGAGATGAACTGATAAGCTAAACTGACAAATATGAGGCACTCTCACTCTGCCTGTGTGAGAATTAAGGGGAAGGAAGTCCAGAAAGAACAAGGAGGTGTTCTGAATATGACAGCACCCTTTATAATTCACCTTTCTTCTTGCTCAGTCAATTGGCCCATCACCCATCATTTTTGCTTTATATTTGACTTTATTATCTCACTTTCACAGCTGAACATATAAATGATAAACGTATGAGAAGCTTCCGTCATTGAGCAGAAGCTCTCAGATTGAGGATATGGTTCCCTTTTTTCTTTTATGAAATTTTTGCTCTCTTTGCAGCCTAGCCTAATTCCCCTGAGAACTTGTGGTTGCTGGTTTTTCTCAGTATTTTCTCATTTAAGTTTCCAGTGATATGTATGTGTGGGACTTTTAAAAAATCCTTCTTTTGTTTTATCCTCTTAGAATATAGCTCAAACTGCTGGGTCTCAGCTGCAGTAGACGAAACCTGAGAAAACTCAATTTTTTTTTCTTGTCTGAAAGATCTTGTATTACACAATAATAGGAAAGTAGAAATTTGGAACCACAATGTAACATATGGGCCTCCAAACATAATGCTACCCTCTCTATATCGTACATAGCATGGAATTTGGCATAACAGACATTGGACCAGGTCCAATGGTATTCAATCAGTGGCAGGCCTAGAAACACTAGTAAATCACAGACTCACAATTACCAAGCAGTTTCATGGCTCTACCTCAGAGATGGTGTTACAGTGAGGCTTCAGTATATTATATAGAAAGAACAACATAAAATTACATATAGAATGTATGAATTGTCTTGCCTGTCTACACCCCCACCTAGTGACTTACACTCTTCTATTTAATCATTCACTTTTGCAGACTAGTATTTATTTTTCTGCTTCAATGACTATAGGACTTTTAATGTCCACTCAAAATCAACTTTAGGAAGAATTCATTGCATCATTCTGCTACCACAGGCAGGGCAATATAGTAGGTGCTAAGTAAATATTAATTTTAATAGTAAATTAATGCACTTGTGAAGATGAAAAGAATTCCAAAAATAGATTCATTTTTGATCTTTAACATTTGATGCCTCTAAATTACCCTTATTCTTTGCAAAATCTATCTTAAGCAGTATTGTTTCTATTTCTAATGTTAAATTCTTCAACTTCTATATTAATTTAGATAATTTGAGGTGCTTGGCATGATTCTTGGCTTCATAGGTAAGCATTGCTTGAATGGAAGCTTGTTGAAAATATGTGATGTCCAGTTATTCTTAAGTGTTGAAATTTAACTGAAATGTGATCCCTGTTAAACATAAGAGTGGGAATAAGAGAGGGAAGAGATGTACACTTTGGGACATGCTCAAGCTGACTTGCCCCAAATGGTAGAGTTAGAAACATACCAGGGGACTCCAATTCAATCCCATCAAGGTGGCATGTACCAATGCCATCTCACTAGTCCCAGTGATCAATTTCTGTTCACAATTGATCATAATGAAAGGACTAGAGTCAAAGGGATCACATAAACAAGTCTAGTACCTGCTAATACTAACCGATAGAATAAATAAAGGGGAGAGTGATCCAACATGGGAAGCGAGATACTCAGCAGACTCATAGAATGGCAGATGTCCTAAACAGCACTCTGGCCTCAGAATCAGCCCTAAAGGCATTTGGATCTGGCTGAAAAGCCCATGAGAGTATTTCAGGCATGGAAAGCCAAGACACTCTGGGGAAAAAAAATGACCTAAATGAAAGATCTCTGTGAGTGAGATCCCAGTGGAAAGAACAGGTCTTCAAAGAAGGAGGTACCTTTCTCTGAAGGGAGGAGAGAACTTCCACTTTGACCATGGCCTTGTCTAAACAAGATAAGATTCGGAGAACGCAAAAGGCTTCCATAGCCTTGGAAACTCATGACTGGAGCATAGGGAGATTACTGATGCCATAAACAGGAGTGTCAATTTGTAAAGTTAACAACAGGAGTCACTGTGCACTTACTCCTCATGTAGGATCTCTGTCCTTAATGTGCTGTACATTGAGATTTAATGCTATAACGAGTACTCAAACAGTATATTTCACTTTGTGTTTCTATGTGGATGCAAACTGTTGAAATCTTTACTTAATGTATACTAAACTGATCTTCTGTAAAAAAAAAAAGAAATTATCAATTCACAACTTGACTCTCACTGGGATTAAACATGACAATAGGTCTGATCTGATTTCATCATCATTTAAAAAATCATCTATTATTTTTCACTTTGTGTTTCTGTGTGGGAGCAAACTGTTGAAATCTGTACTTAATGTATGCTAAACTGATCTTCTGTATATAAAGAGAATTGAAAATGAATCTTGATGTGAATGGAAGGGGAGAGGGAGTGGGAAAGGGGAGGGTTGCGGGTGGGAGGGACGTTATGGGGGGGAAGCCATTGTAGTCCATAAGCTGTACTTTGGAAATTTATATTCATTAAATAAAAGTTAAAAAAAGAAAATATGTGATGTTACTGGTAGGTTCGATTACATGAAATAAAATGTAAAAAAAAATCTTGATTATAGCATCCTCAAGACATATTGTGACCAATGAATTGTAAAGATTCAGATTAGCCTTTTACAAGTTAAGAAAAAAAGATGAAAAGGAAGAAAGTCCAAGAAAATGGAAGGAAAAACTGCTTCAGCCTTTTGTATTAAAATTCTGTCTTATTTTGGGAAAAGTAAATGTCGTATTTTATTCATCTTTCACCAACACTTATTATTTTCCAAAATTTAAAAATTTTATCCGTCCTAGAGTGTGTGACTCTTTTTTGCTCTAAATGTCTTCCCATACCCCCAACACTGGAAATGTGCTGTATTGTATAGAGCACACAAGAAGAGTAACATGAGAGTACTTCACAAAGTTTGTGGAAAATGGAATTAAGAGTTTATTTTTTATTTTCTTGAAAACATTTTTGAAATCCATGCAAATTATTTTTTACCTTTTACCCCTTTCCCACTCCCTCTCCCCTTCCATTCACATCAAGATTCATTTTCAATTCTCTTTATATACAGAAGATCAGTTTAGCATACATTAAGTAAAGATTTCAACAGTTTGCTCCCACACAGAAACATAAAGTAAAAAATACTGTTTGAGTACTAGTTATAGCATTAAATCTCAATGTACATCACACTAAGGACAAAGATCCTACATGAGGAGTATGTGCACAGTGACTCCTGTTGTTGACTTAACAAATTGACACTCTTGTTTATGGCCTCAGTAATCACCCTAGGCTCTTGTCATGAGCTGCCAAGACTATGGAAGCCCCCTGAGTTCACCGACTCTGATCATATTTAGACAAGGCCATGGTCAAAGTGGAAGTTCTCTCCTCCCTTCAGAGAAAGGTACCTCCTTCTTTGATGACCCATTCTTTCCACTGGGATCTCACTCGCAGAGATCTTTCATTTAGTTTTTTTTTTTTTCCCCAGAGTGTCTTGGCTTTCCATGCCTGAAATAGATGAACTTTTGTGTATCTTTACATTTTCAATATAAAGAGAACAGAATGTAGTTCATAGATACAATTATAAAAATATATTTATACTTCCTTTTCACTCTTCCTTACTCCCTCCCCTTTTCTTCCTTTTCTTTTCTTTCTTTCATTTTTAATTTTTGAGATAGCATATTTTTAATTTGCTATATAGTCAAAGGCTTAATGTTCCAGTAAATAGAGTTCAGCAAGTAAAATAGTAAAAAGACCACTGTTCAGCAGGATAGAAAAGGGCTATACGGGGCCATCTGCGTGGTGCAGTAGGTAATCCTCCGCCTGATGTGCCGGCATCCCATGTGGGCACCGGTTCTAGTCCCGGCTGCTCCTCTTCCGATCCAGCTCTTTGCTATGGCCTGGGAAAGCAGTGGAAGATGGCCCAAGGCCTTGGGCCCCTGTACCCGTATGGGAGACTCAGAAGAAGCTCCTGGCTCCTGTCTTCGGTTCGGTACAGCTCCAGCCATTGTGGCCGGTTGAACCAGCAGATGGAAGACCTCTTTCTCTCTCTGCCTCTACTTCTCTCGCTGTATAACTCTGATTTTCAAATAAATAAATCTTTAAAAAAATGAAAGGGCTATAAATAATAATCAAATCAGAAGATGTCAATTTCATTCATGTACATTACATTTTTTATACCCTATTAACTGCCACAAATCAGAGGAAACGTGATATTTGTCATTTCGGATTTGGCTTATTTCACTAAGCATAATGATCTCAGTTGCATTCCTTTTTTTTTTTGCAAAAGTCAAGGTTTCATTCTTTTTCATGACTGAGTAATATTTCTCTCATCTACAGTAAGCACTAGGTGAAGGCCAAATGGTGATGGAGAAACTGTGGGCTTTCATACCTCTGCATTCCCATTCTATATCATTCCTTTATCCTCATTCTTTCTTCAAGTGTTATTATCTGCCTTGCTTAAGATATTGTTCATTCTCTTAGAGAGACTTTCTATAGCATTTCACTCCTGATGACAGTACTTACATTTAAACACAACTAACATAACTTCTGAAATTTCTGACATTAGTTGCTAGACATGTTTTTCATGGGGCAAGGTGTTGACAATAAGCTTGCTATGAGCATCTGTGATAAGACAGTGTTCATGAGCTCATGGTCTGTTAACTGAATTATGAAGTGTGTACAATGATCACATTGTAAAGCATGTACAGTGGAGTTTTTTGGTTGACTCTCAGGAGAGCAGTTAGTCCTTCATTTAATAAGAATTAACCGAATTGCTTATTTTGTACCAGGCAATGGCAGTGCACTGTAGGTCAGCTCAAACCTGTGCTGGATCCTCTCCTTAAGGAATTTATATTATGATTTTTTTTTTACAAGCAGTAGGGCTAGTGTTGTGGGATTCCACATTACCCTATTACAGGTCTGCATTTTGACAAGTAGACAAGATATATTGCAGAAACTGGTAGATGTAGAAATACAGTCTATGAAAAAAGCAAAATGAAGTTGGAGTGTTCAACAGGAACCTATGATTCAAACGCTTAGGCTTTCATCTCCCACCAATGCTCACATCCTAGACCTGTGCTGCTCAATGCAGTAGTCATGTGTGGGGACCTTTAATACCTGAAATACGTAATGCAAGTAATAAAGAAAAGTTTGAATTAAAATAAATTTTGATTAATTTATATTTAAAGTGAACACTTGATTTAGTTATTGGGAAACTTTTAAGTATGTTTGGAACAACTTGGTGTGTGAATCTCCTTTGTTAGCTACTTTGTATACACTGAGATCTGAATAAAAATCAACTATTTCTAATGAGCATTTGCTATCCACATTGGATGAGCTGTAAGTATACACACTAGTTTTCGATTTATTATGGAGAAAAAATATTAATTGTCTCCTTATTTTATGTAGATTATGTTTTTTCCCAGAAACCTCTTATTTAGGGTATATAAACTTCACTCACTTCATAAATATAACTTTAGAAACATAGTGATTCTTCCCACCGTACCCACCCTACCACCTGCACTCCCACCCCAAATGGTATTATTTTGGATTTATTGAATTAAATGTAATATTGAAATTAATTTATCCTGTTTGCTTTTACTTTTTGAAAATGTGACTGCTAGAAAATGTTAAATAACTTCTGTGACCTACATTGCAATTCTGCTGGATAGCATTGCTCTAGAAGAACATTAGGGTTATAAAATCCTATTTTTAATTAGAATATATGCATCTTTTCTTCTTCCAGCTTTATTGATCTATAAGTGACAAATAAAGACTTTACAGAATTATGATATACAGTGTGATGTTTAGATTCAGGTATATACTGTGAAATGATTGCCACAATCAAGCTAGTTAACATAACCATCATCTCATTTTTTTAGTAAGAACATTTCAGATCTACTTTTTTAGCAATTCTCAAGCATAAAACACTTTAATTTGAACTTGTAACTATGATGTGCAATAAATATCCAGAACTTATTCCTGATATGTAACTTAAATTTTGTATCCTTTGACCAGTATCCTTACAATTCCCCTTCCCCTCCATTCCTAACTTCCAGTCCACTCTCTGCTTCTATGAATCTCTGTTTCTATTAATTAAGCTATTTTATATTTAACATATAAGTAAGAAGATGTGATTTCTAAAAAAATCTTTCTGTGTCTGGCTTATTTCACTTAATATAAAATCTTTCAGGCTCCTCCATATTGCCCAAAATGACAGCAGAATTTCATTTTTTTTTCAATGACCAGATACTATTCCATTATGTATTTTTTCATATTTTCTTTATCCATTGATATGTTGAGTATTTTTGATTCCATATTTTGTCTGTTGTGACTAATGCTGCATTAAACATGTGAGGAGATTTGGAGTAAAACTCTTTGACATCCTATCTTCTTCAGTCAAATCTCCCAAAATTACCATCACCATACCAAGACTCTCAAGGCTGACATTAAGCAAATGGCAAAGAAATGAAGCAACATCTGGGACTTTTTCACAGGCCTCTTTTAAAATACATCCTTTCAGTCCATGCCCAGGCTGACTTTTAAGTCCAATGCTCTCAAAACAGGGTCTTTCAAATATTTACCTGAGTGACAAAGTCACCCAACAGAGTAACTCATACTAAATGGTCTTAGTTTAATATGTTGTTCCTTTCAGGGATGCTTATATTTTAAAATTTATTGCCTGCAGAGAACAACAATCTACTCAAAAGCATGAATTTAAGAGTAGTACTTGGATATTGTGACCTTCTAAACTTGACCCAGTTGCCTAGTTATGAACAAAACAAAACAAAGAAAAAATGCCAAGTCTTTCTCAATAGGTTCAATTTGTGTTTCTCTTCTGGCACATGAGTAAGTAACCATTGATAGAAAAATGATATTCTGATTAAATAAATTCATTTGTCTCATACTGACAAGTAGGATATTTGTGGCCAGAGGAAAAGCTTGAAACAAATTAATGTACCTCTAACTTCTTTCTTTGTTCTACAAATGATCATGATGAACCATTTCTCTTTCATAGGAATGCCACCTCCCCTAGCGTGGGCTGCCTGGAAATGAAAATACCAAATAAAATACCAGTCAGTTCATTTGAATTTATTATGAGCCCATTTAAAACTACATCCAATCTCAGTAGGACAAACCTTGTCAGCATAAAGGATCCAGGAGAAAGTAATGATCCATTCTTTACTTTTCTAAGGGAATTTATAGCTAGAACTGGAAGACTGAAATAACTGGGTATCCTAAGCATGGATTCTGTCTCTGTATTTCATTAAAGAACATTCAATATGCAATCATAACAATAGCAAAATGGATATCATTTCTCTCCGTGTAAGGCTAAACATGTGATTTAATTATGTTTATGAATTTCTTTTCCTTCCTTAAAACTCTTTTGATAGAACTCTGCTCTGTTGCATTTTTCTCTGAAATGCAACAGAGAATGAAAGAATTTAAGTTTCTGTTATTTGGACTAAGATGAAGGGACCTTTTTGAACTAGAAAGGAAGGAATTATCTTAGAGCTATGTAGATATTTTGTACCTATCAAGAATAACAGGAATGTGATTTTGGAGTATCCCCAAGAGTGTTTATTTTATTGCCAATGGGGAACTTGAGACAAGATAGAATTAAGCAGTTTCCCAGTGTTTCACAGTAAATTGGTAGTTGATCTGGGATTAGAATCTAGGCCTCCAAACCTTGGGGACTTCTCCATTAGCTCAGATCGTGTATGGCTCAGCAGTTCCTTTCACAAGATACTCCTGACATGACACATGCCATCAGTCTTATTTTATAACAGATGTTTTGAGGGTGGAGCAGATGGTCCCTTCCCTTCACCCTCCCGCCCTTGACTCCAGAGAGGCAGATCATGTCAGAAATGGCACTCACAGCCCTCTTTCCTCAGGGGTCCACCTCCCCTTCTGCTCATCTTTCCCATATTCAAGAAAATACTGTTCCTACTGATTCTTTTAATATGAAGCTATGCATTTTCCCATAAGGCCTTTCCTGTCACTGTGTTCTTGTTGTCCTGATTGTTCCTGAATTTTCACATAAGAAAGCCTTGTCTAATTTGATGGAAGAACACTGGCCTCTAAGATACAGGACTTCACCTCCCATTTTGGTTCTTGATGTAATGGATGACATGTGGCAATTGCTTTATACCTTTGTGTCATGTTCATTTTGGACTAACTTTGGTCCCCTGGAGGATACCTGTGGCTACTACTTGGGGAGTCACTGTCCTAGAGTACTTTAAAATCCAGAGAAAAAGAGCAAGACCTTATCAACGAGTTCCCGATGCTCCATTGGCTGTGTCAGCCATGATTTACAGGTGACTGACTCTTTGAAGCAACACTCATTCTTGAATGACAGTCTTCGTACATTTTTTCCTCTTGAATATCTTAAAATGACCTTCTCATCTTCATCATTTTTCTTTCTAGTTAACTAGTGAACTTGTGTTTTTGTTCTGAGGGAACCCAATGTGAAATGCATATGTATATGTTGGTGTGTACATACTAGTGCGTGTTTGCCAGCATTTCACATGTGTTCATGAACTTCTATCCACTTTAGGAGATTGTATTTGATGGCATAAATGTCCACTGTGTAGTTTTAGATGCTTTTAATTGCACCCTTGACATTTACCAGCTGTGTGGTGACTATGGGCAGGTCATTCTACCTCTTTGTCATATTTCAACACTCAGAACATCGCTGCTGCTCTGAGGGGAAACAGTTGAATAACCAAGCTGTACTGTAAAAACCGTGGAAGCCAAAAAGAGGTTAGAAGATTCTTAACTGGTGAACCTTTACCCTCAGAAAGAAAAAATTGCCCACTGGCCAAGGTAGGCAGTCCTAAGTGGATTGAGCAGCAAGGCTCATGTAAACTTGTTCCATTCTGAGAAATCCTCTAAGGGAAACTAGTCAGCTTTTCTTTCAATACTATACACAAGCAAGCTAATTTACATTTTAATGTAAGAAATATATGAAAATGATGGTCATTTGCTCCTGAGCATAGCCAGTCATTCAGTTTTTTTATTTGCTACTTTATGTCCAACAAAACAACCTTATAATTAATCCCAACGTACTTTCTTGTGTTGGGCTGAGTGGATATAATCAGAATAAGGATGTTGAATTATAAACTGAAAGATTCTCATTTTCCCAGTGAGTCTATCATGAAGCCCTCCTGTGCCCTTTTGTCTTAACATATTGCAATGCTTTTATCTACAGCCAGTAGCAGGCCTTGTTTCTACTCTCTTCTGTCCTAACTTCAAATTCTGTTGCTTTTCATTCTCTGCTTATCACTCATCTCTGTTTGAGGATGTGCAGAATGCAGATGGAGAATGCTGATTCTCTTTGGACATAACCTTGAAGTTGGACCCCAGAGGGTCCTAGGAATTTTCTAATTATTTATTCTAGTGTTAACATGTTTTATGATCTCCCTGTGCTAAGCTCTGCTCACTCTAACTCTGGTTAGGAGATTGGATTGAGTGACCTCTTATTAAGTGAATACCATTGTCCTTGGATTTTTAATTTGGCTGCTAGCCAATATCTGTCTCTTTCTGTCTTTGAGACTAAAGTCTCTCACCTATGGGTACAGAGATGATTCTGATTCTTTTAAAAACAATTGAAGTGATAAATTAGTTTGAAATGTTTCATCTTATTTGGGCAATGCTTACTTTTTAAAATCTTAAAATGTCAGTGAAATCTTGATGGAATATTGTCTCTGTTAAACGTACAGCCACTTGAAAGACACTCATTTTTGTATGATCCCAGAGCTAGAGGAAATTTCATGAGGTCACTAAACTCAACCTCTCCTTTTTAAGGCCTCTACCTAAATTCTTCATGATAGGTTATTGCTGAATAGGAATGGGAAATTCTATAACATTTTATAGCCTATTCCAAAGCCTGGGCAGTTACTCAGTGGAGACTCCTAGGAATTTGCATTGTACTGGAAGTCACATGAGTGTTTTGCTCTCCTAACTTGTTTGAGTTAACAAAACACCATCCCATATTCTACTCACAGAGCTTCAGATGTGAGGGCTGTGGCATCTATCAGCAGAGTTGCTCGAGTTGCTCCTGCTGACTTAAGAGGCTCCTTCCTCCCTCACTTCTCTGGGATCAGTTAAAGATGCCAACCCTCCCAGTACTTTCAATGTTGTGGTAATTTGTAAAAATACCGAACAAGCATCTGTCTGTGAGCTTGGGTTCACAAGAATCTTATTATACTACATTAGAATATGCAAGGGGTTTGTGTTCTCATAAGCACCAGAAGGGCTGATAATGAAGTGTCCTGCCTGTGTTGACTCCTATGGAATGCATTTTGTATACAGTTTTTTTTAATGATGCTCCAGGGGCTTTTCACTCCATTAGTCCTTTGGCACCTTCTAATATATTTATTGACTTGGGACATGCCTCAGTGCCCCTACAAAGGAGGGTTAGAATTGGTTTCCATGGGTTAGGCTGCTTGGTGGACAATTTAATATCATGGAAGATTTTCATTCTCTTCTTTAGTTTCTACAACCTTCATTTTACTCAAAGGTAAAACTTGAGTGAGCTTTGTGCAATGCTTTATTTACTTTACACTCTTGTACATTGCTGATGATGTGGAGGAATAAAGAAATAGTTGCCCCAAAGTTAACCTTGAATCATTGTGTGCCAACAGACTTCTCAAGTCTCCTCTCCTCATTTTGGCATGCTGGGTACCAAGGATCTTCCCTGCTACAGATATTCACACCTATTGTTTTCCCATTGCAGTGTTTTGAAGCTCTTTTCAACCATATATCCCAGCATTTTGCTCTATGATCTCAACTTCAATTTCACATCCTGAGATTTTCCTTTCTTAACTCTAAGGATTACATTAGGCCTTGCTGGACAATATATCTCCCTGATAATCTTTGTCAGAGAGGCCGACTATACTCCACATGTGGAAGAGTGGAACACAGCAAAGCTTCCCCCAGAGGCAGATGCTGGGTCAGGCAAACAGATCCGTCCATCTATAGCTTGTGCTATTTACATGTATTTTTGGAAGGTTACTGGGTCAGTCAAATCCAGTGTTAAGGCCGGCGCCACAGCTCACTTGGCTAATCCTCCGCCTGCGGCGCCAGCACCCCGGGTTCTAGTCCTGGTTGGGGCACTGGATTCTGTCCCAGTTGCTCCTCTTCCAGTCCAGCTCTCTGCTGTGGCCCGGGAAGGCAATGGAGGATGGCCCAAGTGCTTGGGCCCTGCACCCGCATGGGAGACCTGGGAGAGACGCTTGGCTCTTGGCTTCAGATCTGCGCAGCGCTGGCCGTGGTGGCCATTTGGGGAGTGAACCAATGGAGGGAAGACCTTTCTCTCTGTCTCTCTCTCTCTCTCTCTCTCTCTCTGTACTTCTACCTGTCAAAAAAAAATCCAGTGTTAAATCCATGAGTGCCAGCACTCTCTGAAGGGTCTGCTGAGTGACTTTATCTTGATGTCATTTTGAGAATATTTGATATTAGTTAAATTAATGATTATTTATCAAGCACCCATGATTAGTTCTGTGATGATTGCTTTAAGATATAAATGAATTTATAAGATGTGGTCCCCAAATTGTGATCTGCTTTTATGGGCCTGTTATCTTGTTAAGAAGAGATGAACTACATACTCAAAATTTATTGCACTTCCCCAACGCATTGGTATAGATAACTTTACTTGCATAGTGTTCTGAGATTTTCATTTATAATGCTATCTCACTTTGCTACTATGGTAAGCAGAATTTAAAGGCATTCCCTGTGATCCCCTGTCCTTGTGGTCACACCTTTGTGTAATCTTCTCTTCTTGAATATGGGTATGGACTATGACTTGCTTCCAACCAATAGAATGTGGCAAAGGTGACAGGCTACACTTGAATATATTTACATGATTTCAAAGTCTAGTCTACCTCACTCAAATCTTGATGTTGCTGGATTTAAAGAACCAACTTTTGACTACTTCTGTGGACAGCTACAAGGGAAAGAATTCAGTCAATAACCTGAGAAACCTTTGCAAATTAATCTTTACCCAATCAAGCTTTCATATGAGACCCAAGCCCTGCTCAGCACCTTGATTGCAATTGCAACCCTATGAAAGACTCTGAACAGAAAGCCTAGGTAAGCTATGCCTAGAATCCTGATCCACAGAAACTGAGTTAATAAGAGTGTCTTGTTTTAGGTCTCTGCATTTGTATTCAAAAAAACAATGCTGCTATTGTGTAATTATTTGTATAATCATAGTCAAATTCTTATCTCCCTGTATTTTATAAGTTTCTTTTGGGCAGCAGCCATGTCTCTCTCTCCCTATCATTGTATCCTTTATGCATATTGTGGTGCCCACTTAAGTAAATATTGCTTGAATGGACAAATGTATTAATGTATTAACAAATAAATTAGAATGCTAAACTTAGTTCTGGGTACCATGTATGGAAACACTTAACAAATTTTAGGATCTTCTGTGGAAAGCCAGAAGACTGAATGTGGGAGGTTTGTAAACCGTGGCAATGTGAGAAACAGTCAAGAGTTGCAGGTGTATGTTTAGAGAAGTGAGAATATCAGATGGGAAGTCATGACTCATGCTCAAATATATGTAGATGTGTCTCATGATAAAGAAGCTGTGCTGAACATTCTGCATAACTCTAGAAGTTATTTGAACTTGGAGGTTTATGGGTGGATGCTATTGGGAGACCGATTTTGTTTTGTTGTGAGGAAGTATGTGTCTGTGGTGGTGGCCAAGCAGTTAACAAATCAAACTGCAGTTGAATCCATGAAGTCCCTGTCATTTGAGGTGCTTCATCAGAGAATAGCATACACTTTTGAAAGATGTTGTTTGGGCCTTTTCATTTAAAAGGCTTGATACCCAGTTGGGAAAGAATATATACAGAGAGAAGATAAGTATTAACTGGACACTATAATAAGTTTCAAAATGGATATATACAACAAATCAGATAAAAAAGATTTTAGAAAATTGATTGGGTTTTAGAAACTGAGCAATAAAGTAAGACTTTGTGGAAGAGATTATTTAAGAGTAAGTCTTGTATAAGTGCATCCATTGGGTTTGGGGGCAAGAAGAATATGGCAGGCGTACTCCAATTCACAAATTATTAGGCCCACCTATCCATCTCTTGTTTAAAAAGCACTAAGGGCTGCACTGTCTACCAAGTATTTCTGCAGATGCTGGGTCCAGGGTCCTCCTTCCTTTCCACTCATCCACCTCAACTTCTCTCCAAGCCTAGGAATACATAGACTACCAGAACCTATCTGTAGATATGTTTTTCTCAATTAGGAATGTGATTATGTCAGAAGACTTTAGCTGAAAATACAGAATCGTTATTCAAGCACTTTCCCAGCCTCAGCAGTAAAGTGATGTGAAATTAGAGCACATTTATTAGCTTCTTGATTTTTAAATTTCTGCTGAAAAATGAAAATACTCCCTGATTTATCATAGAAACCTCCTGGTGCTAAGTATTAATTAAAGAGAAATGGCAGTAACTGACATAGTCTGTGTTTATTACTAAAAGTGTTACTGAAAAATAAATTCTAGACCTTCATTCTTATCTACCATACTGGGTTTTTGGAGAGCGAGGATTCCAGGAAGGGAACTGATGAAAGCTGGTGGTGAAGTATTGCCTTTTTGGAGAGAAAAAGAGCTCTTCCTATTTCAGAAAATGTCTTGCCTTTTAATGTTGGGTAAGTTACTGATTTATGAAGTAGTTTTTGACAATACCAACAGCATGGTTACCCGAAGCTTGAACTTTTCCCCTACCCTACTCCTGAGAACTTTGACCCCAGAGAACCATCCTCATACTTCTCCAAAGAGAAATATATATTTCATTCTATTCTGACAGGATATTTTAAAACTAAATAATATAATTTAAGTTCACTGATCTAGGAAAATATCCATTTGCATAACAGCCAAATATTTCTGAATATATGATTTTTTTTTTTACTGATTTAAAATTGAGATCTACTATAGTTTTTAGGGAGATTAGGGGGGTATATGTGAGATTCAAAATGATCTTTGTTCAAAAGCTTTCTTCATTTTATCTTCCTTTGGTTTTCATGCCAGTCTATTTGACTTCACAATTAAGTTTTTTACCTTTTAAAAATTATATACATAGATTTAGTAACTTAATATTTTAATTATTAAATTCAATTATTATGTTGATATTATATACATGTATATACGTATTATTTTTCTTTTAAAATATTTATTTATTTGAAAGGCAGAGTTACAGAGAGGGAGAGGCAGAGGCAGAAAGAGAAGTCTTCCATCTGCAGGTTCACTCTCCAATTGGCTGTAATGACCAGGACTGGGCCAGGCCAAAACCAGGAGCCAGGAATTTCTCCTAGTTCTCCCACATGGGTGCAGGGGCCCAAGAACTTGGGCCATCCTCTGCTGCTTCCCTGGGTGCATTAGTAGTGAGCTGGGGTGGAAGTGAAACAGCCAGGACTTGAATTAACACCCATATGGGATGCCAGCACTGTAGGAAGCTTAACCCACTGTGCCAAAGTGCCAGCCCCACGTTATTTTTCTTGAAAACAAGGATATTAATATCACATAATGGGATTCACAATAGAGATCATAAAGTGAGGAAAGAAGTACATATTATTATGTGATGATATAATTCAGTGAAGTCTACGGCCATACCACCCTCAATGTGCCTGATCTAGTCTGATATAATTCAGTGAAGACAATATATTTTTAGAAAGATTTATTTAAATGGTAGAGTTAGAGAGAGAGAGAGAGAGAGATTAATCTTCCATTTGCTGGTTCACTGCCCAAATGCTCACAGTGACCGGTGCTGGGTCAGGCCAAACCCAGGAACCTGGAGTTCATCCGGGTCTCTCACGTGATTGTCAAGAGCCGAAACACTTGAGCCATCTCCTGCTGCTTCCCCAGGTACATTAACACAGTGCTAGATAGGAAGTAGAGCAGAGCAACTGAAACTGGCACTCATAGGATGCCAGCATTACAGGCGGTGGCTGAACCCACTGTGCCACAATGCCAGCCCATGAAGAAAATATTTATAGTTATCTATATACCAAATAATATGATATCTGTGTATTTTCATACTCTCTCTCTCTGTCTCTCTCTCTCTGTGTGTGTGTGTATTAACTTCCTTATATGAGAGAATGTGGAATTTGTCTTTCTGTGTCCACCTTATTTCACTTAGCATAATGATTTCCAGTCCCATCCATTTTGTTGAAAATTTCAAGATTTCATTCTTTAAATGACTGAGTAATATTCCATTTACTGATTTTTAAGTGTCTGTCCCTGAAGTCAAATAAGTTCTTTATACTACTTTAACTCAGATGTGTTGGACTGTATTAATGTATGAAGAGCTGTTTTTAATGGAATAAGTTTCAAACCTATGGAATTAAAACAATACTAATCAAAGGCTAATACTTAAGCATAGAGATATCACCATCAATGGCAAAGGGAGTACTAGCACTACAAAACAGAGATAAGTGTAGGTGGGCCAATATTAATAAGGAAAAGCACACATTATTTTTTTAAATTTTATTTAATGAATATAGATTTCCAAAGTACAGCTTATGGACTACATTGGCTCCCCCCCCATGACTTCCCTCCTACCCACAACCCTCCCCTTTCCCGCTCTCTCTCCCCTTCCATTCATGTAAAGATTCATTTTCAATTTTCTATATATACAGAAGATCAGTTTAGCATGCATTAAGTAAAGATTTCAACAGTTTGAACCCACATAGAAACACAAAGTGAAAAACACTGTTTGAGTACTCGTTATAGCATTAAATCTCAATGTACAGCACATTAAGGGCAGAGATCCTACATGAGGAGTAAGTGCACAGTGACTCCTGTTGTTGACTTAACAAATTGAGACTCCTGTTTATGGCATCAGTAATCTCCCTATGCTCCAGTCATGAGTTTCCAAGGTTATGGAAGCCCCTTGAGTTCTCCGACTCTTATCTTATTTTTTTTTTTATTTTTTTTAAACTTTTATTTAATGCATATAATTTTCCAAAGTACGACTTATGGATTACAATGGCTTCCCCCCCATACCGTCCCTCCCACCCACAACCCTCCCCTTTCCCACTCCCTCTCCCCTTCCATTCACATCATGATTCATTTTCGATTATCTTAATATACAGAAGATCAGCTTAGTATACATTAAGTATGGATTTCAACAGTTTGCTCCCACACAGAAACATAAAGTGAAAAATAATAGATGATTTTTTTAAATGATGATGAAATCAGAGCAGACCTATTGTCATGTTTAATCCCAGTGAGAGTCAAGTTGGGAATTGATAATTTCTTTTTTTTTTTTTTCTTTTCTTTTTTTTTTTTACAGAGGATCAGTTTAGTATGCATTAAGTAAGGATTTCAACAGTTTGCACCCCCATAGAAACACAAAGTGACTCTTATCTTATTTAGACAAGGTCATAGTCAAAGTGGAAGTTCTCTCCTCCCTTCAGAGAAAGGTACCTCCTTCTTTGAAGACCTGTTCTTTCCACTGGGATCTCACTCACAGAGATCTTTCATTTAGGTCCTTTTTTTTCCCCAGAGTGTCTTGGCTTTCCATGCCTGAAATACTCTCATGGGCTTTTCAGCCGGATCTGAATGCCTTTAGGGCTGATTCTGAGGCCAGAGTGCTGTTTAGGACATCTGCCATTCCATGAGTCTGCTGTGTATCTCGCTTCCCATGTTGGATTGCTCTCCCCTTTATTTATTCTATCGGTTAGTATTAGCAGGCACTAGACTTGTTTATGTGATCCCTTTGACTCTTAGTCCTTTCATTATGATCAATTGTGAACAGAAATTGATCACTTGGACTGGTGAGATGGCATTGGTACATGCCACCTTGATGGGATTGAATTGGAGTCCCCTGGTATGTTTCTAACTCTACCATTTGGGGCAAGTCAGCTTGAGCATGTCCCAAATTATACATCTCTTCCCTCTCTTATTCCCACTCTTATATTTAACAGGGATCACATTTCAGTTAAATTTCAACACTTAAGAATAACTGTGTATTAATTACAGAATTAAACCAGTCATATTAAGTAGAACAGACAAAAAAATACTAAGAGGGATAATGTATTAAGTTGTTCATTAACAGTCAGGGCTATGCTGATCAAGTCACTGTTTCTCATAGTGTCCATTTCACTTCAACAGGTTTCCTTTTTGGTGTTCAGTCAGTTGTCACCGATCAGGGAGAACATATGGTATTTGTCCCTTTGGGACTGGCTTATTTCACTCAGCATGATGTGTTCCAGATTCCTCCATTTTGTTGCAAATGACTGGATTTCGTTGTTTCTTACTGCGGTATAGTATTCTAAAGTGTACATATCCCATAATTTCTTAATCCAGTCTACCATTGATGGGCATTTAGGTTGGTTCCAGGTCTTGGCTATTGTGAATTGTGCTGCAATAAACATTAGGGTGCAGACCGCTTTTTGTTTGCCAATTTAAATTCCTTTGGGTAAATTCCCAGGAGTGGGATGGCTGGGTCGAACGGTAGGGTTATCTTCAGGTTTCTGAGGAATCTCCAGACTGACTTCCATAGTGGCTTGACCAGTTTGCATTCCCACAAACAGTGGGTTAGAGTACACATTGTTTTTCAAGTTAAGCTAAGTAAGTTTGATCTGACAACACTTAGATTGGCAGATAGATGTCCCTCTATGAGATGAAGAATTGTTCAACACCATTCTTTAGTATTAGAACACTATTCTGTCTCCTGCACCTAACACAGTGCCTGGAACACATCAGAGGCAAGGTAAATATTTAAAGAAACAATGAATTAATCTATTTTCAGAATTATTTGTAGTCCCACTATGATTTTAACTTCAATCTTGAAAATACTTTTGATCAAAATTCCTTTTATATGAAGTAGATGAATAAAATTGCTGGTCTTCCAATCTATGACTACTTTATTGACATATAATAGGTGCTCAAAAACTATGAGGGTTCTTCAAAATAGATCATGGTAACTGGAATGAAAAGGTAAGTTTAGTTTGGTGCAATATTTTTTGATTTGAAATTTACACGAAAAGGGAGAAAGTCTGTGAATACATTTGGTAAAGACTATATCTTGACTTGGATTGACACACTGCAATAATGAAATTTGAGTGCATGTATAAATTATGCAGAATTAAAATTGGGTATGGACTAGGGCATGAAGTCATGGAGCAACTCAATGTGTACTAGGACCTGGCAGGCTCCAGAGGCCTGGCCATGGAGGCCTTCAGGTTGCTCGATGAGTCCATGTCCCTGCCCTTCTGGAACTCAGTGATGAACTCACTGCTGCTGGTTCAGGAGCACTGCTAGCACATCTGCGAATTCTACAGCAGGGCCAAGAAGATGAATCTCATCCAGACCCTCAGTAAGTACCTGCTGATAAGCCTGGCAGTCATTCCGATGCCTGGGAAGCAAGCATCATCAAACTGAGTGACCAGAACCAGCCTACCCTGCAGCTGGTGCTGCCTACCTAAATCAGGCTGCAGAAGCTGTTCACGGCCAAGACCAATGATGAGGGCACCATCAGTCAGCTGTGACACCTCTTCCTGGAGGCTCTCAAGGAGGACTTCCAAGTGCATCCTGCCCAGGGTGGCCATAATTCTGGACCCATAGCAGAAGCTGTGGACTGTGCCACCCTGCTAACCTGTGGAGATCATCTGCAAAGTATGCAAGCTCATCTGCAAGGTGAAGGGGTTTTGCACTGAGGAGGCTGATGTCGAGCATGCTACCAAGAAGCCTCACTGCACCACAGGTGAGCACTACACGGCTCAGGAAGATGATCAGCTAGAGAAGAATGAGGTATACCTGCAGAAGCTCCTCTTCCAGGCTATCCCTTGATCTCTTCCAGTACTAGTTGTGCAGGACCCAAAAGACACAAAATTCACCAAGTACGCCTTCTGTCTCTGGGTGGTTCTGTCCATGGAAGCACAAAGCAAGTGTGTAGATATGTGTGAACAAGCACTTCTAATCAAAAGTAGGCGACTGCTCTGAGGGGTCAGCGCTGTGGTGTAGCAGGTAATGCTGCCCCCTGCAGTGCCACCATCCCATATGGGCACTGGTTCGAGACCTGGCTGGTCCACTTCCGATTCAGCTCTCTGCTGTGACCTGGGAAAGCAGTAGAAGATGGCCCAAGTCCTTGGGCCCCTGCACCCATGTGGGAGACCCCGAAGAAGTTCCAGTTGTTGCAGCCAACCGGGGCTGAACCAGTGGATGGAAGACCTCTCTCTCCCTCTCCCTCTCTCTCTCTCTCTTCCTCTCCTCATTCTCTCTCTGTGTAACTCCGACTTTCAAATAAATAAATAAATCTTTTAAAAAAAGTTGTTGACTGCTTAATCCAGAAGATATGAACAAACTCATGTTTCAGAAATCCAACATGTTTTAAGATGTTAATTTCAGGGGAAAGAGAAAGAAAACAGAAGAGAACATTGGAAAACACACACACACACACACACAACACTGTCACAAACAAAGAAAAGGAATTTAAGTTCTAAACACTATGGACCTCATTATAAATGCCCCCTGGAAACTTAAGTGTTTTTTTCAGTGTGTGTGTGCATGTGTGTCCACACGTATAACCAGGTGTGCATGTGTGAACGTGTGCATGATTGCTGTGTGGGTGCAGAGGCCTCTGTGCCTGTATCCATGACCAGAGCAGCCTCGCATATGCATGCACACACAGACGACCCTGATGCGTGCACCTGGGCTTGCTGGTGAGTGTGTGTGCATTGAGCTGGGTGTGTCAGAGAAGCTGGGTGATGGAGAAAGAGAATGTTGTTTGCCTTCCTCTTGGGAACGGAGCTCTAGAAGACTCCGTGTTCAGGTTTGCCAATGGGTGGGTTGCTGAGGTTGTAAAATGTTCTGAAAGCTGAGATCTGAAGTGACTTGATGCTCTCTGTCCTTCTCCCACAGCCGCACTTCTGTGCCTCCGCCTCCCCCGCTCTGGCTGCTTTGCCATGGAGTCTCCTGCAGGCATCAGATGGACAGTGTCTGCAGTGGACTTTACTTCTTTTCACCTTCTGGGCACTGAGCTGCTGCCCTTGTGCCACTTTAGAAACACATGTATCTATCCCCCCAAATCAGGAAAGGAGACTTTTAAGGTAACATTTTACTTTTTAATATAAGGGAGAGAGAAAAAAAGACTTTTTTTTCAGAAAAAAAAAAGAAATTAGAAATATTGTGGTTGCTAAAAGAAAAAGAGGTGAACAGAAAAATATTCTTCTCAGGAACTATTGGTAGTATAAATAGCATTTTATGAATAAGAATTGTGTCCTTCAAAGTATTCATTACATGCATTCCAGTGCATACAGCATGGATGAATGGACAATTGCAAACACCTCTCATGGGAGATTTGAACTTGCATTCACATTATGGCAGGTGCTTCATAATGTGGAAGTAGTTACAAAATGTCAGTTTCCCTTGCTATATGATGTGTAGGAAATAAAAGTTCTTAAGCAATGGTGGTATAATAGGAAGGACAGTTTTGGGTTTTCCTGTAGTATCAATTCAAAAAAGCTAATGTCCACCTTTAGTCCATGGTTATTAATGAAAGCAGTAATTACTGTTGATCTAGTGAGTTTTATCAGAGTGTAACTCTGCCTTGTAATCACCTGAAAGCATGTTAACAATGTACATCCCATTAGAGAAATGCAAATCAAAACCATGATGAGATAAACCTCACACTCATTAAGATGACTATTAATTTTTTCAACTTTAATAAATATAAATTTCCAAAGTACAACTTTTGGATTGTAACAGCTTTTTCCCCCATAACCTCCCTCCCACCCGCAACCATCCCATCTCCCACTCCCTCTCCCATCCCATTCTTCATCAAGATTCATTTTCAATTCTCTTTATATACAGAAGATCAACTTAGGGACTGCTGGAGGTCTGGTCAGTTCTGAAGTAATAGATGAAATGCTATGGTAACACCCAAGTTGGGCATGGTAGATCTCCTCTATAGTCAGCAGGGGGGACATTATGATCATGTCTGCTGCCATAATGCAGCCTCTTGTCATCTCTTCCAAGGTGATCAATGCCTGGGGTTAGCCCACTGTGGCTACAACCCCCACTCACACAAGCACATTAACCACATAAAGGATCTGTGCGGTCCTCAATGTGAGCATGGAACCCTCTGCAATGACCTACCACAGGCAATCAGGGAGCTCTGAGTCTCTAACGCCAGAAACAGTGATTGCCCAGAGACCCAGCTATATCCCAAGCACTGTCATACAATCACAGAATTCCCACAGTTATAGCACACACAACTCCCACATCTATGGGGAGCAGGGCATCTGATCTCAGCTTTTTGTGCCTGCCCCTGTCCACAGAGAAACCTGAGGCATTCTCAGCCTGGGGGTGCTAGGCTTGGCAGTTTGAGCCCTGGTGACTATGATAGGATGGGTGGATGGGAACACCTCACAGTCCTAAGTGGGTGCCCTGTCCTCTGCCAATCCTCCAGGCCAGACTCAAAGTCAGTGGGGAACATGGATTTATCCATCTGATAAATCCCCTAGTCACATGCAAGAGCTGCCATAGACTCTACTGGTATTAAGATGGAGCATTCCCCCTGCTGATTGTTAGTCTTTGTTGTTGGGGGATGCGTCAAAAGAAATGTGCTTTTCTTTCAAGTGCAGATCATCTTAATGTCTTCTTTCTCTGAGATACTCCTTTGTATGGAGCAAGGTTACTTGAAATGGTTTCTATCATCTTGGTCAAAGAAGCTTATAGAAGCAGATTATCCAGGTAAGTGCAGAGATCCAGACAACTTTGACTGAAACAACATTTATTAATGAAGTTCAGTGTTGGAAGTGCAGAAGCAAGCAAAATGAAAATAGGTTGTCTTGTGCATATCAAGATGATCCTCCTGATTCTTGGTTATTCTTCCTCAGCCACAAGAAAGGATTGGCACAGATGTGATCACATTTTCTCCTTGGCTCTTCTTGTGACTGACAGCATCATTTACCAGATGTTCAGTGGGCAAGGGGATGTCATGTGGTTGTGACATGTGGCAGAGTGAAGTGAACTGACCTATGTGGGTTTTGTATTGATAGCACTCATATAAGGTTTTCAGAATCTTATTTAATATAAGGTATAGAATTAAACAAAGTTTATGTAAATCAGTTCAAACCAATGGACTTCAAAAGAAGAAAATATCATTCATTGTGATTTCTAATCCTCATTTTTTTGCACAGATATCCAAGGATAGGGGTTCAGATGAGGTTTTAGTTTAGAAATGACAACATCTTCATATGGATGCCAGAAGGACTTTGGTGCATATCAATTGCTAGCAAGAATATACTCTTGGCCCTGAGCAGACAACTTGAAATGTCAAGTGTTTCAGGAGTAAAGGGCTGAATATCCACTAAGTCAGAGTCTCCAAATCTCAAGATCCTCAATACGATTGATTTTCATCTCTAGCGCCTCTGCTGAAGAAAATACTGGCTCTAAAGAGCTCCTTGAATTTCTTGAAGTATAAAAGTCCTCTCCAGGTTGAATGTTCTTTTACATTTCTGTGCTTCAAATCTATGGATGTATAGGAATCAAAGTTAAACATGCTGTCACACACACAGTTCAAATTCCACATTTTGCTGCAGACATGGAATGGGCCATCTGATCATGTTGCCTTGTAGTTACCTATGTCACTAGTCACACTCTTAGCGTTAGTACTAACAAAAATGTCAGAGCCATTTTGAAGTTCTCTATGGATTCAGCCTATATCTCTCCCTCACCCCCTTCCTTGTTTATCCACCACCTGATTTGCACTGGTGTAAGCTCTAGTAGATACACTTATACTTCCATTTCCATAAAGGATTTTCCTCCTTTCCTTCTTTCCATTGTCTGAATCTAGTTTGATTTTTACAGTAAGGCTCCAACCTGCTTTTGTTTGCAGAATGAATGACCTTGGAATCTTTTGTTTGGGGAGCATATCACTCTTGCCTTCTAGCTAGTAATCATTGTCATATGATGTAAACTGCATAGGTTACAAATAGAATTAGGAAAGGTGACATGTACCTTTTGATTGAACATTTTCACATTATGGAATCATTGGAAAAGAATTATGAGCCCTCACATGGTATATGTATGTATATATGTATATAATGCATATAATATGCACATATATGTATATAAAATATATAAATATGTGTATGTATACATCTATAAACATAATTTGTAATAGGATTCAGATAGGGTACCACTCCTTCCTCTCCCATTTTGGGGCTGAGTTTCTTCACACTGCAGTATTCGTTTTGATAACCATGCAGAGACAGATGGCATTTTGTCTGCCTTCCAGAACAGAGGAATAGTTTGCCGAGCGATAGCTAGTATAATGAGAAGCCGTGTAAGTTGAAGATGAGGTAAAACCGGAGCATCTGTCAGTCCTTGTGTGCCAGATTGGAGATGCTGCAGACAAACTAATATTTCAACAAAAAGTTGAAGTGAGTATAGATTTGTGACCAAAATGATTGCGTTTGATAACAATGCCATAGCAGATGTCCTAGAGTTCACGCTTGGTTTTTATTACTGCTCTGTGAGTGGTTTTGGAAGCAAGACCTACCGGCACAGCTTGTATGGAACATGTTCGTTATAAAATTTTATTTTACAGAAAACAATGAGATGGAAAATTTGTAGCTAATTTGGTACTTTCCTACTCTGTCATGTTTCTTATTATTTGGAAAAAGATTCTATTCTTGTTTGATTTATGTTGTTCTTTTCTAGCCTAATGAAAGAACATCATGTTAATTTGAAGTGTAGTATGAAAACTTGAGTTGATGTTCATGCTTTAACATTGTTTTTGGTATGCACCTTGGAAAGATACACTTTAACCTATCCAGAGTCTTGTTCATCCATTCTGTATTATGTTTGTTGTTGTTACCCGGGAGAAATTTTTTAAAAATTCCTCTTTGGGAACCCGGATTAGAAAAGAATGAGGAGACTACCTGTGCACTGTGTTGAAATATGTTGTACATGATACATACATGTACAAGATAATTTTATTTGCCAGTTAAAAATTAATTTTTAGAAAAGAAGCAGGAGAACCATGGCTTACCCACTAGTAGTAGTAGTTGATAATTCACTGAGATAGTAATTGTTTTACATTCAGATGATTTAATTTCTTTACATATTGTGAAAAATGCTTTTATAAGTATGCATGATGCTTTTTGAGCTCAGTGTTACATATGACAGTGTTAACACTACTCATTGTATAAAAAAGCCACTGGCTTAGAATCCAGCTCCCCATGATGTGTGTATTATATAAAGGACAGTTACTCTGGGTTTCAGTGGAATAAGAATCAGCTACATAACCTGATTGCCTTACAAAATATCCTTATTGGGAGAAAGCAATTATTCTAAAACGTTGATGAATGCTAATAAAATGTTATATGTGGTAGTCAAAATGTTATAGCATTGAGTTTACATGTAGGAGGATAGTCCAATTACATACATGAATATTTCCTATTAAAGAGGCTGTTAGGGCCATTTCTCTGCTATATCTTGTAAGTGAGTCATACTCCAGGACATGTGTTCCTTCAATACCTATAACTCAATTGCTCTTGGGAAATATATGGTTTCATTTCTGGCACTCCTCTTTTTGCTTTGCTTTGAGGTCTTAACTCGGATTTTTCTATTTCCTAGCAGTTTGCAGTTTTGGCAGTCTTTTGGTTACATTGAAACTAGGAGCATGGTTTTGGATTTGCCTGCATGGGTTGAAGCTGCATTTGTTTTATAGAGTACTGAACCACACTCCCAGTGAGTCTCACTTTGAATTGAAAATGTTATGATATAATAACACATTAGTGTGTTAAAATAGATATGCATGAAATTAAATAAACATGTCTATACTAAATGAAGAGAAAGAACTCATTTGATTTTTCTTACATCTACTTAAAGGCAATCTTGCTAGTCTTCTGTCCTTATATTGCTTGCTTTCTGAATGTTATTTTTTAAAGAAAGTTTTATTATTTTTTAACAGTGAGTTTCATATTTTTTGAAAAACATTGGATTCATTGTAAATCATTAGCAGACATATCTAATGTAACAAATTATATATTTGAGATAGTAGGCTTCTGCAATTTTAAGTTGCTTAATTTTTTGAATATATGTACATTGAATTGTAGAAATATTTGGTATAATTTAAAAATATTTATTTTGAGAGAGAGACAGACAGACAGTGAGGAAGCACTTGCTTCTTTTGGTTCACTCTCCAAATGCCCACAATGGCTGTGATTGAGCTGAGGCTGAAACCTGGAGTGAGGTACTCAGTCCAGGTTTCCCAGGTGGCGAGGACCAAATTATTTGAACCGTCACTGTTGCCTCCCAGGATCTGCATTAGCAGGAAACTGGATTCAGGTGGCTTAAGTGAGCATCAAACCCAAGCACTCTAATGTGGGATGTGAGCTTCTTAACCACTAGACCAAATAGCTGTACCTTTTGCTCTAATTTTAACTGTCATGCCATAGAGAATTGACCTGTGATGCCCATTAATCCTAACAGATCATTTCCTTGCTTTCAAATTTTCAAAGGTCCAGAAGAAACGTGTTTGTATGGCATTCAAGGTCTTTCACACCTGCCCCCTTCCTAGCCGTGACCCTATCTCCCAGCACTCCTCACTACCCTTTTATCACACACCATTCATTGAGCTGCAACCCTCAAAACTGAAGCTATACCAACACTTCCTCATGCTCCCATGCTTTGTCACATGCTGTAGCATCTGAATGAAATGTCATTTCTATTGTCCACGCTTTGTCCTTTCCAGTAATTGTCCTTTTCAGATATTGCATTTATATTCTGGCACTTGTATTTCTTGAAGTTGTCAATTGAGTATACTATATAGATAACTCATGTGAGCTGCTCTACAGATTCAGGGTGAAGATATGCCTATATTTCTCATTTTCCCCATTAACTCCCCAAGTTTCTACCTGCTCATTGTCAGGAAATGCCGTATCTCTATTGATACTTCTCCTCTCATGCCCAACAAATTTCTAGGAACTCCAAGACTTCCCACACTTCAGAGAAGGTAGGCATCCTGTCTTCTCCATCTAAAGAAAGGTGAAACTGGAACCCACTTTCCCTCTTGCTATTGCCAACTAGAGATGATTTAGAAAATTGGCAACATTAAAAGGTTCCAAGATGATTTTTCTTGCACTTCTCACCCTGGGAATGAAGGCAAACATATATTTGATTTTCATGAATCATCCCTCTTTTGTAGAGTTTCAAAAAGGAGGAATTTGAGTGACAACATATCTGTACCTTAATATAAAGAAGACCCTACACTTATATCAGGACTTCATGATAATTCATGCAGTAGAAATATAGCTGATAGGGGCTAGTGCTGTGGTGTAACTGCTGAAGCCTCTGTCTGTTGTGCTAGCATCCCATATGGCTGCCGGTTCAAGTCTGGGCTGCTCCACTTGTGATCTAACTCCATGCTAATGTGTATGGGAAAGCAGTAGAGGATGTCCCAAGTACTTTGGCCCCTGCACCTTTGTAGGAGTCCTGGAGGAAGCTCCTAACACCTGGATTTGGATCATCACTGCCCTGGCTATTGCAACCATTTGGGGAGTGAACCAGTGGATAGAAGGTATCTTTCTCTCTTTCTCTTTCTCTCTCTCTCTCTTTCTCTTTCTCCCTCCCTCCCTCCTTCTCTCCCTCTTTCTGTAACTCAGCCTTTCAAATAAATAAAAAATATAGCAGATAAATTGGCCACTTGTTTTAGACAAATAAATTGAGACTCAGAGAAGTTAAGAAATGTATTTAAGGTCACAAAATAAGCACAGTCATTAATTTGGGACCAGAATACCAACTTATTGAAATAAGCCATTCCCAAAGGGACAAATATCATATGCTCTACCTGATCTTGATAACTAATAGAACACCTAAAAGGAAATCAGTAGAAGTGAAATTGACACTTTGAGAAGCAATGACTTGAACAGCCCTTGTCTTGACTGTCAAGGAACTATTTTTTTTCTTAATGGAGAATAGGACTGGGAATGGGAGAGGGAGGAGGAAGTGGGGTGGGAGTTGGGGTGAGAGGGTGGGTATGGTGGGTAGAATTACTATATTTCTAAAGTTCTACTTATGAAATTTGTACTTATTAAATGAAAGTTTTCTTTGGGAAAAATATGTATATACTTTATGGTTCTCCATTGACCTGAGCAAATTATATAGATCTATGTGACTTGATATTCTATATTGCAAATTTCAAATTTGCATAATTGCCATATATGTTAGTATTATTGTTGGAAATTCCTTGTTTTCCTCCAAATATTAAAACTAATTTATTTCAATTGACTAATAACAAGTATATTAAAGAAAAAATTTAGCATGGAGAAAAGGTATGAAAAGCCACACTCATTATAAGGAACATTTTCAACCTACACAATGTCAGCAGCATAAAAATTTTTCTTCTAAATATTTATTTGAAATGTTCATCAAAGCAACAGAACCTCTTCTACTGCTACCTATGAATCATTCTTAAGGCTCAGGGGTTGTAAGAGATGATATGGGACAGGGTTAGCTCTCACTTGTGGTACCATCTTTCTACACAGTCCAGAGTTACTTCAACCACTCACCATCCCTGAGATGATGATCTGCTACCTATTTTGTTGTAAACTCTCTGTCCATTACAGGAGTCTTCTGAATACTGAAGCATTTGCCTTAAGTTACTTTGAGGAAAGAACTGATAAGATCCTGCCAAATTACTGTTTTTACAAACTTTGTTATTCTCAATGGGCTTAATTTTTGAACGAATAGACTAATTTTGACAAAGAAAGTTTTAAATTATGTATTTCAGTCTTGAAGTCAGTTGATGCTTCCTTTATCCATTTGCCAAACCCACCCTGGTCTTGCATAAGCAATTACTGCAGGATCAGAGTGTAGCATTGTGTACAGGATTCAGTTATCAGATAAAATGAAGCTGTACTTTTTCCTGGGTCATATTTGTATCTAAGTCATTTGTTTATCTAATAAGCAATAATGACTGAGCCTTGACCCTGATAGAGTAAACATTCCATATGATTTGTACTCTTCCCATCCTTGATGCATCTTCTCCCACAAATTTTGCTCTGATTTGTTATTATAAATTAGCACATTTTAATTACTTAATAAACAGCATAACAGCAACAGTCAATCTAAAAAAAAGAGTTAGTAAAATCCTGATATGCAATTGTCCACATGGACATAGAATAGTCATCATGGTTCCTCGTAACACACATTTGAGCAGATGTAGTAGCAAAACTGTTTTTCTGTCTTGGGCTAATATGGTCAATTAAAGTGGCAAAGAAGAAAATTTATTATTTGATTTTTTGTTAGAGATTTTTATTTATTTATTTGAAACTTGGAGTTACACAGAGAGAGAAGTAGAGGCAGCGAGAGAGAGTGAGAGAGAGAGAGAGGTCTTCCATCCACTGGTTCACTCCCCAGATGGCCTCAACGGTCGGAGCTGCGCTAATCCGAAGCCAGGAGCTAGGAGCCAGGAGCCAGGAGCCAGGAGCCAGGAGCCAGGAGCCAGGAGCCAGGAGCTAGGAGCTTCCCCGAGTCTTCCCACGTGGGTTCAGGGGCCCAAGGATTTAGATCATCTTCCACTGTTTTCCCAGGTCACAGCAGAAAGCTGCACGGGAAGTGGAGCAGCCGCGACTCAAACCAGCATCTCTATGGGATACCAGCACTGCAGGCGGCCACTTTACCTGCTATGCCACAGCGTCGGCCCCAGTTATTTGATCTTAATATGAAAACTCATACAGGAGAAAGAACCTTGGCCTAAAAGGGTCTAAACTCTTTCTTTCCCACCTCCATAATGAGCTCTGTGGTCAGGGTTCAACTTTGTGTACTGGTCAAGTGGCATATCCATTTCAAGGAGTTCAAAACAGGGAGTCCCTGATTAATGAACCTAAAGTCAGCCAGGAGCTATAGAGCCAGAATAAATGAGATCCAATGTGATATGTTATATTATCAGCTTTACTTCTTTCAAGAAATATTTTGATTTCTCTTTTGATTTCTTCAATGACCCATTGTTAATTCAGGAGCATGTGTTCAGTCTCCATATGTTTTCATATATTCTAGAGATTCCTGAGTTGCTGATTTCCAGCTTCATTGCATTGTGGTCTGAGAAGACTCATGGTATGATTTTGATTTTTTTGAATTTGCTGAGACTTGCTTTATGACTTAGTATGTGGTCAATCCTAGGGAAGGTTCCATGCACAGGTAAGAAAAATGTGTATTCTTCAACTGTAGGATGAAAAGTTCTGTAGATATTTATTAGGACCATTTGATCTATCGTGTCAATTAACTCTGTTGTTTCCTTGCTGATTTTCTGTCTGGCTGATCTGTCCATTGCTGAAAGTGGAGTATTAAATTCCCCATTACTATTGTATTTGTGCCTACATCTCCCTTTAGATCCCTTAACATTTCTTTTAAATAGTCATGTGCCCTGTAATATGTTTATAATAATAACATCTTCTTGTTGAATTGATCCCTTAATCATTGCATAGCGCTCTTGTTTGTCTCTTTTAATAGTTTTTCTGTTAAATTCTATTTTGTTTGATATTAGGATGGCTATACCATCTCTATTTTAGTTTCTGTTAGCATGGAATAAATTTTTCCATCCTTTCACTTTCAGTCTGCATGCATCTTTCCTGGTGATGTGTGTTTCTTGTAGGGAGCAAATAGATGGGTTTTGTTTCTTAATCCATTCAGCTAGTCTATGTCTTTTTTTTTTTTTTTTGACAGGCAGAGTGGACAGTGAGAGGGAGAGACAGAGAGAAAGGTCTTCCTTTGCCGTTGGTTCACCCTCCAATGGCCGCCGCGGCCGGCTCGCTGCGGCCGGCGCACCGCGCTGATCCGATGGCAGGAGCCAGGAGCCAGGTGCTTTTCCTGGTCTCCCATGGGGTGCAGGGCCCAAGCACCTGGGCCACTGCACTCCTCCACTGCACACCTCCACTGCACTCCCTGGCCACAGCAGAGGGCTGGCCTGGAAGAGGGGCAACCGGGACAGAATCCGGCGCCCCGACCGGGACTAGAACCCGGTGTGCCAGCGCCGCTAGGCAGAGGATTAGCCTAGTGAGCCGCGGCGCTGGCCCTAGTCTATGTCTTTTAACTGGAGAGTAAAGGCCATTTACTTTCAAGGTCACTGTTAATAAGTTTTGACTTGGCCCTGCCCTTTTTCCATAAATATTCCTGTTTTTTACTTTGGATTTCCTTTGCACTTTTCCTGGGAGATTTCTTTTCTTTCTTCCTTACAGATGACTATGTTTCTGTGTTTCTGTGTGCAGCACATCCTTAAGTATCTTCTGCAGGGCTGGATGTGTGGTGACAAATTCTTTCAGTTTCTGTTTGTCATGGAAGGTTTTTATTTCACCTTCATTCATAAATGAGCACTTTTCAGGGTATAGTATTTTACACTGACAGTTTTTTTTTTCTCTTGAGACTTGGAATATATCTTGCCATTCTCTCCTAGCCTATAGGATTTCTGATGAGAATTCTGCTGTGAGCCTAATTGGAGATCCTCCAAAAGTAATCTGTCATTTCTCTCATGCACATTGTAGAATCTTTTCTTTATGTTTTATTGCAGAGTATTTGATTTCAGTGTATCATGGTGAAGATCTTTTCTGGTCATGTCTACTAGGAGTTCTGTATGCTTCCTGTTCTTTGATGTTCCTTTCTTGCTACAAATTTGGGAAATTTTCTGTTATTATTTCACTAAAAAGGCTTTCTAATCCTTTCTCTCTTTCCATGCCTTTAGGAACTCATAGAATCTGTATTTTGTGTCATTTGATAGTATCCTGTAGATTCCCAACAGTGTTTTTTTGTTTTTCTAATTTCTTCTTCTTCTGTTTGGTCTGACTGTATAATTTCCTGTGCTTTGTATTCTAAGTCAGATATTCTTTCTTCTGTCTTCTAAGTCAGATATTCTCGGATTGGCCAGGGAGCTCTGTTCAGTGCTTCAGTGTGAAGGGCATGTCTAAGGTGACATACTCAGATTGGGGCATAGTAAATCTCTCTCTCTTTTTTTTTTATCAGGTGAGAGGTTTCTTCTTGTCTTTTGGCATAGACTCAGCTAAGCTCTTCTCCTTAAAGAGACAAGTGCCTATGTGCTAGCCCCAGTGGGTATATTATTTGCTCTGCCACAAGGACCACACCAGGGATCTGTGCAGTCCTCAGTATAAACTCAGATTCCCCAGCAATGTCCCTCACCAAGTCACCAGGGAGTGCTGATGGCGTGGAGCCTGCCACGGTGGTTGCTCAATGTCCCAGCCACACCCTGCAGCCTCAGTGTTTTCATAGTCCCAGCACAAAAGCCTCACACTGTCACAAGCACCCAGTCCCCTGTCTATTCTCCCCACCAGACTCAGGAGTCTCCACTTGGCTGGTTGCTGGGTGCAGACATGAGCTGGCACAGCTGTTATGTATGTTCAAATTGATGCCTGCTCTCTGTCAGCTTGTGACAGGACACCTTTGCAGGATGATTAGAGAGAGAAAAAACGTGGCCTCCTTTATTTTTTCTCCTCTAGTTTGGTGGGTACACTATACCTCATGGGGCTCCAAGCCATATTTCCTCTAGGCTCTTCCTGTGGTTTTTTTGCCAGTGGCTTGGGCTGTTGCAGTCTGGTTTCACCTCACCAACAATGTTGGTGCATAGGCTCTTGGCTGCTGGGGTCCTATGTTGTGTGTGTCCTCGCCCTCCATGTAGGTCCACTGTGTTCCACCAATTTACGTAGAGTTTTCCCTGCTGTTTTCTACCTAACTTTTCCCTGAGACTGCACTCTTTCCACTTTTTTTAAACTATCTTCTAGACTGGAGGAGTAAGCGCCCTCCCTACTCAACCATCTTAATCCACTGTATATATATTTTAAATGGTATAAATGGTATCATAGTGTATATTTTATTCTGTTATCAGCTATCATCAAAAACACTAAAAAATGATTATAGGCATATTCATATTTCCATGTAACATAAAATCAGCAGAATTTTATTGGCTGCATGATAGTCCAAGGTGTAGCTATTTAACATGTTTTCTATTGAGGTATAAATATTCTTATGAATACTGTTTCTTGTGTGTGTGTTTTGATTCTCTTTAGAGTTGCCCATGGATGAATCTGATAAATGAGCAGTTGTTTCTCACTGCAGTTTCTATCATTACCCTTAGCTTACTGTCATTTGCTTTTGTTATTTTATAAAATGTCTTCTACCATTTTCTCTAGCCTCCTTTTTTAAAAATTTTGTTTTGTTGGATCTTACTGTAGATGGGATATGTTCTTTTCCCTTATATGTGGCCTAAAATACCTTCTTCAGTTTGTTATCTATCTTCAACCTTTGAGAGGGTGGGAAAGAGTGCTTACATCTGATAGTTCATTCCTTAAATGCTGGCAACAGTCATGGTTGGGCCCAGGGATAGATCTGGGAGCCGGAAACAAAATCCTGATCTTCTGCATGGGTGGTAAGAACCCAATTACTTGAGCTATCACCACTGCCTCTCAGGATCTGCACTAGCAAGATTATTTTTTTAAAGATTTATTTTATTTATTTGAAAGACAAAGTTACAGAGAGAAGGAGATAGAGAGAGAGAGGTTTTCCATCTGCTGGTTCACTCCCCAGATGGCCACATTGGCCAGAACTGCGCTGATCTGAAGCCGGGAGCTGTGGAGGAATAAGAAGGCCATGCCAAGATGGTGCTGGCAAGCGAGCATCAGTTACTCAGGAATGGCTTCAGAAACCACCTGGCAAAGGAGCTTGCCTGGCAACAGAAAGTGATTGGTTAGGGCATAAACCACCCCTTGACTGGATTGGCTGCCTTGGCTATATAAGCTTCTGTACCAACTGAAACAAACGAGTCTGCAGGCTGCTCACCTCTAGCCCTCTTTCACCCGACTCCTGGTGTCTGTGTGGTGATTCCATGCCCCTTGCCCCCACCACACCCCTCCTCTCAGAATGAATCCACTGCAACATCTGGTGCCCAACGTGACTGAGAGATAGTGTGTTGGACTTGGTGAGGTCCCCACTTGATTTTGGCAAGAAAGCCCCTCTGTGTTTTGTGTGCTGTTTGGTTCTGTGAGGGTGAGCACAGAACCCCCTCCTATTCCCCTTTCCTTGTCCTTGTCCTCAGTCAAAGTGACCCCAGGTTAGGCACACACCACCCAGAAGCATAACACCGCTTCTCTGCTCCTCCTTTTACTTTCGGTTCACCTGGCGAATTCACATAAGGGACTGATCATCCCAGAATTCAGAACCAAGTCATCTTCCCTCATTTGAGAGAGGTGATGTTTCAGAGACACCATGTGGGCATACGGCCTTGACCTAATGAATCAAGGAAGTCCCCCACTAAGCACAGGACATACTTACGATCTGATACACCACTATCTGTTTGTCTAACATAGGGAAACCACCTGCATAATGCCATCAGCCGCTGAGGTGCTAATAATTTGTTTTGTTATGGCAGCAGTGCTGTGGGTGTCTTTCCTTTGGCTAGAGTTGGCGAGGCACACCACTCTTAAGTGCTCCAACATGGGAAAGATATACCCCTCTCAGAAGCCCACACAGATTACCAAACAAAACAAATCTGTGAGGACACTGCCTCACAGGCAACAGTTGATGACCTGGGGAGAGAGAGCTCTGACAGTGAAAGTGACATGACAGCAGACAATGCAGCAATGCCTAGTCAGCCACCCACCAAATACCTGTGGGATGAACTTAGATGACCTCGAGGCGATAACCCATGCAAGGTCATCCCATCTGCACCAAGTGAGGATCCCCACATTTGTGGCAGTCCCTGGGCACCCCAGGCTCTCAGGGCAGCTGCTAGAACCCATCCCACCTGCATGTTTGCCATTAATCTTGGAGTGGACACAGAATTCAGGCCCTGGATTCCAATGCCCATAAAAAGGCTTCTGCTAACCAAGGGCCAAGGATATGCTTGTGTCTTTCCAGAGAATGCGGGACAGCCTATTTGGGTACCAGCCAGAAACATCAAGCCTGCAACTGACAGTCAACCAGAACCAGCTGAACAAGACTGAGAGTCTGCCTTGTTAGTGGATGCACCTTCTACCAATTGTCAAACTGCTTCCCTATCATCCTACCCTGAAGAACTGCCCATAGCCATATCCACTATTGCTTTATACCCCACTAGCTCAGGTCAGCCACTTGAACGGCCCACAGCCTGCATGCAGTCACACCATTCCTAATTCCTAATTGTTGCTCATTCCTACCCCATCTGAGCAAGCATGCCTGTGGTCTCCCATCTTGAGGGCTGGTTAGTCAATGATGGGTAAGATCCCCTGGGGGACAACCTAAGGCACAGCCACATACGGAGATTACATGGAAATGGGGTCAACAACGGTATGGCCAAGAACCATGTCTCCTGTTGCTCAAAAATTAAAAAAAGGGGGAAATGTGGTGGAATGAGAAGGCCATGCCAAGATGGCCACTGGTAAGTGAGCATCAGTTACTCAGGAATGGCTTCAGAAACCACCTGGCAACGGAGCCTGCCTGGCAACAGGCTGTGATTCGTGAGGGCATAAACCGCCCCTTGACCAGAGTGGCTGCCTCGGCTATATAAGCTGCTGTACCAACTGAAATAAATGAGCCTGTGAGCTGCTCACCTCTAGCATGCTTTCACCTGACTCCTGGTGTCTGTGCCTCTTGCCCCCACTGTGCTCCTCCTCTCAGAACAAATCCACTGCAACAAGGAGCCAAGAGCTTCTTCTGGGTATTCCACGAAGGTGCAGGGGCCCAAGGACCTGGGCCATCTCTTACTGCTGTCCCAGGCCACAGCAGAGGGCTGGATTGGAAGAGGAGCAGCTGGGACTAGAACCAGTGCCCAAATGGGATGCCAGCGCTTCAGGCCAGGGCGTTAACCCACTGTGCCACAGCACCAACCCACTAGCAGGATTCTAGTGTCAGGAACTAAAGATGAGTATTTAACCCAAGTACTCTGATATGGAATGTGGAAATCTTAATTGGTGTCTTAAGTGCTAGGCCAAGTGTCAATAATTAATTTTATATAGACTTTTTGTAGAAAAAAATTTTTAGAGTTTAAAGCTATGATTTCCAATTCTTATGACATGTTAAACATTTCTCACCCCAAGATTGAAAAGAAATTCAAGTAAATTATTTTTTGTGGGATTTTTAAATTATTGTATCTTTGATCTACCTGACTCAGATTTTGGCAAAAAGATCCAGTTATAATTTAATCTATCAATGTAGCTTTGGATTTCATACCATATGCAAGCTTTCAGGTTAGTAGGGGCTACTTTTTAAAATTTTTTATTTTCCCCCAAATTGCTCTCTTTTGGAAAAATAACATATATCAAATAATATTTACTCTTTTCCTATGTCATATATTAATTATCACATATATTATTTTCTACTTACAGAATGTGCAAAATGAAATATTCATATTTAATTTAAGAAGCTTTGACATGTAGTGGAAATAGCACAACTTTGATAGTAGACCCATATAGGTGTGTTAAATCACCTTGAGTAGAGCTTATCTTTTTTGAGTGTCTACTCTTTGCTAAGTACTTTATATACAGCTCTATCATTTCCAAGCTATCTGACATTTGGATAAACATTTAACTTCTCTTCTCTATTCTTCATTTGTGAGAGTTTAACTGTATATTTACTCCCCAGGGTTTTTGTGGTCCTCAAATGAAACAATTTAAGTCTTTGAGCAATAGTACAGTTCCATAAAAATGATCACATAGGATGAAACCATGCAAAATGATCCCATTGATTAGATTAATGAGACAAATTACAATTGTTCTGTGACCTTTAAAAATTTTGGCAAAATGTCATAAACTGTTTTACTGTCAGCTATGATTGTATAGGGAAATTAAATACATTGTAATACTAATATTTATTTAGTATTCTATAATTTAAAACTTTAGAAGTTAAAGCATTTTATTTTTATTAAAAATGAATCAAGGGAAATTTGAATAGTGTTGGCCTTCTTGTATAACCATTATATGTACAATTTGGACATGCTCAATTGGACTTGCCCCAAATGGTGGAGTCAGAAATGTGCCAGGGGATTCCAATACAATCCCATCAACATGGCATGTACCAATGCCATCTCACTAGTCCAAGTGATCAATTTCCATTCACAATTGATCATAATGATAGGTCTAAGAGTCAAAGGGATCACACACACAAGACTAGTGTCTGTGAATACTAACTGAAAGAATTAAAAAGGAGAGAACTATCCAACATGGGAAGTGGGATACACAGCAGACTCATAGAATGGCAGATATCCTAAAGAGCACTCTGGCCTCAGAATCAGCCCTTAAGGCATTCGAATCTGGCTGAAGAGCCCATGAGAGTATTTTAGGCCTGGAGGCCAAGACACCCTGGCAAAAAAAAAAAAAAAAAAAAAAAAAAAAAAAAGAAACCAAAAACCAAAAACCTAAATGAAAGATCTCTGTGAGTGAGATTCCAGTAGAAAGAACGGGGCCATCAAAGAAGGAGGTACCTTTATCCGAAGGGAGGAGAAAACTTCTACTTTGACTATGACCTTGTCTGAATAAGATTGAAGTCGGCAAACTCAAAAGGCTTCCATAGCCTTGGCAACTCATGACTAGAGCCTAGGGAGATTACTGACGCCATAAACAAGAGTGTCAAATTGTTAAGTCAACAACAGGAGTCACTGTGTACTTACTCCTCATGTGGGATCTCTGTCCTTAATGTGTTTTCCAATGTGAGTTAATGCTATCACTAGTAATGAAACAGTATTTTACATTTTATGTTCTGTGTGGGTGCAAACTGATGAAATCTTTACTTAATATATACTAAATTGACCTTCTGTATATAAAGATAATTGAAAATGAATCTTAATGCAAATGGAATGGGAGAGGGAGCAGGAGATGGGAGGGGTGCAAGTGGGAGGGAAATTATGGGGGGGGAAGCCATTGTAATCCATCAATTGTACTTTGGAAATTTATATTTCCTAAATAAAATTAAAAAAAATATATATGTTATAGAGCATCTTTTGTGCCTTGGTGAGTTTTCATATTGCTTTTCATGTTTGTATCAGCTTCTAATATTTTATCTTTTGCACTTTCAATTTTGTGAAATATCTCAAAGAATCTCTTTATTGCAAAGATTTTTGCCTGTGTTACCTCCTTTGGAAACTTATATTTTTGTCTTACACTACTTTCCTAATTTTTGTTGATTAGCTCACCTTAACTAAGTTCCTCTGACTTCATATATAACTAGGATCAGTGTCAACAGTACCATATACAAATACAAGTTTCCTTTCTATAAATCTGTTTATGTTTGATTCAGATTTCACTTCCAGCATTAACACTTATTCTTTCTTTTTTTTCAAAAAGATTTATTTATATATTTGAAAGGTAGAGATACAGAGAGGCAGAGAGAGAGAGAGAGAGAGAGAGAGAGAGAGAAATTCTTCTATCTGCTGATTCCCTCCCAAGATGGCCACAATGGCAGGAGCTGGGAAATCCAAAGCCAGGAGCCAAGAGCTTCTTCTGGGTCTCCCACGTGGGTGCCGGAGTCCAAGCACTGGGGCCATATTTTATTGCCTTCCCAGGCCATAGCAGAGAGCTGGAGCAGAAGTGGAGCAGCCAGGAATCAAACTTGTACCTGTATGGGATGCCTGCACTGCAGGTGGCGGCTTTACCCGCTATGCCACAGTACTGGCCTCACACTTATTCTTTCTTTGCTACACTTTGTCTTTGTGGGTCAATTCCCTGTTTCAATTATCCATTTTTTGTAGAATGTTCCATGGAGTCATCACTGAGAGACAAGGAGGCAACATAACTGCATATATTATTGCATGTGCCAGAACTGAATAACAATTGCTCAGTGATGAACTTACAGACTTTGAAAGAAGTGATGGAATTGATCATGAATCATGAGTTGTGTCTGTCATTATATAGTACATTTGTGGATTGAAGAGCCAGCCTTGAAGTCTGTGGCTTATGCAGTTACAGTTAATCTACTGTGATAAGTGAAATTTGTACTTTGCAGTTGGGGGATTGGTGTTACTTAGATTGTGGTAACTGAAATTCACGCATATTCAAATTAAGTGAGGTGAGGACTGCCTGTAAGTGCATTCAATTGTGGTTGACACATAGTAGGTGCTCATAAAAGGTAAGCTCCCTTTTATTTTCTTTTATATAGACTTAAATAGGCCTACATAATCTTTTTTTTAAAGATTTATTTATTTATTTGAAAATCAGAGTTACACAGAGAGAGGAGAGGCAGAGAGAGAGAGAGAGGTCTTCCATTGATGGTTCACTCCCCAGTTGGCCCGCAATGGCAGGAGCTGTGCCTATCTGAAGCCAGGAGCCTGGAGCTTCTTCCAGGTCTCCCAAGTGGGTGCAGGGACCCAAGGACTTGGGCCATCTTCTGCTGCTTTCCCAGGCCATAGCAGAGAGCTGGATTGGAAGAGGAGCAGCCGGGACTAGAGCCGGCACCCATATGGAATGCTGGCTCTTCAGGCCAGGGCTTTAACTCATTGTACCACAGTGTCAGCCCCCGGCCTACATAATCTTTACTGTTGATTGAATTCATCACTGACCCCTTCAGTTTCTACTAACCTTTCCATATCCTCTCTTACCTTTATGGTATTCTGCCCGCATTTGGGCCATTAGTTATACCTATAATCCTTTCAGGATGCTTTTTGACTCTGCATGATGATGACTTTTGACATAAAAAATCTGTTGGACTTCTTATATAACGTTTCCAACCATTATTCATAAATGTATGAGTTTTTTTTTAATCAAAATTTTTTTTTTGACAGGCAGAGTTAGACAGTGAGAGAGAGAGACAGAGAGAAATGTCTTCCTTCTGTTGGTTCACCCCCCAAATGGCCGCTATGGCCAGAGTTGTGCCAATCCGAAGCCAGGAGCCAGGTGCTTCCTCCTGGTCTCCCATGTGGGTACAGGGCCCAAGCACTTGAGCCATCCTTCACTGCCTTCCCTTCATAAATGCATGAGTTTTAAAAGTGAATGTTCTCCCTCAAAAAGTACATGTTCCTGAACTACTTAGGTGTTGTTAACAGAACACGTGTGTCTTAAAAATGGGAACAGGCCTAGGTATGTGACCACATAGAAAGTTCATTCTAAATATTTTAAAATATTAGTTATAACTATATTGGATTTTAATTGTTTATTACCTCTAAAAAATCAGGATTTTGGACTTATTTTACAATGTGGAAATACATTGTTCTTTCTTTTCACTAGCACTTAGTATGATCACACCATGTTGGAGTACAATTTCTTACCTTGTAGGCCTTCATTTAGTATGCGAAATGACTCAGAAATGCCAATTTTAGAAATGTCAACTTCAGATAATAGTTTATCCTCCACAGAAAGGTAGACCACCATTTTGTCGTTCTTTAGCAGAAGCCAATTGCTGTTAAGTTGAACTTGCTAGAAACAATAGTAGTTCTCTGGCATGATGACTTTCATGGCCATCTGTTAGGGTGGCACTGTGCCCACCCATAGGGTGGTATGCCAGTTTCAACAGGGCACAGGTGCCAGCCAAACATAGGTTTAGAAGGATAGCCTGCAAGAACTCAGCAAGGAGATCCTCCAAGTGGTTTGTGATGCCAAATTAGACCCACATGCTTCATTCCAAGGGATCACATCTGTTGATGCTTGTGGGCATTATATTGTCAATTAAGGCTTTTTCCTGTTTCCTTATCCATTCCAATTCTGGACTGCGAATATTAAAAATCAGGAGTAAAACTAGTCCTTGGCCAGAAAAATAATCAGTATTTTCTATGTTATTCCATGATTTCTGTCTTCTGCAGTCTCAAACTTTATTCCTAATTATGTGAAAATTGAAAGACACATGACATTAGTTGATGAGGCTCTTTATTAAAGATAACATTTAGGAAACAACCAATGAACTCTGTATCTGATTATCAACACTATTTTAATTATTTGTCCACCAGAAAGAAAGATTGTGATCCTAGTTAAACACGTGTCTCATATACTGTGTGTTATTTCTTTATTGAGGGATTATTTCAACCAAAGTTTAGACAGATCACAAGTCTTTCATTATCCAATGTTCTCTTTGAGGTCTGGTTTGCGGATTGTGGTGTTAATCCAGCAAAGTGTTATTAGGACTTTGTGTGTTTCAAACTACATCACAGGTTACACACATGAAGCCTGAGGTAAATCCAGTTGTCTACGCTATAAAGGATGAGAAAAAGAATTTGAAATGAATTTTGGATATTTTGGAGCAGAGGCAGGCTGAGGTTTGAGATAGTTCTTTCAGTATAGAGATCATAGTACTACTGTATTTTTAATTCTGGGGTGACACTTAAAAGTTTACATCATCTACTTTCTTTTTTTTAAAGCTTTTTTATTTATTTTTATTTTTAAAATTGTATTTAAAGTATACAAATTTTTCTGCATTTCCTTTATACAGATTCAGGAACATAGCGATTTTTTCCCAATCTACCCTCCCTCTGGCCCTCACTCTCACCCTTCTTCCTTCTCCCTCTTTTATTGCCATTCTTATATTTTGAAAGATTTATTTATTTATTTAAAAGGCAGAGTTACAGAGAGGGAGGAGAGGGAGAGGCAGAGAGAGAGAGAGAGAGAGAGGCAGAGAGAGAGAGAGAGAGAGGCAGAGAGAGAGAGATGGCCGCAATGGCTGGAGCTGTGCCAGTCCTAAGCCAGGAGCTTCCTTTGGGTCTGCCATATGGGTGCAGGGGCCCCAGAACTTAAGCCAGCCTCCTCTGCTTTCCCAGGCCCTAGTGGAGAGCTGGATCAGAAATGGAGCAACCAGGACCGGAACCAGCACCCACATGGGATACTAGCACTGCAGGTGGCGGTTTTACCCATTACGCCACAGACTGGCCCCTCCATTCTAATTTTTTACAAAGATCTATTTTCAACTAACTTTATACTCATAAGATTAACCATACATTAAGTAAAGAGTTGAACAACTAGTATCAGGAAAAAGAAAAAAAAAACATTGTTCATCAACAGTCAAGACAAGGGCTGTTCAAAATCATAGCATCTAAAAGTGTCAATTTCACTCCTATAGATTACCTTTTAGGTGCTCTATTAGTTACCCCAGATCATTATCTACTTTCATCTTTGCCAAATATTTATGTACCCACATTATATGTAAATTCATGTAATGATACCATAGCTTGTTATGTTAAAGAATCTAGAGGATTTTGGAATAAATACCTGACATTTTATGGTTGCCAGTTTAACATGGCAGTTTCACTCTTTCACCATTTCCCTTGGTAACACTATCAGAAGCAGAAGTCATAATTAGACACTCTTTTTCCATCTTAGTATGATATTTTCTCATAGTACTGAACTCACAATCTGTTAATACTAATCATGGGGAAGATTAGACGAAACCAAAGCAGGATACATCTCACAGAGCGCTAGAAATTATAACTTGGAAATAGCATAAAAGGATGTGGGGAAAAGAGAGAGAGTACAATGGTAAGAACACAAGTTTTGAAGCCACAGAGAGCTGGTTTTAATGCTGGCTCTACTGCCATCTCCTATGAGTTCTATTAGTTACTACTACCAGCTGTGTGATCTTGGGCAAACTATAGAAACTCTGGTCCACAATTTTCTCATATGTAAGATAAGTACAATAATACATGTAAAATGTAACTGGCACATGGTAAGCACTCAACAAATGGAAGTTATAGGGCTACTAATAGGACGTAGAGCCAAGGAAAGGAAGGCGTGACCAAGGAATGATTTTATTTTGTCAGCACAGAGCCTTAGAGGGCCCACTGGGTGCTTTCTCAGAATTAGTTTGGAGATCTAGTGTTGATTTCCTATCATACTGCCCACAGTAGCTTCCCTAAGTGCCCATTATTCTTTCCTATCTTCTAATTCCATCATAATGCCCCTCATCATGCACAGCTGATCATCTTCCCCCTCTGCATAATTAGCTTCTCTGATTTTGTATTATGAGATATTTAGCATATAGAAATGAATACATAAGCATGTGCATATACAAGTATAATTTTTAACATTTATTTAATAAATATAAATGTCCAAAGTACAGCTTTTGGATTACAGTAGCTTCCCCCCATAACTTCCCTCCCATCCACAACCCTCCCATCTCCCGCTCCCTCTCCCATTCCATTTGCATCAAGATTCATTTTCAATTATCTTTATATACAGAAGATCAAAAGATCAATTTAGTATAAATTAAGTAAAGCTTTCAACAGTTTGCACCCACACAGAAACACAAATTGTAAAGTACTGTTTGAGTCCTAGTTATAGCATTAATTTACATTGTACATCACATTAAGGACAGAGATACTACACGGGAAGTGATTGTACAGTGACTCCTGTTGTTGATTTAACAATTGACACTCTTGTTTATGGCGTCGGTAATCACCCAAGGCTTTGGTCATGGGTTGCCAAGGCTATGGGAGCCTCTTGAGTTCGCCAACTCCTATCTTATTTAGACAAGGTCATAGTCATAGTCAAAGTGGAAGTTCTCTCCTCCCTTCAGAGAAAGGTACCTCCTTCTTTGATGGCCTGCTTTTTCCCCTGGGATCTCACTCACAGAGATCTTCCATTTAGGTTTAGGTGTTTTTTTTTTTTTTTGCCAGAGTGTCTTGGCTGGCTTTCCATGCCTATAATAATCTCATGGGCTTTTCAGCTGGACCCGAATGCCTTAAGGGCTGATTCTGAGGCCAGAGTGCTCTTTAGGATATCTGCCATTCTATGAATCTGCCGTGTATCCCGCTTCCCATGTTGGAACATTCTCTCCTTTTTAATTCTTTCAGTTAGTATTTGCAGACCCTTGTCTTGTTTGTGTGATCCCTTTGACTATTAGAGCTATCAGTGTGATCAATTGTGAACTGAAACTGATCACTTGGACTAGTGAGATGGCATCGGTACATGCCAGCTTGATGGGATTGAATTGGAATCCCCTGGCACATTTCTAACTACGATTTGGGGCAAGTCCGATTGAGCATGTCCCAAACTGTACATCTCCTCCCTCTCTTATTCCCACTCTTATATTTAACAGAGATCATTTTTCAGTTAAATTTAAACACCTAAGAATAATTGTGTGTTAATTACAGAGTTCAACCAATAGTATTAAGTAGAACAAAATAAATACTAAAAGGGATAAAGTATTAAGTTGTTCATCAACAGTCAGGGCAAGGGCTGATCAAGTCACCGTTTCTCATAGTGTCCATTTCACTTCAACAGGTTTTCTTTTTGGTGCTCGGTTAGTTGTCACCGATCGGGGACAACATGATATTTGCCACTTTGGGACTGGCTTATTTCACTCAGCATGATGTTTTCCAGATTCCTCCATTTTGTTGCAAATGACCGGATTTCATTGTCTTTTACTGCTGTATACCTCACCCCAGTTTGAATGGCTCACATACAGAAATCTACCAACAACAGATGCTGGTAAGGATGTGGGTGAAAATGGACACTAACCCACTGCTCGTGGGTGTGCAAACTGGTAAAGCCACTATGGAAGTCAGTCTGGAGATTCCTCAGAAACCTGAATATAACCCAACCATACAACCCAGCCATCCCTCTCCTTGGAATGTACCCAAAGGAAATTAAATTGGCAAATAAAAAAGCTGTCTGCACCTTAATGTTTATTGCAGCTCAATTCACAATAGCTAAGACCTGGAATCAACCTAAATGCCCATCAATAGTAGACTGGATAAAGAAATTATGGGGTATGTACGCTATAGAATGCAAGTATAAATTTTATAGAGAGTACAAGGAATATTGTGATGAACACACATATATCCACCCTGAAGCTTAAGAAACAGATACTATTCACCCTGAAGCTTAAGAAACAAATATTACACATACTAGTGAGATTTCCTGTGTGCCGACTCCATCCTCATTATTTCTCCTCCATCTCCACAAGGGCAAACACTAGTCTGGATTTTCTTTTTATCATTTTCATTCCTTTCTGTTATAATTTTGTCTATGTGTTAATACTTAATATAATCACAATGGTTTTGAGCACTCTAGGAATTTTGTCATCTTGCCCGTTTTTACTTCTGCAAGTTGCTTTTATTAATTAACACTATATTTGTGCAATTCATCCATGTTGATGCATGTAGTTAGTTATCTATGCCTATAGAAATTGTTTCATCGAATGAATATAACATTATTTATTCATTCTTCTTGATGATCATTTGTAATATTTCTCACATTTTAGCTGCTAATGAATATTCTTAAATATATCTCTTCACATGTATAAGCAAGAGCTTATTTAGACATATAGTCAGGAGATAAATTTATGAGATTTAGAGTATATTTATCTTCAACATAGTTATTAATATGAAGAGAAGAGATTTCATGCGTTTCTTAGATATACTTCTATGAAGATAACCATACTTCCCTCTTTCTCTTACTTTTCTACCTCAATCCCTCTCCTTCCTCTCTTTTTTACCTTTAATTTTTGAAATAACATAATTTCAATTTACTTTATAATCACAGAGTTAGTTCACCACTAGTCATAATGTTCAACAAGTAAAAAGTAGAAAGACCATTCTTCCACAGGGGTATAGTCAAGGGCTAAAAATAATAATCAAATCATAAGATGTAAGCTATCAGTTTCATCTTACACTTTTTTTGTATTCTAAGTCTACATCAATTAATACTACATCAAGCACTAAAAATTCTTGCTTCAAAACCTTGCCAAATCTTGTCAAACTTTAAACTTTTTGCCACTTTGGTGGTTTAAAACTGTATTTTTATTGGATTTATTTGCACTTTCTTTTTAACAAATGAGGGTAGGCATTCATTCTTGTTTATTATTCTGTGAAATTCCTGTTAATCTTTTTGCCTATTTTTCTATTGGCTAGCTTGAGTTGATGCACTTTATGTATTTTTGCCTTAAATTTGATTTTATCTGCTATTGATGAGCAATTTCAGTATTCTCTGAGGTAGCATTAGCATGATATAATTTTAACCCTTCTGTTACTTTCAATTTTTATTACCTTATGTTTCAGTCATTGAATTTTTTTTCCATTCTCTGTTGGCATCTAGCATTGGCATTTCTCAGGCTTGTTTTAAGGTTTTCCATTTGTTTTATGATGTCTTTAGGTATATATTGATCTTATTTTCTTCCTATTTAGGAATTTGTAATTCTAGAATCTGTAAAGCATATTTAGCTAGTTCTTCAGCCACTATTTCTTGAGATATTTCCTCTCTTGCATTCTCTCCAGCTTTTTCCTCTGAAAGTCCAGCTAGATTTATGCCAAACAATCACACATTATATTTCATATTTTAAATTTCTCTGTGTCCCAATCTGGGTAATTTCTTCAGGTTATTTCTTTAGTTCATCATTCTTCAGCTATATTTAACCCATTTCTTGAGCTATCGATTATGATTTAATACTAGTAGTTAAATTTATATTAAGATCTGTTTTTGTTTTAATTCTCAAATATTTCTATTAATTGTAGATAGTCTCTTCTTTTCTACCAATTTTTACTCTACATGTAGTTTCTTTGAAGATCCATATGAAAGTCTATTCTCAGTAAAATCTAAAGTCCATAAATATCTAAAACTGTTCTTTCTTATTTTTTCTAACTTATTCATGGTTGTTTATGCTTTTAGTGATAATTACTATGTGCTTCTATTTGACTAAACTTAGACTGTGAGCCTCTGGGTTGAGGATGCTTTATTCATAGATGATTTTTGCGTTTTTGCTGGGCAACAAGGGTGAGATTCTATGGGAATAACTTATAGGCTTTGTGTTTCCAAACCACGTGGATTAAATAGATTCAAATCCCCAGCCCTTCTAAAGCAGGTAACTGGAACAAATTTTAGTTTGAAGGTGGGTATGGATTTATACTGTTATTATTAATTTCTCTCCATCTGCTCCTGTGGTAAGGAAAAGTTTCCTTTTGGGGTTGCTCTGATCAGTGACAGATTTTGGAACTGGCCTTTTACTAATAATGTAGCATCTTCAAGAGGGCCACATTTACACAGGCATCTCAGATGCAGCTTCTCCATTTGCCTAAACTCAAAGATTAGGATTTCATTTCCAGCTTCAAAAACTCTAGATTACTGGCATGAATAATTACAGTCTGTGCACTCCTTACTTTTATTTAATTTTAAAAAGTATGTATTCAACATGCAGAGTGAAGGGAGGGAGGGAGGGAGGGAGAGAGAGAATATCTCCCATCTGTTGGTTCACTTCTCAAATGTCTTCAACAGCCAGTGCTGCAGTAGGCCAAAGTCAGGAGTCTGAAACTCAATCCAGGTTTGGCAAGGTCTTGACCACTTGAGCAATCATTTGCTGCTACTATGGGTGCATATTAGCAGGAATCAGGAATTTGGAGCAGAGGCAGGACTCCAATTCAGGCACTCTGATATGTAAGTAGGTGTCTCAAGCATTGTCTTAACTAGTACACTAAATGCCCACCCCTCTCATTACTTTTTGGTTCGTTACTTTTCCACTTAGTTTTCAGTTTGCCCCTGATGCACTTCCTGCCCTCCTCCAATCCTTGGATTTCCCTTAGTTACTTGTGAGCTTAGCAATGTATTTTAAAATATATTGATATAAGTCATCCTGCATTTAGGAGTTTTGAAGTAGAACAGCCACTTAGAATGTTCACAATTTCATTAAAACATTAAGTCTACCCTTCTTTTAATTTCCAACTCAAACTATAGTGCCTTTTTGCTTGTAAGTCTACATCTCTTCTTGTCATCTTGATTTAACTCTGCCTATCTCCTCACAAGCTTATTTTTGTATTTCCCCTACTAGCCTATGTCAACTTCCAAATTTCTTCCTTTCTACATCCAAACATCCTTGAGTCCCCTCCCTCTCGAGAATAATTACCCACTGCCCTATTGCCTCTCACACTACTGTTATTTTTTATCATTTCTATAATTAATCAACTAAATATTATTAAAAATTTTGTATGCACCAGAAATTGTGAGGGTTTTTAGATGCTATAAATAAAAGGTAGTTAAGTTCCCTGAAAGAAGTAGAACACAGGCCTGACTCTGAGGTCTAGACTATTTCCACTACTGCTCATTTCCTGCCTTAAGATAAATGAGAGATATATATTAGGAGGCAAACAGTCAATGAATACCCACCATGTATCAGATAAACTGCTCAGGCTGTGATACAGCAGTAAGAAAAGGTGAAACAAGATCCTCACTGTCATGAAGCTTGAGGTAAACAATTTAACAAACGGGGTTGTAGAGTAATATTAAAGGATTTAATTAAGGGATGTGAACTAGTAGGGGTTCAAAAACACTCCCCTAAAGGCATGACAAACTCATATCAAGAGTAGTCTGCCATCTCTGCTTATAGTACCACCTTAGCACTGAATCAGCTTCATCTTATTGCTAAAATACTGTCCTGAGGATTACTAATGATTTTCAAATGATTAAATCTCATTCCTTTTTTCCATTTATCCTTTTAAATGTCTCTGAAGCAGGCAGCATTCTTTGCCACTAATCTCTCCTTTCTCCGAAGCTTTGAAAATCTTGGGTTCTGCTCTCACTTTATATGCACACAGTTACCTGATCCAATAAAATAGCCTTTCCTCTGGAACGTATTTCACATCTATTTTTTTTCTGTCCAAGGACACAGCCCTAGTAAGAACCTTATCATCCCTCGATTAAACATGTTAACGCTGTCCAGTATCTACTCCCAGTTCCAACTTCACCATGGCTGATGCATCAATTAATTCAGTAGTGCTCAGTCTTGATTTTCCATTAGAATGACCTGAGGTATTTGACAAAATGTTAATACGCAGGTCTCCTCACTTCCAAAATTTCTGATTTAATGGATATGGTAAGGGGCTTTGTGTCCCAGGCTTTTCTTTTAGAGCTCTCCAGGTGAGCCTAATACGCAGCCAGAATCGTGATCTATTGCTCCAATCTAGTGGTTCTCACATTTAGGAGTACCTCAGAATCCTCTGGAGGGCCTATTACTCAAACTGACTACTGGTCACTCCTCCCCGCTGGCCCTGCCCCACTATTTCCTAATTTGGTAAGTGTACAGAAGGCCTGTAATTTTTTTAATGAAAATATTTATTTATTTGGAAGGAAGAGAGGGAGTGGGTGTGGGACCAGGAGCAGGAGAGGGAGAGGGAAATTGATCCTCCATCTGCTGCTGGTTCACACTCCAAGTAACCACAGTGCCCCAGGCTGGGATAGGCTGAAGCCAGGAGTCTTAAACCACATCCTGGTCTCCAACATGGCTGCCATGGGTCCAAGTACTTGGGTCATCCTCATTTGCTTTCCCAGAGATAGCCTGAATTTCTTTTTTGTTGTTGTTGGTATTTTTTTAACTTTTATTTAATGAATATAAATTTCTGAAGTACAGCTTATGGATTACAATGGCTTCCCCCCCACCCCATAACTTCCCTCCCACCCACAACCCTCCCCTCTCCCGCTCCCTCTCCCCTTCCATTCACATCAAGATTCATTTTTAATTATCTTTATATACAGAAGATCAATTTAGCATATATTAAGTAAAGATTTCAACAGTTTGCACCCACACAGAACACAAAGTGTAAAATACTGTTTGAGTCCTAGTTATAGCATTAAATTACATTGTATAACACATTAAAGACAGAGATCCTACATGAGGAGTAAGTGCACAGTGACTCCTGTTGTTGACTTAACAAATTGACACTCTTGTTTATGGCATCAGTAATCACCCTAGGCTCTTGTCATGAGTTGCCAAGGCTATGGAGGCCTTTTGAGTTCGCTGACTCTGATCATATTTAGACAAGGTCATAGTCAAAGTGGAAATTCTCTCCTCCCTTCAGAGAAAGGTACCTCCTTTTTTGATGACCTGTTCTTTCCACTGGGTTCTCACTCGCAGAGATCTTTCATATAGGTCTTTTTTTTTCCCACAGTGTCTTGGCTTTCCATGCCTGAAATACTCTCATGGGCTCTTCAGCCAGATCTGAATGCCTTAAGGATAGCCTGAATTTCTAACAAGCTCTCAGGTGAACATGATGATTCTGGTTAAGAGACCACAGCTGTAATTCTATAACCATTGCAAAATTTTCCTCTCCAATAGGCTTCATATCATTCCTCTGCTGTAAAATCTTTAAGGGTCCCCAATTATCTATCGGCATGAAGCTCAACCATTTGTCATGGCATTCAGAGTCCCTCACAATTTATCCCTGGGTGCCTCTCTGTTATATTTCTTGTTATTTCCCCTCCTCACCAACCAGGCAGGAGTGCTGGCTCTTCTTCACATTCACCCAGTGTTACACCTTCACATATTTTTTCATGTTATCCTGCCTGGTACTCTTATCCTCATATGTTCGCCTGCTGAAATTCTATATATCCTTCAAGGTTTCTCACTTACCTCTCTTGATAATTCTTTTTCCTCACTTCCCAACTCCCAATACATTCTCTGTAGCACAGTTTCCTGATCACAGAACTGACCCCATAAATTTTGGTAAAATCATAGGTTACTCAACATGATCTACTGCCTCATGTTATACTTTATCTCCACATGCTTAACAACATTCCCAATTTGTCCAACGAAATTCCAAATGTCTTATAGGAAAGTAATGCATTGTATTTATCTTCTGTATCCTATAGCCTTGCTATTCAAACTGTGGTTCATGTCCCAGCAGCCCTGACATTAACTGGGTACTCAGTAGTGGTATAAAATCTCAGGTCTTACTCCTGAATGGATTTTTAGTAATGGTTTGAATATTTTAAAAACTTTTATTTATTTATTTGTGAGGGAGGGAGTGAGGGGGAAGGAGAAAGGAAGAGAGAAAGAGAAAGAGAGAGAGAGAGAGAGAGAAACTCCCATCCATTGGTTCCCTTCCTTTATACTGGTGACTGGTGCCGGGCTAGGTTAAAGCTGGGAGCATGGAAACTCAAATCTCCCACATGGATAAAACCCAATCAATTGAGCCATCACCTACTGCCCCCAGTATCCACATTGACAGGAAGCTGGAGTCAGGAGCTGGAGAGAGGGACTCAGGGACTCAGATGTGTAATGCTGGTACCATTCCAGACATATTTAATAAGAATGTGCATTTAAATGGTTTTATTTTTGATTTGAGAGGCAGAGAGTGAACTCCCATCTGCTGGTTCACTCCCCAAACGTCTGCAACAGCTAGGTCTGGTCAAGCTGAAACCAGGAACTAGGAATTCAATCAAGGTCTCACATGTGGGTAGCAGGGACCCACATACCACAGACATGCGTATACACATACACATATCTGCTGCCTCCAAGGGTGACTATTAGCAGGAAGCTGGAATTGGGAGTGAAGCCAGTACTCAAACCCAGGTACTCTCATGTTGGATGCAAGCATTCCAAACAGACCTCAACTGCTGTTTCAAAAAATATCACAGCAGCTGAAGAATCTGCAGATGATTTGAAAGCACATTAAAGATCGAGAAACAGTCTAGAGTTCCTAGAAAAGTGCTTGGCACACAGTAAGCATGTGGTAAATATTTGTTGCCTTGAATTACCTGAAATAAAATGTACAAGGGTACATTTTATGAAAGTTTATGAAAAAATAGAATTAAAAATAAGTCTATTTTGGTGTGAAAGATTGAAATCTGTGTAGGCTTTTCAAGGTATGCATTTGCATCAACTCTTTGAAGACCTTTATACAACAAAATAGATCAGTGTTTTCCCGGCTCCCTCAGGTTTGTAGCTCATCAAATTGCTTCCTGTCTCTCTTCTTGCAACAAAGGTTTCACTGAATCAAAATTGAGTGAGAACACAGGAAGTGGTTCACAGAGGGTATCAGGGTATAGGAACACCTCTATTGAAGAAGAATTGGTAGGGACTGGTGTGATGGTGCAGCAGGTAAAAGCTTGTATCTGCAGCGCCAGCAACCCATATGGGTGCTGGTTCAAGTCCCAGCTGTTCCACTTACCATCCAACTATCTGCTAATGCACCTGGGAAAGCAACAGAAGATTGTCTGAGTCTTTGATTCCCCTGTACCTATGTGGGAGACCCAGAGGAAGCTCGTGGCTCCTGGCTTCAGATTGGCCCAGCTCTGGCTGTTGTGGCCATTTGGGTAGTGAACCAGAGGATGGAATATTTCTCTCTCTCTCTGCCTCTCCCTCTCTGTAACTCTGATTTTCAAATAAATAAATAAATAAATAAATATTTTTTTTTAAAAAAGAAGAATCTGTAAACTTGGATTGGATAGTCTGGATGCAGAACATTTTGCTGCATATACAAAGCCCCAAACATCTGGGGGCTGCAGCATAAGAAAGAGTTCAGTTACTGAGAATTTCTTTCTCTTCTTTTCAGAGTTTTGAGCACCTTTGCTCTGGAAAATTTTGACTTCTAAAGCTATAGAGAGAAATATTGGTCAGGAGAAATATTGCCTAGAACTATTAATCAAATCAATGGAAGGGACTGCCCTGAATGATGCACTAAAAGTCAGTGAATCAAGATTATCTGTTACATGTTTTATTGTTCCATATTTGATAGTAAAATCTGTGCACATAATCTGTTCTCTGCTTTCATTGACAGGTTTTAAAAAATTTATTAATATAAATAGAACATATTTCTTATATTTTCTAGGTACAATCTAAGAAATCTATATTTCTCTCCCACCTCCTTCCTCCCTTAATCCCCTCTTCCTTCTTTATTTTGTTTGCAAATATATAGTTTCAGTCCACTCTACAATCACAGGCTTAATGCACCACTAACTATAATATTCAAAAAGTAAAAAATAGTAACACTACAGTTCTACAGGAATATGAATGAGTTAAAAATAAAAATGACATCACAAGATGTTTATTTCATTAATATATATCATATATATATATAATTCTGTATTAACTCACATATAAGAGAAAACATATGATATATAAGGTGAACACATTTCATGTATTTTATATATACAGATTTAAGAGCATACTGATACTTCCAACCCTATGCTCCATCCCACCCATGCTCCCACCTTTTCTCCTCCTTCCATTCTTATTCTTTTTTTAACTTTTATTTAATGAATATAAATTTCTGAAGTACAGTTTATGGATTACAATGGCTTCCCCCCAAAAAAACTTCCCTCCCACTTGCACCCCTCCGCTCTCCTACTTCCTCTCCCCTTCCATTCACATCAAGATTCATTTTCAATTATCTTTATATACAGAAGATCAGTTTAGCATATATTAAGTAAAGATTTCAACAGTTTGCACCCACACAGAAACATAAAGTGAAAAATACTGTTTGAGTACTAGTTATAGCTTTAAATCACAATGTACAGCACACTAAGGACAGAGATCCTACATGAGGAGTAAGTGCACAGTGACTCCTGTTGTTGACTTAACAAATTGACACTCTTGTTTATGGCATCAGTAATCACCCTAGGCTCTTGTCATGAGTTGCCAAGGCTATGGAGGCCTTTTGAGTTCGCTGACTCTGATCATATTTAGACAAGGTCATAGTCAAAGTGGAAGTTCTCTCCTCCCTTCAGAGAAAGGTACCTCCTTTTTTGATGACCTGTTCTTTCCACTGGGATCTCACTCACAGAGATCTTTCATATAGGTCAATTTTTTTTGTCACAGTGTCTTCGCTTTCCATGCCTGAAATACTCTGATGTGCTCTTCAGCCAGATTCGAATGCCTTAAGGGCTGATTCTGAGGCCAGAGTGCTGTTTAGGACATCTGCCATTCTATGAGTCTGCTGTGTATCCCGCTTCCCATGTAGGATCATTCTCTCCTTTTTAATTCTTTCAGTTAGTATTCACACACACTAGTCTTGTTTATGTGCTCCCTTTGACTCTTAGACCTATTATTATGATCAATTGTGAACTGAAATTGATCACTTGGACTAGTGAGATGGCATTGGTACATGCCACCTTGATGGGATTGAATTGGAATCCCCTGGCACGTTTCTAATTCTACCATTTGGGGCAAGTCCGATTGAGCATGTCCCGAATTGTACATCTCTTCCCTCTCTTATTCCCACTCATATTTAACAGGGATCACATTTCAGTTAAATTTCAACACTTAAGGATAATTGTGTATTAATTACAGAGTTCAACCAATAGTATTAAATAGAACAAAAAGGGATAAAATATTAAGTTGTTCATCAACAGTCAGGACAAGAGCTGATCTAGTCACTGTTTCTCATAGTGTCCATTTCACTTCAACAGGTTTCCTTTTTGGTGTTCAGTCAGTTGTCACCGATCAGGGAGAACATATGATATTTGTCCCTTTGGGACCGGCTTATTTCACTCAGCATGATGTTTTCCAGATTCCTCCATCTTGTTGCAAATGACCGGGTTTCATTGTTTTTGACTGCTGTATAGTATTCTATAGAGTACATATACCATAATTCCTTTATCCAGTCTTCTGTTGATGGGCATTTGGGTTGATTCCAGGTCTTAGCTATTGTGAATTGAGCTGCAATAAACATTAATGTGCATACAGCTTTTTTGTTTGCCAATTTTATTTCCTTTGGGTAAATTCCAAGGAGTGGGATGGCATGGGTTGTATGGTTGGTTTCTATTCAGGTTTCTGAGGAATCTCCAGACTGACTTCCATAGTGGCTTAACCAGTTTGCATTCCCACCAACAGTGGGTTTGTGTCCCTTTTTTATTCTTTTATTTAATTTTTACAATGACATACTTTAAATTTATTTTATAATTATAGGCTTAATCTTCTAGTAAGTATAGAATTCAACAAATAGTATTTTCAAATTTCTTTCTTTTTTTTTACTGATACAAGTACTTTTCTTTTGTATTTAATTTTTTAAATCTGAACAATTTCATGTATTTCATATATACAGATTTAGGAGCAAAGTGATACTTGCCACCCTATCCTCCCTCTCACCTATGCTTGTACCCTCCCTTCTCCTTCCTTTCACATCCCTTCCTTTAATTTTTATAAGAATGGGGTGGCTGGATCATATGGTAGGTCTATATTCAGATTTCTAGGTATCTCCATACTGTCTTCCACAGTGGCTGTACCAGTTAACATTCTTGTCAGCATTGGATTAGGGTACATTTTTCCCCATGTGCTCACCAACATTTATTGTTTGTTGGTTCTTAGATGATAACCTTTCTAACTAGGGTGATGTAAAACTTCATTCTGGTTTTGCTTTGTGTTTCTCTGATGGCTAGTGATCCTGAGCATTTTTTCATGTGTTTGTTGCCATTTGTATTGCCTCTTCTGAAAAATGCCTGAGTGCACTTTTGTGGAAGGTGTAAGGTCTTGCTTTATACTTCTCTGTTCCTGGGAGATTTTCTGCCTTCACATTCTTTCATAGTGATGACCATGTTTCTGTGTTTCTATGTGTAGCACATCCTTAAGCATCTTTTTTCTTTTTTTTTTTTTTTTTTGACAGGCAGAGTGGACAGTGAGAGAGAGAGACAGAGAGAAAGGTCTTCCTTTTGCCGTTGGTTCACCCTCCAATGGCCACCGTGGCCAGTGCGGTGTGGCCGGCGAAGCAACTTTTTTAAGGCTGGGTGTGTGGTGAAAAATTCTTTATTTCACCTTCATTCATAAGTGAGAGCTTTGCAGGGTATGGTGTTATAGGCTGACAGTTTTTTTTTTCTCTTAAGATTTGGACTACATCTCTCGGTTCTACCCAGCCTGTAGAGTTCCTGATGATAAGTCATCTGTGAATCTAATTGGAGATCATCTGAAAGTAATTTAGTGGTTCTCTCATGCACATTTTAGAATTGTTTTACTGTTGAAAGCTTGACTACAATGTGTTGTGGTCCAGATCTTTTCTAATCATGTCTATAAGGAGTTCTATGTACCTCGTGTACTCAGGCAATCCTTTTTTCTCTCAATAGATGCAGAGAAAGCATTTGATAAAATACAACACCCTTTCATGATGAAAACTCTAAACAAATTGGGTATAGAAGGAACATCCCTCAGTACAATCAAAGCAATTTATGAAAAAACCACAGCCAGCATCCTATTGAATGGGGAAAAGTTGGAAGCATTTCCACTGAGATCTGGTACCAGACAGGGATGCCCACTCTCACCACTGCTATTCAATATAGTATTGGAAGTTTTAGCCAGAGCAATTAGGCAAGAAAAAGAAATTAAAGGGATATAAATTGGGAAGGAAGAACTTAAACTATCCCTCTTTGCAGATGATATGATTCTTTATTTAGGGGATCCTAAGAACTCTACTAAGAAACTATTGGAACTCATAGAAGAGTTTGGCAAGGTAGCATGATATTTTGTCTTCTATCTCACTGATTCTGTTTTTAAGGCTCTCAAATGTGTTGTTCATTTGTTCTATTGAATTCTTCATTTCATTTGGTTTCTCTTCAATATCTCAATTTCATGTTCTACTAAATTCCTCATTTTATTTTGATTCCTCCTTAACATTTTATTTTCATGAGAGAGATTTTCTGTCCTGTCCTGTGTGGATTTCTGTAGTTCATGCATTTGTTTTTGATAACTTCTAAATGTTCTTATCATAAATTTTTTGAAATCCATATCTTGCATTTCTTCTATCTCATCATCTTCATAATATTGTATTGGAGTGTCATGTTCATTTGGGAGCATCATGCTGTCTTCCTTGTTCTTGTTTCCTTGGTTTCTGCATGTGTTGTTTGGTTTCTGCATGTGTTGTTTGTTTGTGTTGTTTGTGGAGATATTCTTTGGTTTCTTCTTTTTTTTTATTTTCGCTGTGTTGGCTTTTCTCGTTATACTATGACTCTAGATTAAGTGGACTGTCTGCTTTTGGTGAATCTCTAGAGGCTTGTGGTGTGTGTGGCTAGAGAGCTCTGTTCAGTTCTTCAGGGTTAAGGGTGTGCCAAAGGTGACACACCCAGGTTTGGCATGGTAAATCAATCTCTCTCTCTCTCTCTCTCTCTCTCTCTCTTTATTCAGAAGGGAAGTAATTCTGCTCAGCGGAGCTCTTTTCCTCGATGGCAATGAGTGCCTGAGTGTTAGCCCAGTGGGTATAATATTTGTCTGCTCTTCCCCAAGGACCACACAAAGGATCTGTGCAGTCCTCAGTGTAAGCACAGATTCCCCTGCAATGTCTCTCACCGGGTAGCCAAAGCTGCCTGAATTTGTGGCATCTCCCACCGAGACTACTCATGTCTCAGCCACTCCATGAGTTCTCTCACACACCCTCAGTTTTTTTTTTTCACAGTCCTGGTTCATAAGCCCCACACATTCACTAGGTCTTAATCTCCTGTTATTGCTCCCCATCAGAGTCAGGTTTTTCTGCTTGGCGGAGGGCAGGTGCAGCCCTGAGTTGGCACAGCTGTTATATATGTCCAAAATGGCGCCTACTGTATTGTCTTGCTCGCCTTTGTAAGGTGTGTGGAGAGAGACAATTAAGTCCATACTGGTCCCTTTTATTTTGTTTTTCTCTCCTCTAGTTAGGCTGGTGTACTTTCCCCCATGGGCTTCTAGCCTCGTTCCCTCTAGGCTCGTCCTGCTGCTTTTCCACCAGTGTCTCGGGCTACTGTGGTTTCGCCTCACCTCTCTTTCCAGTGCTGGTGTGTATACTCGGCAGCTGGGGTCCTGAGACATGGGCACTTGTGCCCTCTACGTAGATCCACCATGTCCCACTAATTCCAGAAGAGTTTCCTCTGCAGTTTTTTCCCTAACTCTTCCCTGAGACTATAGTATCTCCACTTTTATTAAACTATCTTTTCCTGGACTATCTGTGAGCTCCCTTACTATTCCGCCATCTTGGAACCCTCCAGAAAAGTATCTCTAATGTGCCCTTCTTTAACATGGTTAAGAGGGCACACTACCCCCATCCCCCACCCCCCACCAACTCATGTGCCTGGAATCAAAGTCAGTGGGGACCACGAGTCTCTTCCCCAGACAAGGTCCCCAGTGAAGCATTAGGCTTCTTTAGAGTCCTCTTACCTCACTCTGGGAAGATGGTCTCCTGCCAGCTGCAGACTGTGGAAGCCACGGGCCATAGGAGCCATAGGCCACAAGAGTCTCTGGTGGTGTCCTGAAAGCTGCTGCATGTCTGTACAATCATTGCTGCTTCATGAAGTATCTCTTCTTACTGTAGATTTTCACTGAAAAAATCTTTTCAACTATCTCCCAGGAACACAGATCCTCCTGTTTTTCTGGTATTTTCCCATAATCAAATTCAATGTCTTTTCTCTATTAAACCGCCTTGGAATATATACTGGCAGTGTTTAAGTGATCATTTGATTAGTCATCATTTATAAAACAATTATTTCATACTTCATTGATTAAAAGATTAAAGACAGTTTATACCATTTATATATACATGAATCAGATGTGGGGAAAATGTAAATCAAAAATTTTAAAAGTTAAACAATGCTTGTACATGGACAAAAAAGATCAACAAGATTGCTATAGTTGAATTTCAGTGGTGTTTCTGAGATCCTTGGCAGCTTATTTGAAAACGGAGACACTGTGAGTTCCACCAGTCAATTCCCCCCACCTTTTTTTTTTGTTTGCAAAGTCCAAAATGACTTTGGACTTTCTTTCTTCCTTTCTTTTTTTTTTTGACAGGCAGAGTGGACAGTGATAGAGACAGAGAGAAAGGTCTTCCTTTTGCCATTGGTTCACCCTCCAATGGCCGCTGCGGCTGGCGCACCGCGCTGATCCGATGGCAGGAGCCAGGTGCTTCTCCTGGTCTTCCATGGGGTGCAGTGCCCAAGCACTTGGGCCATCCTCCACTGCACTCCTTGGCCACAGCAGAGAGCTGGCCTGGAAGAGGGGCAACTGGGACAGAATCCGGTGCCCTGACCAGGACTAGAACCCGGTGTGCTGGTGCAGTAAGGTGGAGCATTAGCCTATTGAGCCATGGTGCCGGCCTGGACTTTCTTTTAAAAGAAAAAAAAAACAAATTAGCACAAAATTTCTGTGTTAGCCTAATTTCTTTTATTATTATCATCCTATGCAAAAGATAAAGGTAGGTACAAACTTCTCATGTTTATAGTCTTAGACAAATATAAAACTGAAACTATACACATATGTATATACAAGGATACTTCAAAAAGTTTGTAGAAAATTAGAATTAAAGTAAGTTTATATAGTGCAAAATACTTTGAAATAAATGCATATTTCCATGAACTTTTTGAAGACCCTGTGTGTGTGTGCATGTGTGTGTAATGAAAACAAAACTGAAAAACCAATAGCTTTCAAAATAATAGTCTAACGAGGGAAGATGTGTTATGATCCTTTATTTTCTACTTGTGGATTTTATTGTTTGTTTTCTGCATTATAGATCATTATGTGAAATATCATTGTTATCACTATCATTTTTTCTCATCCTAGCCATTTTTTTAAATTATTTATTTACTTGAGAGGGACGGTTACAGACAAAGAGAGGGAGACACAGAGAGAGAGGTCTTTCATCTGTTGTTTCACTCCCCAAGTGGCCATGATGGCCGGAGCTGAGCCAATCTGAAGCCAGGAGCCAGGTTATCTGGGTCTCCCACGTGAGTGCAGGGGTCCAATGACTTGTGCCATCCTCCACTGCTTTCCCAGGCACAGTAGCAGGGAGTTGGATCAGAAGTGGAGCAACAAGGGTTCAAACCGGCACCCATATGGGATGCTGGTGCTGCAGGCTGGGGCTTTAACTCACTGAACCACAGCGCCGCCACCCCCAGTCATTTTTGTTGGATCAGTCATTCTCACAATGATTCAGTATGATTTATCAAAATACCATTTAAATTCAAATTTTCATTGCATGTTATCTTCTGTAACTGTGAATGCATTCAGGGAAACACATAAAGTATATATTCTATTAATATACTACATTATGATATGCATATAGTATGATATTGTGCTAAAAATTAAGAGTTTAGAAATTTGGGAGCCATTTTGAGTCCTGTGTTTAAATTTATGAGTTGTGCAATTTTGGGAAAATTGCTTAACACTTCTGTTCCAGTTTTGTCACCTGAAAATGGAGGGAATGATGATTACTATAATTAATATTGCTAGAGAGGGCAAATGAAATGATACATGTTACATCCTTGTTTTAGAGTTTAACAAGAGAGTAGAAACAATAGGGGATCTAGATTAAGAGATTCATTGCAAATAATTTGCTTATGCAATCGTGGGAGTTCACGTCAAGTCTGAATAACTTGGGCAAGTTCTTAGGAAGGGCAAGCTGGAACTTGTGGGCATAGGCTGAAGCTGCAGCCCATAAGTAGCTGAATTCTGTCTTTTTCAGAGAAGCCTTAGGTCTGCTCTTAAGGTCTTTTACCTGATGGGATCAAACCCATTCATTTAGCCATACTCCCTTACTGAAAGGTAATTGATTATGGACTTTAATAACATCAATAAAACACCTTCACATCAACACTTGGATTAATGATCAGTTTAATCACTAGGGACTGCAACTTAGGCAAGCTGGGACACAAAACTGATCATCACAGTGACTGCATGGAACTGGCTCCTAGTGACTTGTCAGTGGATGACAGACAGTGGCCATGATCAAGACACTCAAGGGTTCTGGGAAGCAGTGTGGGACAAGCAATGGAGTCAGAGAGATCCGATTTCAAATCATATGATAGCACCATACTAGCTGGATAAGTTCAGACAAATTAATTTCCCTCTGAAACTCTCTCTTTCCTTATGCATAAATAAATGTAAGATAATACTTCTCACATATACCATGTGAGGTTTGTGCTGCATGAGATGAGGGAAAATGCCTGTCATCTATGCACCTTCAAGAATGGTAGAAATACTACTTTCATTATTTATTCTCTATGCCTCTGGTCACCTGCATTCTCATCTACAGCAAGGGAAAAATAAAGTGCCTATTTATAATTTTTGCGAGGATTGGATTAAATAATGCTTTAGAGCCTTAAATCATGCCTGGCACATAGTAAGTACTTCAGTGCTATCTACAAGTATTCAAATGTCTATGCTCTATTTATTACTTCTCACAGCTGGGCTTCTAATGGAAAAGAGCAGATGGTTAGAGATTGTCCCCTTAACAGAGGCCTTGAGTTTTATATTGCTAGTTCAGAGCAGATCTGTATGCTTTCTAGACCTAAGAGTTTGATTTTTTGTGTGAAACTAACGATTTGCCTCCAAAGTTCTAAATATTTTACCTCCTTGTAGAGTATCTACAGGCAAAGCCAGACTTTCCCTTAGGAAGCAGTTTGGGGTTTGTTCCCTTCAAATGGATAAATTATTAGAATTAAGTCATGGAAGTTCTAGCTCATGAGGCTCTATTCCCACGCTAGTGTACATTTTCCCATTAACAAAAAACCAATATTTTGCTGATTAATAATCTGTGCCAAACATGAAACCTCTTCTCCCCAACCATCATTTCAAAATTTTCCTCAAGTCTTATGGACTCTGCTTCCAACATGCTCTGAATCCAATCACTTCTTAGCCCCACTGCTAGCACTATAGTGCATACCCTTGTTCTCTTTAGCCTAGCTTCCTCCTCACCTGCACCATTGGCCTGTTATAATACATCATTGACAAAGCATCCCAAAGATCATTTGGAAATGTAAACCTGAGCATATCACTTCTCCTTCCACTTAATAGTCTCTACAGATTCCCTATTGCCTTTTGGATAAAAGCCGGCATCCTTAAATATGACACACAAGGAGAAGCATTGTGGTGCAGTTGATTAAGCTGCAACTTACAACACTGTCATACCATTTTAGAGCCTCTGTTTGAGCCTCTGCTCTGATCCAGATTCCCACTAATGTACCTGAGAATACAGAAGAATATGGCCCAAGTGCTTAGGCCCCTCTCACTCATGTGGGAGACTAGGATGAAATTCCTGGCTCCTGGCTTTTGTCTGGCCCAGACCTGACTGGTGTTCTCTCTCTCTCTCTCTCTCTCTCTCTCTCTCTCACACACACACACACACACACAGCCTTTCAAAATAAACAAATGTATGATACACAGAACTCTCTTTAAGAATTGTTTATTTATTTAAAAAAGTTAAAGTAAACAAATTTCACATACACAGATTTAGGAACATAGTGATACTTCCTACTCTACCCTTCCCTCCCACCCACACTCCCACCCTTCCTCTTCCTTCCTCTTATTCCCTCTCTTAATTTTTAAAAATATTTATTTATATTTGGATGGTAGAGATAGAGAAAGAGAGGGAAATGGCCACAATGGTTGGGGCTGGGCCAGGCCTAAGCCAGGAGTCAGGGGCTTCTTCGTCTCCCAGATGGGTGCAGGGACCCAAGGCTTTGGGCCATCTTCTACTGCTTTCTCCAGGAGCATTATCAGGGAGCTGCTTTGCACGTGGAGCAGCTGGGACTTGCACCAGCGCTCCTATGTGTGGGGAGCAACTGGGAGCAACTCGGACTAGACTAAGTTACTGGAATTAAGACTTATTCTATGCATCTGCTCTCCCACAATATGGCGCTGAGAAGGGAGTAACAGCTTCTACACAGCTGCCTCCAGTTCAACCAATAAACTGTAGGACCTGCTCCTGATTGGAGGAGAGCAGCGTACTCGGCGTGTGGGTAGCAGAGTTGGGATTGGTGGAAGAGGACTATAAAGGAGGAGAGAGACAACATGCACCAGGAACATCTAAGAGGAACACCTGTGCAGCCCCCGAGAGAGCCGGCCGGCGGTGTGCCACTCCCCCGTGGAAGTGGGGAAAGTGGCTAGGGGGAACCGCCCTTCCACGGAGGTGGAAGGGACGGTAGCCAACCCGGGAAGAACCAGCAGCAAACCCGGGGAGGGCCGAGCAGACAAAAGAACAGCACAGGGTCCTGTGTCATTCCTCCACGAAGAGGGGGAGCGACATAATGGTGCTGTGACTTGGATAGGAAACCTAGGAGGGAAGAAGCGAGAAGAAGTGGGAAAATACCGGAGAGAGAGACTAGCAAAGAGCCTAGGGAAAAGCCGGACGGAAAAGGTGCTGGAAGAAGCTATCAAAAGCCTAGGCATAGACTCAGATACGGACTATGGGGGGAAGCTGGGAGAAGTCTCTAAGGTCGAAAGCGAAAGTGAAAGCTAGAACAAATAGACTCGGATACGGACTGTGGGGAGAAGCCAGGAGAAATGAGAGGGGAATATTGTTGGAAGAAAACTTAGGGAAACATACCGGGTAGAGAAAAATGTTAGGGAAAATGAGGCCGCTGCGGGGCAAGGCGCCGAGAAGCAGCCTCGGGGCAGGCGCCGGGATGCCACGGGGATAAGAGAAACGGAAGTTTAGAAGTAAAATGGGAGAAATAGGAATGCTGGCAGATAGAAGTAAAATGGGAGAAATAGGAATGCCCGGAGATAGAGAAATAGAGAAAAATAAGGCCTCCCCACAACACGGCAATGAGAGAGCTTGGATTCGGTCTGCTTGATTAGGGAGGCGGTGAGCACCTGCGGGCGGCAAGCAGCTTACCCGCTGCAAGTCACCGAAGACAGGCACGTTATCAACACCAATAAGTCTCCCCACAATACGGCAATGAGAAGGCTTGGATTCGGTTTGCCTGATTGGTAGGGCTTGTAAGCACCTGCAGGCAGTTCTTGCAGAGCAGAGCATGTGCTGCAGGGCACCGAACACAGGCACGCATCAGCGCCTAAAAACCTCCTCACAACATGGCGAAGAGAGGACCCGGATTCGGTTTGCCTGATTGATAGGGCTTGTAAGCACCTGTGGGCAACTCTAGCAAGCAGAGCAGAGTGTGTGCCGCGGGGCACCGAAGACAGGCGCAAATCAACGCCAAAAAATAAAAAGAAAGGGGGATCTGTGGGGAGCAACTGGGAGCAACTCGGACTAGACTAAGTTACTGGAATTAAGACTTATTCTATGCATCTGCTCTCCCACAATATGGCACTGGGAGAGGAGTAAGCTTCTACACAGCTGCCTCCAGTTCAACCAATAAACTGTAGGACCTGCTCCTGATTGGAGGAGAGCAGCATACTCGGCGTGTGGGTAGCAGAGTTGGGATTGGTGGAAGAGGACTATAAAGGAGGAGAGAGACAACATGCACCAGGAACATCTAAGAGGAACACCTGTGCAGCCCCCGAGAGAGCCGGCCGGCGGTGTGCCACTCCCCTGCGGAAGTGGGGAAAGTGGCTAGGGGGAACCGCCCTTCCACGGAGGTGGAAGGGTCGGTAGCCAACCTGGGAAGAACCAGCAGCAAACCCGGGGAGGGCCGAGCAAACGAAAGAACAGCGCAGGGTCCTGTGTCATTCCTCCACGAAGACGGGGAGCGACAATATGGGATGGGATGCCAGCACTGCAGGCAGTGGTTGCACCAGACCCCCATCTTAATTTTTATATTGATATACTTTCAGTTTACTTTATACTCATAAAATTAACTATACACTAAGTAAAATGTTCAACAAACAGAAAGAAAAAAAAAAAACACTGTCCCTCAACTATAGAGACAAGGGCTATAAATAATCATCAAATCTTAAAATGTCAATTTTACTCCTATACACTATATTTTCTTTTTTTTTAAAACTTATATGACAGATAAAGTTACAGACAGAGAGAGAAAGACAGAGAGAAAGGTCTTCCTTCCATTGGTTCACCACCCAAATGGCTGCTATGGCTGGCGCTGTGCTGATCCGAAGCCAGGAGCCAGGCGCTTCCTCCTGGTCTCCCATGTGGGTGCAGGGCCCAAGCACTTGTGCCATCCTCCACTGCCCTCCTGGGCCACAGCAGAGAGCTGGACTGGAAAAGGAGCAACCGGGACTAGAACCCGGAACCCATATGGGATGCTGGCACCACAGCTGAAGGATTAACCAAGTGAGCCACAGCACTGCCCCCCACTATATTTTCAGTACTTTATTAGTTACCCTAGATTAGGGAAAACCTATGATATTTGGATACACAAGACTCTCTGGGTTTGATCCCCATCATCCTGTAGTAGACATTATTGGTTTTGTGCTGCGCTGTATGCATTTCTCCTTCCTTATCCCATCCCAGTTTTTCTTTTAGGAAAGTGCTTCTTTGCCATTGGATATAGTTTGGTGGGACACTCAGTCAGATTGTCTGTCATTCTTTAGGCAAGGGATAAGCACATCTTGAAAACAAAACCAATAGAATGCTCTAGAACCTGAGCAGAGTGATCAAGAGAAATTGGTTAAAGTTGATTCATCCAACTGGTAACACCCAGTCTTGGTCATTCCCACTACAAGATTCTTTCTTGGTTTCCTGTTCTCCATCCCTTTGGAGCTTCCTAAATCATATCTATTTGGAAGCTTTTCCATCAATCCTGTGAGTGCTCAATATCCTTCCAAAATCTGCTTTTCATTTGTCAATTTGTGTCACTCTTCCCCTTTTTCACTTTGATCCAGTTATATAATTTTTTTCTTATTTTCTAAAAGGCCTTTGTACAAGCTAGGTTACTTTTGCTCAGAATGCTGTCCCCCTACCTACTTTAGTCAATTACTGAACCTAGAGCTATTAGCTCAAAGTTATTGACTTATTTCCAAGAGCAGCTCAAATCCTGTTGGG